>NC_134537.1:164931085-165531085 GCF_050624435.1 Tenrec ecaudatus
CAGGGGGCTGGTTCCAGTGCCCCAGGGGCCTCCATTCATTCCAGCTTCGTGTCTGAATCGGCAACAGCAAATATTTCTGTCTTCTTATACAGAACATCGCTACCAGCGGTGCCTTCCTGGGAGAATGATGAGCTGTGACTCTGTAAGGACTTACAGCCTGGAATACCACAGGGACACTTCTAGTCCCCTTGTCCTCCGGGGTCACTGTGGGTTGCAATTGACCCAATCAATGGTAGTGAGTTTGCTTTTTGTTGTTTGTTTGTTTAATCACAAGGTTGGTAGTTCACATCCACCAGCTACCCCATGGGAGAAAAGTGGGGGCTTTCTGCTCCAATAAGATGGCTAAGTTCAGAACTCTCTCTAGGGTCTCTGAGGAATCCATTGGTTGTCAGTCATTTTTGCTTTTTAATAAAAAATTTAAGATGGATACATAGAAGAACTTGCCTAGAGGTAAGAACTTGAAAGCATTCTATTCGTAGACTGCTAAAGCACAGGCTCCCAAATTTACTTGAATTTTCACTCAAAACCAAGCTCCCTGCCTCTGGAGGCACTTCTGACCCAGAGGGGCCCTGAAACACAGAGTGTAACTGCTCCTCTGGGCGTCCAAGACTGTAACTCTTTGGGGAGTAGAAAGCCTCATCCTTCTCCCTCAGAGCTGCTGGTAGCTTTGAACTGCACTCCCCCGACCCCTTTACACACACACACACACACACACACACACACACACACACACACAGAGAGAGAGAGAGAGAGAGAGAGAGAGAGAGAGAGAGAGAGAGAGAATATTAATTACTCAGCCCCTGTCTGGATATCTGGACTATAATCCAGAATAAACTGTAAGAATATGCTTTTGCAGTGCCCTTGGATTGTTCTAGTGCCCCTGGGGTGGGTGGGGTGGGGTAGTCTCACCCGTGTTGGCAAGCGTGGCAAAGGAAATCCTGAAATCATTTGCCCTCAGTGGTTACGCCTTGCCTGATGCAGAGGCCCCAGTTCGGTGAGCATCCTTTCTGTGGATGGAATGTCGTCATTTTGATGAGCTGCAGCAGATGCACTGTTAGCCTAGTAAGAGTCAGTGCCAGAGAGATTGGTCCAGGGCCTAGTAATACCCAGCGATGGTTTTAGCCCCGCAACTTCTTTTTAAAATTGAGGTCAATTCACATAAATTTCAACACTGCAAGCGTACACTTCAGTGGCACTTAGTACATTCATGTAGTTGTGTGACAATTCACGATGACCTCAGAGAGAAGTCTCTCACCATGACACAGTCACTCCCAACTCAGACACTTCGGCCCTCCTTCACGCGCTACAGAGCCTTGCCTGTCGGCATCCCTGTCATAACACTCTCATTGTTGGGAACAATCCAATTGCGGCTTTTAAAAACTTTTGTGTGTGTGTATATATATATATATATATAATACTTTTAGTAAACACTTATATTTCATGCCCACACTATGCTCAGCATTAAGTAACTAGTAACAGATGTACTCAGTGGATCTTCATGGCAACACTGTGAAAAGGTGTGTTGGGCTGTGGGGGGGTCCTCCTCTTTCTACTGAGAGAGATTGAGGCAGAGAAGTAAGAGAAGACTCCTCACTGTCACCCCCAAGGGGACAGCATGGCAGTTCTGGAGCCCTCCTTGTACTCCACAACTCCTCTAGAAGTCGAACGACATGCCCTTCCACGTGTTGTTAGGACGCTTTCCTGTTACCGCGCATCCCTCCCCTGCCTCCTCTCAGTTAGAGCCAGTCCTGCAAACGTGCTGCTGACTCTGTTCTCCTGGTTAATGTACCCCAGGAGCCTTTCTGTTTTCCATCCGCTGGCTCTGGGTTTGCTCTGTGGCTGCAGGATTGGGCAAGAGGGGAGAGACCCAGTATGAACATCTGTGCTGTAATTTTCCATGACTAGCTCAGGATGACTGAAGACATGACTACTATTTTCTGGATCAAAAAGTCTTTTAGGTTTGATACTGACCTCTTTGGACAAACATAGTTTAGGTAGGTGTCCAAGCTGTTCATAACATTCTTTTGGAAATTGAGCAAAACTGGAAATTTTGTCAGTGAGCAACAACCAAAGTTCATGGCCAAATAATAATGTGTTTGCTTGACCTTGGGGAAAATATTTTTGTTTAAGTTATAAAATTTGATGTGGCTGCATCCCCTTATCCTTCCCTCCTTTCCCCACAGTGCGCGCGCACACACACACGCACACACACACACACACCCCTACCTACCTACCTACCTAAAAAGACAAAATAAGGATCCGTAGGCCTGGGGCTGATGATGTAAAAATACACGGTGTATTTGTGCATGTTTGAACATAAATAGATGTCATGGAGTTTTATTTTAGCACATATCCACGTGTGTGTATGTTTCTTATAAAGACACATATATGATTATGTTCAAATTTCAGGATCATAGATTTACTCCTATGATTTATTCCTCAAACATTAACAATTTTTGTTCTCATAGGAAAACATGAGCCTTTCAAATGCTACAGAGTCATTTCAAGAAGAATCTCCTGCTTGTGCGCGGTGCCTGGCTTCCGCTTCCTGTTTGCCTAAGAAGCAGTAAGGGAGCACTTGGCAGGGCTCTTGCTCCCTGGAAGTTGGCCCTTCCATTACAGGCGAGCTCTTGCGCCACATAACCACGTGTGGCCTTTTGACTGTCGTGGCAGTATCGTAGTCCGCATTATTAACAACTGTTGAGTGATTTCTAAGTGCCAGGCCCTGTCCTGAGAGCCACAGGCTCCTTGAAGTCTCCAGGTCATCCCGTCTGTGACTGAGGGGCATTACTAGCCCCATTACACAGGCATGGAGAGAGAGGCCAGGCTGGATGGCAGCCGCCAGTAGAGATCTGTTTTCACACCTGACACTGACTCTGCCCTTCTGCTTCGCTAGCCAGCGTTTTTCTGCACAGATAAGCGAAACTCCAGGGAGTAAACACAGAGGATCCGGCTGGATTCTCGGTTTAGTCGCCACAGAAAGACTGAAAGGCGTCCTGTGGGCTCTCCAGCAGGTCCCAGGTACCTCTGCATCCAACATTGATGGCCCACGAAGGGCGATGGATGCTCAGAAGCTCAGCCACAGTGACACAGGGGACGTTAATCTACCTGGAGAATCACAGACTTCCTCATAGTGGTAACCTTTATCCTACAGAGGGAGGGGTGAAAGGTCATATATTCAACATTTTTTTTCTCTTTTGATTCTCAATGAGAAGATTCAAAGTAGAACTCTACCCTAGATCACAAGGAAATTCAGCGGTACAGTTTTACCTAAAACACACGTTATGCTCATCAAGTAATTTATGTCATCAAGTAAACAGTTCGCACGTTTAAGCATGGCTTGATCCTTTTAGCCATGGTTAGGGCACGCATGGTGCTGAGCCTTTCATTCCTGCTGCCTATCTTCTGCAATCTGCTCATAGGTCTTATGCCTACATCAGGGTTGTTACATACACATGAGAAACATATGGATCATTTAGGGCAGAAGGGACATTAAACGGAAGAGCCCAGCAACCAGTTGACCTTCACACAGTATCAAGAGAAGCTAAATGCATCCCAGTAAAATGTGAAATACTTCATCCAAGTATGAGCAAGGTGAATAACAGATTAACCTATTGTTAGTTAAATAATAAGTGGCAAATCAATAAGTAACAAGGAGCCAAGATGGTGTAGTGTATACTCATTGGGGTGTTAACTGCAAGGTCAGCAGCCTGGCTTTCTGTTCTGATAAAAAGTTACACTTATAAAAACCAATTGGGATAATTCTACCCTGTGCTATAGTGTTGCTAAGTCTCAACATTGACTAGATAGTGAGTTTGTGGGTTGGGGTTTGGGGGATTTTTTGGTTGTTGTTCATGATCATTTGCTAGTGGATGTATAAACAGTATGATGAAAAGGGCTTTGGGGATTAAGATGCAGCCTGGTGGGGAAGAGTGCAGGGATGGATTAGTGATGTCTGCCATGGGCATGCAGGAGCTAATAGGCAGCATGCACATTTCATATAAAACCAGGGCACGAGCCTAGCAAAATTTAAAATCAATTATTAAATCCTACTGAAAATGCACACTGGACATTTTACAAATGTTAACCCATTAATCCTTATAATGACTGTATGAGATGAGGTCATTGCCCATTAAAGAGCTTTAGGAACTTGTCCAAGTTTATATGACAGTAGTCAGCAGCCCAGATTTGACCCTCATTTCAAAGCCTTGCTCTTTCCACCACTTCTGATGGCTGCACTCAGAGCCAGCTGTTCTAAGGTCTTCTAAGGAATCTTGGACATAGTCCTAATCAAAATCTTATCCGAGGTATTAAGGTGGTGGCATCATGGGCCCCTCACCAAAAGGTCAGCTGTTCAAAACCAGCAGCCGCGCTGCAAGAGAAAGGGTCTTAGAAACACAGGTATCTATCAGGCAGCCTACTCAATGGCGGGAGGCGGAGGGGCACCATCAGCTGGGCCCACAGTCAGAGGGTCGCTGGCAGAAATATGGTGGGGAGCGGAAATGTGGTGGGGAGCGACCAGCTTTTCCTCCAGCCCAACTGACTTGGACTGTCCTGCTCCCAGTGCCCTGCTCATGGAGCCTGGGGTACACCTAGCCCCATTTGGGGGTTTGTTTTAGTAAAATCCTATGTTAGCTGGATAATTGTCTTTTGCTGCATTATTTCACTTTTTGTGCCCAAACATGGTGTCCTGGTACAAGAGCATCCCAGGGTCCCCCAGTCCGTCCCTTTCTTTCCCTGTTGGCCAAACCGAACAGGGGCAATGGAGGGGCTGCTTTGGCCCAGGCTGGAGAGAGAACTTTCCAAAGCTGCTGCCGTGGTTCCAGCTTGCTCATCGATCATGAACAGCATCCACGTCTGGATCCCGACACCGATGGCCGCATAGACAGCCCTCCGTGATTCTGGCTCTGCCTGACCGGCCCCTTTTTACACTGCATGTCTTCTCCTCCACCTCCAGCCCCTACCTTCTCTCTCTCCAGAGAGTGAACAACACAGCGACATGCTTGTTTCCATCACTTTCTCCCCCAAAGCAGGGGGTGGGAGGATGTAAGAAGCACCCCTTGCTTTCCTTTCATTTGATTCAACAGGAGTGTGTTTGAGTGTGACACTCCGATGCTCAGAGCATCTCTCAGACACCGGCGCCTCCTGAGATGGAGATGGCGTGTGTTTACCTGCCTGCCCAGTGGAGCCTGGCAAAGGGCAGCTTCTGCACCAAATAAGGAGGACACACTCTCGCACATGTGCTCACAGGCCTCTCCCCCGCCCCTCCTTTTTCTGTTTTATTAGAAAATACTGGAAACTTATCATGTGCAGCAGATGGGAGTAGAAAATGCAGCTTGAAGACAGTTATATAAATATATCCTTGATGTCTGTTTTGCTTTTCAATTTGCAGCGAAAAGTACAAAGGTAGGACGGCGCACCAGTGCGGCCGCCTTGCGTCTCCTGATATCCATTCCAGATGTCGGCTAGACTTTGTGGAGCCAGGCTTATGGCACTGGGGCTGGAGACTGGAGTCTCTGCTCCTCCAGGTGGGATGCCTCCTGCCGATTCCCCCCCCCCCCCCCCCCCCCCCCCCCCCCGCATGCTGGCTGCCCTTATCCAAACACACTCCACTCTGGGACAGGCTTGACCCTAATTTACCTTCTCCTAATTCCTTGCTCTCCGGGTGGGGGTGGGGCGCAGAGATGGGCCACATGCCCTTCCCTATCACCCTGACACTTCGCAAACTCGAACCTCAAGCAGAAGGGGAGAGGAAAGAACTGAGCCCGAGGTTGCTGTTTGCTGGCCAGGGGCCTCTGTCTGTCTCCAGAGCCTGGACGCACGATTTGACCCCTGCGCCTGCCAGCGCGCTGACGGCGGCTCTCTGTTTGTACATGCTTGTAAACGACTTTACACCGCAATATTTTAAGTCCTTGATTAAACATTGCGAAGCACCAGAGTCCCTCCTCAATTCTGCAGGCGCCAACCTCATTTCTCTGCGTGTTACTTACTGTCTGGGGTGGCTCAACTAATGACGGGAGTCTTTGGGAGGTACATGGGACCACAGAGTGGTGCTATTCATAACTCGGCTCCTGTCCCCCACCCCCCAGGAGTCCCCCATTCCTAGGAGAGTGTCCCCCTCCCCCCAGGAGTCCCCTGTTCTTAGGAGACAGCACCTCGACTTTTTCTCTCTCAGTTCAGGCTGAGCCCATGTGGGAAGGCGCTAAGTCGATGCACAAAGAATTCCAGGCTAAAGCTCACAGGACAAAACCAAGAATCACTGTTGGCCTTGCAGGGCGATTCAGGGCACCAGGGGAGGCAGGGGCTGAGTGAATGTTAGGATGTCGCTTGCTTTGTGAAGAGTTTGGGATTCGGGAACGTTTTAAGGATACAGAAATGCCCGTGAATCATGATGGGTCAGCAAGGGGGGCAGGAGAAGGGGGAGCGCAAGAGGGGAGGCCCACTTTCTCACTGAAGCCTGTGGAAGCCGGAACTAAATGGACCGAGGTTTCACTGCCAGGGACGGGCATGCATATCTCTCCGTGTTAATGAGAACAAACAGACCCTGGGAGGTTGCCCTGTTTCCTCCTCACCCAAAGAGCACATCTTAATTGGATGCCTTTAATTTTTTGAATTCTGTTTGGGGGTTGGGGATGGGAGGAGGAGAAGAAATATGCTGTGCCATGGGAGGGGTGGTGATAAGGAGAGGAAAATAGTTGAAATTCATTCCTGCCCCGTTGCCTTGGCGTTCAGGTTTTCACAGACTCGACAACATATGAAAGCCATGCATGCCCACCGGCATCTTACCTGAGTATCGTCCACTCTTCTCAGCACTGGCTGTGTGACCGTGCACATATTATTTAATCCACCCAAACGTGACCTTTTTTCACCTGTAAAACGAAGCAAACAGGGTTCCCTTAAGCTTTCAGTAAGAGCATCTTTTAGGCAAGTGTCTAGAGGATCCTGGCCCAGAAGACATCCTCAGTGCTACTCAGAAAAGCAGAATGAAGCGTAAGAAGGGGATGAAGGGACTCCAACATCCTCACAGCCCGTTCGCCTGTAATTGGATTTGTCTTCAAGAAATGTTTTTAAACACTTGGCATGCAAGGCCAGTGCACAAAGCAAGTGTTCCACACACTGAAACAGTCCTGCATTTCTGTACAGGACTCGGCCCCATGAAATTCAGTTCTACAAAGGGAGAGAGACTTTGGACTCAATCGACTGGGCTTCACGGTGGAATAAACTTTTTTCTACCATTTCTAGGGCAGCTTGACGAAGGGCATCTTGTACAACAAGAGGAAGTGGGGAGGGGGGCAAACCACCTCTGACACAAATACCAGGTTCTCCGCAGTGCCCGAGCACAGACGTGGGAGAAACCCCCACTTTCCGAAAACAGAACTAAATACCCACATATGCCGTCTAAGCAAAGCACGTGATGTGTTCTGCGCACACCCGCTCTGACCCTCCCCTTACCTTGCCATGTCCCAGACACATGCAAGCAATTGCCAGTCCCCAAATGTGCCAGGGTTCCCATCCTTTCTACAGCTTTCCTGCTATTTTCTCTGCCTGCAATCTAATTCTCTCCATTATCCAACTGGTTAAGTATAATTTTCCCCATAAGGGTTCTAGCTCAACTGCCTCCTGACAGCATCCCCCAGCTCATTTGCCAGAACGAGTCATTCTCACCTCATTTCTTCCTCCCTCCTGCACACTCTTCTATTTCTTCCAGACTGTTAAAGCACATTGTCTTGGAAAGGCACCCTAGCATGCGTTTTGTACTACACAGCACCACTGTGCTTAAGACGCAGCGCCTGGTACCAACTCGCCGCTCCCCAGAGTGCCAAGGAAGGATCAAAGAAGCCAGCGCTTTTTGTGCCCTTGTTGTGTGCACAGTGTTATGCCAGCCCTTTGCCTACCTTCCCTCACTGAATGCCCACAGCAGTACTACAAGATAGGTGGTACTACTGTATTTGGGGTAAACAAAAGTAGATTGTCTTTATAAGCACACTATAAAGAGATTCATAAGCACATTCAAGATCAATAAATGTTCTTATGAAAATAGGATAGACTCAAGGTCTTTTGATTCCAAGGTCCTTGACTGGCCATGACTCTCCGGGAAGAATTCGTAGGAAGGACTGGTGTGATTGGATGCCATTCAGGGGTGGTGTTGGAACCAGGTCACTCTGCGTGTGGCTGCCCACCAGAATCAGAACTAGCCCTGGTCTACGGCCAAGTGTCCTCAGAGTCATTTGGATTGTGCAGTCATAGAGTGTGGCATCTGCGCCAGCCTGGTTAGCTTTTGAATACCGCCTTCACCAGAGTCTACCTTAGACACTGTCCATTAAATAAGATCATATGTTTACAGTGTGTGCCGTAGCTTTGCACACGCAGGTAGTGGCTGTCATGTAATTGGGCATCTAGCCTTGTACCATCGAGAGAGGGGTTTTAAAGAACCATTGGTTCGCCTGGTCTTCCAAAGGCGAAGTGAAAGATTATCATGAAGAATTGAAACTTGGAGCGATTAGCAGTCTCTTTGGCTGAGGTGACTGCTTTGGCAGAATCGTCTTCTGTAGCTCTGGCTCCCTAGCCAACTCCAGCATAAAACCTGTTTGTGAACAAAGCATGAGCAACTAATTTATTATTTCACTTTGTAGTTTTAAACATTAGCAGGTCATAGAAAAGAAAAATAAGTGACTGAGACTCTCTCTGGTCTGCAAGGACTAATAAATATATCTGTCCTTTTTTAGCACACATTTGCCAACCCTGTTTTTCCTATGTGTATTCTACAGGTGCAGGGGTTGAGATGACCAGGACCCCATAGTCAGGGAGCGTGAGATGTGCCGGAGTCAGCAAGGCTTCCTAGGGGTTTATCCAACCTAGCTGCAAAGGGGGTTCACTTGGTTAATCTGTTCTATGTTACCAAGACGAGGCTACGCTCCGAAGCTGCTCCCAAATTTATTTCAACTGTTTACTCATTCATGGCTTTTGAAGAAAGTTGATGGTAAAAATTTTAATATGAAACTAGGTTCGCTAGTAAATTCTAAAAAAAACAGTGATCGGCTTATGACGTTCCACTTTTGAAGTGGTGGCCGGTTAGGGTTGCTAACAGGGAGCACAGGGAGCACCCGAGATGGCCCCGTGGATTTTCATGTGGGGTGTAGCAGTCAGCACTTTAATTTTGCATCATGATGGCAAAATTAAAATGAGAAAATCTTAGGGTCCCAAGCGAGGGCCATGAAGTTTGGATAAAAACAGGGGCTACGGGCCAGAAGGCCAGCTCGACGCCCCACACCCTCCCTCTCCCTCAGCCTCACAGGTTCACACGTCATCTTTCCCTCACCTCTTGGCCCAAGGACATCTGATGTTTGTGTAGAAGAATTTTTCCAACAGACTACAGCCTAGGGCAAGCCCAGCCGAACCATTTGTATAAGCTACAAAACACCAAACTCACTGGCCATGAGTTTACACCAATACCTAGCAATCCTTCTGGCCAGGCAGAAGGAGTCACACTTTGAGAAGGCACAGGAGGGAAATGCTCCTGGCCTGGCAGGCAGAAGAAAGGGGTCCAGGACAGACAGCGGCCACCCCACAGCTGCGAGGGGGAGGCTGCGGGAACACAGCTCCGGAGGGCTTGCCCAGTGCTCGCTTGTTCTGCGGCCTGTGTGGTGGGCGTTGCAAAGATGTGAAATACGGGAGCGATGCCTGGAACTGCCGAAACAAAATGGATTATATGCGCTTCCTCCGCGTTTCTCAGAAGGTTTGCGATCTCCAGAGCGGCTCCCTTGGGGTTGGGTACGTTCTCAAGCGCAGGTTGGGTGAGTGATTCGTACGGAAGTGTCCGGACTGGAGCAGTTTGAAAAGACAAAGGCCTCACTTCACTGGGGACCCAGACTTTTGAACCTGAAGCAACCCACGCGACAGGGAGAGAATATTGCCAAATAGTATGACTTCAAACCTTATCATGATTGTAGCGATCAAGCAGATGCACCTTCAAAATGGAGATGGTGTCTTTGTAAAATGACACAGATAAGTGAGCGCGCCGATGAAATTCCAGCCTGGCTCTTAGGCAAGACCCTCAGTCGCCAGTGGCCCTCGGCCAGGGAGCCCCCATCACGGAGTCAGAAAACACCTGGTGGGTTTGGTGGATGTGGCTCCTCTCTCTCTTTCCGAGGCTCCACCTCACAGCCGGGGCTTTCTTTCCTAAAGAGTGAGAGCAATGGCATCACGTTCCTTGTGAGTCCTGTGGGTGGAGTGCGGGCACACCACGCCTCCTGAGGGCAGCGCCATCAGCCAGGATGCCATCCTGCTGTGGCCGGGCTGCAGCTTTACGAAGGGGAGCCTGCGGGAAGTCAAAGGTCAACATTCAGAGGCCACGGCTCTGTGGAGGAGGACGGGGCTGCCCTTGAGAGGTGACGGCCAGGAGAACCTTGTGGAACACCTGACTGCACCTCCGTGGGCTGCTCGCAGCGAAGTGGACCGAACCGCAATCATTGCACCACTGGAGCCATCCCGAGAACCCTTTGATTATAATCCTTTTTGCAAATTAGACTCGGCATCTCGGAAAGCACTTAGTCTGCTCGCTTTATTTCACTCAAGAGCGAATGGAGACTCGGGGGTGGATGAGACTGGGGTGGTAGCTTTGTACAAGTTCACGGTGAAACCACGCTTAGAAATGAAGCTCTGGCGTCTAGTCCCGGGTGCTTGCCTTTACTTCCTTCCCCCGGATGGGCTCGGCTTCCCAGGGCAACTGCCATTTGGGGCAAGATCGTTGTTTGTTTTGCGGCCTGGCCTCAACCCACTAGATGTCGGTAGCCTTGCGACTCCTCCCTCCACATGGACCGCTGTGACCACCCAAACTATCTGAAGACACTGCCACATACTCCCTGGGGTGAAATTACCCTGGATGAGAAAATCACCAGGGATTACATACTGCCACATGCTCTATACTGTGCTATGCTTTATTTTAAAAAGAAGCTGGGTGTCACCCACTCAGTTGATCCACAAATCCAGCATAGATCTTAGTTTCCTACCACAAAAGCATAACATTGTGAGATAAGATGGTGTTTTCGTTGTTGTTGCTTCTTTCTAAGACAGGCAAAATGGAAAATGGTGATTTCAAGAGTCAGCATGTAGTAGGAATCACTTTCAAAGGGCTGAGAAGCAGGATGTTCCTGTGAGGCCCGGGGTGCTCGTGAGCCAGCCGGGGCATTTTCCATCGCATGATGTGCACGTGTGAGTGGGACAGTGGCGATAAGAACGATGGAGGGAGAACCGATGCCTTGGAATATGGCGGGTGCTGGGGAAGAATATGGGAAGTACCACAGACTGCCAAAAGAACAGACAAGTCTGCCTTGGGAGAACTTGCCGCCAGATGCTCCTTGGAAGCACGGATTCTGAGGCTTCTGCTTGCGCGCTTTGGGCATGCTCACAGGAGAGACCAGTCCCGGGGCGAGATAAGGAGCGCGGCTCCGGAGAGACGCAGCGAAGGGAGCCGCCCTCTAAGATGAATGGACACGATGGCCGCAATGATCGCGCCAAACATAACGACAATCGTGAGGACAGGGCAGCCCGGGCCAGTGTCCCGCTGTGCTGTGTACAGGCGGCTGTGAAGCAGAATGGACTGGAGGACAGCGAGCGAGCGACAACAAAGGGAGCCTCCTAGAGAGAGCAGATCACGAGAACACATCTGATCTGGCGTGGCGGGAAATGCAGTCCTTGGCGATCTTGTTTGAGAGAGATTGAGCCCTTCAAGCTTATCCAGATGGTGGACGGTTGGGAAGAACCAGGAGTTTGGAGAGAAGTCTTCTCCGGAGAGTTTGGCGGAGGGCCTGCTACAGCTGGAAGGAAGGTGCTGGCTCCCCCAGCTTGGAGTCTGGAGGATATAGGAATATTAAATGATCATCTTACTTTTCAACGAAGGATTTGTTTCAAGACTATCCATAAAAAGAGAGAAATGGCATTAAGATATGACAAAATAATAATTTATAAATTATCAAGGGTTCATGAGGGAAGGGGAGCAGGGAGGGAGGGGGAAAATGAGGACCCGATGCCAGGGGCTTAAGTGGAGAGCAAATGTTTTGAGAATGATGAGGGCAATGAATGTACAGATGTGCTTTTCATTATTAATGCATATATGGATTGTGATGAGTTGTATGTGCCCCTAATATAATGATTAAAAAAAGAAAAAAAAAGATACAAGTAAATGTAACCAGAAAACCCATGAACAGGAGATTTCCTCTCCTACTTCAAAGGAGGGTACAACTGTACAAGATTATATTAGAATTCTTTTCTAGGTCTAAACGCATGGTCAGTATCATCCCTAAATTAATGGGATCCTCCCTAACACGTCCGTGATTTAGATATGAAAGCTCAGCCCCACCATACCATCAAGGATATGTGTCCGTGTCTGGGACGTGGGTATTGGTTCTACAGATACAGATTTGAGTCCAGGTTCTACTTACGTGCTATTTAACATTAGTCAAATTACTTAGTTCCTAGAAGCTTTATTTTTCTCATATTTAAAATAGTAATTGGAGAAGCTATCTGTCAACCTATCAATGTATGATCTATTTCAAAATTGTCTCGGGGCTTATAATTCTTTAAAGAAAGCAACACAGCATGGTGCCTGGCAGATCCAAGCCTTCAGTGAACGATACGCCAAACTCACTGCCACTGAACCAATTCTGGCTCAAAACAAACAAACACAATCAGGAAAAGTTCTCATCCAGTATTACTTATGAGCTGCACTGATAACTGGCAAAACCTAAGCACTGCTGTTCCCAAGTGCTCCCTCCGCCCACTGGTGCTTGGGAGAAGGGAGCTCCCCAGAGCCAGAGACTGTACTGGTTTCTCATTAAGATTTGCCCCGGAATAGAGTCCAGCGAGTGAATGGGATTGACACCTCAATAGTGAGGAGCTTTTTCCGGAAGCCTTTGTCAGTGACTCTTTGGGAACGCATTTGAGAGAGCAGAGCTGGTGAGTCACCAGCAGTGTCTCTTGGGGACAGCTCTTTGGGCAACGGGCAGGGAATGCCCAGTGACTTTCAGCAGAGCTTCAGCGGCTTAAAGGCAAGCCACGGGGGTGCTGTGCGGTGCTGCTTGGTGAAACCCATGTGTAGAGCAATATGTGGCAAACTACATGAAGAGGAATTGGGAACTTGTTGTATCATTTTGTGTTGTATCTTTGTTAAAGCCTGCTGTAAAAATTCATCTAAAGCAAACAATCCTCCATTTGGGTATACACCCAACCAAATCAAGCTATCGGCGAAGGCACAGACGGTAGCTGACCGCTTGTATACATGGGCTTGCCTAGCCATGTTGCTTAGAAACACCACGTTATCAAAGAGAACCTCGCGTTAAGTTGGAGGAGTTCCCAGACAGCCGGTTAGTAAAGATAATTTGCAATGGAAAGAAGTCAAATAGCAGTTCCAGCAAGTTTTCTTTTCTCTTTATTTAAATGCTTCGTACTTCAGGTGATAATTTTGAAGAGGGGGCCGTGGGATTAGTTGATATTTTACTTCCATAAGATGGAAGATTAAATGAGATGATACTTGTGAATACATTTCACTAACTATGAAGTCATTGCCACTATGTAAGGTTTGTCAAAATGACTCTTAGAATGTAGAAATGTCTGGAGATGAAATGTTGGAACGTGGCGAATAGAAAACAACGCGCTCTAGCGCTGCCTGGTGAATGCAGAGGGAAGGAGGCCCTAAAGAAGGGCAGGCACATTCTCCACTGAGAGCTCCCACAGGCTGCCAGCTTTCCATCTATCCCATCACCACAGTAGTAGCTCTTCTGGGTGACGCGACTGGACAGCAGTTGGGACTTTGTCTCCTACAGGACAGGGGGATCCGTTTTAAAACCGCATTCTCTGAGACTCTCATAGTGAGGAAGCCTGTTTGTATGAAAGCCATTTTAATACAGCTAAGCAAGCAAGCGAGCAAACAGACCCAGAATGCCTAGAGGAAGCGCTAAGATAGCTCTAGCAACCAGGATTTAAACGTCAGTGCTTATGGAATCAGCTCACTCCCTCGATTGCAAACTTCTCTCCTCCGGGGTAGCCCATTAGACATTTTCTCTTCAAGAGGCCTGGTGTGTAAAATAACAAGCTATCTGTTCTGGAGATGGTGAGGCCTGTGGACGCCCGTCAATTATCCTCTCTGACGGACTGTTCCCAACGTCTTCAGTGACTAACTCCTCTGACCTGGCAGCCGATGCCTCCTTCACAGTCTGCTCTTAGTATGGAAGCCCCGCTCCAGCGCAGGCAAATCACCACTGTCTAACAGACAGACAGACAAGGAGTCGCAACACTGGGCACGGATAGAACCCTTGTGAGGATGGCGCAGGCGAGCGGGTCTGTCTAGAGGCAGGACCCACTGGATGGCTGGCACCGAATAAAAACATTCTCTTTCTATCAGATCTTTCAGGTCCTGACCCCCATCTCCCACCCTTGACGCGTCTACTGGAGGGTCGGTTATTTGGACGTGCACCCTGCTATGATGCCCCTAGAGACGACTAGGAGATCACCTGGGACACTGCGCAGGCAGGAGGTGGATCTGTAGCTAAACCCATTGCTATTGCACTTTGCACTGAATTCCACACCCTGCCACCCTGAGTGCCGGAGCCCGGCCGCCTCATTGTGATCTCAGGATGTGTTCTTCCCGGAGCCGCCTTCTGAGGTACCCATGCCGCCTGACTCGCTGTGCAAGTTCACTTGGGACAGCGTTTCAAGAATTCACTCCACTTTTCTACAAACTTTCCGAACCCCGTGTTGGTCTCTCTCTGTGTGCGCAGGCAGTGTGCTGGCTGTGTCCATGAGCTGGCTGTGCCCGTGATGGGGACATGTCCCTTGGGCTGTGCCCTGGCTCTCGGCGGCGGCAGCTATGGGACGATGTGGCCTGCCCCATGTTGCGATCTGATATGCTCATTTTTCATTTTTGAGCAAACTGATTTTTACAGAACGACCTGTCTTTGGAACCCAACCATGACGATAAGAAGAAAGAGAGAGAGAGAGAGAGAGAGAGAGAGAGAGAGACTGAGAGAGAGAGATAGACTAGTTTGGTGGAAGTAAAATACTGAAGAAACAATTTGTAGAACTATTGAATAAAACCTGTGTTCTATAAATATCATCATATTATTCAAGCTAAGCACTTTAAGATAATAATTTCTTTAATCCAACCTCTGACTCATAAATTAAAGTTTCCAAACCATTGCCAAATAATCTGGGTGACTGTGGGTGGACAGGCCTTTGAATGTTCCCACCTCGAGTACTGAGTATATTTCCCCAGTCACCCCTTCATATGAATATGCTCGTGTAACAAGAAATGCGAGTCTATGTACCTGTGTCTGTCTGTGTGCACGTGTTTCCTTCCTTTTTCACCTCATGCCCACCGACAAGTACCCTGGTGGAGTCTCCGCAGCTTTCCCAAAGGAAACCCAGGCTGTGTTGTGAACTCAGCAAGTTGCCTGATGGTGGCGACGGCGGAACCTCTCACCTGGCCTGCCAGTGAATGGCCTCTCGCTTCTGGGTTAGAGTGGGACTTCCCCCTTGTCAACAAAAACGCATTGGACTGCCTTGGTGACAAACCGGTTTCCATCTCTTCCTCCTTGAGATCTTTTAAAAAGAATAGACCACTTTGAACGTCACCAAAGGGAGACATGGCTACCTGGATCCACTTACACACATGCACAGCAACCTGGAAGCCTTTTAAAGCTGTCGACTGCAGTTGTTTAAAACTTGGCTCACTTTTCTTCCCTCAGTAAGAAATAAAAGGCTGCCAATTTGAACTTTAATGGCCTCAGCTGTTCTGGGGTGTTGCAATCACATTGGGAGATTCATTGTGCAGCTGCTCTAGTGAACGGTATTCATTCAAGAAACCAGTTTTACCTGGCTGCCTCTAGCGTTCCTATGTGTGCACTCACATGGGCAAATATTTACCTTTGACCTTGACCAAGGAAATCTTTAATCCTGGAAGAAAGTGTTATTGCTATTATTCTGGGCCTTTGTTCACACCGGGCCTTCTCTCCGAGGCGTTCTCTAACCAGAGGGAAAGGGGGATTGTATTGGGAATGTTCTCAGAGACACTGAGAAGTCTTGCATATGCAGCAGTTTCAGTTTCTATTTCTGAGAATTTTGTCCGGCGTCTTGACAATCAATGTGAACCGAAAACAGTTCGTCACAGTTGGATGTCTCTTTAAGTTCACGGTCAGAGCAGCTAACTGGGAAAGCCATGTTGGGACGGGAATCGGGGCTGTGCTGCGCACAGCTTTGGACCAGACAACGGCACTGCAGTTTGGGACTCAGGAAGCATCCTGACATATTCCCTTTGCTTAATCAAAGTTCTTTCCAACTCTCAAGTGCTGGCTGATTTGCCGAGCTGCCTTATATTTCCTATCTTTGATAGATGATGCAGTTGGTGTTGAAATCTTTACAACTAATCTGAGCACAATGTTTTCAACGCACTTGAATGTATAAATGCCGCCAAACAATGCCTTCTTATTATCAGTAAAATAATTTTCTGAATTTCCCCGACTTAGGGAAGGATTCAGCTTTCTTTCATTCCATGCAGTACTCACACGTGTGTTTCCAGAGATCCCAGAAAGCAGGACCTCGGGAAGAAGGAAGCCCCCCGGCACTCCTCAAAGGTGTGGCCCAAGGAAAAGCTCGCCCCTCCTTATCAGCAACACTTTCTAGAAGAATTGGACACCTGCTTTGGGATCCCCTTTATATATCTATCTTGTTTTGTATTTTTTGTTTGCATTTTATTTGTTTTGTTTGTATTGTATTAGTTTGCATGTGTAACGATATGGTGTAGAAAAATGGTATCGTGAAAGCATATTCAATCAATATTTACTGAGGGCTCTGTGTTTGCTGAAGCACTGACACAAATTCAACGACCCCCCCTGCCCTCTGGTAGCTCATGGGCAGGTGGGTAGACCACTAAGTGCTAACCAAGTCTTAACATGAAAAGGTTCCAGGTTCGATGACAAAGCTGTGCCACAGGACACAGAGATCTGAGCAGTTCTTCCTGAGTTGATGGAGGCAGGGAAGAGATGCTGAAGGAGGATTCATTGAAGAATGACAGGACTCTCAAAGGAGAACTATTGCACCCACAGCCGCGGGGTGGGGAGACAGACAAGCACGTAGACCGGCTGAACTTAAATAACCCAAGGAACCCTTAGAGCCTATGACGAACTCTGTGACATTGGGCAGGTATTTAAGGCGCTGGAGCTTTTTTCTCGCCTGTAACGAGTGACAGAATCCACTTGGAATGGTTGTTAATGGAGGCTAATTTATAAGGATGAAATATGCACAGTTTGGATATCATGTGCAACACAGAGTTTGGAACAGAACAGGGTGAGGGTCTTCTTATGAAGGCCTCTCCAGCTCACCCGCCTTACATTGTAGAGTTTCAAATGCAGCAGGGCAGGAAGGTGGCGTTTTTTTCATACGTCATTGACATCTTTCTCCTGTTCAAAGCATGGGTTCCTCTGTGTTGCTCTTTCACAGTCACTCTGGGGTCGTGGGGAAAATTACCCTTGGTGTCAATGTCCCTGTGACTGTCCCGGATCTCCCAGTCATCGAGCAGAGATAGTTTCATCTGCTCCCATTTGTTCACATCCATGGCTGACCCTTCCCGGGAGTCACGGCCACAGCAGAAGTCTGTGCATCTGTGTAGTGTGATCTCCATTGTGCCTCATGGATGTGGGTCCGTCCAAACTCCTCAGGGCCCCACGTGAAATGGAACGAGACACTGCCACCTCCTGCTCCATTCTCACACTGGCTCATTTTCAGCCCATGGCCAATGCCTTCAATAATCTTCGCCAGCACCAGGAGTCAAGTGTATCAAAGCTTTGTCAGTCTTCCTTCTTCAATGAATAATTTTAGAGGCACAGACATCAGGAAAGCTTCTGAAAGAGGGGGGCTTCATGTCATTTCTTTTTCCCTTTGGTCCTAAGGAGACTTGGTGTTGCCCTGGGCTAAGTATGGGAGTGCTTACCCCAGGATTAGCAGTACAAACCCACCAGCAATAACTCAGGAGAAAGATGAAGCCGTCTGGTCTAACACAGATTTGGAGTTGCAGAAACCCTATAGGAGAGTTCCACTCTGTCCCACGGACCGGTGTGAGTCAGATTGAGGAGAAAGCTGTTGATTCGTGTGGTTTGGGTTTAGTTTCCCAGCATGCCACAGCAATGAGTAGGCAGTCAATAAACACCAACTGGTTTTAGAAGCAGGT
The DNA here is from genome assembly GCF_050624435.1 of Tenrec ecaudatus. Taxonomy (NCBI): domain Eukaryota; kingdom Metazoa; phylum Chordata; class Mammalia; order Afrosoricida; family Tenrecidae; genus Tenrec; species Tenrec ecaudatus. The sequence continues at coordinate 164,949,303 of NC_134537.1, forward strand.
CAAGTTGACACGTAGACTTCTCCAGTCACCACAGAACAATTAGAACAGCAGTTCTGAAATGAGTCCAGAAAATGATGGTGACTCTACTTCTGTGGAAAACCTAGACTGGGCAAGTGCACAGAGACTACGTTCAGCAGTGATTATCAGGAGCAGGCAAGCGGAGGGCTGAGCTCCTGTAACGAGGTTCTCTGGGGCTTTTTGTGCCTTTATTTGTCATATGTTATATGAGGGTAAGTGAATAAAGTATTGCTATAAAATTTGCTGGACAACTAATCCAAGACCCTGGACTATATAAAGAAGAATGAGGTGTCAGGATTACGGGAAGGTTTATTAACAACATGCAATATGCAGATGACCCAACTGGGTTTACTGAAAGCCAAGACGATGTAGAGAATTTGTTGATGAAGATCAAAGGCACAGTCTTCAGTATGGATTGCAACTCAGTATATAGAAAACTAAAATCCTAACGACTGGATGATAGATAACGTCATGATAAGTGGAGAGCCGATGGAAGTTGTCAAGGGTCTGCCAGCAATGCTCATGGAAGCAGCAGTCAAGACCCAAAACCCTGCACTGCAGAGGGTCAGCCATTCTGGTGCCTTCCCCAAGATTGGCATGCTTGAGACATTGCTGCAGCCTCTTTGAGAGGCTATCTTCTTGGTCTCGCTGACTGTACACTTTACCAAGCATGCTGTGCTTGTCCAGGCACTAGTCTCAATCACAAGGTCAAAGTGTGAACGGAAGTCTGTCCAGCCTCATTTTTAAGGCGCATTCTGACTCTACTTCTTGTACATTTGTTGGTTTATTACCCTTCACCAACACCATAATTCAGATAGATACATTCTCTGCAATTTTTCTCATTTATTATTCATCGTTCCCATGCAGATGAGACTATTGAAAATGCCATGGCTTGCGCCAAGTGTATCTTAGTGCCAGAAGCATGGCCTTGGTCTTCAACACTTCAAATAGATTTTGTGCAGGAGATTTTCCTAATGCAGTTGACTGTTTGATGTCTTGATGGCTGCTTCCATGAGCATTGATTGTGGATCCAAGCGAAACAAAATCCTCGACAACTTCCTTCAGTTACCCATGTGTCATGATGTTGTCTATTTGTACAGTTGTTAGGATTTTCTTTTTCTTAATATATTGAGTTGCAATCCATACTGAAGATTGTGCCTTTGATCTTGATCAGCAAATGCTGCAAGTCCTCTTGGATTTCAGTAAGCAAAGTTGTGCCATCTGCATGCTGCCTTCACCTAATCCCGACACCTCCTTCTTCTTTTAATAGTCCAGTGTCTTGGATTATTAGTCCACCAAACTTTATAACAATACTTGATTCACTTACTCTGATACAACATATGCAAAATAAAGGTATAAAACAGCCCCCATTATTACTACCCTGCACCCTGACTGGCTCTTCTCCTCCCCGTGACCCTTCAGTAAGGGGGTGTCCAGTTGCCTATAGATGGGCTTCGGCTATCCACTCTGCACTCACCCTCATTTACAATGATATGATTTTTTTTTGTTCTCCGATGCCTGATACCTGATCCCTTTGACACCTCGTGGTCATACAGGCTAGTGTGCTTCTTCCATGTGGGCTTTGTTGCTTCTGAATTCGATGGCCGCTTGTTTATACGCAAGCATTTAAGACCCCAGACACTATATCTTCTGATAGCTGTGCACCATCAGCTTTCTTCACCACATTTGCTTATGCACATGTTTATCTTTGAGGATGGAGGGAAGGTGGGGTAGAAAGGGGGAACTGATTACAAGGATAAATATATAACTTCCTCACTGGGGGATGGACAACAGAAAAGTGGGTGAAGGGAATCGTCAGACAGTGTAAGATATGACAAAGTAATAATAATTTATAAATTATCAAGGGTTCATGGGGGATGGGGGAGCATTGAGGGAGGGGGAAAATGAAGAGCTGATATTAAGGGCTCAAGTAGAAAGTAAATGTTTTGAGAATGATGATGGCAACAAATGTACAAATGTGCTAGACACAATGGATGGATGGATGGATTGTGATAAGAATTGCACCAGCCCCCAAAGAAATCCTCTTGGTTACCTTCTCTATTCAAAAAAATTTGAAGTATCACAAATGTGCTATGAAACTGTTCCCTGCTTGAGTCACATTTTATAAAATATATTTGGAGCAAAGGCCACCTAAGAGGAAATAGATGGTTTTCCCACTTCTCTGCATGGTCCTTATGTTCGGGTCAGCGGCTGACTTGGAATCCCCGAGAGCCGCTGTTGTACCTGAGGTGGAAAGGGGAGCCGGCTGCGACTTCTCTCCGTGTGGACACCTTCCTCTAACACTTTTAAACAAACTGAACTGCAGTCAGGAAACGCAGGCTGCAGACTCCCAGTTCACTGAGAGAGAGAATGCTATGGAACCTTGAGAGCTTCGGATTCTATGGCTGCGGAGTTACAGCCTATGTTTTCTTTCTGTTAGCACGGCTCCAGCCCTGGGCCTGGACTTAATAGCAGCCGCAGCTGCTGTGATGGATTTGTCCGAGCCGCTGTCTGTGACATCAGAGAGCCAGTGCCTTTCAGGCGGGTTTTAAAGACACATTTAATGTTCTTTTCTTTAGCTCCTTTCTATTCACTTTACCATCTGGTAATTTTGGGTACAAAGCAGAGTTAACAATTATCGTTTTTTAAAGTTGAGATTATTTTGAGATGTGTATGTTTTGGTGAGTATTGGAGGGTAGAAATATCACTGATTATCCATTTAAAAATATATAATCCTCCGGCACCTATCATAGCGGATTGCTAAACTTATTGCTTTTTTAAAAAATTGAATTTATGAATCCCTTTTAAGTTCCCTTAAAGGAAGAGGTCCTGGTGGCATGGTGGTTATGCGATGCTTGGCTGTAGCCCGTAGAGTCCAGGTTTCCAAACCACCAGCCACCGTGAGAGAAAGAAGTGCCTTCTGCTCCCGTAATGAGTGAAGGCATCGGACACTCACAGGGCTAGTTTCTCCCTGTCCTATTGGGTCGCGATGAGTCAGCATGACTCAATGACAGCGCGTTTGGTTTGGCTCCTTAAAGAACCCTGGTGGCATAGGCAGTTGGTGATTGACTGCTAACCTAAAGGTGGGTGGTTGGAACCCAACCAGTGTCTCCATGGTTGGAATCGTGGTGTTCTCTTCTATGCCGTGAAGTTACAACCCAAACCCAATGGAGCAGCTTTACGCAGTAACACGTGAGGCGCTCAAACTGGGGGTGAACCCCGAGGCACACCACCACCACGCTTTCCCTTTCCAGACACAGTGAGCCAGAAGCGAGGAGAAACAGGCCTTCCCTGAGCGGCCATGGAGACGTTTCCTATTAGGGACCTGGGCAGCATGCTTTCAGGCTGAGACATAACTTTGGAAGCAAGAGCAGGAGTGGGGCTGAAGGAAGGAGCAGTGGAGCCAAGTGGAAGGAACAGGGGTTCAGAACCAGCACACTGGGTTCAAGTGTCTCACCCATCACCCACTGGTCCTGGGAAAGCCTTTTCTGCCTCACCATCTTGGAAACAGGAGGTGCGGGGACGGAAAACTGAAACTCGGTCTCCTTCCCGGAAAATGAGACTTCTCCTGCTGGATGCTGCTGGACCCCATCAGGTCACTGTGTTAGCGAGTGGGTGCTCGTTTACAGTGATTATTTCTTAATCTGGCATTGCAGCAGGTAACTAGAGTGGCTAGATCCTATGTACAAAGAGGTAGCCAGCCCATGGGAGGATGTATGTATTCCCATCGGAATTCTGCATTCCCCTCTCCGGGATTTCCCGCTCTTCCACGAGGCTCAACTGAATTGACCACCTTGAACATGCTTACCTGCATGTGACAGGTATATCCCCCATTAAAGGCCTCTGCACCCTCACCCCGAGAGAGTGCACATGCAGAGGGACTGGGAGAGAAAGGGGCTGCTTGCAAAGGGGAGTGTCTGGGAGCTGCACTCACACCTGAGCTGTGCCACCTCTCTGGGGCTCGGGGACTTGAACCCTGCCCAGCACAGGAAACCTTCTGGGCCACACAGTGTTACCCTGGCCTTCCAGGACTACTGCTAAAGCAGGACCAGAAATCCAGTGACCCATAGTTTGTCTTGCCAACAGCACATTTCTAATTAAAAGTACAAGTTGGCGGGTATGAGTCATGTACTTTGTATACATTCTGTTACACGATGATTTATTTTCTTGACACCAAATAAATTACACACAGTGAACTTGGCCTACATTTATACCACCTAGTCGATGCATCCTGGATGAACGTAAAAGGAATTTATTGGAATGACAACTCATTTAGTGGGTCATGAGGATCCCATAATTTGGGCCCTATAGGCAAATTGTTTTAAAGAAATGAAGAGTTGAAACAGTGTTCCTGAACCAGAGAGATTTTACAAGTCCTAGGGGATCCTTCCAGAATTAAAAACTCACCTAACAAGTGCAGTACAATGGTTAACTTCCCTGAAGCTGACACCAAAGCCCCAAATCAGCCCATGTTTAGAATCCTGAAAATGGTACTAATTACACATGGCCCCCAGCGACAGGCATGGCACGGCCTATTTCTCTATTGCCTGTACTACAGAAGCAAAGCCAGGAAGAGGTTCAAGGCAGGCTTGACTTTGAAACTGACTTAGTTGTAATAACCTTTGCTGTCATTTGCCCTTTAAAAAAGCTATTTTAGTACCAAGGAACCCTTTGAAAGAAAAGGCCTTTTCCATCTTAGTAATGTGTGATGGATAGACCCTAGGGAGCTGAGGCTGGGGCTGGCGGACTACAATTGCCTTTCTTTTTCTTCTCTCTGCAGCAAGGGCTCTGAGTTCGAGGTCACATCATGGGAGACAAGCAGTCCTGGAAGCCCTTTCCTGACTCCGAGGGCACAAAGACACCAAGAGCCAGAGATGGTAATCATCTTGTCCAAGGACACACAGCACAACCAGCTAGAGTGGAAACCACCAATGGGGCACTGAAGCCCCGAGCACCTCCAATAGGTACCTTTTGTTCTCCACTATGCATGCCTTTGCCACCCCAGGTAGCAGGGGTGTGCACCAGCGTGTCTGAATCACTTGATTCAGGCTTAGGACCAGGTCTCGCCCTGGGGCTCCATGATGAACTCAGTGAACATAGATGATTAGACAGAAGAAGAAGCAAGCCAACAAAACCCAGCGTAACGAACGCCCAGTTCTCGTCCTATTTACTCTTGTGTAATATTGACCTTGATAATCATTATTTCTTGGTCCTCAAACAATTAACTCTCCCCCCCATCTGAAAACATTCACACAGACACAAGCACAGATGCATAAACACACACATACTTTCATACAACCGTGTACACAGGTGTGCTATTTTCAGGTACCGATAGCTCCAACTCCGTGGCTTGACGTGGAGCAGCACGAAACACAGGCAGGCAGAGAAACATCCATGCACGCAGGCAGGCAGGCTCCTCCTCCTTGCATTTCCATCTTTCAGTTGGCCACTAAGAATCCTGGGGGTCGTCTCCTATATCTCTTTGTGCGGTGTCCCTCTAACTGCATAGGCCACACCCAACTCTCTCTGCGTCCAGGCATCCCCATTGCAACTGCACTCACCACCCACTCTAGAGGGAGTCTGTTTCACTCCGCCTGTCCATTCTCCTCTTGCTAGTGCAGTCCCTTAGAGTTCCAGCCAATCTGCATGGGAACACTGTGGTGGTCACCTACTTTGGTCTCAATTTAAGGACTAAGAGTGTAGGGCCGGTGTCTAGCTTGTCAATCGGATCATAGCCAATGGGGGTCTCTGTGTGGGCATGGCCTTCTCCTGAGAGTTCTGGGAAATCCAAGACTTCCTCCTTGGAGGTGGAAGACACCTCTCTCTCTTTGCTACTCCCTGGGAGACATTGCAGAACACAAGCCACATGGACCCAACCAGACCTCAGAAGCCGGAGAAGCCACAGAAAGACAGAAAGACTCCTGCCAGAACTGAGATGCTTACACTGGGCCCAAAGACTTCCCACCCACTGGCCCGTGATTGTCTTGCATTTGGCTTCATTGCACGTGTTTTGTAAGTCTGAAAGAGGACTCTGTAGATTGGTACCATACATATGGGCTAATATCAGACTATTGGCCTTGGACTGGACTGGGTTGGGATGGGATGTTTTCTCAACGTTCAATTGCTCTTGTATATAAATATCTTTCTTATACACATATGTGTGTCCCTGGATTTCTTTCTCTAGTCTACTGGGACTGACACAAACACACAACCCTGAAAGTACTTTTTAAATTTGTCTCCTTGTGAGTGTTCAGTGGATGTTTCTGATACCAGGAATGGCTTGAGCAAATTGTCTTTCTCTAGAAAGTGGTGCAGACTGGAAGTGGTGAGAAGGGAACTTAGTCTGTGACCCAGACAAGGGAGCACTTGACTTTCCCGCTGCTTCTTTGTTTGCAGAGAGCAGAGCAAGGCCAGGGTGGTGGGAGCGGTACTCGTGACTGCCCTCTTCTGCCTTCCCCTCCCCAAAGGCCAGGCTGCGAAAAGTGGCCCCGGGCTGGCAGTGCCATAGAAAGGAGAACTGGCCACCATCTGCAATCCCAGGAGGAGCAGGTCAAAAATCGTGGGCGGGGGCAAACATGCCTTCTCGGGGGCACATGGGAGTGTGCAGGAGCTTCTTTGCTGCTGCTGAGGACTGTAGCAGTGCACAGGAATGCACTGGCAGCATCCCTGGAGTGGACTCTAAGGCCCGGCCACAGCCCTCCCTTCTCTCCCAGCCTTCTCTGGCTCCTGAAAGACATAGCTGAAAGGCAGCAACATGGCCCCGGGCTCTGCCTGCCTGCTGGCATTCCAAATGCAGCTGCTGAGTGGTCCCCGGGGTTTAGTCCTTTATAGTCTCCTCTTCAACCCAGACGTCTCAGGCAAATCTAGAAAAGGAATTACTGCACAGTTGGTCAGAAGGCAGTGACTTCACGAGCAGCTTTGCATTTATTTGATTTGTTCTTTTCCCCTTCAAATCAGATGAAAGAGAAATCTTGTTAGGAAGAATAAGCGAGACAGAGGCAGGGCCAGGTGTCCCGGGCTGAAGCATGCAGAATTTTTTAGACTCTCCTCAAGGAAAAGAAGAAAAGTCACAGATGCCTTCGCAGTGAAAGGGAACACTTACTTATTCCAGGTTTGTTCTTATTTTTATGGATCCTGGGTATTCTGAATTCTTACCACAATACACCTTTGTCTGAGTCTTAATCCATTTGTATTCAGTGCTCAAGCCCTTCCTTCCATTATTTTCTCTTGTTCTCTGTTTTTAATATCTAGCAATTTCCTTAATCCAATTTAATAAAACTCTTATTATTTTTATTTTAAAAATTCACTTATTTTGTCTTTTTATTTAACTTTCTGGAAGCTTTTCTAATGTTAATTCCACATCTGCCATTGAATGTCCCTTATTAGTTAAATAATATATCTAAGGGATTTTAAAAAAATCTACTTTTCTATTATTTTATTTCTTAACTGAATAGTGCTTTAAAAGTTTAAGTAGTTAAGCTTTATTTATCAAATTATAATTCAAATACTATAAAGCCTTAGTAGAAATCATGCTGAATAAAAGAATGTATACACTCATATCTTATCATTGTAATTTTTCAAAATGTCCAGACTACACAACTCCATAGATCTACTGTGTGGATTAGGGGGTAGCCTTGGTTGGGAAAGGATAATGGGGGGTAGTTGAATGGTTATATGACCTTGTGAATATAATATATGTATGTATATTAGATTATCTGTCCTTTAGATTATACATTTTTAAATTGTGAGTTTAATGGTGTATGAAGTATGTCTAAAAAAACTCTGATGTATTCTTTCCCCGGTGCTGGAACTGTTTAAATACCATTGAATTGCAGGTTATATGTTACAAATTCTGATATCCCACATCTTGGACATTAACCTAAATGGTTGTTAAAAGATCATTAAAAATGGCCCCATGGAACTGAAATTCTTAAGTTGTGTTGACTATGCTGGGAGTGCTTCGTAGAGCTAAGCTCAATCTGAGGCAATCTAGGGGCCAACAGACTCTGCTTCTGGGGAGAGTTCAAAAAGTACTATTCAAAATCATTGAATTGAAGCTTGTATTTTCTTCCTCCTATAGTATAGTTAAAATTGCAAAGCAATATGTAAATTGCCTAGGCAAAACAACTTTTAAAGTTCTTGAGTAGTCCTATTTACATACCAATAATTGATATGCTAATTCCACCTCATTCTCCAGTGCCTTTCAGAGCCTCCCAAAGACTTGTGCCCTTCCCTCCAAATGCAGATCTCTAGTAGACAGCATGCAATGTTGGGACTGAAAGCTTCCTCAGAAAGGTTTGCACACAGGAAAGTATATTGATGCCAAGGTATTTTTGAGATTCTCTCTTGAAATCATAAGTATCTATCTTAAGATTGTCTGATGTGTTCTCCACCCTGCTTCTTGATAACGGAGGCCTGAGCAAGGGTGAGTTCCCAGCAGGACAGAGGAGAGCTGCACCATCCACAAATACCCCAGTGCCTCGTGATGTGCCCAGCACTGAACCCCGTCTGCAGCACAATGCGTTTAGGGGGAAAATCAACAACATGGACCTTGTGTGACTTGTAGCCACATTATGACATGAGTGTAGAGGAGAGGAGAGCGGCCTGAGATGATGAAGCTCCATCATCCCAATGCACTGGAGGAAGAGAGGGGGCCGTTCTGATACGAAATGCTGAAGACCAGCCAGCATCTCAGCATCTGAGTAACTGTGCGATCTTAAGAGAGAGGGAGGGAGAGCAACAGCAAGAGTGTGTGAGTGCAAGAAAGTGTGTGCATGTGTAGGACTGTGAGTGAGTGTATGGATGTATATGAATGTGTGTGTGTAGTCAGGATAAGAAAGCCTATCCTTCCAGGAAGCCTGAAAATTCCTCTAGCTACAACCTATCTGGATTGGTCTTCTCACTCATTCTCTTTCTCTTCCCTTCTCTCTTTTGTTTCGTTTTTCACTTCTTATTGTGAATTGGGTGAAGGTTTACAGAGCAGATCAGTTTTCTATACAAAAATTTATACACATTTGTTTCATCTCGTGGATTGCATTCTCCACAATGTAATAAAATGCTCACCCTCCTGACACAACCGCTGAAGTCAAAGCAGGTGAACAAGCAAAAGTGGTGAAGAAAGCTGATGGTGCCTGGCTATCAAAAGATATAGTGTCTGGGGTCTTAAAGGCTTGAAGATAAACAAGCAGCCATCTAGCTCAGAAGCAACAAAGCCCACATGGAAGAAGCACACCAGCCTGTGTGATCACATGGTTCCAAAGGGATCAGTTATCAGGCATCAAAGATAAAAAAATCATACCATTGGGTGCACACCTCCACAATACGATCACTGAGGACAAATAGGTGCATAAGCAAATGTGGGTGCATAAGAAAGCTGATGGTGCCCTGCTATCAAAAGAGATAGTGTCTGGGGTCCAAAGGATTGAATGTGAGGAAGTGGCCAAAGCAACAAAGCCCACATAGAAGAAGCACACCAGCCTGTGCGATCACGAGGTGTCAAAGGGATCAGGTATAAGGCATCATCAGAAAAAAAAAAATCTTACCATAGTGAATGAAGGGAGAAGTGCAGAGTGGAGACACAAGGCCCATTTGTTGGCCACTGGAGATCTAGGGGAGGAGATGAGTCAGTCAGAGTGCAATGTAGCACCGATGAAGAACACAGCTTTCCTCCAGTTCCTAAATGCTTTCTCTCCCCCAACTACCATGATCCGAATTCTACCTTGCAAGTCTGGATAGAGCAGAGGATGTACACTGGTGCAGATAGGAGCTGGAGGCACAGGGAATCCAGGGCGGATGATACCTTCAGGACCAGGGGTGTGAGGGGCGATACTGGGATACTGGAAAGAGGGAACCTATTACAAGGATCTACATGTGACCTCCTCCCTGGGGGAAGGACAAAAGAAAAGGGGGTGAAGAGAGACCTCGGACAGGGAAAGAAATGACAAAATAATAATTTATAAATTATCAAGGGCTCATGAAGGAGGGGGGAGCAGGGAAGGAGGGGGAAAAAAGAGGACCTGATGCAAAGGGCGTAAGTGGAGAGAAAATACTTCGAAAATGATCAGGACAAAGAATGTACAGATGTGCTTTACACAATTGATGTATGTATGGATTGTGAGTTGTATGAGTCCCTAATAAAATGTTTAAAAAAAAAGACTAACCCCACTTCTTCCCTGTGTTTTCTGCTTCCATTTCATCTTCTTTCCTTTCATCTTAATTTCTTGAGTTCAAAACCACCAGCTGCTCTTAGGGAGAAAGAGAGGGCTTTCTTCTCCCACAAAGAGTTCCAATCTGAGAACCCACAGGACAGCCCTGCCCATCCTAGAGAGTCTCCAGGAGGAGACACGGACAGATAGCAGATGCCTTCCCTTGTCTTTCCAGCTTCCATTCCATCTTCTGTCTGCCCTTCGTGAATTTTATTCTCAGGTAATCACTGCCCTTTTGATCTCACATGGCTGATTATTCACAAATGTCCATATTTCACAAGTATTATTTCTCCCTTTGTAGGAAGACGTCTGGCTGATAATTGAGTTAACAGAGCTAATGTGAGTGGGCTGCGAGCTGTACGACCAGCAGTTTGAACTGACCAGCAGCTCCGTGGGAGGAACACTGGGCTCTCAACTCCCACAAACAGCTCCAGTCTTGGAAAGCCACAGGAGGGAGTTAGGAGGTCTGCGATCTTGCGGGGAAGAGGTGTCTCAGCACTCTTGTCTGACCAGAAGCCTAGTCTGTTTATGACTTTGAATTTGGTTCCACGTTTGTTCTTTTTGTTCAAAGGAGCACTAGGCACATCATTTGCTTTGCTTCTTTGTCAGACTTTTCAAAACAAAGTTCCCGTGACAGTGGCTTCTTTGATGACAGCACTCCTCCTGAAAATTGTAGCTTTCAGGCATCGATTCTCTCATTGGAAGCCTTTTCCTATTTGTGAAATTCAAGCCATCATCGCCTTCTGAGGCTAATCAAGAAGCAGAGTATAATGTTGGAGAGAAAAATATAAGGACACACTAATGAATTTTGTAAACGTTATTCCATCTTGATAGGAAATATGCTCAGTAGTTTAAATATTTATATATAGAAGACTGCAGTCGAGCTAGTTCTGACCCATGGCAACCCTGTCTGTGTCAGAACAGTACTGTCCTCTATAGGATGGCTGACCCCTGAGTGTCAGAGTAGTAGTGGGTCCCATAGGATGGTCAATCCCAAGTGTCAGAGTAGTGCTGTGCCCTATAGGATGGTAGACCATGAGTGTCAGTAATTCTGTACCCTATAGGATGGCCAACCCCTGAATGTCAGAGTAGAACTTATAGGATGGTCTATCCCGAGTGTCAGTAGTTCTGTGCCCTATAGGATGGTAGACCATGAGTGTCAGTAATTCTGTACCCTATAGGATGGCTGACCCCTGAATGTCAAAGTAGTACTGTCCCTTATGGGATGATCGATCCCGAGTGTCAGTTCTGTGCCCTATAGGATGGCCAATCCCTGAATGTCAAAGTGGTATTGTTCCTTATAGGATGGTTGATCCTGAGTGTCAGGAGTTCTGTGCCCTATAGGATGGTCAATCCTGAGTGTCAGAGTAGAACTGTGCCTTACAGGATGGTCAATTACTACTCTTTCAGAAGAAGATCATGACTTTTCTTCCAGGGAAGCTCTCAGGGAGAATTTAAAATTCCAACTTTGGTCACCAGTCAAGTGTGTTACCATGTGACCACTAGGTGAACATGAAGATACCAAAACAAAAGTCTTTGAGTGCCAGCTATGTATATTAAACACAACAAAAAAAGTAAAACCCAGGACCACTGAGTCAATGACAACTCATAGCAATCTTATATGGCGGCGAAGACTCCCTGTGACTTTCTGAAGCGGAAGCATTCTATGAGAACAGAAAGCTGCGTCTTTGTCCTCCTGCGGAGCAGCGGGGACTTCAAACTGCTGACCGTGCAGTTAGCAACCAGCGTGCAAGCCCTGAACCCCGGGCTTCTGCAATGGACCAGCGTGGCTTATTTATGTGACCCTATTCAGTTGTCACCATGACCTTTGCTGCATATCATGTTTTCTCCATTTCGTAAAGAGATGCAGAGGGTAAGTTATGCAAATTTTATAACAATCACTTCTCTTCCTCAAATGTCTGCTTCAGAAGCAGGAGTGAGTGGACAGTAGGAAATCAAGAAAAAAGAAAGCTTACATTCGTCTTTCAAATGACGAGTCATAGTAAAGACAAGTTCTTACTCTTAAAGTTGGGGTTATGTCCATGATTAAAATAAATAAAATTTTATTTGCATGCATGGAAATATTTTCAATTTTGAGATACGATACATAAATAATGCTAAGGTATATGTCTAGTGTGATATGTACAGTCCTTAATTTTAAGCACCCTGCTACTTTTTGATAGTCATATATTCTACTCTGCCCATTTCTGTTATCTGAGTAACACTATTAATAACATCTCTCTTCAATCTCAAAAATGTGCTAGCATGCTAATGTCTATTATTACATGCCTCCCCATATTCTTGCTAATATTTCGGTTTCCATTCAAACTATGAGTCAGAGGTCAAAGCAAAAATATCATCTTCTGGAGCTACTCATTTTGTAAATGAAGAACCATGAGAAAAGTTATTCTTCAAAGTTCACAAAATGTGTGGAAGAATCAAGACTGACCCAAGGTCTTTGGAACACTTGTGCTTTGCTTACCTCCTTGGGCGTCCCTGCAAGCTGTCAGTGCTCTCCACTTCAGGAGCCAGAGCTGTGTCAGAACACAGGTACAGCATCAGGTGGAGGATGCAGGAAACAGGAAGGTGAGCTAATGGCAGCACCTGGCGTGCTGAGCTGTGGTGGTCTTGGTTCTGAGGAAGAACTGATTCTTGGCCATTTTTTCTTTCCAACTATTGTATTAGGACATAATTCAGATGTGCAATATATTCCAATAGGTCAGGCACATCAAGCAGCGTTGTATAATTGCCACCACAATCAGTCTCAGAACACTTTCTTCCTTCTCTTCCTCCTTCACATCAGCTCCCCATTGACCCCCACCGCCCCAGACACCACCCCCAGGGACTCTTATTGCCGTTATTGTCTCCAGAGTCACCCAACCTGGGGAGCATAGACTGGAAGCCATAGCAAAACGCATAACAGAGTCAAGAACACCAGAAAAATAACAAAATGCAACAAAGATAAACCCCAACTTGAAGGGTGGGGGAAGTGTATCAAAAGCGCAACGTGTATCAAAAGGGAGATTGAAAGTCAAGGTTTTATCTTGACCACTTTTAAAAGGACTTTTTAGTCAGGCAAAGGAAACCATTTTGGGAAAGAGAAAGGACGACAAAGAGGAACGGGAGAAGGAGAAAAGCTGGGGAGAGGGAGCATGGGAAATGAAGGAGGGCGTGGCTAGATGTAGCCCCTGATCAATTTCCAGAGAGTACGTCTGTCCTTCTTCTCTGGACAGTGACTGGCACACTTGCCATGACCAAGAAAGAGATAGTTCCGACCAAGCCCAAGTCACTGACAGTGGCTAGCTACCTGGGAACCAAGTTCCACACAGTTGTGAGGATACACAAATGAACACATTTCTCGAACAGGGGACCAGCACACTGGTTTTGCAAAGGTAGGGTGATTCAACATGAATAAAGCCTCGTTATCACCTTGAGATTTATGAAAAAGCTAGAAATTTTCTTCATTTCAACAACATTTCTGCCTTGAAATGTGATTTTCACACATTAACAGGAGACGTAAAGCAGGGATATGGTTCACAAGTTACGTGTATAATGCATGTAATTTTGGACATTCTACCAGATTTCTAACTATTACGCATTTCTTTTTCTTTCCTTTTTACTTCATGGACATTTTTGCTTTGATTTGCTCTTTTGTTGTGATTTTGGGGAAGGAAACATAGGGTATCTTATTTATGTGACACTTCTGCTGGTCCCTATGGCCCCTCTCTGACAAGAGGAGCCATCCTTTCTTGAAAAAAAAAATCTTAATACTTGGCCTCAGGAAACTGAGAACTCTGTGCTCCTGAAATTTGTTCGCATGAGACTTTGCCATTTTAGCCGGTGATCAATCAAATGAATTAAAGTTTTTGTTTGAGATACTCAAATGAGCAAAACAAATCCCCAGCACTACAGTTAGCATAGATCTTAGCAAGGAAAAGCCAAACACTGTGTGTGGTACTTCTAGGAACTCCTGTGTTACCTCCTTGGGGACAGGAGACAATCTCTTTCTAGGCTCACTCCCTTGGAGACTCTCTCTGCTCGCTCCCTGAGAGATACTCAACTGACAAGACACATGGCACTATGCTGATAGAGCCCGTTCCCTGGGAACTGGAGGAGCCATGTGGAGACCTTCCAGCACTGAGATGCTTCTACTGCCACTGGATCCACAAGACTCCCAACTCACTGGCCTGTGATATTCCTACATTCTACATCATTGCATGTGTTTTGTAAGTCTGAAGAGGACTTATAGATTAGTATCGGACTCATGGACTAATATTGGACTTATGGCCTTGATCTGGACTGGGCTGGGATGTTTCTCTATATTCAATTGTTCTTATACACAAAGCTCTTTTCTGTACACATATGCATGTCTCTGAATTTGTTTCTCTAGTTTACCCAGGCTAACACACCCTACTACCATGGAGTCATTTCTAACTTATATTTAGCTTATGTAAGTTCTTTCAGAAATCTGAATGGGAGTAGATATCCCCATATTTTTTGCCTTGGGGTGACCGGTAAATTTGAACTACCAACCTGCAGCTAGCAATCCAGTGCTTCCACTGTGGTAAGCCGCCAGGGCTCCTTTTGCAGGGCAAAGGAAGGATTAGAGAGTAAGAGAAGAGAGGCAGAGGGTGACCCCTCCAGGTTACCTGGATGTACCTCTCTGGGCAGGAGTGCAGGAAGGCCAGTCAGCATCCTCCCTCTGACTGGGATTTAGAAAAGCCTCACACACATAAAAGGAGCTGTTCTCTTTGTTTGCTGACGACCCTTTGCAGAAGTGCGTTTGCCTTTTTGTTTCCCTGGATTCATGTTACTAAAAGCTCTGCCTCTGCCTAAGTTGACAGCATCTCTTCTGTTCTCGAGTCAGTTGGCTGCATTGCCTTCTGCGGAACAGTTGTTTTAGATCAAAATGTACTTTTTAATATTTAGGAAAGTCGCACCAATGCTTCATCAACAAGGAGGCATCACAGCTGTTTAAATGGGGAAGAGCACCATCACTTTTCAGGGTAAATTCACTCCTGGAATTATGGAGACAGATCAGGAAGTCCCCCAGACCCTTTGTCTTTGTTACATAATAAAGAATTCACGGAGTCATGTCCCTGTGCCCAAATCAGAAGCAGGCACCCTATGTCAGAACTCACTATGGCCATGCAGAGCAAAAGCAGAGGAACTGCACTTTAATTTAAAATGTAAGCAGTGTACCCCAATAAAATGATTAAAAATGTAAACAGTGTAGACATTATTTCTGACTTCAAAAAGCCAAATGTACTGCCATGGAGTTAGTGTTAACTCATGGAGCCCCTCCTGGGTCTGGAGCACTCTAACTGTTGGTGGGAGGAGAAAGCCCAGCCTTTCTCCTGCCGAGCTGCTGGTGGGCTCCAACTGCCCACCCGGTGCTGGCAGCCTGGTGTGTACCCACTACACCACCAGCCCTCCCGTTTAGGATCTACTAATGAGCTCTAACGTAATTAATCATGGGTCTGGATAAGTGTTCATTCTAGCAATTATATGCTGCTGCAACATTGCTTGGCACAGTAGCTGGGAACCAAAATTAGGATGACCTCTGACAAGATGGACTGGCACATTGCTGCAATTGTGAGCTCAACCAGAACACGTGGGAGGTTTGCACTGGAGCAGGCAGTACCTCCTTCTGTGGACCCAGGGTTGCTATGGGTCAGAACCAACTCAATGGCACACAACAACAACAACAAGAACAACAGCAGCAGCACTACCGGGACAGAAGATTGCAAAAGCTGACTTTTAGACGATAAAATCTTATAACAAAATATCCAAAGACCTGGAGCAGACAGCCAAAATGGAAGAACACATTCAGCCTTCTCAAGCTTAAAGAACTACCAAAAAAAAACCTACCGAAAAATGGAGAAAGCCTCTATTCACTCAAGTTAATCCATTGAGGACTCCACGGGGAAACACTGACACAAGAAGCGTCAAAAGGAGCTGAGCGGGGTCCAAGGAGACAGTACAAGAAGGAGACCAAACAACGCATCAGAGGGTCACCTGTGTCAGGAGCGCACGGTAAGAACTGATGCTGCGGAAGGGAGAAGACCAAACTCGATTGAAGGTACTGACACACAGTAGTTTGGGGAACTGACAGAATTGAGATGTTTCAACAAATGGAGGTAACACTGTGTGTTAGTCTGGGTACTTTAGAGAAACAAATCCATAGAAACTCATATGTATAAGACAGGGTTTTATATAAAGGGTAAGTGCACATCAAGAAAGCATCCCAACCCAGTGCTGCCCAAGCCCACAAGTCCAACATTAACCCATTAACCCATATGTCCAACACCAATCCACAAAGTCCTCCTTCATCTCACAAAATAGACGTAATGATGCTGACTGCAGGAGGAAAGCCGAGTCAGTGAATGTGTAAGCATCTCAGCGCTGGCAGGGTTCTCCACACGGGTGCTCCAGCACCCAGGGCTGCATCAGGGTAGGTCCATGTGGCTTCTCCTCTGGGATGTCTTTCAGGAAGTGAGCCTTGCCAGCTGAAGCAAGGAACAGGATAAAGCCGATGCATCCTGGTCTGACCATCACAACACAAGAGACTCGAGAACTCGAATGGCGAGGATCACCGACCCATTTATCCCTCCACCCTTCAATTAAACCCGCATGTGTGTATTGGCCAGGTTGGCACAATAAACTAACGACCTCACACTGGATCTGTTTACTTGTCTATACCAAGACATTTTGAAGACAGTTAGCTACCTGGCTAACTACCTGAACAAGACTAATCATATCTGTGCCATTCCAAAGAAAGGTGGTCCAAGAGAATGAGGAAATTATTCAATAATATCATAGATATCACAGTTAACTATCATTTTTCTGGGAAAACTGAAAGATAGTTGCAGGGACAAGCAGGGACCTATCAGAAATTCAAGTTGGATTCAGAAGAGAGTGTGGAATGAGGGTGGTGACGGCTGACATCAGATGGGTCTTGGCTGAAAGCAGAGCTTTGTGTTGTGGTTGACTGTGCAAAGGTACTCACATAGTTGGATCAGAACAAATGACAGGTAACAATGGAAGTTGGAGAGCATTAAATTGTGCTTATGCAGAACCAAGAGACCAGGGTTTGAATAGAAGGGGAGGCTGAAGGTTTCCAAATTTGAAGAGGTCTGTGAGAAGGCTATATTCTTACACCATACTTCGTCAGTCTGAATCCTAAACACATGAACTGAGAAGCTGAACCAAATATATGAAAAAGATTTTGTCATTAAGATTGGAGGAAGGCTTCTTAAAATATGCAGATGACATAACCTGGCTTGCTGAATGTGAAAAAGGACACGGAAACACTTATTTATGGATATCAAAAGGTAAAGCCTCAATATCAATTACACATCAATATGGGGGGGAAAACACAACTGGATCAGTGAACAACATGATAATTTGAGAAAATATTGACTTTGACAAGGACTTAGTTCTGCTTGGATCCACAATGCAAGCACCTGGTAGCAGTGATCAAGAAATCAAATGGCTTTGTGTTAAAGGAGCCTGTGGCCGAGACTTCCTTAAAGTCTTAAGAAGCAAAGGTTTCACTTCTATTTTTGTCTGATACCTATCTATAAATTCCTCTTCAGACTCGCAACGCATGCAATGACGCCAAATGCAGGAAGATCACAGACCAGTGGGTGGGAAATCCGGTGCCTTTAGAGGCAGGGGCAGCATCTCAGCAGTGGCAGGGGTCTCCGCGTGGCTCTCGGCTCTCACATAGCTCATGTGTCTTCTCAATAGGAATGTCTTGCAGGGAGTCACAAAGATTTCACTTGAAGGACTAAGATGTGGTGAAATAAACTACCCATTCCAGGGTCACCAATGGAGGTTGGCTAATCTATTTCCATTTTCTCTAGTGAAACGTACTGGGAGGATCAAAGGAGCGCATGTATGAAAAGTGTTAAGAGCTATACCACACAACTAGGTGGTAGCTAGACATGGAGGCGACACCGCAGGCTGTGGGTAGCAGGTTACTGGCAATTGTGCACACCAAACCCAGGGGGATTCGGAGGGAAAGTACCAAGTATGTGTAGAGAACTGCAGGAAAGACTCAGCAGCAGTGACGGATCCTTCAAAGTATTCATTTGCCTTGATAATATGGAGTAGAAGAAATTATTTATCAGAGTAACAGCAAAGGAATGAATATCAAGTAGTATAAGCGAGGAGGTTCTACTTTGCTTATGTCTTTGAAGTCAAGGATCATGCTCTTTATATAGTTGCTTACACACACATGTACAAGCCAAAGCAAATATTTTTTTAATTTAGGAAGCATTTCTTTTAATGTCTTAACATATATAGATCTGGAGAAATAGGTGAGTAACTAATATGGAAGCTGTGTATGAAGTAGGCTGCATTCACTTTATCAACATTGCCAAATATTTGAAAGTGGGCCACACCTTCCCTAAACTCATAAGACTTGCAGATATTTATAGTAAACTCAGTTAGACAATTTAAAGAAAAATAAACCAGAGAGAACTACTGTATATAGGAGTGGTATATTCAAAAGGAGAAACCATTCAAATTTGAAAAGTTCTTTGTATTTAAAGTTCCTATCAAACTATTTCTGTTTACTTGTTCAATAAATATTCATGATCTATTATATACATATACCATGCCAGGAACTAGAAAGATGTTGGCTAATAAGTCAAGTAGACTCTCATTTTGATGTAATTTACTGTCCAGTGGGAGATTTGAACATGAAAGCTATAATTACAATTATTAGTTGATTTAATTTTGGTTTATGATAAAATATCACAAATGAAACTGATACAATTGCTAGGATGGAGAGGATCAAGGTGTGTTGGGTGCTGAGGGGGAGTATAGAAAGTGCCTCAGATGCAGTTGGGATGGGGATGGGGGAAGTCACACGTGGAGGAGAGCGGAGTCAGGATGAGTCAGTGTGTCCTCCGGGAAGAGAGACGTGTGTGCAGATGACTGGACATGGGAGCATGCTATGGAGCTTGCCCACCTGAAAACCAGCGTGAAGCCGTGCAGACTGAGAGAGCGCAGTTCAGTCCTGTCCGGAGCCCCAGTGCTGCTCTCCCACAAAGAGGAGCTTCAAGGCGCAGCGCTGGTGCAGTGGCTGCTACGCTCCATCGCAGTGAGAGACAAGGAAGGCTCTCTACCCACTTAGAGTCTCCCAGACCCACAGGGGCAATTCACCCCTTTTCCACACGTCAATGCTGACAATACTCTGCTTATTTATCTAAACATCTTTCATACACAATGTTCAGATTATGTGTTTTATCAGTTAGATCCTCTAGGGATGTAGCTGTGTAATTATTCAAATATTATCTCTCTTATTGACCATAAAATTGGGGATAAAGAAAGTGCTTATTCAGCAGCTGCTGACTTGAGTGTTGTTATTATTATTTTTTAAATGTGCTTGCGTAATCATGGGTGCTTGGGCCTTTCATGATTATCAACCTGACCTTTTTGTTTAAACATATACTGCCAATTCATAGCTTATAGTGTCATGTTCTGATCATGATGGCAGTCCCTGCACTGACAGGGATTTATCAGTCTAGGAGTGAGCCTAGCTCTTCCTCCCAGCACATCTCAGAAACACGGCTGCTCTCAGCTGACTAGAAGCATGTTCATCAAAATGTGGGCAGATGTTGAGGGTCAGCGAAGCATAGGAAGATGCTACTTAGCTGAACACTGCTTGCATGTTGTTAGGGGGTTTGACGGTCAAGTCCACTTATTCTAGTCATTGAATACTGTGGAAGGTGTCAAGTCTGAGTTGACACACGCCCATATTGGGCGTGTACTTTGTGTACAGGTAGCGCAGAGATGCTGGCCAAGCCGCAGCAGTGTCTGCTGCGTGAGGACTTCTGAAAAGTTCCTCAGTAGACGGGTGTCAAAGGGCACCATCTACATCCATCATGACTGAGCATCATGGGAGATGTAGCAAATGACAGAAAGCAGACATGACTTTTGACTCCCAAAGAGTTATAGTCTCAGTAGCTCAAGGGTCCTTGCTATGCTGTCCCGGGGGGTCACTTTGAGTCAGAATTGACTCGGTGGCAGTGAGTTTGCTTTTGGTGTTAGTGGAACTTAGTGTGGCAGATATGATGTCCTTAATCATGGTTTCTGTCACTGGGAGTTAGCACGCTGTAGTCAACATACAAGTGATTAGCAGGTTTGCAGTTAGAAGTCAAAGCCAGCTTGCTCCTGATGACAAATGCCCAGCGCCAAGCTGCTTAGCTATGAAATGGTCATTAAGAAACAGCTTCACATAACGGCTAGGAAAAGGAAATGAGATGTTTCTGAAAGTGGAAGTGTTTGATAACTTCTTTAGCTGTGAAAATAATGCTAAGTATTATTTATACGTGTAATCATAAATAGGGAGAATAATTAAGAATGTTGATTTGGGAAGGGACAAAGAGGAGAAAGATGAAGGTTGGTAAGTGGATTCTTGACAATATTATTCTGATGTGACACGGCAGACAGCAACCATGTCGCATTGAAAGTGTGCCAAATAGAAGATTCTAAATAAGTGGGGAGGAGGCTCTGAAGGGCAGGACACACCTTGGCTTATTTCAAATCTTTGGCTTGTTTTCCTTTGGATAACAAAGTGTGGGTGGAGATTGAGAATGCGGAGCCAAGAGTATATGCTCCCGCTGAGCAGTGAGGAAGCAATGTCAAGGAGAGCAGAACGTCGCAGAAGCACCCTGTCCCAAGGGAAGCCTCTACGTGGAACTCGTGTTCAGATGGACAAGGATGGATGCTGGTTCTCTTGCCCTGCCGCCTCAGCACGGCCGAGCGCCAAGCAAAGAACGGAGCGGAGCACAGCATGGATACAGAGGGAGCACAGGGGTACATCAGCTACAGAGCGCAGCAAGGATACAGAGGGAGCACAGGCGCACATCAGCTCCCTGCAGACAGACCAGGAGAGCACTCCCACCAGGAGCTTGGTGTAGGCTGGGAGGAAGTGTATGTAAAGGGAAAAGACAGAGGTCAAGTTGAGTCTGGCTTGACTACCCGCTGGCTGTGCCATCTCCGTACAGTGTGCTTCTTCTTGTTCTGTTGTCCTTTCCTTTAGCAAGTAGGTCGTTTGCTCAAGATGTTCCCCACCATGCCAGCCTGTGGATCAGGGATGAGTGAAACATGTCGCTCTATTTTTCTCTCTTTCTCGCTCTGCTTTCACCTCTCTTTCTCTTCAGATGTTTCTATTCATTTTGTAAACAGCTCTTAATCCAAGAGACCTTTAATGCTGAGTGGGCAGAGCTATATCTTTCAATCAGAGAATTCATGCTTAGAGTGAACTCTAGATACAGAATTTGTGTGTGCTTGCTCTAGGAATATTAGTAAGTTTAGCAGATAACTTACAAAGTTCCACACATGTGCATTTCATATTTGATTTTAACTTTTACATGAAGTTTTAAAATATATCCTGTACCTGAATATTTCCCAAAGGGACCACTTGCCCCATGTCTTCGACACGGTGAGCATCTCTCAGAAAGGTTGATGTGGAGATTTCTTTCTAGAGTCACATCTTAGTCCAGAGATTCTCCTACAAAATCCAGCATGTCTCAAGTTTTCAATCTATATCCTGGAGTTTCGCTCCCGATCACTTTCTGATGAGTTTTTCTGGGAGTGGTTTTATTGAAATATAATTCACACACTATATAATTCTTTTTTAAAAGATAATTTTATTGGGAGCTCGTACAACTGTTATCACAATCCATCCATCCATCCATCGTGTCAAGCACATTTGTACATTTGTTACCATCATCATTCTCGGAACATTTTCTTTCTACTTGAGCCCTTGAGTGCAGTTGAGTGATGCCCTGCAGACTCCCAGAGCTGCTATCGGTGATGGAGCATTTTCATCAATCCTCACGAGCTGTCACTCCACTCCAGTCTCCTCAGGAAGTTCCCTCTCCACCACCCTACACAGCCTCTAATCTCCTTTCTGTCTCCCAAGATGTGCCTAATCAGGATCACACCAAATGGGGCCTATCTTTGACTTAGCACAATAATTTCCAGATCCGTGTGTGTGGTGCCTTGTATTGATACTTTGTTTCCTTTTATAGCCAAATGTCACTCCATTGATGGTCATATTAAGTTTTGTTTCATTTGATGATGGACATTGGGCTATTGTGAATTACCATACGCACATTTGTGCACAGATTTTTGTTGGACATATATTTTGTTTTTCTTCGATCTATGCAAGGAGTAGGATGTCTAGGAAAAACCGGAACTGTGTTTGGCTGAAGGGGTGAGAAACGCATTTCCAAAAGGCCGCATCATCTTACATCCCCACTGGGAGCTCGTCAGGATTCTGATGGCCTCACACTCACCAGTACTTGTCACTATCTGCTTAAGGACGAGTGTAGCCATCTGCGTGCTGATCACAGGCCCTGAGTGGGGCCAATGGCTTTGAGCCCAGTTTCTAAGTAGAAGGCTGGCGGTTGGAGGCCGCCCAACAGCGTAGCGGAAGAAGACTTGGCATATGTTTTCTTAAAACTTACCGTGAAGAAAACCCTGTGAAGTGGACTTTACTCTGTAAGTTAGGGAGTCCCCTGGGTCAGGACTGCCTGCACGGCAGCGGAAGGGTTGGCGGTGGGGTGCACTGTCAACTACTCCCGAAAATGCAGCCACTAGACATCCTGTTAGCACACTGGACACTGACACCAACGGAGCTGCCATGAGATCGAGTCAACTTACTAACGCCCCACCTCCTTTTAAAGTGGCCATGAAGTAGCTTGCTATTGTAGCTAATAGTTACATTTCCCTGATGGCTAATGTGTTCGTTCGGGTTGACTAAATAAATCAATCCAGGGACATTCATAATATATAGGAAAGAGATTGATATGGGAGAGCAATTGTATATTGAGCAAACATCCTAGCCCAGTCCAGAAAAAGGTCAGAAGTCTGATATTAGCCCATAAAGTCCGTCACTAGTCCAAAAATTCCTCTTCAGATTCACACAGCACATGGAATGATGCTGAACGTAGGAAGACCAC
This sequence comes from Tenrec ecaudatus, assembly GCF_050624435.1. Lineage (NCBI taxonomy): Eukaryota > Metazoa > Chordata > Mammalia > Afrosoricida > Tenrecidae > Tenrec > Tenrec ecaudatus. The sequence goes on from NC_134537.1 coordinate 164,972,509, forward strand.
AGGTGGGTAGATGGAAAGTCTTGTGGGTCCAGTGGTGGTGGAAGCATCTCAGCGTTGGCGCAGGTCTCCACGTGGCTCCTCGATCTCTCTAGTGTGGCTCTTCAACGGCAAGGTGAAGCAGAGAGAGAGTCCAAGGTCTGCCTCCAGGGAGAAAGTGAGAAGGTTCCCAAAATCCTCATGAGAGGACCACACCCAAAAGGAAGCATTGTCAGGCTGTGACCTGATTGACAGGTTAGATTCCATCCTACACTTAGTTATCAAGTTGACATGAAATGATGAAACTACCAGAGCTAATGATGTTAGATTTTTTTGTGCTCATTAATCATTTGGATATCATTGTAGAAATCTTTTAAGCATATAACATCCTTGTTTCATCTATCTTCTGTTGTCTGGTGATTTTCCAGAACAGAGAAATTGGCAAATAATTCAAGCCTGGAGATTTTTGGGAACCACAACACACAGCCCAGCATGGTTAATGACAGGTCAGAGCTGTAGTTTTACAGTAACCCCTCCCAATGAACAGGAAAAAAAAAAACTTATTTCATGAAAAATTATAATTTGTCATTACTTATACTCAGTGTAACAGGATGCAATTTGGATTACAACTACAGTGTTTGCAATTGCATATATTTGATTAAAATAATTTTGTATATCATAATATTGTATATATATATATATATATATATATATATATATATATATATATATATATATATATAGAAACAGTACTGATTCAGGAAAATAGAAATACTTTAAGATAAATACTTTATCTTATATATACTAGCACTAAAATTGAGCAAGCAAATTAAGAAAATTAAGTAAAACAAATTATCAAGACTATGTTTCTTCTGCTCCAGGGCCCATTGCAGAATTTTAAGTAACAGTGTTTTCATTCTTTCTCTTGGATCTCCTACCCAGAGCTCACTGCCAATGTTCCATGTGGTTTTCATATACACAGAGTGCATGGCAGCACATCAGACTGAGTTCTCATCTCTTTAGATTTAGCTCTTCTAAAAGCATGCCTTAATGGCCTTTTCTAGGACCGAAGCTTCTATCATGGTACTTTCTTCTGATTTAGTTCACACCTGCGAAGTGTAAGTAATTGGCTATGGATCCCAGAGTCACTTCTTTTGTCTGTCACTGCCTCCCTTCCCCCTGCCTCCATCTCTGTGAGTATCCTGAGGATCTGTTAAGGGCGGAATAAATAAAACAAAAAGACTTAGACTAGAAGCTGACCAAATGGATCAGCGGTGCCTACAAGTTGTTAGTCCAACACATGGTGTTGCTCTGATCCAGAAGGACAGACAGGCCTGGGGGGTACAAGGGTTGAAAGCTAGACTGCATTATCTTTGTGTTGTGAGGGGTGTTAAAGTTAAGATTCCATAAAGGAGAGGCAATTGAGTTCACAAATAATGAATAGGTGTTTTCCAGGTAGATAGAACAGAGGATATCCCACTGGATAGGCACCCTGGCAGGGCAGTGGTTACGTCTTGGACTGCTAACTGCAAGGTTAGAAATTCAAAACCACTAGCTGCTCTGCTGGGGAGAAATGGAGTTTTCTAGTTCCATAAATAATTAGTCTTAGAAACTCACAGGGAAAGTTCTACCTTGTCTGATAAGGTCACTACGAGTTGGTATCAGCTCAATGGCAGGGAGTTTGGTTTTGGTTTGGCTTTATTCCCAGGGAAGACGCAGAAGGATAAACGTAGAGGGGAATGGAAAGTCAACAAATGGTAGGCTATGACTACAAGAGAGTGTGTCTTGGTAGACAATGTGCTATTTATATTTCTCTTGTAAATATTAGCCCTAGATAAGAGTACTAGCCCCTTAATTATCTGACTGAGCTGGAGAAGCCAACAGCCAAAGCCATTTTCAGTTGCACTGAAATTTATAATATTTCTGATCATTAGCTTTGGATTTATTCTCTGGAACCACAAAGAATATATTGAGTGATTCTGTCATTTGAGTCATTTTAAAGTACATATTTAACAACAGCTCTAATAAGTCTCATGATATTTTATTTTCCAGGCTAAACATTCCCCGTTCCCTCAAATTTTCCTCATATGGAATGGATTCTAGGCCCTTTGGCATCACAGTCTTCTGTATTGGACATGTTTCAATTTACATATTTATTTCTTAACATGGGCCTTCCAACACTGAATCTGGTGCTCAGATGTGGACAGAACAATCAATGTCAAGGGGCTCTTCTTTGCCTGTTGTCATCAATAGACTCAGTGACTCCAGTGAGTGCATTATTTCAAACCTCTGAGCCTAATTCACCTACTGAAAAAAATTCCTTAATCTGCATACTGCTGTTGCCACTTGACCGAAGGTACAGGAATGCATATTTATACATATTTATTTTCATCTCAATAGCTCATCTGTCAGTTTGTCATACCCATGTGATGGCTTAGGTGTTGCCGTGATGCTGGAAGTTATGACCCCAGTATTTCAAATGACACCAGAGTCACCAGTGGTAGACAGAATCAGCTATGCTTCCAGACCCAGACAGACAAGGAAGAAGGGAAAATCAGCCAATTCCCGAAGGAAAAAAAAAAGCCACCCAAACCTTGTGAATAACAATGAAGTATTGTTAGATATTTTCTCAGAAGATAAACGTTTCAGGTTGAAAGTCACTCAAAATCTGATTGGAAAAAGTACAGTCTCTTCAAAGGCGAGCGTATCTAAGTGTTCATTTGCTGATGGAACATGACTCAAAATACAAAGGGCCAGCTGCAAACATCCCTTAACGACCAGAACCTAGAAGATATGAAGTCGGCACCTAGGAGGGTCAGAAGTCATCAAAATGAAATGGCACACTTGAATGATAGCACAGGTTGGGAGAAGTGGCCTGGTTTGGGTTATTTAGTAGTAGGGGAAGAGAGGATAAAATGCTAGGAATGACTAATTCAAGTGTAAATGAGGATGGGGAAATAGATCTATGTACATATATCTATAGGTTTAGTATGAAGGTAGCAGATGGACATTGGGCCTCCACTCAAGTACTCCCTCAATGCAAGAATACTTTGTTCTATTTAACTGGCATTCCATGATGTTCACCTTCTCAACATGATCGCTGAAGACAAAGCAGGTGCATAAGCAAAAATTGGTGAAGAAAGCTGATGGTGCCCGGTTATCAAAAGAGATAGCGTCTGGGGTCTTAAAGACTTGAAGGTAAACAAGTGGCCATCTAGCTCAGAAGCAACAAAGCCCACATAGAAGAAGCACACCAGCCAGTGTGATCACGAGATGTTGAAGAGATCAGGTATCAGGCATCAAAGAACAAAAAAATCAAATAATTGTGAATGAGGGAGAGTGCAGACTGGGGACCCAAGACCCACCTGTAGGAAACTGGACATCCCCTTACAGAAGGGTTGTGGGGAGGAGACGAACCAGGTAGGGTGCAGTGTAGCAACGATGAAACATACAACTTTTCTCTAGTTCCTAAATCCGTCCTTCCTCCCCTCCCCCCACTATCACGATCCCATTTCTACCTTACAAATCTGGCTAGACCAGAGGATGTACACTGGTACATATAGGAACTAGAAACACAGGAAATCTGGGACAGATGCTTCCTTCAGGACCGGTGCTGAGATTGATGATATGGTAGGGTGGATGGAGGGTGGGTTCAAAAGGGGGGACCAATTATAAGGATCTACATATAACCTCCTCTCTGGGGGATGGACAAGAGAAAAGTGGGTGAAGGGAGACGCTGGACAGTGTAATATAAGACAAAATAATAATAATTTATAAATTATCAAGGGTTCATGAGGGAGTGGGGAGCAGGGAGGGAGGGGAAAATGAGCTGATACCAAGGACTCAAGTAGAAAGCAAATGTTTTGAGAACGATGATGGCAACAAATGCACAAATGTGCTTGACACAGTGGATGGATGGATGGATTGTGTTAAGAGTTGTATGAGCCCCAATAAAATGATGAAATAATTTTTAAAAAGACCATTTCAAGATCCATCCTTGAAGCACAACCTTGTCTGGGATGAGGTAATGTCTGTATACCTTCAAGGACCACCAGTCAATATGACTATTTCTAAATTGCGCACCAACCACTGATGATAAGATGAAGAAAAGAACGATTTCTACTACCTTTTGCAATCAGCCATTGAACAACTATGCAACCAAGATACACAGATATTTAGTCATATTTGGAAGGCAACTATTGTAAGGAAAAGGGACTAATAGGTAGGAAATTGCAATCACACAATGTTAGACGTTTCAAGATGGCCTTTTGCAAGATGAACAACTTATTCATTTTTGATACAGTTTCAACAGTATAACCATCCACTGCACATGTAGACATCACTGATTGGAATACACAGGCATCAGATCTAATGCTTCCATGGAAGAGATGATGGAGAAGCTTAATATCATTAAGAAGAACAAGGTCAGAAGTCAACTGCAGGACAGATTATCAAGTTAGCCTAACCTTGTTCAATCTCCCTCTCTCAATAGAGTCTTAAAAAAATTAGTAACCATGGGCTAATCAATGACACTAAAACCAGAAGGTTCCTATGCCCCAGGGAAATGATCAATAGGATTCTCTACCATAAATAAACAATGATGTCTCACAGGTGAATCAGAGGCAGATCAAAAATTGGGAGGTCTCACTTACTCATCCTAGTTCCCATCTAAGAACAATTAGTTCTTACAACATGGCCTGCTTCAAATTTTCCTAGATTTGCAATGCTCCATTCCACTTCCTCATTATCAATATATAATTGATAATTATAATTATCAAGATATAATTAATTTTTAGTTAAACCCCATCAGCAAATGAAGGTCCTGAAACCTCTACTCCAGTCACAGCAGCATGGTCATCTCTCGATCTTCCTTAGTCAGATTTTCGGTGCCATCGACCTGAGGGTCATCTCCCAGCACTAAATCTGACAGTGTTCTGCTCGTCCATGCCTGAGGTGTTCCGTGTCTTACAAAGGCCCTGCCTCTATTGATAAGGAGTTCCGTGACTCGTTCCTCAGATGTGAATAGCCTATTTCCTTTTGTATTCTGTCCTTAGTCTGGAAGTTTCACTGAAACTTGTTCACCTTGTGTGACCCTGAAGGCATGTGAAATGCTGGTGAAATTGCTTCCAGAGCCATAGCAGCATGCCAGCCGCTGCAGTCTGGCCACCTGACAAAGAGAAGGTGGAAACTTCCGCTTGGTAAAGTGCAGATCCCTCACTTTCACCCGAGACTGGGGATTGAAGACCTGGGCGGGGGCGGGGGGGCGAGATACTAAAGATGTGTATGCTCACATTTGATTCCCTTGAGCTCCTCGGCATCAATCGCTGACAATCCTCTAGGACATACAATGCGTATGTGAACGTTGGACGACGAGTTTTCTCTTACTTACAGGCAACTGTCAGTCATATTGATTGGTGAGATGGTGCCAAAGAGATACTTGGTGCAGTTTTAAAAGTCTTATTGTAGGATGTACTCCCTGTGACCGAGCGCCGCATCAGTCACCGCTGTGTCTGGGTCTGCTGACTCCCGGGCATTGGCGTGGATGACGTGGCTGATCTCACCCTTGAGTGGCAACAACTAGCACCCGGCCGTCGGCTCTGAGACTGGGAGACTGCCCCGCAGCTCTCTCCACATCGCCTGCAGCCCTCACTTCACACCAGGGGAGAGTGTGGGTTGCGATGTGCGAGGGAAGAATCTCCTGAAACACATATGTGCTGAATCACAATCCTCTTCGGCTCTCGCTCTAAATTTACCCTTGAACGTGGCTGCCAAGGTCCCACCTATTCTCATGTGACTGATGCCACTGAGGAGTTAAAGGTCACTATTTTTAAAGCTCGCTGTGAATGTCACATTCTTCCTAGCTTCAGAAGATTGTAATGCTCCGTTTGCTAGCCATCCCCTTCCTCTCTGCGACTTTATGCATTTGCATGTGCTTGCTTTCTCTTTATGTTAGGAATCTGCACACATGCTTGTGATTTCTGCGGAAAAGTCTTAAAGTGAATTGCTACTTAACTTTCTGACATTAGGGCCACTTTAAAAATAAGTTGGAGGAGTATCTCTCTTATCTCTTATTTATAAAGTATTTATAATTTCACTCTTTTTTCATCTGTAACATACACCAGGATGACCTCTTCCAAAATTTTTTCCTCTGAATATAAATGAAAGTCACCATGAGCTTTTCTTAAAAGTTATGAAGCACAGACATTTGAGGAAAAAGCAAAACAAAAACAAACAGCTACAATCCTACCAGTCGATCACGACTAAGGCGCCTGGGTCACACGCTCTGAAGTCCCCAGGCACCAACCCAGAGGTTTGCCGTTTGAACTTTCCAACTGCTTCACAGAGGAACGAAGCCGTTGTCTCTTTTTATCAAGGCCTAGAGCCAGGAAAAGCAATGGAGCAGTTCTATGCTCTCCTATTGGGTCGCTCTGAGTTTGAGATTCAATGTCAAGGTGTGTGTGGTACAACACTGCTACACAAGCCCCTGCTATCTGCCCAACACTCAATTCATTGCTGCAAGGCTGGTGGCTAGAACCAATCTAGATGTAATGGAGAAAATATGCTAGGGTCTGTTAGATGGGGTTCTCTAGAGAAACAAAATCAGGACACTAATAATGTTATATATGTTTACACAGATAGATAACATAAGAAATAAACTATCTATAAAACAGTACAAATGGCTCAGAGCAATTCAATCTCTTGAGACAGCTAGTTCACTGGCAGTCTTTCAAGTCTAGAAGGCTGCCGGGTAGTCCTCTGTAGAGCAATTCAGGCTATCCAGTCACAGGCAGTAAACAGCAAGCAGGTCACCAACAGTCAGCCAGATGACAGGGTCTCACAGTCCCCAGCTCAAGAGATGTACCTTCTAGTAGCATGGGAAAGCAGGTCTTGAAGGAACCTCAAGTTACAGCGATACAGTAGTCCACAGGTTGAGTATCCCACAGGTAGCGTAGCTTGTAAATGGAGGCACAGAACAAGCATGGCAGTCACACACTGGTCCGATGATCCAAGAGCAAGAGAGAAAGAGGCGAGGCTCACTGAGCCATTTATCTCTCTGCCCTTCAATTAATCCCACATGTGTTCATTGGCCATTTTGGCACGACAAACCTACCTATATCATACGGGGAGATCTGTTCCTGGCAATTCAACAGATCGAGATTCTTGTGGATCATTTCCCACTTGAGCTAGTTCGTTCTACAGACTTCCTGCCCCTGGACATTGAGCTGGTCAATCCATTACAAGATCCTCATTTCCTGGGGCAGTCTACTCAGCTTATGGGGTCACCATGAGCCACAATCAGGTTGACAGCTACTAACCACGGCAGCAGCACTTTCATTTGGGGTTGATTACAGTACACCTTCCTCAGTGCATGCTTGCTTTCACATTTGTCCCCGTGTCTTACAAACCAGTTTGTGTCCTCTTTTTTTCTCTTAGCAAGGTCAGATTCATGTCACTATATAAAACTTGAAACACACGGAAACACAAACCGTCACTGGTACATCAGTGTGCACTGCAACATCGTTCACCACAGTCAAGAAGTTTTGAACCAATCTAATGTCCATCAACTGATAAGTGGACAGACAAGCTGTGATAGGCAATGGGATGTACTCAACTCTACAGAGACATACAGTCCTGGTGCACATCGCAATACGGAGAAGCATGGCAGTCATGGTGAGTGAAAAGAGTCGGTCTAAACAGGTCCATGTGATATGATGTGACTTGCATGCAATAAGCAGATGAATGCAGACCAAAGCTGATTAGTAGCGACCATGGGTGTGGCAGAAGAAGAACCCGGGAACTAGCTGAGGGAGCAGGGAGTTCTGGGGGTGTAGTGTGAGTCTGTGAACTGCGAGGTCAGCTGTTCTAAACCCCCAGACGCTCCACAGGAGGGACGTGGGTTTCTGCTCTCGTAAGTCGTTGTAGCCTCGGGAAGGCCCAGGGGCAGCTCTCCCTGTCCTATCATGCTCTATGAGTCAGACTTGCCTCGACAGCTGTGGAAAGTCAGAGTATCTGTTAATAGTGACAGAATAATTTGAACGGGACCGTGATAATGGATGCACAATATGGATAATCAAATACATGGAATTATAGACGCAACTGTTATCGAATGGGCAAAATTATTGTTAGATATATCGATACCACAACGAAAAAAAGGAACTAAGAATTAAGTTAAGGAGAATATTATACCGGCCTGAGGCAGCACAGTTGATAACCTTAAATGGAAACATAAATAAAAACAACATTGTTGAGTACCCAAATGTTATAACTAAGGTACCTGCGTGGACACGTGACCTACTGGGTATTAAAGCATACTGTAAAATGATGGGAATAAATTACTAGACACTCTGTTACTGATCCAACATGTGACTTTTTAATGACTGATGCTTGATGACATCTTTGAAGTCAAAGGTGGCCACCCACATCTCCCTTGAGTGATGTCCTCAGGGGAAGTCAAAGAAGCACTATTATTCTACTTAAGGCAACAGCTTTATGGTTCTTCGTAAAGGAGTCAAATACATATATACTCCTCTCAATAAGGTGTGGAAGAGTATTTGTTTACCTGATTTATCTTAGGACGAAAAGTTACACATTTTACCAAAATACCTTATTATTATTATTATTAAGAGAAATGGAGGACTCGTGGTGCTGTCGGGGAAGCACTGGATTTGCTATCAGAAAGCTCTGAGGTTCAAGTCCATCAGTAACTCAGCAGACAAAAAGAGGACCATGAAGTTTCCAAGGCTCAGAAGCCCAGGAAGAGTTCCACTCGCTCCTCCAGGGTCACTGGAGTTGGCCTGAGCACAAGGGCAGTGGGTTTGTTTGTTTGTTTGATAGTTATTAGGAGAAAAGAGAAAGCCCTTTCATAGGTGAAGTGGATCTGAAGACAGGTTTCACGGCTGAGAATGCTCACCAACTCCCTTATTGACTGGAGACGAAACGAAGGGCCCCAAAGAAGGAACACGAGTGTAAGAGTAAGGTCATCATGGACCCCTTCCTATCCTCTGGACCTCTAAGCATGGACACAGTCATCCTCACCGGGTCTCCATGAGAAACGTGGAAAGGAAGACGCTATACAATCGCTGAAATGCTTCCTGCGGGTTATGAAGAACCAGTTTGTATGGACAAATTCCTACACGTCCTGGAAGGGGTGATAAGCTGAAGTTGGTTCCTGGAAGTAAATTATTGTGGTCTAAAATGTGAGCACAGGTTTAATTTCTGGATTCAGAAGTCTCAGGTATTCTTCTCAAAGTTCATTCAATTGAAAAGGAACCCAGACAGCAAACAATTGAAAGTTTAGGATGGACCGGGAAGGTGCTAGTCAGTGTTCACATGGAATCGCTGCATCGCGCTGGCTGCCAGAACAGAGTAGACTACCTGCGCCACTAGACAGATTTCCTTTAAAATCCTCGTCCTGCTACGTTGTTTCTCAGACATAAGCAATTTACTTTGCTTATCTGAGTTTTGTTTCTCTTATCTGTCAAAAGAGGGGTAATTGGTTTTATAGTAAAAATACCTCTTTTAATATGTTGGATGAAAGAAGCAAGATGAGTGCATAATGCACTGTAATGTACAATGTAATAGATCTTAGTATTGGGCTCAATTATGCAATGGGGATTTTGCAACACATGTGCACACGTTTCTGCTTCCTTGTTTGGGCAGCACTCCCCTACTTGACACATATTATGGTTCTGCCCTGTTGTTTCCAAATGTGTGTGTGTGTGTGTGTGTGTGTGTTTCTTTTCCAGATTGCACTCAGTGCAAACGAAGCTCTTCCTTCTGTAATCTGCTAAATTTATGGCTTGACCCCATCCATCCGTTTTCTTTGATATTTTCAACGACCAACCAATTAGTTCTCACAGATTCTCTGGAAGAATATGTATGTTGACACCTTAGTGTTTTCTTCCGTCTTCCCATTCAGATCTGAATTTTTTCCGGGCCGAGAAAAGATCATGTTGCTCTCCTCTGGTTCCAGCACCCCGCCTTGGTGCCCTCTCTGTGAGACCCTTCCTGATTCGCGGTGTCTCATCAGTGTCTCATCTCGCATGCAGCCGCTGTCCATCGGCTGCTGGAGCTTTCTGTGTCACTCTGATTCTGAACATGGTTCAGCAGTTTCTGAAGTAAGATGAGTAAAGAAAAAAGTTCTATAGCTCTAGTCCATAGAAATCTAGTCCGGGAAAACCCTGTGCATATCACTGATCTATCCCCAACCAATTGTCGGGGGAGCAATAACCTGGGCAGCATGTCATCTTGTTGGGCATGGGGTACCAGGAGTCAGGGGCCGATTTGCCAGGGGCCAGCAGTTAGACTTGGTGCGTTCTGGAGAGACAACTGACTGAGGCTAAGGAAGAGGAAATTAGTTAAAGGTTATAATCAAACCTGAATTTTTTTTTTCATTTGAGTCAGTGGACTGATGCTGAGACTTTCATAGGACCATGACATATTTGGATTACATTTCATTTAGGTTTAATTAGATTTAACTTCTCCTTTGAAATGATTCTATGCTAATGGTGACAGTGTTAAAGGGCCTCAATGTACACTGGTCAGCCAGCCGACGAGTTTCATTGTGCATCTACTATGTCTTTTGTTCTGTTTTTATTTTTGAAAAATATAGAAAAGTAGTAGGGAATGAGTGGGGAGGTCTGGGGGTGGGCACCAATCCCAACTACTAAGTGGATACCTGCCCCCAGAAAATTTATTTCAAAAGATGACATTGAATCTGCAGCTTTGGGAGAGGGACATCTATGATCAGAGCACACAGGAGCAGATTAAGGAGAAGGAGGAGAGATTGGAGCACATCCTGGACCACCAGGCCTTGAGGATGATGATCCCAATTAGAGCAGCCAGTCCACAGAGAGGCCCACACGGCCAGCCTCACTATGAGATATGACGCCCTCACTGACCCATAGCCCTACAGGGGACAACACTGGAGACACAGGGTGGGAATTATACCCGATCTCATCCCACCACACCAAGGCAAAACACTAAGGGGGTGCAACAGAACATCAGGGAATGGAGTGGCGAGGTCCCCAGGGAATGCTATAGGTGGACTTTGGGGCCAGGGTGTGGTGCCCCCACAGACTGGACTGGAAAGCACTCCTAAAGGCCAACAAATGATCCTTGAACTAACTACAAGCTTTTCTTTCTTGTTCTGTTTTGTTTTTATTTTTGTCATTGGTTTGTTGTATATTGTTACTTGGTTTTGCTGTCTTGTTTTTGTTCGTGTTATTATCTCCTCAGGTCTGTCTAAATAGGATAGGCTGAATGAACAATCTGGAGGAGAAAACAACTGGACCTACAGTGCTGGGGGGATATGGGAGAGAGGGAGAGGGGAAGGAAGTGGTGTTAACAAACCCAGGGACAAGGGAACAACAAGTGATCCAAATTGGTGGTGAGGAGGGTGTAGGAGGTCTGGTAGGGCATAATCAAGGATAATGTAACCAAGAGCAATTGCATAAACCCTGGTGGGGACTGAGCATGATAGTGGGACAGGAGGAAGGTCATGGGAAATAGAGGAAAGAACTGGGAGGCAAAGGGAATTTATAGAGATCTAGATAAAGACATGTACATATGCAAATATATTTATGTATGAGGATGGGGAAATAGATCTATGTGCATATATTTATAGGTTTAATATTAAGGTAGCAGAAGGACATTGGGCCTCCACTCAAGAACTCCCTCAATGCAAGAATACTTTCTCCTATTAAATTGGCATTCTATGATGCTCACCTTCCCAACACAACCAAATGTGGTGAAGAAAGTTGATGGTGCCTGGCTATCAAAAGATATAGCGATTGGGATCTTAAAGGCTTGAAGGTAAACAAGCAGCCATCTAGTTCAGAAGCAACAAAGCCCACATGGAAGAAGCACACCAGCCTGCATGATCACGAAGTGCCGAAGGGATCAGTTATCAGTCATCAAAGTAAGAAAAATCATATCATTCTGTGCTTACCTCCATGATATGATCACTGAAGACAAATGGGTGCATAAGCAAATGTGGTGAAGAAAGCAGAGGGTGCCCGGCTATCAAAAGATACAGAGTTTGGGATCTTAAAGGCTTGAAGGTAAAAAGCCGCCATCTAGCTCAGAAGCAACAAAGTCCACATGGAAGAAGCACACCAGTCTGTGTGATCACGAGGTGTCAAAGAGATCAGGTATATCAGGCATCATCAGAACACAAAATTTTACCATAGTGAATGAGGAAGGGGAGTGTGGAGTGGAGACCCAAAGCCCATTTGTAGGCCACTGGAGATCCCCTGGCAGAGGGTTCTTGGGGAGGAGACAAGCCAGTCAGTGTGCAATGTAGCAATGCTGAAAAGTACAACTTTCCTCTAGTTCCTAAATGCTTCTCCTCCAACTTCCACTATCATGATCCCAATTCTCCCTTGCAAGTCTGGCTAGACCAGCGGATGTACACTGGTACAGATAGGAACTGGAAACACAGGGAATCCAGGGCGGATGAAACCTTCAGGACCAGTGGTGTGAGTAGTGATACTGGGAGGGTAGAAGGAGGGTGGGTTGGAAAGGGGGGAACCTATTACAAAGATCTACATGTAACCTCCTCCCTGGGGGACAGACAGCAGAAAAGTGGGTGAAGGGAGATGTTGGACAGGGCAAGAGATGACAAAATAATAATTTATAAATTATCAAGGGTTCATGAGGCAGTGGGGAGCAGGGAGGGATGGGGAAAATGAGGAGTTGATGCCAGGGGCTTAAGTGGAGAGCAAATGTTTTGAGAATGATGAGAGCAATGAATGTACAAATGTGCTTTACACAATTGATGTATGTATGGATTGTGATCAGAGTTGTATGAACCCCTAACAAAATGATTAAAAGAAAATAAAAGAATTGTATGAACCCTCAATAAAATGATTAAAAATGAAAACTATAGAAAAGTAGTCTTTATTACAAACTTCCAGAGTATGAAGAACCCTATGTTAGAAGACATCTAGTCAGAATGCTCCTTACAAGGAACATGGTGAAGTTGCTCCTTACATGCTTTCCAGGGGAACTAGTGCCTATAGAAGCACATCATGCTTTTAGGTAAAGTAGAGCCTGAGTGAAAAAGAAACAACCGACTGTGAGGTGGTTTGACACAGCGGCTTCAGCAGTGGCACAACCAGGATTCTGAGAAGGGCGTAGGATCAAGTAGTGTTTTAGTTCATTGGGTATAAAGTCTCCATGAGTCAGATCCAACTGGAAGGCACCTAAGTACTGTGAGTCCACTGCTCCAGGAGACACAGCAAGGTGAAGGTAACTCATGCTGTTAGGTCATACAGTCCACAACCAGGGCCGCCCAGCGATGTGCTAGAGTCGTACGAATGCCCTTGACTGAACCACACACCACCCTCTCTGTGCGTAAGTCTTCAAAACTGCTTTCACAGAGGAGTCCTCACTTCAGCTGGGATCAGGTTTTCATGAGTGGGGGCAAGGAAGATTGCCATTTAGTCACGGCCATGACAAATGGGATGAGGTCCTCCCAAACCAGCGGACATTCCTTCCGGAGTGACGAGAGATACTGAGAGACAGAAACAAGAGTGGGGAAAGTGAGCATACAGATCCTGGAGAAGATATGCAGACTTCTGTTGGCAGAAAAAGATGGAGGACCAAGCTCTTAGCAGGGGAAAGAATGACTAACAGTACTTTGATGGACCCCAAGGGGAGAGGATGCTTGGGACTGTGCTCTCAAGAGGGAACATTGGTCTGACCCAAGCCATGGGCCATAGAATACTGGGACATTAAGGTGCACAACCTACTCCAAAGGTAATACCGGAGGGCTGTGATGTGGAAACCCCATTAGGTGAACTGGGCTCTACTTCAAGCACATCTGTCACCCGAGGAATTACACAGAGTATGAAGAAGCAGAGGACAGCTATACCAAAAGCATTGGTCTGTTGGCAGGTGGCCCAAAGTTTATTTTCTATTCCAATGCTTTACTTCTTTATTAAGATACAGATGGTGCTGGCACACCTCTCTCTGACATTTTGAGTGGATATTGTTGTCAGTTTTGCTTGGCCACCAATTCCTATTTTTTATGTGTTAACAATATCCCGTCACATAAGCATTTAATTTATGTATTGTGATTTGTAGTTCGCATACACTTGTTCAATCTCCCATTTCTCAATATTACCATGGGCTAATCAATGACACTGTAAGGAAAAGGCCCCTATGTTCCTGTGAGATAACCAGAATTTCTACCATAACGTAAAAAATATGTCTTTTAGGTGAACCAGAGGCAGATAGAAAGCATAGATTTAGGAATGGATTTGGGGCTCACATATAATCCTAACTCCAACCTAAAAACATGACACCTATGAAGGAATCATGGAAGATAGGGGTGCTACAGTGAAGTGTGGTGAATAAATTAGATGGCGCCTGACTATCAGAAAGAATAGAGTCTGGGGTCTTAACGGCTTGTTTTCAAATGAGCGGCCATCTAAGTGAGACATCAGCTAAGCCCACATGGAAGAAGCACACCAGCATCTGTGGTCCAAGGACTGTAAATGGTCTGATCCAAATCTGAAGGAGAGAAGGGCATCAAAGCTTAAATTGTGAAAGTTTGTGGAAGACTGTGGATTAGAATGGAAGCCCAGAATACAGCCACAGGAGCTACACATGGCATGGGCCTCTGGTGGCTCCCCTCTGACAATACTGAGGAATGAGAGTAACCTGGTTATCAGTCAGAATATTGGAGAGACAATTATAGTAGATAAAAACGATAAATCTTGCTTTCATGGTTAAATCTTTTTCCTATGATCTCCCTGAGCTTGATCTGATTTTTTTTAAATCACAGTTTATCTCTGGGATTTTGTTATTGTTGGTAGCATTCTTGACTCTCTGCTACATATCTTTCTATGGTTTTTGGTATATGAAACCCAGGTTTGGGTAAATCTATAGAGACAATAACTCTAATAGGTATCCTAAGGGGGGTGGATAATGGGGAGCTGATGTTAAAGTGTACAAGAAGGAAGACAATGTTTTGAAAATGATTGTGGTAGTGATTGTATAACACTGCTTGATATAACTGAACTATTGAATGATATGATGTCTGAACTATGTCCTAACTAAATAATTTTTTAAAAAATAGCACTTATCTTATACTGTCAGTTTGATCTTCTTCATTGATACCATCTCCATTAAGTTAGACAAAGTGTCCTTTGGGAGTTGAATAGTTCTCATTGATTTCTCAGAGGTTGATCCAGTGCCTGGGTTGACAAATGATTATTAAACACATAACAAAACCTTAGCATAAGGTTACACACTCCGAGTGCAGGGAAATAAACTGGTGATGCTGCAATTGGCCATATTTTTCACCTTTCCCTGAACCTATTACGCTGGGTTAGCATTGGGGATATTGAATAAGGAAATTGTCAGAGTTACGCAAATTTTGTGTTCACAAATATTCCTTCCTCATCCTTCTCTCCCTAAATATTTTGACTCTGTGACTCTTTTGATACTGCTTTAAAAGTTTGTCCCAATGAGGGGACACTTGCCTTCTTATCAATATCCTGCTAGGCCTAGATGACTAAGGTCACTCTCCGTGTCAGGCTCTGTTCCAGTGGGCTTTGTTTCATTCTACTGCCAACTTGACCATGCTGACGGCCTCTCCTTGCCTGGGGGGTAGTCCCACAGGTTCTGAAGCCAGAGTTGCATTTGTGATTAGAGCCTTATTACTGAACAATTACTCATTTTGCATTTGGGTTTGGGGGATGTCTGCATTGAGGACCAATGGCACTCTCTAGGAAGTTTGCCTGTACACATGGCACCTGATGTTTGTTTCCATCTTGGACAGAAACGTGTCAGGGAAGCACTGTCTGCCCCGTCTACAGATGCAATAACACTGGGCTACATAGAACTCCCACTGAGACATGGAGGAGGCTGACAGGGGATAGCCAGAAGTTCAAATTCCAAATTCCTTTGCTGCAGATTATACTATTGTTCAAAAATATTCCTAGCTTTATTTTCTAGTTGGAGACCTGTTTTTGGCTTCTGAATGTTAGCAATCATTAGGACTCCCCAACTCCACCCCGCTTCTCTGTTGAATTGGATTAGCTCTTCCCTTGACCATATTTTTAAGCTCTGTTCACGTTTCCTACCTGCTTTGATTTTAGCATCCTCATTAATCTTGGTTTAAAGTTCCTACCTCCAGTCCCAGTGGTTCAGCATTCAACTAGATAAATCACCTTCCTATCAACAAATCAGATTGGGTTCTTTCCATTGCTCTGAAAGGAATTGTGCTAACATCTATACTTGCCCCCATTGACTACACAGGAAAGGCGCTTTGGCGTTTCATCTCCTAGGAAGACAACATCAGCAACTGTAGTTGGCATACCTGGCTAGGACTTTCTGGGAGAAAGACTGGGTTTTCTATTCCCGTGAACAGTCATGGTCTTGGAAAGCCGCAGGGGGTTGTTATGAGTCAGCCTTGAGTGGTGTCAGTGAGTGGTTTTAGAAGCAGGGTTTTCTACTCTTGTGAGGAGTTACAGTCTTGGAAAGTCACCGGGGCAGTTCTACCCCATCCTACAGGGTCTCTGTGATTTGTATCGACTCCATGGCACTGAGGTTTCTGAGGCTGAGTCTTCTGTGGAGAGGTGCAGTTCAAACTGGGTGAAGTGCTGGCTCTTAGACCGAAAAGTCCCATGACATTTCTTCTGTGGCAAACCCCCCTAACGTGGGGCATTTTGAGAACCAACCCCACAGGTGGAATGAGGGTGGCAACAGAGCCACCTTTTCTAGCTTATTCCAGGACCTAAATTACTGTCTCAGGGAAGCAGATCTGGCTACAAGACTTTGGAATCCTTCTTGGCAAAAGCTGGGTTCAAATGGGGGAAATGATGTATTCTTCTTACCCCTGACTGCAGGCCTGGGAATGTGTGGAGAGTTCTGGAAAGGCTTACAATTTATTTCCAAAATATAGACGAGTCTCTTGGCTGTGCTCTAGCTTGACGTAGTGAGCAATGCTGGCTCCGAGAGTCGCGCTTTAAAGCGAATTGAGGGCGGTGTGCTGGCTAGCCTTCTGTAGTACAGATCTGCTTGCTACCTTCTACCGCCGTTCAGAGGCATCCCTGTTATTTAGTAAGTGAGAAATGTTCCCAGAGGGTTGGGAATAGGAGCTTGGGGCTGCACAATAGCTTCATTGACATTTAGCATTTCTATCCCTTATTTACTATGACTCACCATGTAACTAGCAGAATAAAATTTATTTTCAGTAACTTTAGAGAAATTGTCTTTTCCTTTGTGTTGTTACACATGTACATATGCATGATGATAAAACAATGAATAAAATACAATTTCCTAACACAGACCTGTCAAGCCTATTAAAAGTGGTGGAGATGTTATATTGTCCCCATAGAACTGAGCTCCAGTGGCTGATATTTTAGAAAGTTCTAAGGAGCCTCTGGGTTGATTCAAATACCAACCTTTCCATTTGGTAGTCAAGTGCTTAAATATATTCTCCATAAAAATGTGTGTGTCTGTGAGTGTTTATCTACAAATATTGCTGTGTATATATGTGAATAGTAAGCTTTGCATGTTATGATTTATTCTACACCAAGTAGAATTAAAGTAAATAACCTGGAAGATTGTGTGCATCAACAGGTACATTTTGGAGTCTTTTTATTATTTCTCTTCCCTTTTCTGAGGTTTTTTTTTACTTTCTCTTGATAGGGACAGATCACAATAAATGATAGGTATCAATATAAAAAACTGAATATAAAGCCAATAGATCGTTTTAAGCCACCATTCATTGTAATCTCAGACAGGACAAGGGGAAACAAAGACCTATTATCTAGAGATGGGATATCATCGATCCAGGGACTAATGTGTCCAGGGTTTACGTTATACACAACTTTAGGAAGGACATAGGAACTCAAAGTACGTAGCAAAAACAGCATCACTGTTGGGTGGGTTACTCTAGCAGAAATAGGACCATGATTGGGATACATCTACTGCGGCAGGCAGAGGTACTTAAGAGATTGTTCTGGGCATCCCCACGGTCCTCAGAGCATGACTCATGTCTATGCAGCCTTCCTAGTGGTGTTCCCCATCAAGGACACACCCAGGCAAGCCTCCAAGGGAGAATGTCCCTTAGGAGAAAGCCACTTGTTTTATAGTAGTATCCCAACTATGAAAGGTAGGGGTTCTTGGAGCTCCACAGCAGGTATAATTGATATGTTTAGTAATCTCTGTCTATGTTATGACTTGTTCTACATGTTCGTTTGGTTAACATATACAAAGGTCTATGCCACTGAGTCAACTCTGAGTCACTGATGCCCTACAGAGGGTAAGAACTGCTCATGAAAGTTCCAAAGGCAGCCACATCTCTCTCCCTCAGAATGGCTGATGGGTTTGAGTTGACACCCTTGTGCCCACAATACCACCAGGGCCCAATTATTAAGTAGAACACTATGCTAGGTGTTGATCTAAAGTCTTTTTCATATATCTGAGCATTGACAAACAACTCTAAGGAAATACTACTATCAACAATGTAGATGAACCTTATTCAATCAGTTGAAAGTTGTATGAGCACATTAGTTTCCTGGAGAATTCATTTTACCGTGAGACTGGATTGTTCACTTCTGCTGTGTTTCCAGCCTACCAGCTTTTTCTACCGATATCAGATGTAGTAGCCCCTACACTCTATGAGCCCACCAAGTAAAATAAATCAATATCCATCTATCCATCCATCCATCCATCCATTCCGCTAGTGATCATCTCTATATCAACATCACAGTTTATTAAACTGACTCTCGGGCTTATAAAACCCATTACACAGTATACCAGAAAATGCAGGCTGTGAGCATTGCCTGGTTGCTTTTGTGTGTCCCACAGGTTTGAGTTTTGACTCACAGCAAACATGTGAAACAGGACCGGCCTGACACATAGGGTTTTCTAGGCTGCTATACTGATGGGAGCGGATGACCAAATTCTTCCCAGTGGAGCCACTAGATGGGCTGTGCTCTTGTGAGCTGTCATCAAGTTACTTCTGACTTATCTCAAACACAGGATGCAGAATAGAACTGGCCCATGGCGTTGTCTAGGCTATAACATTTATGGAAATAGCTCACTAGTCTCTTCCCAGTGGGGAAAGTAGGCGATTCCAACTGCCCACCTTTCAATGAGCAGGGGAGTGCTTGACGGGTGAGAAGATGGAAGGAAAAGTAATCGTTAAGTTAAAGTTTTATTTATAGAATTGTTTCCATTTCAGGCTGTGACTTATTACCATACATAAACTGAGTACATGATAACGTTACAGAGCAGAATATCTATTAGTGTTCTTGTAATCTATAATTTACTCCTGCCCTTCTCAGCCCACTCTGACCATAGTAAAGCATCAAGCATTTCCAGGTTTGCTTAATGTATTTCTCCTGGCTCAAATTTTAATGAAAGAAAGCACATGTCATTGTTGGAAATATACGTTCCAGAAAAGATCCAGGCACACTAAGATGATAATCCTCATGAGGTCTACAGCTTGACTGACCTAGAAAAAAGTCACGAAGAAGGAGAGCTGTTTGTTTCTGGGATGTTTGTAAAGAATGGAAAATGCATGAGCTATTTAAGGGGCCAAGATGGCAGCACCATGCTGGTTTTCACCAGAGAAAGCATTATTTTTTTCATGGAAGTGACTATTAGGAAGTTTTGAGAGGCTCAATATTATAAATTTTTAGAGAATAAAATAGAAAATAAAATTAATTCTGTGTGTGAATGTTTTAAAGGATTAGGAAAAAGTGGGAAATAAAACAGAAGAGGAGGAAGACATCCAAACAACGTCTATCTCCTGAGCGCTCGCTCTCTCCCACTGTGCAGATTACAGAGCGACGCATGCATAGGGAACTGTTCGCCGTGTTGCATTTACAGTGCTACAAAAATGCTTAGACATTCTGAAGCTCATAGCCTTTTATCTTATCATGTGCACAGTTGAATAAGGAACCTATATGAGGGTGCTAGTGGCCAATGGCCAAATGAATTCCCTCACCGATATATGAGGAAGCACAAGAAGGACACTTTGGCCACATTATAGCAACAATGATAGTAACAGGAGGTAAATATATTTTTAAAGTTTATTGATTGATTATTGGTAGAAATGACACTGTAGAATGTTTTTAAATGTTGAAAATGAATGACCTATTTTCATCCTCACATTGACTATATGTGTATATGCATTAGGTATTACATCTGTGCACCACCAGACCACATTACAATCAGATTAACAAGACCACACCGCTGACTGACCCCGAGTTGATGGCAACTTCTAGCAGCCCTAAAGGCCAGGGTAGAACTGCTCCTGTGGATTTCTGAGGCCGTAATTGTTATTTTATTTTATTGGGGGCTCTTATAGCTGTCATCACACTCTTATATCCCTTGTGTCAAACATATGCTGTCATCATCTTTTCCAAAATGTTTTCTTTCTACTTGAGCCCCTGGTATCAGCTCCTCATTTTCCCCCTTCTTCTCTTACTCTCCCTCCCCCATGTCCCTTGATGATTTATAAATTATTCTTTTTCTGTTTTCATGTCTTACACAAAATGCTGTCTCATTTCACCCACTTTTCTGTCTGTCCCCCTGGGATGGGGGCTCTATGTCAATCATTGTGATCGATTCCCCCATACCTTACCCTCCTCATATCACTGGTCTCCTTATTGATCCTGAGGGGTTTGTATGTTCTGGATTCCCTGAGTTGAGTGCGCTTATCTGTACCAGTATACATGCTCTGGTCTAGCCAGATTTGTAAGATAGAATTAGGGTCATGGGAGGGGGCGTGTACAAGAAGCATTAAAGAACTAGAGGAAGATTGTGTGTTTCGTCAGTGCTGTACTGTACCGACTGGCTCTTCTCTTTCTTGTGGCCCTCTGACAGGGGTGTCCAATTGACTACTTGTTAATGGAAGGAGACAGTCCCATCTTTTCCCCATGGTACATCTTGTGGTTTCAGACTGCTGATTCTTTGAATCACAGTCCAATGTGAACCCACTCTCCTCCCAGCCCCCCTGCTGGAGTGATTTAAATACGCCATACAAGTGACAGCGACGAAAATTGGAATGGTGATAGTGACTCCAACGCTCAGGGCCTGAGGTCCTACTGATAAGTGTATAGAGTAATAACACGGGTAGATTCTGAGAAGGTACGTTAAGATAAAAATTGATCAGAGTAACAGATTTCACTCTTAACGTTACTTAATAGGTAAAGGAGGTTATGGGCATGGCTCTGATTTTCAGAGTTAGCAAAATTGATGTTTTAGGGGAGAGTAATCTGGGGCCCTATCTAAGGTCAGGCCATAGGTAGAAAAAATCTAGCCTTATGTATATTTGAGGAAGACTTATGAACAACCTGGGATATGCAGATGACACAACCTTGCTTGCTAAAAGGGATAGGATTTGAAGCACTTACTAATGAAGATTGAGGATTGCAGACTTCAGTGTGGATTACAAGTCAAAGTAAAGGAGACCAAAATCCTCACAAAGAAAACTAAAATCCTGACCACCGGACCAGTGGGTTATATCGTGAGAAATGGAGAAAAGGTTGAAGTTGTCTAAGATTTTGCTTTGCGTGGACCCTTAATCAATGCCCACGAAAGTAGCAGTCAAGAGATCAAAAGACACACTGACTTAGGTAAATCTGTTGTGTAAGACCTCTTTAGAGTTTTGAAATGCAAGGATGTTACTTTGAGGACTAAGGTGTGCCTGACCCAACCCATCCTATTTTGCATTGTCTCATTTGCTTATGAAAGGTGGACATGGCATAAGGAAGACTGAAGAAGACTTGATTAATTTGACTTGTGCTGGAGAAGAATATTGAGAGTATCATGGACTGCTAGAAGGACAGACAGGTCTGTCTTGGAAGGAGTGCCACCAGAGTGCTCCTTTGAGGTAAGGTTAACAAGACTTCATCTTACATATTTTGCACATGTTGTCAGGAGAGACAAGTGCCTCAGGACATCATGTTTGGTAAAGTAGAGAGTCAGCCCCTCAAGGAGGTGATTGACAGCAAGGCTGCTACTATGGACCCCAGAAGCACTGCGACAATGGTGTAGGACAGGGCAGGGTCTCCTTCTGCTGTGCAGAGGGACGCTATGGCGAGAGCCTTCTCACTGGCAACTAACAACAGCTACAACATATCCCTCCTGAATTTGGAGACTACTTCAAGAACAGACTTGAGGCACTGAAGACAGACGGCAGAACACCCGATGATCTTACAAGAGATGACAGCAAGATGATAAGACAGGAAGAAAGCAAAAAGCCATTAAAATACAAGAAGGAAAGAAAAGATCAAAGTGGATGTTAAAAAAGACTCTGGAATGCAAAGTAATGAAACCAAATGGAAGTAATGATGATATAAAAAAACTGAAGAGAATCTTTCAGAGTGCAGCTTGAGAAGACAAAGCAACATATTATAATGAAATGTCCAAAGAACAATTGTTAGAAAGCCCCTAAAAGGAAGGAAAGACTGTACACCTCAAACTGAACTTGTAAAATGGTAATTAAGCTACAAGCTGCAATATTGAAGGATTCTATAGACAAAATATTGAACAATGGAAGAAATATCAAAACTCGATGTAAGGTATATGTAGAGTCATTGTCCAAAAAACATCCAAGAGGTAAAATATGACCAAGAATCAATGGTCGTGAAGGAAGACGTTCAAGCTGCACTGAAGGCATTGCTAAAATACATTTTCAAACCTCTAAAACAAACAATCAAAAACTCACTGCCATCAATCAAGTTGATTTTTAAATATAGTGACCCTACAGGGCAGGGTAGAATCACGGCTGTGGGTTTCTGGCACTGTAACTGTTATGGGAGCAGAATGCCTTGTCTTTCACCCATGGAGTAGCTGGTAGTTGCAGAATTATATAGGTTGAATAATTAGTCCCTTGTGCATTATGTTACTGCTAAAGACTTTTTCCCAATCCAGGGGCTCTCATTTTATTCTTTTGATGAGTCATTTGATGTGTGTGCAGAAGTGCTCTATTTTTAGCAGGTCCCACTCACCTATCTTGTCCTCCTCTGTCTGTGCCTCCTTTATTTTACTTGATAGTCTATATATGTCCTACAACAGAGCCCTTGAGTTTGTCCCAATTTTCTCAGAGATGATTCTTGTAGCTCTGGGGTTTACATTTAGGTCCCTAATCCACCTCAAGTTCATGTTCATACACGGGGCGAGGTATGGGTCTTATTTCCTTGTTCTGCAGATGGAGATCGGAGTTTTCCAGAACCATGTGGAGAAAGACCTGGGCTCTCTACTACATATAGAGTGACAGTCTCTGAACTCCATCAGGGCGGATCTACCTGGTTCTATAGGGTCGCTATGACTATGAATCGGCATCAATTAGACGGCAGTGAGTGTGGAAGTGGTGTGTTGAAAATACATTTTATGTATTTTGATCTTTTATACACAATCATTGGCTCTGGGTGGATGCTTTTGTTCTGAGATTTCTACCCTGCTCCGTTGGTCTAGGGTTAGGGTTAGGGTTGTTTCCATTGCGTTTCTGATTTCTAATTGGAGAGTTTATGCTGTTACTCTTGTTCTAGTTGTTGGAGGTGTTGTGTTAGGGTGTTGCTTTTGGATTTCTCCTCTTTTCTCATGTGTGGGTTAGTTGCTACAAATTTCCCTTGATAAACTATTTTTGCTAGTCCCATATGTTTTGCTATATTGAGTTTGTTTCAAGGAATTTCTTAATTTAATTACTTATTTGATCTATTAACCAGTCATTTTTAAGTAGTATATTGTTTGTTCTCCTGGTATTTGTCTTTATGCTCCCATGTTTTCTATTGTTGGTTGTTAGTTAAATGTCATTGTGATCTGAGAAAAGAAATTGTAGGATCTCAATAATTTTGAATTTGCTAAAGCTTACTTTGAGGACCAACATTGACTCTATTTTGGAGTATGTACCATGTCGGCTGGAGAAGAGTGTATATACTTGGTATTGTTAGGTGGAAGGTTCTGTCTAGGTGATTAAACTGTTTTATTGTGCTGCTTAGCTCTTCTTTTCTTTATGGATTTTTTTCAATCTTTCCTTGAGAGCAGTGTATTGAAATTGCCTACTATTATTTCAGAATTATCTATTTCTCTCTTCCACTGTGTGAGAATTTGACATGCACTTTGAGAGGTGTCTTTGGGAATGTACATGTCCATTCTAGTTTTGTTTCTTGGTCTATTATTCTTTTAATCATTATGTGGTGACTATTCTTGTCTCTCATACTGTTTGCCTTGAAGTCTATTTTATCAGAGATTAATATTAGCACTCCTACCATCTAGGGTTAAAGCAAGGAGCAAGAACCAAGGTACTGAAGCCAGTAAACAAAAATAAAGCTCCAGTGATTGATTTAATATCAATTGAAATGGTTCAATAAGCTGTGATGAAGCACTGCAAGGATGCGTCTATGCCAGGACTTTGGGAAACAGCCACCTGGCCGACTGACTGGAAGAGATCTATAGTTGTACCCATTCCAAAGAAAGGTGATCCAACAGAATGATCAGATTACAGAATGATGCCAGTGATACATGCAATTTCTAATAATTATTCCAAGCATAATTTCCTTAATTTAAAAATTATTAAAATAAAAATACTCATATCCACATTTCATAGGAGCCCGTATTAATAGACAGAAATGCTGAATACCGAATTCAGGTTATGTCAAGTGAAAATGATGATAAAATGCATGTAGATCATTGCTGTTGCTAGACGCCACCGAGTTAGTGTTAGTTCATACAGACCTGATGTGCAATAGAATCAACTACTTCCCAGTCCTCCACTCGCCTTCCAATCTTTGTTATGTATGAGCCCATTTGCACAGTTAGCATGTGAATCCCTGTGCTTTTGAGCCCTCCTCTTTTTCTCTGACTTTACCAAGCATAATGCCCTTCTCTAGATACTGGTCCCTCTTGGTAACATCTCCAAATTGTGAGACACAGTCTAGACATCCTTCTTTCCACAGAGAAATCTGACTTTTTTCTTCCAAAGCATATTTGTTCTTTCTTCTGGCAGCCCATTGAAAATTCAATACTCTTCATCAACAGCACATTTCAAGTTCATTAACAAATCTCTGGTCTTCTTTATTTACCAGTTCCTTTAACATGCATATAAAATACTAAAATCCCCATTGCTGTGGCAGGTAAAACTTAGTCCTCAAAGTCACATTTTTGTTTTTTAAAACTTCATAGGAAGGAGTCCTTTGCAGCAGATTTGCTTCATGAAATACTTCACTTGATTTCTGACTGCTGTTCCCTTGAGTGCTGATTGTGGATCCAAGAAAAATGAAATCACTGACAACTTCAATCTTTTCTCCTTTTATCATGATATAGTTCATTGGTCAAGGTGTGCAGATCTTTATTTTCAGTACATGAAGGTGTAATCCATATTGAAAGTTATTTATTCGTCATCAGAAAGTGCTCCAAACCCTCATGGCTTTGCACAGCACAATTGTAGCATCTGCATCTTGAAGATGGAAATGGGCTTCCTCTGATTCTGTTGTATTCTTCTTAAGGCAACCACACTTCTGAGATTATGTGCTCAGTACACAGATGGGAAAAATGAAGTGAAATGATACAGCCCCACTGCACACCTCTCCTGATTTTAAACCATGGATTATCCCCCTGTTCTGTTTGAATAGCTGCCTTTTGGTCCACAGATAGCTTCAGCATGAACAAAATGGGTTCCTCTGGAATGTTCATTCTGTGTCAGGTTGGTCCTCTGGGGAAGCAAAGCTCATGATATATATATATATATATGCATTTATATCAAGAGATGGCTTACACAGTTGTAGAACTAGGGTAAATTCAGTTCCATGGATTAGATGTAAGTCAGAGACGGTTGCTGACTCATGTGACTGTGGAAGCTGACTGACAGGCAGCAGGAAGACAAAGTGGGAGGGCCACAGGACAGTGGGTACAGTCCAGTTGGAGTCAGTAGGTCAAGTATAAACTGAAGGCTTCTGCTGACTTTTGTTGCTGTGGGAACGGGAAAACAGAAGGATGCAGCAAGAGGGCTGCAGGCCGGTGGTGCGAAGATAAATTAATCGAAGTCTGCAGTCCTCTGAGGGCTCCTGGGATTGGCAGGCGAGAGAACAGATGGATGCAACAGACACAGGATCAAAATCCAATAGAAGGTGAAGGTGCAAAAGCATTTTTGCTCTTCTAAGTCTCTCTCTTCTGCAAAAGGCCACACATCCAAGAAGCTTTCATCAGGCTACGGAATGATTGGCAGCTTGGGCTCTGCCTTCACATCCACCCAAGAGTATTGAGTTGACACACACTCCAACCACCACACATTTTTTGTAAGGTTGTCCATAATTTTTTATGATCCACCCATTGAGATACTTTTACATAGTCAATCAGACACAAGTACACTTCTTTCTGATAGTCTATGCTCTCATCGAAGGTCCATCTGACACATCAACAACAATATGCCTCATGTCACATCTTCTAAATCTGACTTGAACTTCTGAGAGATCCTTATGAAGGAACTGATGCAATGATTTGTTAATTATCTTCAAAAATGTACATTTCCATATTCTCTGTTTTCATGTAAGGTCTATCTGACACAAGCAATGATATCCATGTCTCTGTGCTGTTGTGATACTTTTTAAATTATCAACAAATTTTTAATTTCATGTGACATTAATTATACTGTTTGATACTTTTCTCATAATGTTGGGTCATCTCTTCTTTGATTAAGTAGAAACATGAAGCAAGCAAAAAGTTACTAAAAAAACTTCTAAAAGGGACCAAATTTCAGAAGAGACTGCAAAATTTGCTTTTCAATGTAGAAAAGCTAAATCAACTCAGAGAAACGAATGAAGTAAAAGAGCTGAACAGAAATTTTCAACTGGAAGCTTGTGAAGACAAAGTAAAGAATTATGATTTGAGAAGACTGGGAGTTATAAAATCAAAAGGGAGAATGCCTTTCAGACCTCTCAAGCTGAAAGAACGGAAGGAAACATTGGAGCCTTGAGTCGTAATATTGAAAGATTTTATGGGCAAAACACTGAACAATGCAGGAAAGTATCAAAAGAAAATAGAAAGAATTTCACAGTCACTGTACCAGAATTAGTAAGAATTCAACCATTTTAGAATATAGCACATGATTAAAAACTGATGCTATTCAATGCAGAAGTCCAAGCAGAAACGGGTCCACTGGCATAAACCAAAGTTCCAGGACTTGATGGAATCCACATGGAAATGTTTCAACAAACTGAAACAGCCTTAAGGTCACTTAACTTGTCTATGTCAAGAATGTTGGATAGCAGCTACATGGCCAACACAATGGGAGGAACCCATATTTGTGCATGTTCACTTCAAGGTCACCCAATTTTGAAGAATATCAAATGCAAATGAAATTTGGAACACAGATAAACTAGAAATATTTATAGAGTCAATTCTTCTCTTATGTGAATAAGTTATTAAAATTCAGTAAGCTGGATGTTGCCAAAGTCCTTTGTAATGAATTCCTCGGCTTAGAATCTCATTTCTGTCTGTGTTTAGCTGACTCTGGAAGGATGTTTGTCATATGACTTGAACAAGAAGATTAGCTGAATTGTGCTGCTAGAATACTGTCATATCAGTATCAAGGAAAGATTTTATGCAAAGTAGTCAGAAAGGTCAGAAAGCTAAGCTTCATCAATCTAAGAAACTTATAAATCTTATAAAGATGCTTGTCACAATTCTAATACTTATTTTCAAGATAACATGTCATTTTAGATTATGAGACTAGAAACTAGGGCCCCTGTCTGACTTCCTGAAGGTCTCAATTATCTATCAAAAAGATTGAGGTTGTTCATAATTGCATATATTACAATCTTGGATTTATGATGAAGCTATTGTTTGATGACAATGATTTATTCAATGGAAGAAGTGACAATATGGAAGGCATGAGAACTTATACCAAAGTGATGGGTTAATAAGAGAATGGCTATTTTAATGACAAAAAATAATACTAGTGTGTAGACCAACCAACTGGAAATTATGAGTCTGATGTTTACTTGTTGAGTTTTGAGGAAGCTATTGAGCAGACTTAAATGTTAAGTAAATTAACATCTAGATTGAGGGTCACACTGATGGAGAGTATGATAATGTCTATATATCTATAATCATAAGGTTTCTATCTCTCTTGCTTTCTATAAAATCACTAACATTGGGTCAATTCTGACTCACAATAGCCTGAATAGGACAGAGTAGAACTGCCTCTTTGGGTTTCTGAGACTGCAAATCCTTCTGAGAGGAGATGATCTTATCTGTCTGCTGCTGAGCCACTGGTGCATTCAAGCTACTGATAACAATAATCTGATTGTTAATCTAGTCTATATTATTAATCTAATATTAACACAAACTTACACTATATTTGTATGTAATATATTTATTATATACACACATTATATAAACATGTGTATCTATTTATATGTGATATAATATGCATCAATTTATATATTATGATATATTTTAGTTATGACTTGTATATTAATCATGTAAATATATATATATATTAATCAGACATGTGGAAGTGCTAACTTTTGAACCTTCAGCAGAGTGAAAACTATAAATGAGGGCATAGAGAAAGAAGCAGTTAGTGCAGAATCAGGGGCATCTGCTACCTTGGGAAGGTAGGGAAAATAGAGGGAAGTATACCAAGCAGAATTGTTTGTGAGTAAAGAGATCTATCTACTAAATATTTCATAAGAAACACAGAAAGCAATAACACAGCAAAGAGAGAGCTGCCAAGGGGTAACAGCTAACTGGGTTGAACTGTGATAACTCTCGGTGAAGAACCTGAGATAGCAACAATAATATGAAAAATCATAAGTAGCGATCAAGTGGACCATTTTGGTATGATACTGGAGAAGTCTAATTCCACAATATTGAGAGACTGGGGCAAAACTAATATGCAGATACCTTTGTTCAAAAATTATGAAAAATTTCAAATGGGAAATAAAGGGACTTTAAACCACGTGCAAAGTCTTAGATAGCATGGGACCCCACGCACCTCTCTAGTTTTGATGATGGTGAGATTGGTCCTGAAATAGAGATGATGTCTAGGGAGGATAAGGAGGGGGTTTTGAAGGCAGGGAGAAATGCAGATGTTGCTTAATAATAAATGGGTTGTGAAAGAAATACAGCTAGATGGCTAATCAAGGGAGAATTTTTTTTGCAGAAGAACTATTTGAAATTTGGGGTGGGGGTGGGCAGGGAAGAAAGCAACTAAGCAAAATAATAGGAAAATGCTGTAATAAGAGACTTAGAATGTCCCGTTCAGAATGTGCGCAAACTTAGATGCTTGTATTTCAGGGGAAAAAGTCTGGGAGAAGATCCGGTGCTCAGATGGGCCTGACACCTGTGCCTGCCTCAAGGAGCTGAGATGCCGTGTTATCAAAGGGTCCAGAAACTATGCTGATGACCCACAACATTAGGAAGGCTGCCTTGGATATCCATTACCTGATTAAATCCTAGACGCCAACCCAGGAACACATACCTCCCAAAGAAAAGTTAGTACATTTAGCAAAATGGAAGGATGTGCTTTTCAGTCAGGGCCCACAAAGCTTAAGGAAGGGCTTGCCTGGTGAGATGAGGCCAGCAGATGTCAAGTAACACATTTAATTTACCTTTTAAAATGGCTTTGCTAGTATTATTTTATTCTCCTTAACATTTTAGTTAATTTTATTAGTTTTCAAAGCCCATCTTGGATATAGACTAAATAGATTTCATAAAATATATGATAAACATTTTTGATAGGGATAGGGGTTTGTGCACTGCTAATTCTTGAGGTCATCCAGGATGACTGGTTCCTTCCACGGTGGGTTTTTGGAGTCAATATCAGAGAAGGCGCATAGAACAGCACAGATGAAATGGGAGAGGAATGGGCTCTGCTTCGTCTGTCAGTCAGTGGGGCGTTGGGGAGGTCGAGCGAGGTGGAGGAGAGGTTTCATCTCCACTTTACCTGGACTATCAGCAAGATGTCCCCGTGCACACTGTGCTCGTCATTGCTCACCTTTACAAATGAGTGATTGTCGTCAACACTGTGCACAGATGGTGGGTCAAAAATTTAACACAGTTGAACATGACTTGGCGTCTTGCAGGAATTCAAGGCATTCTAGCTTTTCCTTCCTCAAACGTTGTGAAAGACGAAGAGCAAGCATTTTGGATGAGCAAGATGAGGGAAACTACAGCGTGGGATGAGGAAAGTAAGGGGGTTGGGCTCCAGCGGGCCCCCAAAGGACAGAGGAACCTCAGGAAACTGAGCAGTTAAAATGACAGAGTATCTTCAATCCCTTCGCCTTTGGTGACATTGGTCATATTTTTCTTTTCTTAAAGAATAAATATCCCTGTGTTTAGAGGCCTGCCCTGGAAATCAAAACACCTGTTCCATCCTGATCATTTGGTTACTTCAGTTAATTCTCTGAACCAATGATATCAATTTATGCAAAATTTTAACACTCTTATTAGAGATATTGCTATTGAACACCTATAGATCATATTGAAATTAAGATCAGTAGATGATTTTGTATAAGTATATCCATATTGAAATTAAGATAAGTAGTACAGAAAATTTGGAAAATGATAAAATATAAAATAAAATCCATCTCCTTGGAAAACCACTGTTAGTATTTCTTTTCATCTATTATGTGGTTGCTTTGACATATTTCAGATTATTTTGAGCACTTTATCCTAGCCTGTCTCTTACCATTTGATAGTAAAAATTGTTCCATATCATGAGAAATATTTAGAAGACTAATCTTACTATGCTTCAAGATATTTTAGTTAGTTTATATAACATAATTAGTTCTCTATTACCCTATTGACACTCAAAGAAATTCCTTTTTGTGTGGGACTGTACTAAATGTTACGATAAAAATCATGCAGGGGGCAGAGCTATTTTACTAACATATTTTTTAGTTTCTTTTTCATTTCCTTTATATATAGTCAAAATATTTGAATCACCGAGTCTGAAGGTTTTATTCCTTTATATCTCAATGTAAGTAACAAAGCATTTCCCGCATTACTGCCATTGCCCACTCTAAGGATGCTTGTCTTAGAGCACAGTCTGGTTGATACATGCGCACATTTTCTGTGCCCGGTGGAATCCTGGCCAATGTTGACTCTTGTATCCAAGCCACTTGGTGTCACACAGATCTCTTGATGACCACAATGTCTTCAAAACCGTAAAGCAAACAGTTTCAGCAACCAGTAGTTTCAGTGAGCTGGTGGGGTGTGAGAGATCAGGATATGTACTTGGGTAATGATTGGCCCTCCTGGGAAACACATGAGAGCAAGAATAGATTTAACTGGAATTCTCTCACTACAATGAGTGTATGAATGTTCTTTTTTTTTTCTTTTCCTTGAAAGCTACTTCTATAGTACATCAGATACTATCTGCTAGCTACTAATTTAACCTGTTACTTTCTGTCCCTTCATACAGTGCAGCGTTTGTTTCAAAAAGCCCTTTCTCCAAGTTTCAGGCAGATTTCACACCTTCGAGGGCCAGAGAAGTGTGTGTGTGTGTGTGTGTGTGTGTGTGCGTGCGCGCACGCATGTTAACCCTGTTGTTATATAAAATACACACAAGCACACATATTTAAAGAACCCATCCTGAAAAATATGGCTTTTAGCTTAAAAAAAACAGGAGAAGAAGACAGTTTACACTGCTGTGTAGCAAAGACCATATTTTCTCGTATTTAGGAACAAAGGCATGTCAGGCTTTATTGAGCACATCACTAACTATATAACTAGCGTTAAACACTCTATTTGCAACTGTTGCTGTGTATTTTGTGTGTGATTATCACCCCTAGATCTGCATCCTATAAAAAGATATTTCTGTTTGCTTAATTATAAAGCTCTTTATGAACAGGCTCATCTGTAAATAGCTCGGTGCAGCTGAAATAGAAATATAATTATACTGAAGGCAGATGTTTGTGAGATCTGGCTGACGGAACTTGTTCAGAATCTACAAAGGAGAAGTGCTGCGCGCGTGTTTGCTGGCGACCGATGCTGGGAGCCAGGAGCGCTTGCCTGCATGCTTGCTTTAGAGTAGTTTTACTCCCTCTCTACCATTGTCTTTCTCAAGCTCTGTGATTTAGAAATGAGTAACTTACCTCACTCTGTTTCTGAGATGCAGGGAAAAAAGCTTTATTGAAGAGGTGGAGACAATTCACAAACATGAACATCACTCAGCAGACTCGAGGGTAAGGAAGCGTTTGTGGTTGTGATTCCATTATGTACACACATCGGTTGAGGTTTTGTGACTTGGGATTTTAGGGAAGTCTTAGTGATACTCTCTCAATGGACTTTTCCTTCCTCTTAATGTAGATTATCTAGACTATTCTCTCAGGCCAGACAAGTCTAATGGGTTGGCAGGAGAGAGTTTTAAGTGCTAATTTTATGTTTCCAATTTGGTCTTAATTCTTGGAAACCAATATATTGATAAATGACTCTGATTAATTCACAAATACTGAATGAAAACTTGGTCTGAGTCCATAGTTTGTATGAGCTTTTTGGTTTTCTTTCTATTTTTTTAAGTAAGACATCAAATCATTGTTCATAGGTTATAACCAATTGTAATTTAAAATTTGACTTTTAAAAGAAACCAAAATCTGTGCTAATTGTTTGTAAGGAAACATGTTAAAATAATTTTTTGATTTGTTCAAATTTCTCAAGTGCTTTCTGTGTTGGGCTCTTTGAAGGACTTTGATCACTTTAGTAAGGGGAAGCCTCAGTGAGACATGGCCCGGGCAGACTGACAAAATCTGAGCACCACATGCTCCAAAGCTGCTCTTGTTGTGCACGTGTGCGACGAGAGTGGTTAGTTAGTGTTAGGTGGTTATTTCTGAGTTCTGATGAATAGCAACTTCATGAAGGACAGATTGAAGCATTACCCAATGCTCACTATATTCACGAGTGTTATTATATTTGACAGCTCGCTGTGGCCAGTATATCAATTGCGAAGTCTGTTCCCCTTTGGCTTGCCCTTTCCCTCACCAAGCACGCGCTCATGCTCTAGGACTTGGTTCCCCTTGACAACATTTCCAAAGAAAGTGTCATGGATTCCCATTGTCCTCACTTCTAAGGAGCGTTCTGGTTGTACATCTTCCAAGACAGTTTTGTTCACTATTCTGGAAATCCACAGTACATCTGATATTCTTCACAACTACCGTAATTCAAAGGCATTGATTCCTCTTTGGCCTTTTAAATTTATTGTCCAATTTTAGCATACACATTGGGAAAATGAAAGCACCCCAATGTACCGAGTCACATGTGCCTTAGTCCTCAAGGTGATGTCTTTGCTTTATAATACGTGGACGAAGTCTCTTTGAGGAGGTCCGCCCACTGCATCTTGTCGTTTGATACACTGCTTGCTACTTGCATGGCAGGTGATGGCAGATCCTGGCCTGAATTCCCTGTATTTCCAGTTCTAAACTGTAGCAGTGTACATTCTCTGGTCTAGCCAGATTTGTAAGGTAGAATTTGGGTCATGATAGTGGTGGTGGTTGGGGGCTGGGGGGTGGGAGCATTAAAGAACTAGGGGAAAGTTGAATGCTTCATCAGTGCTATGCTGCACCCTGACTGGCTCATCTCTTCCTTGTGACCCTTCTGTAAGGGGATGTCCAATTGTCTACAGATGGGCGTTAGGTCTCCACTCCATGCTCACCCCCATATACATTGATATGAATTTTTTTTTATTCTGGGTCTTTGATGCCTGATACTTAATCCCATTGATACCTCAAGATCACACAGGCTGGTATGCTTCTTCCATGTGGGCTTTGTTGCTTCTCAGCTAGATGGCCGCTTGTTTATCTTCAAGCCTTTAAGTTCCCAGATGCTATATCTTTTGATAAACGGGCACCAACAGCTTTCTTCACCACATGTGCTTATGCATCCATTTTTTCTTCAGACTGTATCTGGAAGCTGAGCATCATGGAATACCAGGTTATTAGAACAAAGTGTTCTTGTGTTGACAGAGTACTTAAGTAGAGGCCCATTGTCTGTCTGCTACCTTAATACTTAATGTATAAATATATATGCATAGATCGATTTTCCTATATTTTTATATAAATATATTTACATATGGACATGCCTGTATTTAGACCTTGATAAATGCCCTTTTCCTACTAGTTCTTTCCTCTATTTCCTTTTACTTTCCTCTTGTCTCACAATTGTGTTCGACCTTCATTTGGCTTTAAGTAATTCCTCTCAGCTACATTGCCCTTGATCAAGCCCCACCAGGCAGAGGATTTCATATTTCCACTTCCCTTCATTTAAAACCACATAGTATTCTTCTTCTGTTATAATGATATCCTCTTGATCTATGTACTGGTTCCATTTGATTACAATTAAACTTTCTAGGATCTCCCTTCCTCATCATTTTACCCATAATTCATTATGATTCACATAGGTGCTTTTTTATAATCACTAAAACACAAATAAACCTATTTCACGGTACTCCCTGCTTTCAACAAAGATCCATCTCCTCTTTTGAATATAGCATAGGTTCCTGGCAGTTAACTATGTACTGCTGCAAACATAATTCAGTACCTTCAACAAAATCTGCTGGGGTACAATATAATGATTCTATTCAATAATTTCTGAATTTTGTTGGCCCATCTTTCTCTGGAATGGGCATAAATATGTATCTTTTACAAATAGGAATTTGGCCATCTTGGTGTAACTGAATGAGAGCTTCGGGCATTGTATCTGTTTTACAAACTTCTAAATTGGTACTCCATTGGAGTATACATCTCCACTGGATTATAAATCTCCATTGTATTATAAATCTTCATTCCTGCTTAGCCATTGAAGTTGACTGTAAATTTTACAGATTGTATCCTCGTCATTGCCAATACATTTTCACCAGTCTGGGCTTGCTTTTACTCTCTCAGTGAAGTTGTTTGGTGCACTGAGTGTCTAATTTCTAAGATATTCCAATAATTTATTTTGTTTTCTGTATGTTTTTCATTGTGTTTGATAGTGCATTGATGCCACGTGTGTTCTTATTTTCATATTGGTTTTTGTAGATTTTGTATTTAGCTCTTTAACCCAACATGGGCTCATTTTTGTATATGGAGTTAAGTGTAGGTCCTGTTTCATTCTTCTGTACATGGGTATTTAGTTTTGAATCAACAAAATTGGCCATACTATGTTTGTCTAAAGCTGTTTATTGTTATACAGTGGTAGATTAACAATTTGTGCTCTAAGAAGGGTTATTGTTCAGCGCCACCAGTTCTGATAAGTAGCAACTCCACGTACAGCAGAATGAAGTATCACCCAATCCTTGCTATATGCACAGTGGTTATGTTTGAGCATATTGTAGTAGCCAGTCTGGGTGCATGCAACCCAATACATTGGGGTGCTATTTCCCAAGATGCATGCTAAAATTGGACAATAAATAAGCCAGACCAAAGAAGAAGCGATGCCTTTCAATTTCAGCAGTGGTGAAGAATATCAGATGTACTATGGATTTCCAGAGGAGTGAATGAAATGGTCCTGGGAGATGTACAACCAGACGCTTCTTAGAAATGAGGGCAATGAGAATCCACCACACTTACTTTGGACCCTAAATGGACACCATTTCTTCCCCCATTTGATGTGTTTTGGCAATTTGTCAAAAATAAATTGTCTGAAAGTAGATTAATTTATTTCTGGGTTCTCAATTTTGTTCCATTGGTCTATGTGTGTGCCACTGAATATACCTTTACTACCAAGCTGTTTTCACCACCGTGGTTGGTAGTAGGTGTGGGCTCAGGAAGTACAAGGCCTTCTACTGTTCTTGAGCAGTGCAGAGCTAACCACAAACATCTTTCCTTTCCATAGAAAGCTGGGGAATACTTTTTAAAAACTCTCTTTAAATAATGTGATGTTGATCTCTGGATTGGGATTTATAAATTGAGTTGGGCAGCATTTACATTTTCAAAATACACAGTGCTCCCATTCATGAACATGGTATATTTTTCCTTTTAGACAAGATTTATTTGTTTTATACTTTTCATTATAACAACTTTTTGTTTTTCTAGTTAGGTATATTTGTAAGCATGTTACCTTTTTCGTGGTTATTTTGAATGATATTTTTTAGTTGATATCATTTATAGAGGTTTATTTGTTAGTTTACAGAAGTCCAGTTGTTTTTTCAATGTTCATATGGTAACCTAGCATGATGCTAAATTTTTTCAATTAAATCTAATAATTTTCTTGTCAAGTATTTGCAGTTTTCTATATGCAGAATCATATCATCTGCAATTAGAGTTTTACATTTTCCTTACTAGTTTGAATGCTATAATTTCTCTTCTTTTCCCTTGTTTATTTATTTATATGATTACACTAATTGTGTTTGTAATGTTAAATGATCCTTGCAAACTTGGTATGATCCTACTTAGTTAGGATCAAATATATTATTGTATTCTATTAGCTGGAATTTTGTTGATAAAATTTGCATCTATGTTCATGAGTTATATTGATCTATAATTTTTTTTATTTTGGTGATGCCTTTACCTGGTCTTGGTATCAGAATCATATATTTCTTAGAATGAATTTTCCATTTTTTCCTATATTCTCAAATAGTTTGAATATAATTTACCTGTGAATCTGTATGGACCTGGAGTTTTTTATTTGGATTTAAAAAAAATTACCTAAACAGTGTCTTCTTTGTTGTGTTCCAGTTTGAGTATGTTGAATTATCATTCTAATTTATTTAAAGAAATTTTAAATTTTCACATCATCTATTACTCAGTCATGTTAAGGTTATATACTCTTCAATTGTCATGCATTTGAGTTTTGCCTTTTTCTTTCAATTGTTTATTCCCAGTTGTATAGGATTCTGGTCTGAGAAAATGCAATGTATAATCTCAGTGCTTTAAAAAATTTTATTGTTTGATTTGTGACCTAACATGTGGTCTGTGCTACAGAATATTATCTATGCAATAAAAGACTGTGTACATTGGGCTGATGTTCGATGGATTATCTAGATTAGGTTTCTTATTTGTGTTGTTTAGTTCACCTTTATCTTAACTAATTTTCTTCACTGATGATCTCTTTCCTTGATATTGGTGTTGAAGCCTCCTATTACTACAGCTTTATTGTCTGTTTATCTCTTCAGCTCTTTAATAAGAGTTAGGAGACGAAGATGCAGGGCTGAAGCATTGACGGGATTGCTGAGATAATGGAGCAAAAAGAAAGAGAGGGAAATGAGAGAAGAACAGTAAAGGAGGACAATCCATCCAGGAGGCTGCACACCCAAGAAATCGAGTTCCACACAAGAAACACAAAGGAGAGGAAATAATCAATGAAAGCATTTAAACATTTCTCAAAGTTGAGTTTCAGGAGTAAGAAATGAAAATCTGAGACTATGTTAAAAAATATGTCCACATAATCCTAGAAACCTCTATGAAACAACAAGATCACAGTGTGAAGCTAGTGGTCACGGCATGCCTCCCATCGAGGCCTGTGTACTTCAGAAGGCCGTGTCTCAAGCTCCCGGATTCTCCCCCTCCAAATCATCGACCCTTCAATTTACATCATGTCAAAACATTCATGTGCATTCCCTCAAGCAATTAAAATCATGCTCTTCTTCAATGTTCTTAGAATTTGGAAAACAACAACAACAATAAACTGGCAAAGAGTAAGATCAAGGATATGGTTTCCCAATAAGATTAACTTAGTGGGAATCCTTATTTCTAAGGATTCTCAGTAAAATTATCTTACCCATTCCTTATTCACCTCAGAGATTGAGTAGCTCGGGGTCATGAGAGAGAAAATTCCTGGGCACAAGTTGCCTGGCCATTTTCTCGCCAATGTAGTTTTCGGTTTCCTTAAAACTTTTTCATAATAAGCGCGTGAGTCCATTTTGAGAAATCTGTCAAGATCATCCCTTCAGAACCCCCTGACAAGTCACTCTACCTTTCTGAGAGTACCTCTTTGTCTAGACTATATGCAACCCACCCAGCAGAAGCCATTGCTTAGAAGAGACAGTTTTTGAAGACCTCTTATTGAGACTAACTGGAATGTCAGTGTGAGAATATGTCTTCAGTTAACCACTGATTGAATAGAGATAGTTAAGCATTTTTAATTTAAAACAAATTCATTCATATATAACCCAAACCCTGGTAGCAGTATTTAACTCTCATATGCCTGGCATATCATCATAACATTTCAGAACGCTGGGTTTGAAGCTAATGTCCTGAATGTCTTCACAGGAAATCAACTATGACTTCCTAGATAAGAAAGTATGAGAATGGCTGAATAGTGCTCCATTCCTCTGCAGCCACACTGAAGGTTAGAATGCAAGATGAAGTTCTTGAAATACCAATGGAAATTGTCTCCAAGTTAGAATTATTACATCATATCTTCACATTATATAATGTTATATTCCTCAAATGGAATTGACTGAAAAAATTTTCAGGGTGCAAGTTATGTAAAACTCATTCTCAAACCTTAATTTTCAGGAATTAGTGAGCGAATTTTTATAATAGAGGTAGATAGATAAACAGACATCAATTGAAGTAGGGAAAACCAAAAACCAAACAAACTTACTGCCATCAAGTTAATGCCAACTCCAAGTAACCCTGCAGGACAGAGCAGAACTTTCCCGGTGGGTTTCGGAGACTGTCACTCTACAAGACTAGAACACCCTGTTCCTCTCCCAGGATCAGGTAAGCCCTGTCCAGTTTCAAGTTGGCGGGAAAACTGGGCAGACAAGCTACATAGACAGCCTACATCATATATATGAGACCTAATGAAACAGGTAAAGGCGATCTGTTAGTGTGTTATTCATTAATCTGGAACCCCGAGCCCTGCATAGAGAAGTGGACTGAATACCAACTAGGGCAAAAAAAGTGGAACAAAACCAAGTCAGAAGAGTGCATTGCTGGTTAGCCAGACACAGCACATCAAACTTGACTTCCACACGCAGCTTTTGATCTAGACAAGTAGCCTGACAAACCAGTAGCTTCAACAAGAAATATGGGTTCCTACCTGTTCCCCACACTTCCAGGTGATCAGAAGCATGCCAGTTCACCAAAGAAAATTTAAGACTTTGAATTCCATGTTCCAGAAATATTTGAAACCCCCTTGTATTTATCTTCCTGTTACTCTCACATATAAAACAGCCTTTTTACAAGAACACTTTGTTCTAATAAGGTGGCACTGGGCGATGTCCACCTTCCCTACATGATCGCTGAGGACAAACTGGGTGCGTAAACAAATCTGGTGAAGGAAGCAGATGGTGTCTGGCGTGCCCATCTGGGCTCTTAAAAACTTGAAGCAAAACAAGTGGCCATCTAGCAGGAGAACCGAGTGCCCACAGAGAAGCACTCCAGCCTGGGTGATCATGAAGTGTCCATGGGAAGGGGCACCAGGAGTTCAGAAATCAACTACCTCATCCAGGTGACGGGAGGGGTTAAGAGGAGAAAGCGCATCCTGGGGGCAGTGCAGCAACGACAAAACACACAACACTCCTCCAGTTCTTCAATCCTCTTCCCCGCACTAGGATGATCTCGTTCCTACCCCGCAAGTCCTGCTAGACCGGTGTACATACAGTGGCATTGATGAGAAATTCCAATA
Organism: Tenrec ecaudatus; assembly: GCF_050624435.1. Taxonomy (NCBI): domain Eukaryota; kingdom Metazoa; phylum Chordata; class Mammalia; order Afrosoricida; family Tenrecidae; genus Tenrec; species Tenrec ecaudatus. The sequence continues at coordinate 165,012,010 of NC_134537.1, forward strand.
TACAGAATTCAGGAAAGACAATCTCCTCCCAATCAGTAATGGGCATCATGAGGGTAGGGGAGGACGAGGCAGCAGACAGCACAGCCAGCAGTATGGCCCCCTCCATGGGGTGAATGCCAGGTGAATGGCCAGAATGGGTGGCATATGATCTGTATAAATAATAATAACAATACATAATATATTTCACAGGGGTGGCAGGGTGGGGAGAGAGGGAAAAAGAGGAAGCGATATCAAAGGGCTCAAGAATACAGATGACGTTTAGACATTGTTGATGCAACAACTGTACATGTCACTTGATATACTGATTTATAGATTGTTAAAATATATGTAAGAGTCCACAGTAAATTGATTTAATATTTTAAAATGTCCTTTATACTTGCAAGTTTGAAAAGTGAATTGCAATTTCAATATTTTTTTTAAATTATAGAAGCAAAAATGCTAAATGGCAAGCAATTTTACCTTTTCTCCTACTATATTTTTATACTCTAGACCCATGGCAGGTTTTGTTGTCTTTCTTTAAGAACTTTTCTGCCTCTTTACCACAGATAACAGTCTTTTCAGAATCCTTCTATTTGATAGTTTGCATTTTGAGAACTTTCCTTAAAAGTGTATTTTTATATTATGAACATTTCCATCATTGCCCGTCTATTAAGTTACAGGATTTCTAATAACAACATTCAAATCCATTTGTCCCTGCAGCAAATCAACATTTATTTTAAAGATTAGAGCAGTTAAAACACACATATCCATCCTGAACCTCCGGCAAGATTTCTCTATCGCCAGTTAAGTTAACATTTTATGAGTTTTTAAAATTTAATTGATACAGAGTTTCTGGTATCTTAATACTATTACCACCAAATACTACCAAAAATTTAAGTCTGATTTAAAAGAAGATGTAGAATGAGGGTTATCACTGCTGAAATCAAATGAATCTCAGCTAAAAGCAGAAACTAGCAAAATACATTTACTATTCTTATGCTTTGTTGACTATGCAAAGGCCTGTAATTTATGTTTTATTGATTATGAAAAGCATTTTACCACGTGAACCATAGCAAACTATTCATAACACTGAGAAGAATAGGAAATACGGTACTGTTAGTTGTGCTCAGGCAGAAGCTGCACATAAACCGAGAGGCAGTCGTTCAGATAGAACACGAGCCAGCATCATAGACGACAAGACAAACATGCGTGGCTCAGAATCAGAACAGGTGTGTGTCTGCTAGCTTCTCTGCCCCTAAACAGCATGAGCCATTTAGTCGGCATTAACCTCTGCATCTAGAAATGTCACTAGGTTTGCTTCTTTGGAGAACTAAGTTATTTGATACTGAGTGGTTGTAGAAAAACAAAATAGTAAGGATGAGCTTTTAACATTGGTTCTCGACTGATTTGTTTTTGTTTTTTAAATCATTTTATTGGGGGCTCGTACAACTCTTATCACAGTCCATCCATATGTACATCCATTGTGTCAACCACTTTTGTACATTTGTTTCCCTCATCATTTTCAAAACATTTGATTTCTCCTAGAGCCCTTGGTATCAGCTCCTCATTTTCCCCTCCCTCCCTGCTCCCTCCATGAACCCTTGATAATTTATAAATTTTATTATTTTGTCGTATCTTACACCATCCAATGTTTCCCTTCACCCACTTCCCCACTGTCTGTCCCCAGGGAGGAGGTTATATGCAGATCCTTGTAATCTGTTCCCCCTTTCTACCTCACCTTCCTACCACCCTCCCGGTATCACCACCCACACCACTCATCCTGAGGGATTATCTGTCCTGGATTCCCTGTGTTTCCAGCTTCTATATGTACCAGTGTATATCCTCTGGGCCAGCAGGATTTTTAAGGAAAAATTGGGATCATGATAGTGTGTGGGGGAGGGGTGGTGGTGGTAGGAAGCATTCAAAACTAGAGGGAAATTGTATGTTTTATCATTGCCACACTGCACCTTAACTGGTTCATTTTCTTCCTGTGGTACTTCTGCAAGAGGATGTCCAATTTCCCACAGATGGGCCTGGGTCCCCACTCTGCACTCTCCCTCATTCATAATGCTATGATTTTTTTTTGTCTTTGATGCCTGATACCTGATCCCTTCGATATCTTGTGATCTCACAGGCTGGTGTGCCTCTTCCATGTGGACTTTGTTGTTTCTCAGTTAGATGGCCACTTTTTTATCTTTCAGCCTATAGGACCCCAGACTCTATATCTTTTCATAGATGGGCACCATCAGCTTTCTTCACCACATTTGCGTATGCACCCGCTTTGTCTTCAGTGATTGAGTGGGGACAGGTTGGTGTGCTTCTTCCATGTGGGCTTTGTTGTTTCTTGGCCGCCTGTGTATCTTCAGCTCTTTAAGACCCCAGATGCTATATCTTTTGATATCCAGGCACAATAAGCTTCCTTCACCACATTTTCTTGTGTACCTGTTGTCTTCAGTGATCATGCCAGGAAGGTGAGCATCTCAGACTGCCGAATTGGTAGAACAAAGTGTTCTTGTGTTGAGGGAGTACTTGAGTAGGGGTCCACTGTCCATCTGTTTCCTTAATACTAAACCTAGAAATATATGTACATAGATCTATTTCCCCCTCGTCATCTATAAATATATTTACATCTGCATATGCCTGTATTTAGAGCTCTATAACTTTCCTTTGCCTCACAGTTCTTTCCCCTATTTTTGTACTTTCCTCTTGTCTTCCAGATAAGCAACATCATAGGGAGAGGGAAGAAACCAAGAATGAACAGAGAACTCCTCAAGAAGAAGGACACAGTGGGAGGGCTTGCTCTACTCGACTTTAGCACCTACTATACAGCCACAGTGGTCAAAACAGTGTGGTATTGGTATAATGATAGATATTCAGACCAATGGAAAAGAACTGAAAACCCAGAAATAAAATCATCAGCATACAGACAACTAATCTTTAATAAGGGCCCAAAAATATCCAATGGGAAGCAGATGCCCTCTTTAACAAGTGGTGCTGGAAAATGGATATTTATCTGCAGAAAAATGAAACAAGACCCTTATCTCACTCCATGCACAAGAATAAACTCAAGGTGAATCACAGACTTTGAAGTTAAACTCCAAACTACTAGGGCCATCAACAAGGGAATTGGGATCAACTTGAGAGCTTTGGCACAGGGAATACATAGGCTATGAGAAATAGGGAAGGATACAAACACAGAGGAGGCACAAATTGACAAATGAGATATACTGAAGATCAAACACCTGTGTACATCGAAATAATTCACCAAGAAAGTAATAAGAGAGCCCACGGATTGTGAAAACATCTTTAGCAATGACACATCAGACAAAGGCCTTATTACTAAAATCTACCATACTCTGCTAGCTTCCAAAAAAGAAAAAAAAAAACTAATTGCCCACTCAGGAGGTGAGCAAAGGAGCTGAATAGAAGTTTCACAGAGACAGAAATCTGGATGGCCAAGAAACATATAAGAAAATGTTCCTGATTTATAGCCATAAGAGAAATGTAAATTAAAAAAACTATGAGATATCACCTAACACCTTCAAAGATAGTCCAATTCAAGGAATCCAAAAGTAACAAGTGGTGGAGGGGCTGTGGGGAAATAGAACTCTCATGCACTGCTGGTGGACCTGTAGGTCTGTGCAGCCACTATGGATATCGATTTCTAAAAGAGATGGAGTTTGAGCTACCATATGACCCAGCAATTCCCCTACTGGGCATATACCCAGAAGAGACAAGCAACAAACCAAGGTCAGCCATCTGTGCCCCAATGTTCATCGCGGCACAGTTCACAATGGCAAGGAGTTGGAAACAGCCCAAATTCCCATCAACAGATGAATGGATTAAAAAACCCTGGTACATACATACAATGGAGTATTACGCATCCCTAAAGAGCAGTGATGAACGCATGAAGCACATCCCCGCATGGGAAGAACTGGAGGAAATTATGCTAAGTGAAGTAAGCCAAGCACAAAGGGACACGTACTCCATGAGTCCACTGAGGTAAGCTCAAAAAATTCAAAAGGGGCATAGGGAAGAAGCTACTGTATACATCCATCCATGGGGTGAGGCCCAGGTGGTATGGCAGGGACCAGACTAAACTCAGGGATACATATGGGATATATATGGTACCCCCAAAAAGGAGGGTGGGGAGAAGACATGGGTAGCCTGGAGAGTAGGGCACTAACCTAAAGAGGGGGAGGGTGTTGATTGTGTCTCCACAGGGAAAGAGGGACCAGCCTTCAACTCTGATTCGTTTGAAATGCTCTGATGACTCTGGCTGAATTAGTAGTGGTAACTCTACATCCATTCGCAAAGAGGGGCTACTAATCCATAGTGAGAGGTAGAACTATTAATACACAAAATATTACTAGAAATATATCAAGTATTGATAAGATGCTAGACTTCAGATGACCTTGTGTTTGGTAGTATTCTGAAATTTTGTCATGGTGAGTATAGGGAAGATGGTTGGTTGGCCCAACCTACAATAGATAAAATGGTAAAGGAAAGGGATGAATTCATGATTTCAGAAGCACAGATCCAGAATTGCATTTAAAAAGCTCAACGTACACACTTGCACCCTGAAAAAGAATTATATTTCTTGTAGTAAAAGTGCGTATGTTTCTGAAAGCCATGCCTAGAGTCTTACTATGAGAAACGCTGATTTGCAATGCCATCTAAATTCTCAACCTCTTCCTACTGTGCTTGATGTTAAAGTGGTGATGCTGATTGGGAAGAAATGAACCCTGAAACTTGGGCTGGGGTCATATTGGCAGAAAATAAAACGTGGGGCCCATAAATTCCAGGGATACTTCTATCAACAACAACACCTCTCCTAACAGTGTGCTAATTAACTACCAGTAGAATCATTATCCTTTCCAGCGGACCTATAGACCTGCCTGTGGATGTCCCAGAGGACACGCCTTTTACCCCGACAGGCTCCCTGTCACTGCATGGCTGCAACCACTGTTGTATGATTTTTGGCAAAATTTTACTTGCATGTGATACTAATAAAAGTTTTCTATAATTTGAGCATTCTGTTGGGTCACTTTCCTTTGGAATAAGTACAACTATGGAGTTCTTCCAGTCCACTGCTGTTGGTAGCTGTCATCCTAATTTCCCACCATGGATGAGGGAGGGTTTCCCATGATTCATCATCATGCTGAAACATTTCACTTGGGATTCCATCCATCCCTGGATCCTTGATTTTGACGAATGCTTGCAATGCGGCTTAAATGTCCTTGTTCAGCACCATCAGCTCTTGCTCAGATACCACCTCTTGAAATGGGTGAGCGTCGACGAGTTCTTTTTGGTGGTAGGGATTCTGTGTATTCGTGCATGCTTCCTGAATCACTCAGTATTTTGTCCACAGTCTTTCAGGATTGCAACTCAGGGCTGGACTTTTTTCTTCAGTTCTTTCAGTTTCAGATATGCTGAGTATGTTCTTCCCTTTTGGGTTCTAGCTCTAGGTTTTTGCATGTTTTGTCATAATATTTTATTTTATCTTTTCTTTGTGCCCTCTGGACATTTCTGTTTCTCCTTTACTTCATCGTTTTTCTCATGTGGCTTAGATACTCTATGGTTAAGAGCCTTTGAATTAATGTGTTTGTGAAGCATGTTAAATACACCGTAGACTGCCAGAAGAATGGACGAATATGCCATGGAAGAACAGCCAACATGTTCCTTAGAAGTGAAAACGTTAAGAATTTACCACAGCACTTTAGGTATGTCAGCAGGAGGGACCAGAATCTAGACAAAGGACAGCATGTGTTGTCAAGGGCAGGGCTGGCATGAGAGAGGAAGAACCTCAGGGAGGTGGATTGACAGCTGCTGCTACCTGGGCTCCAGCGTCAGAATGATCGTGAGAACGGTGTATGAAGGGGCAGTGTCTTATGTTGTACACTGGGTTGCCATGAGTCAGAACTGATTCCGTGGTATCTAACAACAACCATCCTATTTCCTTATGGGCTCATAGGGTCTGCTCTATGATCTTTGACTGCCTTTAAAGTGGGACTGTAAAACATAATTTTACCCCAACATTTGCTTTATAGACTATTAACTCTACTTTAATGTTAATAGACTCCGTGATATAATAAGCTTGTGTTCATTAAATTTTTGGAACTCTTAAAAAAACTGGGCACAGAAGGTTAGTACTGAACTAATGTAACCTCTGAGTCCTGTACAGAAATTCTTAGCATCCCCTCAGAGAAGAACATCCTAGGTGACAGCCATGGAAGGGAACTCAAGCCTAAGGAACTACCTTAACTAAAGCTGAGCCAAATAAGCAACCGATAGAGATCATAGCACTTGGATTTTGACTTCAATTGGATATTACATCTTATTTTCTTTGATCTTAAAATATTTGGATTAATGTACAGGAATCTTGAATGTACTCTGTTGATTGGCGTGGAATTGTCAAGGGAGAGTCCTTTGGTGAGGAGCAGCAGGGCGGAGGAGGTAAGGCATCTCGCTCCTTTGTATTGGCGGTTCACTGGTAGAAGTCTGGAGTCCATGCCGAACATGCGAGTTCAGTTCTCAACAGCTATGCCTCTCCCATGCCTCAAGACCCGTGTTTCCGTGGAGGTTGGCCTGTTGCTATGATGTTGAATGCTTTCAGCTGAGCTTCCAGAATAAGAAGGACTAGATTGAAAGGCCTGGCATCTACGGTTGAACTCCAGCTAATGGAAATCCTGTTTCACAATGATATGATCTAACACCAGTCTTGGCTTAGGCAGTGTTCCCTTACACTCTGCCTAGGTTTGCCATGAGCCAGTGGCAACTCAAGAATCAGCAGTAAAATCGTATCATCCAACTTAAAGAATCAGCCAAACCTCCTTGGCAAGACACCAGGAGAGAGCCAAGCAGACAAAACTGTGGGTAACAAATGGCATGCCCTTCTGGTGTGGTTGGGACAAGGAGGAACCCAGGAAGAATGCAGGAATATGGACATTGCACCCATTGGAGAAGGACCAGTGACATCGTGAGAATGTAGCTGGCCTTCTTGGTGGCAGAACAGACTTGGAAATTTCGTGAGTGGCTTTATGACATGTTTGAGCCATTAAATCCACTAATCCTGAATCTCATGCTATGTCTGAAATTCCACTTGAATGAAACAAAATGTTATTTCCACTACTTGACTAAGTAAAAATGGCATTCATTTTTCAAAGCACTTGACATTTACCTTTCACTTACTCTTAACAACATATTTGAGCTAGGCACTCTGAAGTTCATTTCAGAGACAGAGAAATGATCATACACCTAAAAAAGGGGGAGAAGAAAGATAGCTACCTGGCTATGTTTGACAAAGAAATATTTTCCCTTTCTGCTTTTCTGACAATATCTGTGCTGATATCTTATTCTAAAGATGCATAATTTTTAACTCATGGTCCACTATCAGTTAAAAAACCTTTCAGAAATGTGAGGGCAATTTAATAGCAATCATTTCCCTTTTCCAAGGCACCCAGAGGCGACAAGGATGAAAATTAAAAATAATTATGAGATTATCATTTTTAGAGATAATGATGTGTGCATAATAAATGAATAGTCTGCATTTCCATATTTAAAGGCACTTGGACATATTAACTGATTTGGTTAATGGCATGTTTGGGACAGAAAATGAAAATATACCTACAGTTCACCTCAATTTTGACAAATAATATTTACTATTTTATTTGAAGACATACTGTTCATGTACCACTCTCAGAAACTCTAGTCTCTTTAACATATCATTTGAAGGCAGTTTCCAACGAAGCAGAAAGACATCCCTGCACCCAAGGTAGCTGATGACTACTCTACTTGGGAGCCCAGAACCTCTTTAAAATCCGAGAGTTCTTTTCTCCTCCTTCTACTTGCTAGAAAAAGAAGGCTGGAGGCTGCCTGGCTTGGCCCACGGGATTAGTCTGCTTTTACGGTTGTGCTTTTCCTTTTGACAAATGAAGTCAAGGCTTCCTGCACCTCCTCCGGCTGTGTCTGTGGGCACTGAGAAGAGAGTGAGGCTCGGAGGCAAGTGTGACCCCCGCACAAGTATTGCCTTGTGAGTTACTAATTCATTGTTGTTATTATGCACATACATATAAATACACACACATATTGGGGTCTAGAAAATTCTTGGAAAAATTCCATTCTCATTTCATTCCAAATTTTCATGAACTTTTTAAAAATCCTACATATATCTGATATTTAAAACTATTTAGAAAATTGTAAAACTTGTTTTATACCTGTTCCTCCACTTTTGGGGGAGAGGATTAATAATAGGACCTTAGGAGTAAGGGCAGTCCAGTGGTATATTTTTCACTTCCCACGTAGAAGGCTCTGGTTCAATTCCAGGCCAACGCATCTGAATACAACCACTATCTTCTGGTCAATGGAAGTTTATTGATGCTGGACAGAATTGAGTGGGACTTTGTACCAAGTCAGACTAATAAGAAAGACCTGTCAATATATTCCAAAAATCGGCCAGTAAAAGCCTTATGGATTACAATAGTTTAATACTCTTGTCCGTGGGCTTGCCTTCAGTCATGGCCAGCACAGTGGAAGCCAGCACCAACTTATCTTGACAGCCGTGACTCCGAACCAGACATAAACGTTAGGAAGATACAGACTAGATTCCGATCTTACTTGACTATCCATTAGAATTGTAGCTCTTACTCATAGAATGGATATGAAAAGAAATGGATGAAATTGATGTGGAATCAAGCAGTAGACAGATCAGATGAATCTAAATCAACGAGTGAGGCAATTATATATGTGCGTATGTGGGGCTTCAAAGAGTCCATGGGAAAATTCCAGTCTCTTTCAATTCCATTTTTAATGGACTTTTTGGAGTCCCCTCATGTTTGTGTGCCCACACACCACACATGGAAACAAACTCAGGATTAGGCAACACCTAACTTGAATCTAGAAAACCTGAGCTATCCCATTTGGAGAGCATGGGTTTGAACTCTATTTCCCTTAAGATCTTGGGGAAGGACACAAAAAACTCTTCTTGTAAGAGATACTGCCATGAATACCTGGATATCCAATTCCTGTATTCTGGGATGACTTCCACATGAAGATATCTTCAGGTCAGGGGGGTCTGCTATCCCAGCTTCTTCCATCACGTGTCGGTCCGTTTGTCCTTACCCCGGTGACAGACGTGCTACTGTGACGCTGAAAGCTATGTGACTGGTATCTCAGCTACCAGCAGGGTCCCCCAAAGTGAACAGGTGCCAGCAGAGCTTCCAGAACAGAGTATGAAGAAGGACCAGTCCGTGCACTTTTGAGGAACTAGCCCCCGAAGACCTGTGGGCCTTAGGGACAAGAGCTGTCTCTCTGATGAATGCTCTGGGGGAAGGCTCTGAGTATTGTTTATCTTTATTTTCTAGGAGTTCCCTGAAATAAGGCAGGAAGGAAGAAAGGAAGGTGGAGGGCAGAAGAGAGAGCAGGAAGAAATCATCTGAATGCACTAAGAGAAGAACATAGCACCTTATGGCTAACCATCGTCCGACACTGAAACCACATGGTTAGCAGCAGGGCGTCCTCAGAAGCATTGCCAAAGGATGACCCCCTTGGGTTTGGAAGACACTCAAAACATCCCTGAGAGAGAAGTGCCTTCTCACAGTTGAGTGGATCGTAGTGATGTGGATGGAGTCAGTCTGCAGGGGTCAAGCCTTGGAGACCTTCCTTTGCTGATGGAGCATGACTCTAAATGGGAAGAAACAGCTGCACGCATCAATTAATAATTGGAACTTGGAATGAACAAAGTATGACTCTAGGAAAATTGGAAATCATGAAAACAATAATATGATTTATATTTTTGAACATGTAAATCTGTTCTTTATTAATTCGAAACCCTGAAGGCACTATAACATGTCCTTCTCATACATAAAAACAACCTGAAGGTCAACAAAGAGCACCAAACAGGTGTATCTTCCCACTTCAGCTACCCACCCACCTCAATTTGGGATGCTGGGCCCATCCCCACTGGCCAAGGCCCAGAGCTTCTGAGAAGATACATCCTCCCTGAGATTGTTTGCTTATGTGCCACCTGCCTGTCTCTCTTTCCCTCGGCACTCAGGTGGACATGTTGCCCAAAGTTTAGCCAAGGCTGAGGCGATCAGAAGCTGAAATTTTACTATCTCTGGGAGACTCTGCTGCCTCTTCTTGACCTATTGCAACATCTGTAAACACTCTATATTTTTAAAAATATACAATATTATTGATGTAGTCTCTGATGACAATATGTAGACTGCTTTTTCCTGGATTCTTGGATTTAATTTCAGTAAGGTCTTTAGCACATTTTTGTTTTCAATTGACTGGTTCTGGCTTCCCCTCTGTGTAAAAGTGTTTGAGGGAGGGAAGGCTCTGAGCACTGTTTGATTTCATTTTCTTAGTGGCTGGAACAGTGTGTCACGCAGTAACAGTTCAGTGAAAGGATTAGAGAAAGAAAGGAAGTGAAGTAGGGAAGGAAAAAGGAAGAAAGACATGATTTTAGTGCACCAAGAGGAGGGCATCAGACAGAGTTTGCCAATGGAGCTGGCTTTAGAATAGCCCTTGGCTTTACAATAAAGACTTCTCTGCTTCCGGGCATTGCAGAGGTAAGGGCCGAGACCAGCTGTTCAGGAACATTCAGTGCTAGAGGGGTGTTGTCAGGCCTGGCAGCCGTCCAGAGCATCCGAAGGAGACCGGGAGTAGAAATACGATGGCCATCCCTAGGCACCCTAAACATATGCTGATTTTGCTGTTGTTAAGGACCATCCAGTCGGCGCTGACCCATAGTGACCCTGTGCACACAGAACGAAACACCGCATGATCCTGTGTCACCCTCCACACTGAAAACGTTCTGACTCTCTATCGGAACACAGCTGCCTCACACTGTGGGCTCACACCCACTCTGCAGCAGAAAAGGAGCGGATTGAGTCTACTGGTGTGCACAGAACTGAGCTTCACATTGAGATCAAAGCGGGCAAATGTCTTATTCTCTCCCACTCAAATTCGGCTCAAGTCTTCAACGGTTTCCAAATATGTCTGAGAAGTTCCAGGGTATGACAGTGCTCTTCTTTTGAGCTCTTTTTAATAATCACTTCAACTCTGAATTGCTTAAATTGTGGTGTGATTATGACTACATATGTATCTATCTCAAGCTGACAGAACTTAAAAAATAATCAAATTTCAAGCTTCAATATTGAAGCATTCCATAGGCAATATTGAACAATACGGGAAGCATTTTAAAAAGATGAAGGATGACCCAGCCATTGCATCTAAAAAAACTAGTCAACATTCAGCTATTTTCAGAGGTAGTATACGATCAAGAAAAAATGGTACTGGATGAGGTTTGAGCCGAATTGATGGCATTAGCCAAAATTAAGGGTCTGGGGATTTATGGAACACTAATTGAAATGCTTCAATACACTGCTGAAGATACTCCCTCACCTCTGCCAGGCATTTGGAAGAAGGCTACCTGGCCAAGTGACAAGAAGAGAGCCATATTTTGCTCCCTCCAAATAATGGTGACACAATAGAATGTCGAGATCATTGAGCAAAGCCATTCACATCCCATTCAAATAAAATGTTGCACATCTCTCAAGAGAGACTACAGTAGTACATTGACTGGGGATTTCCATGAATCTAAGCCAGATTCAGAAGAGGACATCAAATAAGGGCTATCATTGCTGATGTCAGATGATCTTGACCAAAGGCCGAGAATATAAGAAAGCTGTTTACTTGTATCTCACTGACATTTGAAGACATTCATTTGTGTGCATAATATTGCAAAGAATGGAAATCCCAAAACACTTCAATGTGCTCATGGGAAACTTGTACATGGACAAAGAATCAGTCATTGGAACATAGCAAAAGAATAATGCATGGTTTAAAATGAGGAAGGTTTTGTGTCAGGGTCATATCTATTGACCATACTTATTCACTCTGTATGCTGAGAAACGAATATGAGACGCTGACTATATGAACATGGACACAAGAGCAGGTTCCAGAAAGGATTGCTAACAACTTGCTCTATGGCAGTGGTTCTCAACCCGTGGGTCACGGCCCCTTTGGGGGTTCGAATGACCCTTTCACAGAGGTAGCCCAATTCATAACAGTAGGAAAATCTCAGCGATGAAGTAGCAACAAAAACAACGTTATGGTTGGGGGGTCACTACCACAGGGGGAACTGTATGAAAAGGTCAAGGCATTCAGAAGGTTGAGCACCACTGCCCTTTGAGCTGGCACAGGATGGGGCAGTGTTTTGTGCTGTTGTGTGCAGGGTTGCTATGGGTCAGACTGGTTTGATAGCACCTAATAATACCAACCTAAGTAGATGACACAGCTTTGCTTGCTGAAAGCAAATCCTCACAACTGAACCAATAGCAAACACTGTGATGAGAATGGAGTTGTCAAGGATTTCATCTTGCTTAAATGCACAATCGACAATCATAGAAGTGATCTGCGCAAGGCCTCTTTCAAGTGTTGAAGAGCAATGATGCTTCTTGGAGAATTAAGGATATTTTGACCCAAACTCCCTGCCGTCAAGTCCATGCTAGTCAGTGACCCTCTCGGACAGGCTAGAACTGCTACAGTGAGTTTCTGAGACTGAAACTGTTTATGGGAGTAGAAAGCCCTGTCTTTCTTTTGGGGGAAGGCGGATGGTTTCAAACCACTGGCCTTGCAGTGTTCCCAGGAGGCCAGCCTCATACACACGGGACTGTTGGCCGACGATTAAGGAAGACCTCAGCAGCATCCGTGCATTTAATTATGCTGCTGGCAAGGAAAATCGTTAGGACCGTGACCTGCCAGAAAAACAAACACATCTTTCAAGGAAGAAGTACAGCCAGATTGCTCCTCAGAAGCGAGCTTGGTGAGCCTTTATTTCGTGTACTATTGATAAATTATCAGGAGAGACCAGTTGCCGGAAGAGACGTTGTGCTTCGTAAAGTAGAAGAGCAGAGAAAGAGAGGAGGCCATTAAGGAGCTAGATTGACACTGAGGCTTAAACAATGGGCTCAAGTATAACAATTGTGGGGATGTGGCAGGGCACACAGGACTACTGTGCATGGGAAGCCTCTCAGTGGTACTCAGCAGCATCTGTGTGTCCGTGTTAAAGGGGAAGAGGTAAAGGGCTTGAGAATCTTAGAGTGTGAGTTTATCGACTCAGTTTCATGTGACTGTAGGAATTGGGTGAGATATATTTTCAGAAACCAAAACTGGGCTTTTTAGTTTATATCCAGAGCACAAATAACTATTCTTAGCCTTAATTGCCTAAACGATTTAGGATTCTGATTTCCCTAAACTTTTAAATGCCAGGGTACCCAGGTTAGATGGAAATTTGTATTGAAACAGACAACAAAAGGAACATGGCTTTTTGATGACAGATACCAGACAAACATTCCATGGGCTATAACTAGAAATAAACGTGAGCCTGGAATAGTGATAGTCCCTTATGTTTACAAATTAATTTTATTCTTTAGAGTCTTCTTTTTCTCTTATCCTGGCCTGATCTTAATTATTCATGCTAATCAAGCTTCAATTTCCTCTGCCTCCGCTTTGATAGGATCCAGAGTTTCCAATCTGTGTGAAGTGCCAGGCATGGTAAATCTCAATCCTAACTTGCGATTCCATTTTCAGTTGGTGGTTCAAAATGTTGAATTTCAGTCTGCTGACTGGTTTTCAATTTTTTTCTTTTTTAGTTTTCTTCTTTGTTATACATAACAAACATTTGCTTATGTATTTAAAACATAACCACATAAAGTCAGCATCACAGATTTCCTTTAATAGGAGAAAAGGGATACATATCACTTTTACTTTACTTATTTATCAATTTATTGCTCCTAACTTGAATCAGCAAAGAGAAGGGGCAGGTTTAAAGTAGGAAGTAACAGATTTAATGTTGGGCAGCCAACTCTTCAAGAGGTTTGGGGTATTTTATTAGGAATTATCAATAAGAACGAGAATAGTTTCAATTTAAGACTTGCATTCTCCTTCAGAAATGCAATGACCTCACATACACATAGTCGACCCCTTGACCTTGTTTACAGAGTGGAAGTTTAATTGAGGCAGTGAGAGCATACTGTTCTTGAGGCCCACAAAGCTAACAGTTTTCTTCTATAATATTATGGACTTTCGTTCTTTTGTCATAAGTGCTAAAAAGGGTCAGTGAATTTATGAAGATTATTTTTACCACTTTCATAAAAGTGAGCTCAGTGGTAGTGGAGAATAATTTCATTTTTTAGTAAAACTGAAAAGAAATTTATTATTTAAAAATTTTTTTTGTAATCGCTTTATTAGGAGCCCATACAACTCATCACAATCCATCCGTATATCAATGTGTAAAGCACATCTGTACCTTCATTGCCCTCATCATTCTCAAAACATTTGCTCTCCACTTAAGTTCCTGGTAACAAGTCCTCATTTCTTCCCCTCCCTCCTCCCCCCTCTCTCATGAACCCTTGATAATTTATAAATTATTATTTTGTCATATCTTATCCTGTCCGATATCTCCCTTCACCCACTTTTCTGTTGTCCATGTCCCAGGGAGGAGGTCACATATAGATCCTTGTAATCGGTTCCCCCTTTCCAAACTACTCTCTCTCTACCCTCCCAGTATGGCCCCTCACAGAACTGGTCCTGAAGGGATCATCCACCCCGGATTCCCTGTTTCCAGATCCTATCTGTACCAGTGTACATCCTCTGTTCTAGCCAGAGTTGCAAGGTAGAATTAGGATCATGATAGGGGCGGGGTGGGGAGAGGAAGCATTTAGGAACTAGAGGAAAGTTGTATTTTTCATTGTTGCATGTGAATATCTATTTTAATATTCCCATGCTTATAACAAAGAATCAATGTGTTTAATCCATTTAACATGACTTGCAGCTTATTTGCCTCTGATATTTATTGACAATTTATTGATGATATATTAACATCAAACTGAGGCTGGGCTCTTAGCTAACAAGCACAATACCTGACAGGATCCATTGTAAGCCCATCAAGTGCTTTTGAAAATACAGTATCAACCACATTAGCAATACTGTATTGTTTCCATTTCCTTTGTCCTTAACCTCAAGATTTGTCATCTTGAAAAGATACAACTAATCTGCCATACTGTAGTTGACATTGTTAGGCATTTTGAGTATTTCATGGCTTTATCAATAAGATAAAGATATATTTGATTTCAATGTTTGCCATTTTTTCCACATTTGCCAGAGCAGAAAAATTTTTTCTCAAACAGAAACAATCTTATAGAAGTTGATGTAAAAGAGCCTTGATTCATTTCAATGTGTTTCACTACAAAATCCAAAGATCTCTAACTTAATGACGACTTGTCCCCGTGGTTTGCAGGAGTAAATTTCTTGTGTATTGTCAGTCACAGTGGTTTCGCTCTGTGTATAAGTTGTCAGCTATCTTAATTTTGATGTACTTGCTTAATTCAGAATAGATGTCTAAACTTGAGCCTCGTCTTCATGTGCTATTCAACTGTTAATTGGATAAGTACTTTTTTAATTTTATTTTTTAAACAGTTTTATTGGTATATAATTAACATGTCATACAATTCAATAGTTCAATCACATTAAGAAGAGTTGCCCAATCATCAATGAATAATCAATTTTAGAGCATTTTCTTCTTATTTTTTTCCCCAAAGGTCTTTTAAAAAAAATCATTTTTTTAGGGACTCATACAACTCCTATTACAATCCATACATGCATCAATTGTGTAAAGCACATTTGTACATTCGTTGCCCTCATCATTCTCAAAACATTTGCTCTCCACCCAAGCCCCTGGCATCAGGTCCTCATTTTCCCCTCCCTCCTCGCTTCCCCTCCCTCATAAACCCTTGATAATTTATAAATTATTTTGTTATATTTTGCCCTGTCCGATGTCTCCCTTCACCCACTTTTCTGTTGTCCATCTCCCAGGGAGGAGGTCACATGTAGATCCTTGAAATAGGTTCCCCCTTTCCAACCCATCCTCCCTATGTCCTCCCAGTGTCACCACTCACTCACTCCACTGGTCCTGAGGGAATAATCCACCCTGGATTCCCTGTGTTTCCAGTTCCCCTCTGTGCCAGTGTACATCCATCCTCTGGTCCAGTCAGACTTGCAAGGTAGGATTCAGATCATGACAGATTTGTTGTTTTCTTGCTAGAGAAAAATATGTACCCAGAAAATTTCTTTGTCTAGACATGAAAACACCATTACCATTGTGGATAGAAATTTCTCACTGTATGCTATGTTTCCGCAGGATAGGTATCAATGGTACAATCACATATTGTCAAATATAGAGCACAAACCCAACGCTACTTGCTTGCAATTGACATCAGCGAGGCACAAGAGAAGAGAGAACCTGAGGGGGTCAGAGTAAGGGAGGGAGGAGAAGTGGAGCAGAGGAGCAGCCTAGTCCTGGTGCTGTCCCCTGAGCAGCAAGGCAGAGACTATACCAGGTGCACCTTAGGTCGATACCTCCCAACCTCGAAGTCTATACCTAGAGCATTGTGGGAGAGGTTTCCATGACTCGTCACGGGAGAACAGAGTTAACCTCTGGGCACCTTCCCCATTAAGCAGTAGCTGCAGGGGCCTTTCAGAATTGGGGATTGGTGACAGAACACTGGCCCACAGGGAATTGCATTGAAGATTGTGAAAATTAAAATAACAGTTACCATATATACTTTAGAATAAGTCGACCTGAATATCAACCACACCCAATTTTACCACAAAAACTGCATTAAAAATGTGCTGAAAAACTGGGCTTATACATGAGTATATATGGTATTTTATTAAAAACTCTATATTCTAAACACCTGTATTATCTTGTGATTTTTGTCATCAGTAGTTAAAGTATGATCAGCTGGGTTCCTGGATGATTAAGTGTGTAGTATGTTCTTAAAGTATAACTATGCTCATGCTTTCTATACTGTATTTTTATATAATGCAAATAATGTGCATACACTGATAACGTGCATACTGAATCTATGAAGGAGGGCAATCTGTGAGGGCTGCATAGTTTGCAAAGTTGACAGAGAAACATGTATGTGTGAAAATAGGGCAATTTCCTTACATTCCTTGTCTTCTCCTTGCACTGACCTGCTTACGTTTCCCCTGTCGGAGTAGATTTTTATTACGAGCAGGAAATACAGTTTCTTTATTTGTCTCTGCATTGCTCTGTCTTGCAGAGTGTTTGGCACACAATAAATGTTCCATAAGGGGCTGTAGAGTTGAATTCATTTAAAAACACAGTCCTGACACGCTCTGCACCCGCCTGACCACATCGTATGCCCAGAGAGCATAGCTAAGCCCTTAAGTATTTACTCAGCTTCTTGAGGATCGTAACTTCAGACCCTGCGTAGTGGTTGCCATCAACATTGTCCGAGCACCCGGACACCCAAGACAGCATTGGCATCCGAGGAGGTGAAGATTCCTTCTAAAGCACATGTGGAATTTGGCTTTCAGGCCGCCATCACAAACTGACTGTATTGCCAAGTTCCAATAACTTATAACTCATCTCTAGACTGTAACAATTATTGCATGTGTGTAACTTCTCACCATGCCTGTGACATGACCACCGTATTGCCACATGCTGAGAGAATTGCATGGGGTGGGTTTTGGAAACCTGTAAAGCAGCTTTTATTGATCTATTTATTTTGTATCCATATTAAGTAACTCTCCACCCCCACCCCTTCTGCTGAGGCAGAAATAAAAGGTTCCTTTCTGAGACATGTGTGAGGTTTCTGTGGTTTCATGGAGCATGCCCAGGTTTGGGTCAGCTATACGTTTTAAAAATGTGTGATAATAATATGAAGAACCAAAGGTTTGACAAGTCAATTTTGTACATGTATAATTTAGTGACACTGATTCCATTAATAACGTCCTGCAGCCAGCGATACCATTTGCATCCCGAAGTCTCCAGTACCATTAATTAATACGAGCAGGGTACCCAATGAGCATCAGCTATTGCTTTCCCCCTCTGGTCTCTGGAAGCCATGAATAAACTTTGGCTTCTATAAGTTTTTCTATTGTAGGTATTTCATATCAGTGAGATTATGCAATTAATTTGTTCTTTTGTGACTGACTAATGTATTCTGCTTAATGTTTTCAAGACGCAGTCAGCTACCAGGTAGCCATGTGTCATTCTCTTTAGGGTTAGTGATAGTCTATTGAATTTAAGCTAAACTAAACCCATTGTTGAGTAGATTCAAACTCACAGCAACCTTGTAGGACAGAGTAGAATTGCTCCATGAGGCTGTCGAGGCTGGGAATCCTTCGAGAAGCAGAGTGCCTCTGTTCTCCCAGGGAATGGCTCATGGGTGCGGAGCACTGACCTGTCAGCGAGCAGCCCATTGCTCTTGCACGGTGCTACCAGCTCCACCTCCTCTGGAAACACCAGCCCTTGTTCGTGCGTCTGTGTGGACACTCAGCCTGTCTTAGGCAGTTAGACTACTTGACTGTCATGAATGGCACTGCAAAGCACGTAGGTAGCATTTCTGTCTGCATTTCTGCTTTCAACCCTTTTTACTATATACTTAGGTATGGTATTTACTGTGAGCCGTATACTAATTCTAAGGATCCTTGGTGGTACTCTCAGGTAAAGCATTGTACTGTGAACATTAAGGTCAGTAGTTCAAAGCCCCCAATTGCTCCACTGCAGAAAGAGGTTACTTGCTTCTATGAGATTCTCAGCCTCCTGAAATGCTAGATAGGGCCACTCCCAGTCAGGATTGCTTACCTGGCAGTCAGCGTGCCTGTTCCAGAGTTAATTTCTGGAATTCCATGATTGAAGTCTTACACTTCGGTTTTTGATAGACTTTGATTTTTAAAATGTCTATATCATGAATTATGGGTTCAGCTTTCTCCTTTCTTTTTTGTGTATGGAGAAATAATGCAGTTGTCCCAGAATTAGGTTATGGCCACTGAACGACTTGAGCACCTACTAGAAAGTCAGTTGTTTGCGCCTGAATGACTTTATTTCTAAACTCTTAATTCTACTCGCTGATTCTATGAGTTTTTTGTTACAGCAATACTACACTCTGATGGCTTTAGACTTATTTATACTGTGTTTTAAGGTTTGCCTGTTAGGACCCTCTTCATTTGTTTTTATTTTTCAAGCACGCTTCATATTTTGGGTCCTCTGTAAATCCATATATTTAAGAGTGGATTTTTTTTATCCGCAGTATCTACGGTTAACAATCTACATGACATATCTAAGGATTCACTTTCCATTACAATGAAAGCCATTAGAAATTTGATAGGAATTAAGCTCCTGTTTGAATTAGTGTTCATGTTTAAATTATATTGTTTTCCAATATATGAACACTAAATGTTCTTCCACTTTGTAAGACTTTATTAATTTCTTTCAGTAACTCCTGGTGGTGCAGTCATTAAAACACCAGCCACTCAGAGGGACAAAGATGTGGTCATTGCTCCCATCAAGATCAACAGTCCTGGAAATGCTATGGCGGGAATTACGTGGGTCCTATAGGTTCGACTGATGTGATTCAAAATGGACTCATGGCAGTGGGTTCAGTTTCATATTTGGTTCATTTCTTTTAGTGATTTAAAAATAATTTTCAGTCTGTAAGTCTTTGACTTCCCTTGTTAAATTTGATCCTTGAGCTTTTACTATTTTAGATATTATTGGAAGTAGAAGGATTTCCTCCCATCGTTTCAGAATGTTCATTACTCACATGCAGATTTTTGTTTTGACTTTGAATCTTACCACTTTCATAACTCGCTCAGTGACTCGAGAAGTGCTCTTGTAGGTTGCGTGTGATTTTCTCTATCTAGGATTACGTCATACACAGAAATGGGCAGTCTTACTTCTATTTCCCTATTTTGGTACCCTTTCCCCATGTTCACGTGTTCTGTTTAAGCTGTCAAGTACACAATCATTTGCTTTGGGAGAAGGCATCCTTGGCTTGCTCCTGCTCTTTATGGAGAGTACACTCATTGAGCAGGATGTCAGTGGAAGGTTATTTATAAATGGTCCTGATCATGCTGAGGGAGTTCCCTTTCATTGATATTTTCTTGAGCTTTAATTTATTCCTTTTATTTTTTATCATGAAATGGTGTCTGATTTTTGTGAGGCTTTTCCTGCATCAACAGCACCTTTTGTTCATGGGGGTGCTCTGGGGGGCTCCAATGCCCTCCACTTGTGGGCCCCAGGCAGGGATTCCACTGGCTCATGACATGCGATCTTTAAAAAGGCTTTGGGATCTCAGTCGTGAATATTACTTTGAAGAACTTGAAGCCTGAATACATAACAAAGGTTGGTCTGTGGTTTGGTTTGTTTTTACTTGAGGTATCTATGTGGCTTTAGCCACATAGTAATGCTCATCTTCCTAAAGTGAACTAGGAAGAGTTCCATCTTCTTTTTTTTTTAAGTTTAATAAGCAATTGATTAACATATAGATATTTGGTAGATTTCACTACTGAAGCGATATGGCCCAGGATTTTTCTTTTGGGGGAGGTTATTGATTAACATAAGTAAAAAAAATTCATGCGTTTTAAAAAAATCTATTCTTGAGTCAATATAGGAAGTTTATGTATTTCTGGGAATTTCCACATTTCACTTACGTTATTTAATTTGTTGGTGGTGTCTAATTGTTCGTGTTATTTTCTGATGATCTTATTTTTGTTTTTGTAGGATCAGTTGTAATTTTAATCTGAAATTTTGGTTATTTTCATCCTCTCTCACAGTATAGTTAGAAGTTGATTTTTTCCTTCTCTTTTAAAAAAGTACTGTTTTGGTCTATTATATTTCATGGTGTTGTTTTTGTTCTCAGTTTCACGTATCCCTCCTCTGAACGTTGTTACTGTCTCATTTTGGTAGATTTGGGCTTGATTTGCTCTTTTTCTACTCCTCATGTTGTAACTCTTTTTTTGATTTTGGTATTTATCACTATGCATTATCCTGCACCGCATATATTTTGGGATGCTGTGCATCCATTTTAATTCTATTCCATGCATTTTTTTCTGGTTTCTATATGGATTTCTTCTGTGCCACATTGGTAGTCTAAAAATTTGTTGTTTAATGTCAACATGTTTGTGCATTTTCAGTTTCCCTTCAGTGATTAACTTGTTTCATTCTGCTGAGTTTAAAGAAATGAATTTCAGTGATTTCAATCTTTTTGATATTTTATGTCTTTCTTTGTGACCTTACATGGCTCTCTGGGAGAACATTCAATGTGCACAGGAAAAGGAGTGCATAGTATGCTCTTGTCAAGTTCTAAACATGCCTGAGGTCTAATTAATTTATAATAATTATAAATGGACCAATCGACAACATCATGATAGAGACTTCGTTTGCATTAACTTGTAATCCAACTGGAAACTGCGATCTTTAATCTCAATCAGCAAGTGCTTCAAGTCCCCCTCACCTTCAGCACGCAATATTGTATCATCTGCATATCAAAGATATTATAAGCCTTGTTAATAAGCCTTCCTTCAATTCTGATGCTGCCATTCTTCTTCATATAATCCAGGTGCTCTGATTACCTGCCCAGCATACAGATTGAATAAATATGTTGAGAAATACAACCCTGACACACATGTTGCCCGATTTTAAATCATGTGTATGGCTTTATGAAGTTCATACAGCTGCTCTGCTCCTTGATCCAGGTACAGGTTCCACATGAACACAGTGGAGTGTTGTGGAGCATTCTGTCCAGGGTTATCTATATTTCATTCTGATTCACACAGTCAAATGCCTTTGCATAGTCAATAAAACAAAACTAAGCATCTTTCTGGTGTTCTTTACTTCCAGCCAAGAAACATTTGATGCCAGCAATGATGTTCCTTGTTCCAAGTCCCTTTCTGAATCTGCCCTAAACCTCTGGTTACTTCCTGTCAATGTACAGTTTCCATAATAGTTGAATTATCTTCAGCAAAATTTTACTTGCATCCTATAACTGGTGCATTCTGTTGGCCCATCTTTCTTTGGAAAGGGGACAAATATAGTTCTCTTACAGTTAATTGGTCAGGCTGTCTTTGAAATTTCCTGATACAGACAAGCTAGTGTTTCCAGGGTTTCCAGAACCGATGGAACATTTCTGTCGGTGTCCATGGCCTGTGGAGCAATGCCTTCAATTCAGCTTGTCTTCTTTCAGTAGCATCAGTTCTTGACCCTATGCTGCCTCCTGAAATCGGATGTTAAGAAGTTTCTGGTATAGTGACTCTGGGTATCTGTTTCGTCTGTTTTGATGCTTTCTACATTGGTCAATATTTTGGCTATAGAATCTTTCCGTATTTTAACTTGGGGCATGAATTTATTCATTACTTCAATTCAGTTCAATGTATACTAAAAATGTTCTTTTTGGCTTTCCAACTCTAGGTCTATGCATATGACATTATAGCATTTTACTTTGCCTTCTCTGTTCGCCATTTGAAAATTTCTGTTTAGCCCTTCTTCCATCTAACTTAGTTACTCTAAAGTTAAGACAAATTTCAGAGTCTTTTCTGACATCCACTCGATCTTTTCTTGCTTTCCTGTCTCTTAATGATCTTTTGAATTCTTCATGGATGATGTTCTTGATGTCATTCCACAGCTCATTAGGCCTTCTGTAATTAATGTTCCATGCATCAAATATGCTATGGAGATGTTTTAGAAATTCAGGTGTGATATATTGGAGATCATATTTTTACTCTTGTGGACTTCTATTCATTTCCTTCAGCTTCAACTTGAACTTACATAAGAGCAACTGATGGTCTGTTCTACAGTCAGCCCCCGGTTGTAGTTGCTGACATTGAGAGTCTCCGTCATTTCTTACTGCATAAGGAGTCAATTTTATTTCTATGTATTCCATCTGGATAAATGCACATGTATCGTCTTTTGTGTTGTTAAAGAAAGGTATATTTTTATGAAAATGCCGTTGGTCCTGTAAAATTCTATCAGGTGATTTCCAGCTTCATTTCTATCACCAAGACCATATTTTTAAACTACCATTCCTTTTTGTTTTCAACTTTTGCCTTCAAATTGCTGATAATTTTCAATGAGGCATCTTAATTGTACTTTTTATCAATTTCAGTGAAGATATAGGTAAAATTCTTAAATTTGCTCATAAGTAGAATTAGTGATTTGGTGATTTAGTGATTTGGTGAATAAATTGACTCTCACAGATTTTTAAGAGTCCTTTTGGACAACGACGGTGCTGCCATTTCTTTGGAATCTGTCATCCCAAGCATAACAAAGCATGTGGTTTTCTGATTTAGAATGGCCAATATCAGTCCATTTCAACCACTACTTCCCAGGAGCCATCCTTTGTCTGTCACTTTGTCTTACTGTGGTGGCTGGCACATTGGCTGTGATACCGGAAGCTATGTCACTGTATTTCAAATGCCAGCAGGGTCACCCAAAGTGAACAGGTTTCAGCAGAGCTCCCAGACTAAGAACAGACAAGGAAGAAGGAATTGGCTGCCTGCTTCAGAGGAAGCATTCCCTGAAAACCGTATGCATAGCTTCAAGACATTGTCAGACCCTGAAGGTCAGATGAATGGAAGGAGAATGTTGTCAGCGATGGTGCCTGAGGACTGGCCTCTCAAAGAGGAGGGACTCAAGTGTACCTGAGAAGGAGCTCTTTCTCAGAGTGGAGTAGGCCATGGTGACACGAGTGTGTTGAAGCCTGTGAGAGTAGAGCCTTTGGGGTCTTCACTTGCTAATCAGGCAGGACTCAAGTTCAGAAGAAATAGCTGCAAAAATATGCTGATAATCAGAACTTCGAATGTGTTAAATATGATTCTTGGAAAATTGGAAGATATCAGAAATGAAATGGGATGCATAAAGATTGATAATCTAGGCACTAGTGAACCAAAATGGACTGCTATTGGCCATTTTGAATCAGAAAATAATATTTATTATGCCAGGAAAGACACAATCAAGAGGCATGGTGTTTCATTCATTGCCAAAGAGGGTATTTCAATATCACTCTTAAAGTATAAAGCTGTCTGTGATGAGATTGTATCTATCTGCCTCTAATTAATACAAGTCTTATTCAAATTGAAAAATTTTATCAACAAGATTTGTAATTTGATTAAATATGCAATGAGGATAATTATCAGTGATTGGAATACAAAAGTCAAAACAAAGAGGAAGGAAGAGTAGTTGGAAAATATGAACTTGATGACAGAAATGAGGTGGAGGTCACATGATAGAATTTTGAATTATTCCCAAGGTCAGAAGTTTGAAAACACCAGCCAATTCTCAGGAGAAATACAAATCATTCTACTCCCTAAAAAAAGTTATAGTCTCATACCTCACAGGGGATGTTCTACCCTGCTGTGTAGGGTCACTGTGAATCCCATTCAACTCTATGGCAGTGAGTTTGTATGTTTTGTGAAATTCAGGTTAAAACTGAAGAAAATGTAACGTAAGTCCACGAGAGCCGAAACATGACCTTGAGCCTATCCCACCTGAATTTTGAGAATATTTCAAGATGAGATCTGATACATTGAGCACTAAGGATAGAAGACTTAATGAGCTATGAGAGGACATTAGGAACATCATTCTTGAAGAAAGAAAAACGCCATTAAGTACACAAGAAAGATTGCCTATCCTGCCTATCTTGTGTAGATACACAAACACACACACACACACACACACACACACACACATACAATAGTTCCCAGTCAAACAGGGATCCTGACATAGTGCAGATGACCATCTCTTTGTTAAATCGAAAGAAGGACATGTTACCAACTGTCAGCCCATCCTGTTTCTTTTAAGGCTGCACGTCCCGGGTCACACTTGCCTAACAACACATACTCCCTCTGAGTCTTCAGCACTTGTGTCCGAAAGACAAGTGTCCTTAAAATCCCCCTTGCTATTCCTGCCGTCATGGATGGGGGCGTTCTGGTGCCCTCCCCCAACCCGTTCTGCCTTTAGGCTTTCATCGTGGCCTCTCATGGGTAACCCCATCCAGTGCAGATGGGGTGCCTAGTGCTACCCCTCGAGTCAGAAGTCTACACTCAGGATTCCCTGGGGACTTGGTGGCTTTGCTCCCTTCACTGGTCTGTTGCACTTGCCTCTTGGTTTGCTCCAGTGTGGGCAGGTCACACCAGGGGCTCTGCCAGCACTCTATCTTCAGGGCTGTCTCCTTGGTGCTTATGAACCCAAGACAGGCCAGACAGGCAATGCAACAGAGACAGACACTGCACTGAGGGCTCCTGCAGGGCTTGGATGGGGAGGAGCTTTGGGAAGGTGAGCAGGGAGCCAATAACAACAGGTACAGGGCATAGTAAGTGTTCTTATATTGATGGCGAGGAGGGTGCAGCTTTCTGGGCATGTTTGATCAGCCGAATGGTATCTGAGAAGTGAATGATGGCTAGACATGATAGTGGGATAGGAGGAAAACAAAGAAGAAAAAGAAAGTATGTTTATATGCAAATATATAAATATGTGTATTTGTTTATAGATGCACATATATATGCAAATGCAACAGGGAAGCATGCTTCTCAGATCATCTCTGACAACACTTTGATATTCTTCATAAGGTTTTCAGTTTCTAACAGTGCCTTGTTGCTATGGACCAAGTTGTCAGCGACTAATTCCTCAGAGGTGGGTAGCCTGTTTTCAGTTTGGAAGCTTTACTGAAAACTGTTCGTGACCCAGCTGCTAATTGACACCCCAGTGACACGTGTTCCAATATGACGTCTTCCACAGAGACAATATCTTTCCCTTCATTCTGTGCAATCGAAAGGACCCTCACTTGCAATGTCTTTATGTCTTTTACTATCATTGGTTGAATCTGGGCCGTGAGAATTTACAAAGTATTCCTTTTTTACAGTTTCCTTGTGTGCGCATTGTGTTCAAAGTGTCAATTCTACAAGAAACAGTTGGTTGGGCATGGCCTTAAGTCTTGGACTACTGATCCCTCCTCTATTCTGTTGTGGCTCAAATTCTAGTCAGCTGAGCTTTCGGTCCCTTTGGCTGTCCGAGCAGCTAAACAGAAACCCTCATCAGGTGTGTGCAGCCTGTACCCTGGTCACCGATCCTCGTCTACTCCGTGAGCCTCTGCTTCTGGCCTGACTGGGTGTTCAGTCCGGGGGACACCTCCAGACCTGTCAGAACATTAGAACTGCATGTCTGCTCAATTAACATGCTTTTCTTGGAGGGGGGCTAAATATTGCCTGATGTCTTTATGTCCCCAAAGTTGATTGATGACCAAGCTGCTAGATATGATTTGAGGCCCCAGTGAGGCACACAAACAGACAAACAAAAAGATAACGTACAAAGACAGCATTGTATCAATACTCCACCTTCCACACTGGGCACCCTTTGTGGCATGGGACCTAATTTTTATTGGCTTTATGTCCTTCATAAATACTTATGGTTGGCTGGCATTGATCTCTGGGGAAACCTGCATTTTCTGAAACTTATTTATCTGTCTATGTCTGTCTGTCTGTCTTTGGTTCCACTGACCCACGTTGTTTCAGTGATGATCAGAAATCAAAAGTCCGGTGTCTGTGTAAGGAAGGTTCTGAGGAGGAACAAGGAAACACGCTGTTGGTGTCAATTTAAGTGCTCAGGGGGCAGGAGTGTCTTGCTACTGCTCTCCCCTATTGACTGCATAGATAATGAATGAGTGTATTGAAGGGTGGGGGTGAGTCAGACACAGGAAGATTTAACTTCAACTTCAAGTTTAGTTATCAAGGTAACTACCCTGACATTTTGTCTACCCTGCCTTATCTCAAGTGTTTGGTAATGAACAGAGTCCAGCACACTGTTTTAGCCCAAATCTTCACTCATTGTGAAAAGATGCTAGCTAGCAGTCAGCACCACTGGGGCCAGGGAGTGCAACTGGACCATTCCTCATCATCTGTCATGCCCAGAGACTCCAGGGACCAGGACATTTACACTCAGAATCACAAAGAGAATTAGCACATTAATGGCATTGTTTCTAACCAGGAAGGCTATTCATCCTGTCCCCAGCCGGCTTCAAGGTCTTTGGGAACTTTGCCAGCTTCCCAACCTGTCCACCACTTTGTTTCAGGACTCCACTCCACCGAGTCTCCCACTCCTCATTCCTGTGCGGCTTTGTGATTGTGCAGAACTCGCTGGCAGGAGTCTGCCTTCTTGGATAAATTGGGTATAAGGCGTTCTTCTCTTTGTTCTCTTTTGGCTGTATATTTAAAAAATAAAATTGGAGTGTGGCTTCAATTTAATTCCAACAATAATTGCTAGTGCTTATAGTGTTCTGCGGTGGAGATAAAATGGGATACTCCATTCATGGTTATTAGCTACATAACAAATGCTTGTCTTCGCCTATGCTATGCTGTGTTCCAGAGGAGAGACTAGGATTTTGCCTAAGGCCCGCCTTTCCACAGTGCATGTCAGGCCTGCTCAATAGCTTCCTCTTAAAAGTGGCCCCTAGCCAGGTTCTGTCCTACCACACTTATGGCCATTCCATTGAGTCAGTCCACCTATGATGCCGGGCACTATTATTCCTGTTTTCCTTGATGAAGACATTGAGATTCACTCTCGTGTGTGTGTGTGTGTGTGTGTGTGTGTGTGTGTGTGTGTGAGAGAGAGAGAGAGAGAGAGAGAGAGAGAGAGAGAGAGAGAGAGAGAGAGAGAGAGAGAGAGAAAGAGAGACACGCCAACTCTGTGCTTCACTCTCGGGGCGGGGTGGGGGGCGGGGGAGGGTGATTTGCTTACTCTGTGATTCACTCTCAGGGTTGTGTGCGATATGCTGACTCTGTGCTAAGGAGAAATGACTTTTCTAACAGGCCGAGACGATGCTGTGTGATACCAAAGACCTAGCTTTGATGGCAAAAGCCTTCTTAAAAACGTCACAGAATGAAGCGGGTGAGGGGTGTTACCCTTTGGCTCGGATGGCATTTGTAGCAATAGGATATTTAGACTATGGGGCCAGATGTCTGCTTTTGGCGGGACAGTTCTGGTTTTTAACAATTTTTCCCACGTCCCGCAGCTTTTATAAAAGTCTCAATTTTCGAAAAGAATGCACGACAAGCTAGGGTATACGGTTTTCGGCTGCCATGTGGCTATTTCACCAGGATATGCATTTTATCAATGGTGTCCCGCTTTACCAATGTTAAAATCTGGTCACTTTAATTTAGACCTTAACAGAGACAACATAAGCTAATATGCAATTGCTAGAAATGATAAGGACATGCATTTTGTTTCTAAGAAACTTGTGATCAAGTCCAATTCCATTATCTCTGTATTTTCGATGCGGAGGATGAGGGTCCTTGACGTTCTTATCCAAATCCACACAGTTGCTATCAAAAGACCAAAGTAGGCCTGTGTTCTATTCATTTGATAGTTCCTTCTGTGCCTATAGCTCAACAGAGCAAATGTTATTAGGCTTCTAGTCCTGGTTTCATCGTTGGCTAAACACTGGACTGCTCATTTCAAGATTGGTGGTTCAAACCCACATGTCACGCTCTGGAAGAAAGATGAGACTGCCCTTAGAGAAATGAACAGTTTCAGAGACCCTATATATAGGGTCGTGCTGAGATGGAATCAACTCAATATCAATGGGTTATTTTATTTAAAAAGTGTAGGCATTGACCAAAGAACATCAGATTAGCATATTTCAACCTAGAGCAATAAAACGAGCTTACTTATGGGAACAGAGAAAAACTTACTATGTAACACTATCTGCATGCGTCTACAGAGCTCAATATCTCACCAAAAGTTTATGATGTCAGTCTGGACTGGTCTTTACAAGTGAAGAGATATTATTAGTGGGTAATTTGGCTAAATGAATATTGTGCCAAATTATCTCAAATTTATAAGATAACACTGTAACAATTTTATTGGAAATTGCTTCTAAAATTACACCCTCATAAAGTGCACACATTAATAGCACACCACAAGGACACATAAATTATATAAGAGTCATATCCTTTGCAGTTGCGTACATTGAATAACGTGCTGTTTCTGCAAAAACCAGAGGTGTACTATTGTTAAAACAGTGGCATCTTAAAGTCCGGCATTAAAATCACTGTAGACAAGTAGACCACGGAGATATAGTAAAGATCTGAGAATGATTAAATATATTTCCCTGACTAAAGGGCAGGAGGAGGCTAAGACATATGTTGAGAGAAATTAGGGATATTTAGAACAAAAATTAAGGTGATAATATTTGTAATTATTTTGTAAAATGTGTTATACTAAGAAGAGATGTATATAAACATTTAAAATATGGAGTTCAGTTATCTAGTAATAAGATAGAAATATTTAATTCAAAAATTATTTTTGTTAAAAATATTATTTTTACATATATTATCACTTTGTTTTGTGTGAAAGTTTACAGATTTCCATGAATTTTTGAATTGTGGCTGCTTTTCCCAGATAGCTAAGAAGTACAATCAAAAGACCAGAGCTATTTTCCTTACTAGGGCAGGCAATCCAGTCACTAGCATCCTGGCTCTCCATCCCGTCAAGAAAACCTCATGCTGCTCTGCTCGTGATTTCATATCATGCTTCTGTTAAATCTGATTCATCTGCTTAGAACCTCCCCCCGTCCTTTAATCTCATCTCCTTCACATACCATGATGAAGATTTGCTCAGAGTGACACCATCTCTGAGCCCTATTTTCTGACCCCAGTCTTCATTTAGCCTCCCGTGTGAGTATACTTGTCGGTTTGCATGTTTGTCCCTCACTAAATTGTGAGTCATTTTAATCAGCCCTTACAACCCAAACACCAACACGGTTCCTACCTCAGACTAGTGTATTTTTTGTTGAATGAATGAATGAGTGGGAATTAAAGAAAGAGATCAGTTAGGGCCCAAAGGGAACAGGGCTTCACTCTCAACATGAGAGCTATGAATCGTACTATCAATTCCATATGGCGCCCGATAGGAAAGTAGTGTTTGTATATTTACATCTGTGACACAGGCCAGATAGCCTTTCAGCATTAGCACCGTTTTTCTCTTTCCATAGTTCAGTCACTTGTCCTGTTAAACTTCAGTTTGGGATCCCGCATCTCCATTTTACAGTGTGAAGTTGCAACTACCACCACTAGGTTATCATTTTGTGATCTAAGAATTTCATAGGAAGACCACTATTAAAATAATCCGCATTATTGGACATGTTCCTATTTCTTTCTAAAATACCAGTTTGGGGTCTGGAAAAGCCCATCTTCCTTTCCTCCTCCTCTTTCTTTTCCTTCTCAGCAATGTCCTGCATGCCGACATGCGATGCTGTGGGTCACAGCCATGTCTCCCGAGGACGCAAAGGGCGGTGCTTCAGTGGACTCTCCGCTCTCGCTCAGGCAACATGCAGTACTAGCGTTAGTGCATTCAGCATTGGGCTTTGCTTTGCTTTTTCTTTATTTGTGTAAAAAGCGTTATTTTATTTAGTGTATTGTGTTCAGATATTTGAAGTACTGTATTGATTGTGGTTAGATATTTTAGGGGGCATTTCTACAACTTAGGGCTGTGAATTTTACATTAAAATCCTAGAAAAATGAATTTTTAAGTATAATTTTGGGGCCTCAGGACAAATTATTATTTTTATCATTATTTCTTATGGGAAATGTTTGGTTCTCACACTTTAGGTGTTTGAACACACCTGAACAAATCTGAGTTCGACCATTGAGGTATCATGATCTATGATGGTTATAAATACGAATATTAATAAATGCAATGCAACAACAAAAACATTTCTTTTCTCACTTTGACAGAGAACAAGAGCTCACTGATATTGATGTTTCCCTTCTGGAGCATTCTTTAGTACCGTACGACCTTGTTTTGGTTTTGGTTTGTTTGATTGGGATTTGCCAGCAGATATGTTGGTAGAAATGGTAGAGTGCCTTACAAGCCCAACTTTTCAATCTTCTGGCAACATCTTCTGAATTTTCTCTTTCTTCTTGTGTCTACTGGCTAGATCTAGCAAATTCGGGAGAGCTTCAAAGTCTGGAGGCGTTAGCTACAAGGATCCCTGAGAGAAACACAGTACAGTCCCTGATCACATGACTGCAGTCTAGGAGAACAAAGGAACGACAGCAAGAGAACAATACATGCTTCAGATGAGAAACCAGGAAGATCTAGGGATTGGTTTATAAAACAATCACTGGGCCTTGATGGATAGAATACTCTCAATGATTTGGTAATATGCCCTAAAACTCAGGTCAGTGCCCTTTCATTTTGATTACTGTTAACAGTTGTATGAGCCCCAGTAAAAAGATTAAATTAAAAAATAATTTAAATACAAAAAAGTTATTAAATGGGAAAAATATAATGATAGGGATATAGGTCTATTGACATATATTTGTAAAGTATCAAGGTAGCAGACAGACATTGGGCCCCTCAAGTCCTCCCTCAATGCAAGAACACTTTGTTCTAATAATCTGGTATTCTGTGATGCTCACCTTTCCGACATGGTCACTGAAGACAAATGGGTGCATAAGCAAATGTGGTGAAGAAAGCTGATGGTGTACAGCTGCCAAAAGATACAGCAGCTGGGGTCTTAAAGACCTGAAGTTAAACAAGTGGCCATCTAATAGGGAAGCAACAAAGCACATATGAAGAAGCACACCAGCCCATGTGAATTAAAGGTGTCAACAGGATAAGTTAGCAGGCAACAAAAGGCCCCAAACAACCATATTGATGCGAATGAAGAGGGGTTAGCATGGAGACCCAAAGCCCTTCTGTAGACAGTAGGACATCCCCCTACAGAAGGGTCACAAGGAGGGGTGAGTCAACCAGGGGCAGTATAGCACCAATGAAACACACAATATTCCTCTGATTCTTTGAGGCTTCTTCACCCCCACTATCATGACCCCAGTGTCTTGCCTTTCAGTTCTGGCTGGATCAGAGCATGTGCATTGGCATAGATCATGGCAATGGAAGCGTAATGAGAGTAGAAATACCAGGAGGGTAGGGGAAGGTGGGAGAAAGGGGAAACTGATCACAATGATCGATGGTATAACCCCCACCCTGCCTAGGTGAAGGAACAACAGAAATGTGAGCAAAGGACAGTGAAAGATAAGAAAATAACTTATAATTTATCAAGGGGCCATGAGAGTGGGAGGGTGGGGAAGGGAAGGGAAAAGGAGCCGATATCAAGTAGAAAGAAAATGTTTTGAAAATGATGATGGCAACATATGTACAAATGTGCTTGATACAATCGATGTATGGATTGTTATAAGAGCTGTAAGAGCCCCCAATAAAATGATTTATAAAAACAAAAACAAAAAATAGTTAAGAGATATGATGGTTTTGGAATAAGATCATTGCCTCTGAAGTCCCTAGAAGACCCATTCTTCCTTTAACACTTCCTCCACCAACAGTGAAATATGGTTAAACTCTCATCATGTTAACAAACACATGGAGAGCCCCAAGAAAACATGGCTGCCAGATAGAACCGCCTAAAGACCTTGCACAGTCTCAGCCAGAGTCTAACAGGGTGGGGACCCTGCCCTGGGATATCAGGCACAAGACCTAAACTCTGGGTGCTTCAAGATTGCTTGTAATTCCCCCCTCCCTTTTTTGGTAAAAACTCACAAAACTCCTTTTTTTCCTGTAGAAAAACGTGATGGACCAGAGAATCTCCATGGATCCCCCTCTCCCATATTGGCAATTCACAGGTGCTGGGAGCTGACTCCTCTGGACCTCCTGCTGATAAGAAGGGGCCCCTCATCTCAGACCCTCATGTCTATTGCCTATTTCACCCAGGAGACCCCAGCATGGAGGGTAGCTAGCCTGAAGTGGCACTCTCCCTGTGCCTCTCCACTGCTTCCCATGCCACTCTCCCTGTGCCTCTCCATTGCTGCCCATGCCACCCTCCCTGTGCCTCTCCATTGCTGCCCATGCCACACTCCCTTTAGGGGAAGAGTTCCTACACCAAGAGGTCAACTCCTGAAGCAGCCAAGTGGATTGAGGCCAAACCAAGATCCGTGTTTCTAAACACAATCATATTGTCCGCTGCCCTCTCCCTATATTATATTCTAGGCCAATAAGTGACTGATAGACGACTAGATATACTCTCCTCCTACCCCACCCGCCATGACCTCAAGACCCTGCCTCCCTTTCTCTGTGAGACACACTTTCACATAAACTAGAAATTAGTAGCACACCTCTTAAAATCCCCTTTTCCAGTTTATCAAAAATCACTATATTTAACCAGAAGACCACTCATGACTAATGCCATCCCTGAAACCCTTCTCTGGTGCTCCTATCTCCTATTCATGTTACTCACACAGCTCTATCACTTCTTCCTCAATGTCACATGGTACAATTCTGACCTTCTTCCGCTGACCAAGAGAGCCACCCTCCACCGCACACAACACAGAACCCTGCATGCATCTACAACAGGAGCACAGTGAACAAACCATGGCCAACAGCAGTAACCACGGGAAAAAGACCTTGTGTATAGGCGTACACTTGTGCCCCTATGCCACGGGGGATCCTTGTGCCACCCGAGGAGGGGGCTGGATGAGATAACAGGGTGAGCAGTGTGCCCAGTTATGAGGATGTGTTTACGGACTGCTTGTCTCCCTTTTTACCACTCTTGGTTCTTCATTTTCTTCCCCTGTTCACCAGAGGAAATTTGAATTTATTTGGTCTTTAATTTAATTTAAATGGTCTACTTTCATTATAGAAATGATACATGCATTTTGTAGTAAAAAGACAAGCAAAAACAAGCACAAAAACCCTTAAACAAATATACAAATTAAAAACTGCCTTTAATTTCACTACTCAGACATAAGCGTTATTAGCACATTGACGTATGAATAATGTTCTAAAACTCTGACCTGTCCTGTTTTCAACTATTTAAGAAGGCCTGCTGGTAGCATAACTGCAGACTGGGAGACATAGTTCCTATGCATTGGATGCTAACCTCAAGGTCAACAGTTCAAAACCACCAGTCATATTTCCATAGGAGAAAGATGAGGCTCTCTATTCTTATGAAGAGTCCAGCCTTACAAACCCACAGAGCCAAGTCTGCCCTGCCCCACAGGCTCACTGCGAGTCGGAATGGACTGAAGGGAGTGAATCTGCCTTTTTGTTGGTGGTGCGTTGGGCTATGTCAGAACAGCCTGGAACTGGTATAATGACAGAGAACATTGGTGTTCTTGTACTGAGGGAGTACTTGAGTTGAGGCCCAATTTCCATCTGTTACCTTAATACTAAACTTATAAATATATGTACATAGATCTATTTCCCCATCATCATATATAAATATATTTGCATATGTACAAGGCCCGTCTGTAGGCAAATTGACATCCCTTTGCAGAGGGGTAGCAGAGAGGAGACAAGTCACTCAGGGTGCAGTGTAACATTGATGAAACACACAAATTTCCTCTGGTTCTTAAGTGTTTCCTTCCCCCTGACTGTCATGATCCCATTTCTACCTTACAAAACCAGCTAGACCAAAGGATCTACACTGATGCAGATAGGAACTGGAAACACATGGAATCCAGGACAGATGAATCCCTCAAGACCAGTGGTGAGAGTGGCAATACCGGGAGGGTGGAGGGAAGGTGAGGTAGAAAGGGGGAACCGATTACAAGGATCTACATATAACCCCTTCCCAGGGGGATGGACCATAGAAAAGTTGGTGAAGAGAGACATCGGACAGTGTAAGATATGGCAAAATAATAATTTATAAATTATCAAGGGTTCATGAGGGAGGGAGGAGAAGGGAGGGAGGGGAAAAATGAGGAGCTGGTTCCAAGGACTCAAGTGGAAAGCAAATGTTTTGAGAATTATGAGGGAAACAAATGTACAAATGTGCTTGACACAATGGATGTATATATGGATTGTGATAAGAGTTGTACAAGCCCCAATAAAATGATTTGAATTAAAAATAAATAAATAAATGTATCCATATTGGTAAAATTTAAAAAAACACATAGTTTTAAAAATAATATTATTTTAATTGGGGTTAATACACTCCTTTGGAGAATTTCTACTGACAAGACACATGTCACTATGCTGATAGACCCTGCGCCCTGGGAACTGAAGAAGCCACGTGAAGTCCCCTGCCAGCACTGAGATACTTACAACACCACTAGATCCAAAGACTTTCTACGCACTGGCCTGTAATCATACTGCATTCAGTGCCATTACATATGTTTCATGAGTCTGAAGAGGACTTTATAGATTGATATCAAACATGTGGGCTAATATCACACTTATGGGATTGGACTGGACTGGGTTGGGATACTTTCTTTTTTAGATCATTTTATTGGGAGCTCATACAATTCTTATCACAATCCATACATACATCCATTGTGTCAAGCACATATGTACATTTGTTGCCATCATCATTCTCAAAACATTTGCCTTCTACTTGAGCCTTTAATATTGGCTGCTCATTTCCCCCCTTCCTCTCCTCTTCCCCTCCCTCATAAACCCTTCATAATTCATAAATTATTATTATGTTATCATATGTTACACTGTCCGACGTCTCCCTCTACCCTCTTCTCTGCTGTCCATGCCTCAGGGAGGAGGCTATATGTAGATTCTTGTAATCGGTTCCCCCTCTCTACCCCACATTCTCTCCACCCTCCAGGCATCGCCACTCTCACCACTGGTCCTGAAGGAGTCATCTATCCTGGATTCCCTGTGTTTCCAGTTCCTATCTGTACCAATGTACATCCTCTGGTTTAGCGAGATTTGTAAGGTAGAATTGGGATCATGAGAGTGGGGGGGAGGAAGCATTTAAGAACTAGAGCAAAGTTGTATGTTTCATCATTGCTATCCTGCACCCTGACTAGCACATCTCTCCACAACCCTTCAGTAAGGGGTATCCAGTTGCCTACTGATGGACTTTGAGTCTCTACTCTGCACTCACCCACATTTACAATGATTTGATTTTTTTTTGTTCTTTGATGCCTGATACCTGATCCCTTCAACAGCTCGTGGTCACACAGGCTAGTGTGGTGCTTGTTGCTTCTGAGCTAGATGGCTGCTTGTTTATCTCGAGCCTTTAAGACCCTAGACACTATATCTTTTGATAGCCGGACACCATCAGCTTTCTTCACCACATTTGCTTATGCACATGTTTGTCTTCATTGATCATATCAGGGAGGTGGGCACCCATTCATATGATTTTTAGTTCTTTGATGTCTGATAACTAGTCCCTTTTACACCTTGTGATCAGACTGGCTGGTGTGCTTCTTCCAAGTGGGCCCTGATGATTCTCAACTAGATGGCTGCTTGTTTATTTTCCAGCCTTTAAGACCCCAGATGCTATATCTTTTGATAGCTGGGCACCATTAGCTTTCTTCACCATGTTTGCTTATGTACACAGCTTTCTTCAGCAATTGTGTCAGGAAGGTGTGCATTCTGAAATGCCAATTTAATAGAACAACGTGTTCTTGCATTGAGTAAGTACTTGAGCGAAGGCCTAATATCCATCTGCTGCCTTAGTACTAAACCTATAAATATATGCACATAGATCTGTTTCCCCACAAGCGTACATAAATATATTTATAAATGTACATTCTAGTCTTTACACCTGTATAAATACCCTTTGTTACCTAGTTCTTTCCTCTATTTCCTTTGACTTTCCTCTTGTCCCACTATCATGCTCAGCCTTCATTTGGGTTTCAGTAATTTCTCTCAGTTATATTGCCCTTACTGAATCCCTACCAGGCCACTCACACCCTCCTTGCCACAGGTTTTGTATCACTTGCTGCTCCCCTGTCCCTGGGTTGGTCAAACAAAGCCCACATGGAAGAAGCACACCAGCCTTTGTGATCATGAGGTGTTGAAGGGATCAGTTAGCAGACACCAAAGAACAAAAAATCATTGTGCGCTCACCTTCCTCATACAAACACTGAAGACAAATGTGTGCATAAGCAAGTGTGGTGGAGAAGGCGGATGATGCCCAGCTATCGAGATATAGCATCTGGGGTCTTAAAGGCTTGAAGGTAAACAAGGCGCCATCTAGCTCAGAAGTAACAAAACCCATGTGGAAGAAGCACACCAGCCTGTGTGATCACGAGGGATCAGGTATCAAGTACCAAAGGGATCAGGTATCAAGCACCAAAGAACAAAAAAACATCATTGTGAATGAGAGGGAGTGTGGGGTTGGGATCCAAGGCCCATCTGTAGGCAAATATGGATTCTTTTATAATTTTTATAGTTAAAAAATTGTTATGCTCAATGTAATTATTAAAAGAGATATTCAAAAAGGTGAATACAAAATCGAAGCCTACTGCTAAGCAATGGATGGTCTCAGGTGATTGTTCTGAAATGTTTCTCTCCGCACAGATACATTCCGACTCTCTCTCTCTCTCTCACTCTCTCTCACACACACACACGCACACTCACGCACATGCACACACACACTGATATTACCTTCATTTCTGTCAGTTTGTCCTACTGTAATGGCTTACATGTTGCTGGGATACTGGAGGCTTTGCCTCTGATCTTCCAACTACTAGCAGGGTCATACATATTGAGTGAGTTTTGCTACTGAGATTCCAAACCAAGAACAGAGTAGGAGGAAAGTCAAATTAGTCTACTTCTGAAATTGTAACCACTTAACACCTTATGAATAGGACTGGAACACTGTCTGGTAATGTGTTAGAAGATGATCCACTTAGGTTGAATGACACTTCAAATAAAATTGGAGATGAACTGTGTCCTCAAAGGAGAGTCCACCATAACCATAGATGGGACAAAGCATGTATGTCCTATTTTGTTGATGGGGCATGACTCTAAATGAAAAGAAATAGCTGCAAACATGCATTAGTAATCAGAATGTGGAATTTACAAAGAATGAATCAAGGAAAATTGGAAATTGTAAGAAAATGAAAGGGATACATGAAGATTGATAACTAAAGTAATAGGCATTAATGAGCTGATTGTTTTGTATCAGTCATTTTCAATTGGATAATCATATAGTTTACTATGCCCACATGGCAAATTTAAGAGGAATAGAGTTTTCTCTGTTAATAAAATTAATATTTTAAAATCTGTCTTAAACTACCATGCTGTCTGTGAGAGCATAATATCCATATGTCTACGGGGAAGATCAGTTAATATGACGATGATTCAAAGTTAGCACCAACTATTAAAGTTGATGTTGAAGGAACTGAATAATTTTTCCAAATTCTTCAATCTCAAATTGATCAAACATGTAATCAAGATTCATTGATGGGTACTGGTGATTGGAAGGGGAAAAATGGAATCAAAGAGAAGGATCAGTAGTTGGAAAAATTTCCCTCTTAAAGAAATCCAAACAAAAATAAAATGTTTTGAAATGATGATGGCAGAATCTGTACAAGTTCGCCTGATGTAACTGATTTGTGTACTGTTATAATATCTGTAAGAGCCACCAATAAAGTGATCAATAATAATACTAATAACAACAACAAAAGAACCCCCCAAGGGGAGGTCTCATGATAGCATACTGCAAGACTATGGGATTTTTTGTTGCAAATATAATTTTTCAATGACATAAATGATGACTATACACATGAGCCTCTCCAGATGGGATACACAGGAATCACATTTAATACATCTGCTGGCAGAAATCTTGTAGAAGCTCCATGTCAACAGCTGCAGCAAAGCCAGGGGCCAAATACAGAACACCAATTGGTCATATGCAACTCTAGAATAAAGCTGAAGAAAGTTAAGTCTTCGAGAGTCAAAATACGACTTTGAATATATCCCACCTGAATTTGGAAACCATTTCCAGGACAATTTTCAAATACTATAAACTAATTACAAAAGATCTGATGAGTTGTGTAATAACATCAAGTATATTATACATGAAGGGAACAAAGGGACATTTAAAAGACAGGGGAAAACAACAACAGAGTAGATATCAAAAGAGACTCTAAAACGTGCTCTTTACTATACAGTAGCTGAAAAGAATGGGAGAAATGAAGTAAAAAAGTTGAAAGAAAATAATGATAAATCTGCTGGAGTAAACATATAAACATTTTAATGGAATATGGGAAGATCTGGTGTTAGAAAAATCAGAAAGAATATGCTCAGTATATCTGAAATTAAAGAACAAAAGTAAAGCCTCAAATTGCAATATTGAAAGATTCTATGAGCAAAATGTGGAGTCCTGGTGGTGTAGTGGTTATGAGTTTGGCTGCTAACCACAGGTCAGCAGTTTGAAACCCAAGCAGCTCTGTGCGAGAAGGATGAGCCATCCTCCTACTGTAAGGTGATAGTTTCAGAAATCTGCACAAGCAATTCCACCCTGTTGTATGAGGTTGCTATAGGTTGCCATCGACACCATGCCTGTGATATTTTGAGTTTATGGGGAAAATACTGAATTAAGCAAGAAACAGCAACAAAGATTGAAGGAATATGTGAGTTACTGGAGAATATTGAAAATATAATGGACTGCTCAAAGGAAAAACTGACATATCATGGGATAAATACAGCCAGACTACGCCTTAGAGGCAAGGATGGTAAGACATATATATTTTGAAGATGTTGTCAGAAGACAGTAGTCTGTGGAGAAGGAAGGGCATCATGTTTGGTAAATGGGAGGGTGTGACAGTTATATAATTTCCTATCAACTTGATCGAATGGGTGGAGTCTAGCCTATCAATCAGGTCACAGCTTGATGACCTCATATGGAGGCATGACAAAGAAAAATAGCTCACTTGAGGCCAGACCCAGTCTCCCTCCCTTCCCTGTCCTGTTGTTGAGACACTCAGAGAGCTGGAGGAGACACATGGAGAACCTGTGCCGGCATTGAGATGCTTCCACTACCAGTGGATCCACAAAATCTACCCATCAGCCTGTGACCTTCCTGCATTTGGCATCATTGAAAGTGCTGCATAAGTCTAAAGGGTAATTTATGGACTAGTGTCCAACATAGGCTAATATCAGACTTACGGACTTAATCTGGACTGGCTGAGATGTTTTCTCAATATATAATTGCTCTTTTATATAAAGCTTTCTTTTACACACGAGTGTCTCTGAATTTGTGTCTCTAGTCAACCAAGACTCAATGAAGACTCACACAGAGGGCAGGGAAAATTAGGTCTTCAAGAAGATGGACGGACACCATGGCTGCAGCAATGGATTCAAGGAACAATTGTGAGGGTGGATCAGGTCT
Organism: Tenrec ecaudatus; assembly: GCF_050624435.1. Lineage (NCBI taxonomy): Eukaryota > Metazoa > Chordata > Mammalia > Afrosoricida > Tenrecidae > Tenrec > Tenrec ecaudatus. The sequence goes on from NC_134537.1 coordinate 165,051,951, forward strand.
GAGTATGTTTCATTCTCTTATGGTATGGCCCAGAGTCGACTTGATGACACCTAACAATAACAACAACATGAGTAACTATCCCAAAATGAATTGGTTACTTTCAAAAGGTAGTATATGGTCAAGAACAGATGGTATTGAAGGAAGAGCGCAAACTTCACTGAAGATATTAGTTTTAAAAAGGGTCCAGGGATTGACAGAATTTCCAGTGAGAGTGTCAGCAAACTGGTACCAAGATGTAAGCACTCAGAGGCTGTATGGTCTAATGACTGGAAGACATTCACAACTGTGCCCGTTCCAAGGGAAGATGCCCCATGATTCAGAAATTATTGAACAATGTTGTTAATATCACCTGCAAGTAAAATTTTGCTGAAGATAACTCAGAAGGATGGGGAGCAGCGCATTCACAGGGAATGCTCGGAAAGGCAAGCTGAATTCAGAAGGGGAGTTAGAAACAGATATACCATTATTGCTATCAGATGGACTGTGACGGAAAGTAGAAAATATCAGACAGATGTTTATATGTATTCTATGGATTAATTGAAGGTATTTTACTGGGTAGATTATAACACACTTTGGATAACATTTGGAAGAATGGAAATTCCAGACTTAATTGTGCTTATGTAGAACCAACCCTACACTGAACAGAGACAATCATTAAAACAAAGGTCTAAAATCAAGAAAATGTGTGTCAGGGTTGTATCTTTTCACCATTCTTGTTCAATATGCATGCAGACTAACTATATAAACAATATGCATGAAGACTAAATATATAAACAGCATACATGCAGAGTAAACAGATGTCGATATGGGTTGGAAATAAGCCAATGACAGTGGATTTGGCAGTTTGGGCTTTTATGAAGGAGAATATGGGATCAGAACTGAGCAAGGCTCACTAACAGCCTGTGATTTGCAGATAGCACAACTTAGCTTGTTAAAGGCAAGGAGGACTTGACACATTTGCTGATGAAGGTCAAGGACTACAACGCAATGTCAAGACAACAAAAATTCTCATTAATGGACCAATACACACCATCATGATAAAGACATGTTTGAAGTTGTCAAGGACTTAATTGTTGTTTTCTTTTTTAAAATCATTTTATTAGGGGCTCATACAACTCATCACAATCCATACATACATTAATTGTGTAAAGCACATTTGTACATTCATTGCCCTCATCATTCTCAATACATTTGCTCCCCACTTAAGCCCCTGGCATCAGGTCCTCATTTTCCCCCTCCTCCCCTGCTCCCACCTCTCTCATAAACCCTTGATAATTTATAAATTATTGTTGTGTCATATATTGCCCAGAGGGACTTAATTTTTCTTGGATTGCAATCAACAGTGATGGAAGCAGTTGTCAAGAGATCAAATGACCTACTGCCTTAGAGGAAGTATATACTCATTAGAAGTGAGGAACCGATTACAGGGATCTACATATAACCTCCTTCCTGGGGGATGGACAACAGAAAAGTGGGTGAAGGGAGATGTCGGACAGTGTAAGTTATGACAAAATAATAATTTATAAATTATCAAGGGTTCATGAGAGAGGAGGCAGAGGAGAGGGAGGGGGAAAATGAGGAGCTGATACCAAGGGCTTAAGTGGAGAGCAAATGTTTTGAGAATGATGAGGGCAACGAATGTACTTTACACAATTGATGTATACATGGGTTGTGGTAAGAGTTGCATAAGCCCCAATAAAATGATTTTTTTAAAAGTGAGGATGGAGAGAGTTCCTCTTCCATACGTTGGCCTAGTTACCAGGAGAGACTGATCCCTGGAGGACATTATTCCTGGTAGAGGGTCAATGAGAAAGTAGAAGGCCCTGACACGGACTGACACCCACTGTAGCTGCAACAGTAGGCTCAAACATACACTGATTGTGAGCGGTGCAGGACTCAGAAGTGTTTCATTCTGTTTTACTGAGTTGGAATTGACCTAACAACAACATAGATGGTACTTCTTTCTATGTCAAGTAGACTTGAATAACAAGGACTTTCTCCCTATGCCAATTCACTAATCAAAATCAGCATCTGGATAGCTTTGGATATCGAGGAAAATGTTTGTGTCTGTGTATCACAAATTTTATTTAAATCATGTATAGTATTGTCTAATCCAGGGCTGTTACAGCAACAATGCACCAAATGGATGACTTTCACAAGTAAATGGATTCTCTTACAGGCTAGCAATCCAAATTCAAGACACCAGCTCTGATGAAAGGTTTTCTTGCTCCTTTCAATATCTGTCCTCCTTGCATTCCTTGAAGATCTTTAGGTGTCTTGGCAACCAACTTCCCCATGGTCTAAAAGTTTCTCAATACAGGGACCCCAGGTTAAAAGAAAGCATTCCATTCCTACCTCTTCTTGCTTGGTAGACGTAGATTCCTTTGATCTTTATTTTTTTTCTCCTTTTATCTCTGTGAGATGGAATATGTTGTTGGTCACACCCAGTGGGAACTTCCTGTTCATCAGCCAGGTTGTGACAGGATTAAGGTGGTGTAGCCATTGTTAATCCTCTTATTGCAGTGGTTTTCAACTTTCCTAATGCCCCTACCCTTGAATACAGTTCCTCTTGTTGTGGTGACACCCCAAACATAAAATTATCTTCATTGCTACTTCATAACTCTAAGTTTGTTACTGTTATGATTCAAGCGACCCCTGTGAAAGGGTCATTGAACCCCCAAAGGGGCCACGACACACAGGTTGAGAATTGCTGTCTTCCTGGCTTATCATTTCAGATCACATTACATCATGATGAATCATTACATAATCGCCATTTATATCATTGCATAATTACCCCAAACCAAAATCAAACCCACTGCCATGCGTTGATGCCAACTCATAGCAGCCATATAGAACAGGACAGAACTGTCCCGTGCAAGTTTCTGAGTCTGTACATGTTTACAGGAGGAGAGAGTCCCCACTTTCTCCTGCAGAGAAAATGGGGGCCTCAAAGTGCCGGCCTGTGCATCTCAGCCCAGTGCATGCGCACTGTGCCACGAGGGCTCCCAGAGTTAGCCAACCTCTGAGATTCATGCCCCAGCCAACTTGGCTCATCCAATGGGGGAAACACAATTCAATCAATGCCAAGTACATACAAACTTAAAATAGACCATCATGGAGTCCATTCTGACCCTGCGGGAACCTGAGATGGGAAATTTCCTCTGCGCTACGAATGGTACTTCTCATTACATGGTGCACTCTGCTCTGCAGAGATGACGTGCCGTCCACTAACTTTACAGCTCCTTCTCACGGCACAGAATTGCACCTAAGAAACAATTCCCCAGAACTCCTTCCATCTTGGAAGATAGGTTGCTAGTGACTGAGTTTGACCTTTGATATCTGGGTCAAAATGCAATACCTTTCAGTCCGTTTACATAAAAATTCCCCATGCGACTCTTCACCAATTTCCTTCACCTTTGTAGGAGGGCTGTCACTCTCCAGGGCAGCCTTGGGAATCATATGTAAACATGACAGATCATTATCTCTGGATCTGTCTTTAGACAATAGACATTGCGGGGCCTTCAGTGCCCATCTGGAGCAAATACACTTCTCCTTCCTTCCTCCCTTACTGAACTCACATGAGCGAAAAATAAAATGATTACATTAAGTCACTGAAATTCTGTTAATCTAAATAGTATTTGCTATCATTGTCACATATCAAAATAAAAATGTCCATGTCATTAAATTACTTGGTACCTACTACTGCAATTAGGATTACGACAAAATCTAAGAAAATACTTATTAATCATAGTGTAAATTCTTATGCTTTCTGTTTCTTATTTTATTTTATTTTGCTGTAATAGCACTTGAATGAATATAATTAAATGCAAATCATTTAAGAGAAACTGATTATCTTCTTTAGATAAATAAGCATGATGAAATCACTGGGTCTTATCACATGCATGTTCAAAATGCTGATACAATGTGACCAAATGGGTCTGTAGAGATTTATACTGTGCATATATGTATCTATGTTTTGGATCATTTTACCATATTGAATAATGTCAATATCATGTTTCATCTGACACAAAATATATTATTTGAATTATACATATTTAATTAGAAAAAGGACTGGAGTTGTTTTATTGTCCATTTCTTTTTGTTTTTCTTTCATGAGCTTTGTATTTGAAAATAGCTATAGTTTTCTTAATATTTTTAAAACCCTCAAGCTTCATTAGGGATATCATGTCTTTATGATAAATATATTTTCCAACAGTAATTTTTCTCAAAGTTTTGTTTATTACAATGTTGGATGTATAACTGTGAAATATAAGTATTTAACCTTAAAAGTATTTCCTGCAAATACTCTTCTAGCAGCTATGATAACTTGCCTAAGTCCCCCTCCCCCATTGCAAGATTATTGTCACATTCATCCAGGTTTTTAGTAGTGGTTTTAATTTAGACTCTTTACATATTGTATGATGCACATGGTTTTATTGCTATACAGCCTGCGGAGAGGCTATGGCTCATTACTTTTCCACAAAGGGTCAGCCACCCTTTCTAACTGTCATGATCCTTAAGAGTGTGCAAATGCAACATGGGTTTCTAATCAACTTCCTCATTTTGCAAAACTGGGCTTGAGTTTCAAGATTCAATGAGAAGACCCGCAGAAAACAATGTACAGCAGAAACAGACAAACAGAGATTACACTTGTCACGTGGCTCTTCCTCCTCTTGGCTGAGGTGTCTGAGTCCCCTCTCCCAACTCTTGGACTTGCTCTGTCACCACTAAAGTCAGAAGACTGGAGGAGGTGACGTGTGTATCCTTCAGGTCCATAATTGTCAGATAGCATGGCACAGGGTGGGTGGTGCAAATCGTTTATGCTCTGAGCTTCTGTGGTAGTTACAGAATTTCATGTCAACTGGATAAAAGAAAGAAGGGGTGGAGTCTAGGCCATCAATCAGGTCACAGCCTGATGATCCCTCCTTGTGGGTGTCGCCTTCTCATGAGGATTCTGGGAACTTCTGCTCTTTCTCCCTGGAGGTGAGACACACTCTCTCTTTCACCTTCCTGTTGAGGAAACATACGGAGACATGTGCCCATGCCAAGATGCTTCCACCCCATTGTATCCACAAGACTTTTCACACAGTGGCCTGTGATCCTCCTGCATTTGGCATCATTGCATGTGCTGCGTGAATCTGAAGAGGAATTTATAGACTAGTTTCCGACATGTGTGCTAATATCGGACGTATGGACTTGATGTGACTGGGCTGGGATGTGCTCTCAACATGCAACTGCTCTATGATACACACATGAGTGTCTCTGGATTTGCTTCTCTAGTCAACCCAGCCTAACCCAGCTTCTAACCAAAAGGTTGGAAGTCAAGTCCAAGGGTGCCTCATAAGAAAGGGCTGGTGATCTACTTCTGAAAATTCAGTCATTGAACCACACACACAGTTCTGCTTTGACATGCATGAGGTTGGCGTGCAGACCTGACTGCATTGCAGCAGGGTCTGTTAATGGCACAGAGTGGAAGCAGACAAAGAAAAAGAGTATCCTGATGCTTTGGCTTGTTGGGCGTAAAGGTGACCTGACAGGTTTGTTCAGAGTAAGCTTTGAGTAAATCATGCTTTGCATGCCTGCTAGCTCGCATGCTTGTTGAAGAATGCACTGAGAGGAGGCCCTTCTGTGGTGGGTTCTAGATATGTGGCAGATTCAATGGGCAGAACTGGTACCTTCCACAGCCCATCACCTTTACATTTTAGTGACACAGGGCTGCATTCTCGCTGCCTCCACTTCATTTTTCTTTTGCTGAAGGCTTATCTGGCCTCCTGAGCTGCTTTGCTGCCCTTCGCAATCCTGACACGCCTGGCCCGGGGGCAGCTCTCAGCAGTCCGCAGTGGTGAGGGGCAGGAACTGGCACATACAGACCCCTGCTGTTTCACCTTTCTAAGGGAAAACTCGAGACCTGTGTCTCGCTAGAGTTTCTCCAGCTGCGTTATGTTTCAGTTGTCTATGCTGGTAACTGGCTTGAAACCACACGATAGTTTGGCTCCGGTTCTTTCTCCACCTTGCTCCCACTCCCCTACCAGCGTTTCCTTCAGCTCCTGGGTCAATCTACTTCTCAGAGCTGCTTCAGAAGTAAATAAAAGGAACCGTGATAGAGCTTCTTGCTCTTCCTGCCGCTGTTATTGTAATGCCATTTTATTCGTGACCATTTCAACTACTGCGGGCTAAGAAGGAGTCTTCTATGGACACACAGGCTCCAGCAGCGAAGGTCATCTCAGACCAGCCCTTAGTCACCAGAGACCTATTCCCACCTTTTCTTCTCTGGACACCTTTTCCAGCTCAGTGTGAATCTGGATTGCAGTAGGACTTGGCGGAAAATGTGATTCGGTGCTCCTGGTTTCTATCCGGGGATGGCACAAACCACACCACACCAAGCGTTGGCCTGAGGGCGCACGCCTCAGCTTGGCCAAAGAGCAGCTTGAGGCTACGGTAGCAGCAGGTTGTGAGCGAGTGCATCTGGCGAGCTGGCAAGGTGCTGTTCTGCTGGAGACCTGCGCGCATCCAAGTTGCCAGAGCATTGTTCCACTGACAGCGATGTTAGCAAGTGCAGCGACAGGAGGACCCTGGAAGCGAAATGTTTGCATTGAAGGAAAGTGCCACCTAGATCTCTGTTGAGCTGAACAGATAGAGAATATATCACTTCTTCTTGTTAGGAGCATTTAGATGAGCATCCCCTCTACTTGGGAGAGTGTGGTGACCACTACCCACCTTCCTGCTTGCCCTTAGGGTGGAAACTACCGCATGACTGTGCCTGCAGGTAGAATGGATGGCCGGGCCTCTAGGAAACGCTGGCACAGGCATCGGCCCCTGTGGATCATCACAAACTCTGGGTAGCATTGTGAAGCACAGCAGCCCATGTGCTCACACAGAAACCAGTGCACAGGCCAAGAGGTAATCATTTCAACAAGCAAGGCGATACTGCCTCTTTTAATATCAAGAAAGGTGTGTGTAGGATTGTGTCATGTCATCATACCTATTCAATCTATGCGCTGAGCAAATGACCAGAGAAGTTGGAGTGTACGAAGAAGGAGGCAGCATCAGGACTGAAGGCAGGCTCTTTAACAACCTGTGGCACATGGGTGGCATCGCCTTGCTTGCTGAACGCCACGAGGCTTTGTAGCACTTAGCAGTGAAGATCAACGGCCGCATACAGGCTGTACTAGCGATTACAACCCACCATAAAGGAAGCAAAAATCCCCACCATGGGAAAAACAGACAACCCCATAATAAACCAACGAAAGATTGAAGTTTTTAGGGGCTTCATTGGACATGCATCCACCGTCAATGATCATGGAAGCAGCAATCGAGAAATGAAACAGCATTTTGTGTTGGGAAAAATCTTTTGTGAAAGACCCCTCTAAAGTGCCAAGGAGCCAGGATGTGCCCGCACACTCAGGGAGGCATGGCTGCCTGCACCGTGGCATTTTCAGTGGCCACCTCTGAGTGAGAAAGCCGCACAACCTGCCAGGAAGACTGGGGAAGACTCCAGGGTGAATATAGCTTTCTGGTTGCTAGGAGCAGCAGGTGAGCAGACCCCTCCCACTGGGAAAGAGTGACAGTGCACTTGAAGGATGGTGCTGGAGAAGAACATCGACAGTACCATGGCCAGCCAAATGAACAAACGAATCTGTCCTGGAAGAATCCGAGCCAGTATGCTGCTTAGCAGGTAGGAAGGCAAGACTTCTCATAAACTGGACTTTGGACCAAAAAGAGACCAGCCACTGGAAAAGGATGATGTTCCTAGTAACATAGAGGCTCCGTGAAAAAGAAGACGTCCAATGAGACAGACAAGCACAGTGCCTGCAACAATTCTCTTAAACATCAATAAGTGCGAGTTCTGCACAGGGCAGGGCAGTGCTTTTCTGTTGTACATGCTGTGTGCTTCATTTTACCTTTCTAGGGTCTAATATCCATTGCAATGGCTCCACACTACCCACAGACAAGGTCATGATTACAACATCTATCAGGGATGCTGAAGGTTTGCAGCGCCATTAAGAAATGCCTAGAGCTGAGCTGTTTATCAGGACATGTCATAGCGTTATTTCAGGTCTGCTAATGAATGCTCAAAAGAGGCAGGCCACTCAGTGGAAGCCTCGATCCAAGGGAATTCAGTCCAAGCTCCATGTGGCAGCAAACCTAGTTCCCTGAATTCAGTGCCCAGAGGCCCCCCACTCCAGGAAGCCTGGTCTCTAAAGCACGCAGCTCCACTTCAGTGAGCCCCCAAGCCTAATTAAGTGCCCACAGGCACTCTCGCTCCATCAGCCAGCTTCCTGCACAAAAGCACTCAGCTTGCCTGGCATCCTGGGTTCATTCTACCATCCTTCATGCTCTCCCTCCCGGTACTGCTGCTGTTCTGAGTCCAGGAGGCTCACGCTGCAGGAGTGTTGGGCCAGAGGATATGCCCCTGTGCTGCTGAGAGTGAGAACCCCCTTCCTGCTCAGAGGGCTCATTTTATATGCAGCAGAGTGGCACTCCAGGGAACCTGTTTAAATTATCCCTAGCTGAATCCTATCAGAATCTTTCCCTACTGACTTATCAGCCCCAGGCAGGAAAAGACCTTTAGATGGAAGTTGAAGACTTTGACTAGAAGACATTAAATCGTTTGCTGCTCCTGCACATGGAGTTACTGTGAATCGAGACAACTTGATGGTACCTCACCATCTCAGCAGTCATACACATGGGACAGTATAGGTATATGAAGCAATGATTACATGAATGACTGAAGGGTTATGTGACAATTCAATATGAACATTTTTTAATATCAGAAGTAAAACAATGCCACTTAGTTGGCAAGCAAATGAGTGTCCTCGTCATTGCAAAATATTGGTTTTGTTAGTTAAATTAATGTGCTTTGTTTTATCAAAAAATTTTGTGTGACTAGACACAGCTGCTTATCTCCTTGTTTTTGTTGCCAGTTGACACTGAGCCAGGTCTACTCCTAGCGACCCTATCTCTGCTGACAGAACAGAACCTTGCCCGGTGCTCGGTCATCTTCGTAGCTGTTCTTACGTTTGAGCCGTTACTCAACCACTGTGTCAGTGCATTTGCAGGGGGGCTTCTTCTTTGTCACGGCCCCGCCACTTGACCAAGCGTGATGTCCTTCTCCAGGAACTGGTCTCTCCTGACAACATGTCCCAAGTCCTTGAGACCAAGTCGCGTTATCCGGCTCTGGGGAGCATCCTGATTGTACTTTCAAGACAGACCTGTTTGTTCTTCGCACCTTAACTATTCTTCTCCAGCACCATCATTCACACGCATGGATTCTTCTTCAGTCTTACTTCTTCAATGTCCAAATTTCACAAGCATGGGAGAAATACCATGGCATGTTGGTCCTCAAAGTAACATCCTTGCGTTTCTACACTTCAAAGAAGTCTTGGGCAGCAGATTTACTTAATGCATTGCATTCTTTGATACCTCAACCGCTGCTCCCATGAGCATGCATTGCGGATCTAAGCAAGACACAATCCGCGACAACTTCAATCTTTTCTCTATTTTTCATGATGCCACCTATTGGCCCGGTTGTGAGGGATTTGGGTCTTCTTTACATTGAGTTGTAATCCATAATGAATCCTTTATCTTCATCAGCAAGTTCTTCAATCCTGCTCATTTTCATCAAGCAAAGTTGTGTTATTGGTACATCCTAGGTTGTTAATATGCCTTATCAATCCTTTTTCCATCTTCTTCAAATAAGTCAACTTTTATGATTATGTGCTTAACATACAAGCTGAGTCCGTATGGTGAAATGATACCACCCTGGCACACACCTTTTCTGATTTTAAATCATGCACTATCCCATTGTTTTGTCCACACAACTGCCTCTTGCTCCAGGTGCAGGTTCAGCATAGGTACAATGAAGTGGTCTGGAATTCCCAGTCTTCTCAAGGTTATCCCTAGTTTGTTATGATCTGCATGGTTGAATGTGTGGGCACAGTCAATAAAACATCATTAAACATCTTTCTGATACTCTTTGCTTCCAGCCAAAATCCAGCTGACCCCAGTCATGATATCTCTTGTTCAAAGTCCTCTTTTGAATCGGCCCGGAGCGTCTCGCATCTCCACTCACTTCACTGTCACATCTGTTGTTGGATGATCTTCAGCAAAATTTACTTTCATGTGACATTGATGAAATTGTTTTATAATTTGAGCACTCTGTTGGGTTCACTTTTCTATGGAATTGGTACAATTATGGATCTCTTTCAGTTCGCCAAATAGCTGCCTTCCAAATTTCCTGGCATAGGTAAGCGTGTCCTCCCAGTGCTTCATTAGCTTGTAGAAACATTTTAATTGGTATATGATCAATTCCTGGAACCTTGATTTTGGCTAATGCTTTCACTGCAGCTTGCACTCCTTCCTCCAGTATCATTGCTTTTTGACCACGTGCTACCTCTTGAAATGGTTAAATGTCAACCAGGCCTTTTTGTTACAGAGACTCAGTATATTCTTTTAATCTTCTTTTGATAGTTCTTGCACCGTTCAATGATTGCACATAGAATCTACTAATGTTGTAACTAGAGACTTGAATTTGTTCTTCATTTCTTTCCGTTTGAAGCATGCCAAGTGTATTCTTCCTGTTGAGTTCTCTTATTCCAGGACTTTGAAAAATCTATTATATTTTACTTTGTCTTCTCAAGCTGCCCTTTGGAATTTTCTGTTCAGCTTTTTTTTTCATGATTTATTCCATTTACCTTAGCTACTCTAGTATTTAAGAGAAAGTTTCAGAATCCCTTCTGATGTCCATTCTTATCTGTTCTTTCTTTCTTGTCTTTTCATGATCTTTTGCTTTCTTCATGGATGGTGTTCTTGATGTCATCCTATAGCTGATCAGATATTCTGTCAATAGTGTTCAATATGTCAAATCCATTCTTGAGATGTTCTAGAATTCAGATGGCTATTGTAGACTTGTTTTTATTTTTTTCAGCTTCAACCTGAATTTACATATGAGCAATTGATGGTCAGTTCCACAGTTGGGCCCTGGCCTGGTTTGGGCTGATGATATTTCACTTCTCCATTGTCTCTTCCCACAGAAGTAGTCAACTTGATTTCTATGTAGCCCATATGGAGAAATACATGCTTATAGTCTCCAATGGTGTTGTTGGAAAGAGATCTTTGCTATTAACAAGTCAGTATTGTTGAACATTTCTATCATATAATCTCCACCTTGGTTTCTGTCATCATAACTTCATTTTCTAACTACTGTTCCTTCCTCTTTGTTTCCAACTTCTGCCTTCACATTGCCAACAATTACCAATATACTGATGACATATTTGAGCAGTTTCAGAATGAAAACCTTGGTAGAGTGTCATATGTCTACATTACTAAATGTAGTAGTTGGCATATAAACTTAATTGATAGTTGTATTGATTGGATTTACTTTAATATGGACAGATAAATTCCTATCACAGATAGAATTACACTCCAAGACCGATCTTGAAATGTACTCTTTATGATGAACGTAACCCCATTCTTCTTGAATCTGTCATTTCCTGGATAGTAAACCATATGATTTTCTGATTCAAAATGTTCAATACCAATCCATCAGCTTACTGACATCTATAACATCGATCTTCTTGCATTCAGTTTTATTTCCACAGTTTTCAATTTTCCTTGATTCATACTTTGTACATTCCAAATTCTGATTTTTAATTAATGTTTGCAGCTGTTTCTTCTCATTTTGAGCCATGCCCTGTCTGCAAACCTAGGCCCTGAAGGCTGTTCTCCACGCTTTACTCCCTCCATATCATTACGCTTGACTCTACTTTGAGCAGAGCAGGCAGGTCTTCCTCAGCCATAATTTGAGTGCCTTGTGGCCTGTGGGGTTCATCTTCTGGCACTAATGCCCACAATGTTCTGCTTCTTGTCATGAGACTTTTCAGTATTTGACAATGTTTCAAGGTTTTCCATAAGGTTGCTAATTCCTCCAAAGCAAACAGATTATTCCTTCTCTGTAACATGTTCTTCATCTGGAAGCTCTGCTACCCTTGACTCTCAGTTTGTTGCACTGTGGTGGCTCCTGGGTTCCTGTGCTGCGACATTACTGCTATTTCAAAGACCAGCACGGTCACCCAAAGTTTGTCTCCGTAAGTAGATTTATATTCTCCAATCCATTTGAGCCAGGCATTAGGGAATCTGCACACTCACATTCAACTATGGCTTTTTCTAAGACTTTAATTGAACACTTTAGTTATTATTTCCTCTGGAACATCAAGGAATAAAACTGGGTCATTAATTCCAGTGTGTAATTTGTTGCAGAGAATTAGTTTGTAGATTCTCTGTGAAAGGATTAGACGGAATCAGAGATTATGTCACTTGTGAGATATTAAGACTGGGTCCCAGGTTAAGGACTGACATATACAGGTGAAGTGTACAAAAATATGTTCAATATTGGAAGCACCTGTTGAGAAACTACTTCAGATCAGACCAGACAGACTGGTCGCACCATCATTCTCTTCTTCTACTGGGATATGGTAGCATGTGTTTAGCCCTGCCCTACAATCCTCCATGGAGGCAGAAACAGAGGTGGAGGTGGGGTAGTTAATGGCATGACCTGCTTCTCAGTTAAACCTGCTGTCTGTATCCCCACAAATTATTATTTTTTAATGTTAATGAGGATGCTGAAATTTAGATCGGTTAAGAAAAACAGCTACATTCACACAGCTAGTTACGGAGCTGGACATTTTAAGTACATTATGTCCCAAACCCAATGCTCTTTGGGATATGCCATACTTCCTCTGCTTAGAGACAGCTCTTTCAGTAAGCAGGAAGAGAGTTTTAAGTCACTTGAATCTTTTTAGTTCACAGTACTGGAGGATGGGGCTGTGAGGAGGGGGTATAATTGGAATCTAGTAAGATACTTTAGTTATAAATAATGTAGTTCACAAAATGCTGCTACATAGATTTTTGGCACTTAGATAGGATATTCTGAACAGACTTACTAGCAAAGACTTAATAAATTCTCTGCTATTTTTTAACCAGAGGACCACAAGCTGGTCTTACTCTAACTCTTATTTGTGAATAGATGCTACTGCAGGGGTTGGGTGCTTTTAAATATCTGCCACTTTAGCCCACAATAGAAAAGAATGTATTCGTGTCCCTAACATCCTGGGCAAGTGCTGGGTGGACAACAGGCTTTCACGAAGCCACAGGCAGCCTAACATTGTAACCGGGAGTCCTTCTCAGACCACATCCATCTGCTTGGTGCCTCCCTCCCTCCCGCCTGTGTCAGCAGACGGCCGCCACCTTTGAGTGGGACCAAGAACCTTTGTGAACTAGTCCCAGTGAGTTTTTCTAGTCTCCCCTCCAGGTACCTGCCATCAAGACACATGGAAAATCCCCATTCACCGCCTTGTTGTGGCGGCTTTGCTTCCTGCCTCTGCCTTTGCTCTATAGCTGGTGCTTCTCCGCCGACTGTGCTTCCTTTCAGCTTCTCTATGGAGACCCCTCTCTTTTCAAGACCAAGCCTCATTTTTTACCTTGTATCTTAGCAGCATCCCATTAAACAGCTACGTAAAACACCGTCTTGGAGTCTATTCCAACTTATTGTGGCCCCCTAAGACACAGGCGGGTTCCACTGGGTTTCTGATATTGCACATCTTTATAAGAGGAGATAATTTTAATATTTCTCCCAGGGAGCGACTTGTGGGCTCGACCTAGCGACCTCACAGTTAGCAGCCCAGTGCTTAACTCTCTGTCCCGCCAGTAACCTTTACCTCTACCTTCTTTTCTAGACCCTCCCTTCTGCAAGTGATCCTCTCCTGTCCTTCTTGTGCTTTCTCACAGCATAAAATAAATGCTCACTAAAAGGACGGATCACATTGTGGTGAAGTTTTCAGATCCTAGCTGTCAGATTCCTTTGGTGATGAATCTTTTAAAGCTACAGTAAGTGTCCCCTCCATCTTTGTGTGGTGGGGGCACTGCATTTGCTCCAAATTTTCTTAGAAAGATAAAAATACTCATGCCAAGCTCACAGGGCTTTGGGGAAGGATATGTGGGGTTGGGGGCCCAAAGAGAGAGGGGAGACCCATGATTTGGGAGGTCCCTCTTCATTGATTTCATAAGTCAAATCATTGAAAATGCCTCCCTAGAGACAGAGGCTATTTCCCCCCAACAACAAGAAAGCAGTAAAGAGTGTGCAGACGGACTGGGTTGACCTGCACAGAGGTAGGCAATGTTGCCCCAAAGTGAATGCCAGTGTGCTGACGCCAGCCAGCAAACAGGGTTCCATGAGAAACTGTGATTCAGGAGCTTCAAGGCAGCTGGTCTGAGAAGGGGTCCAACTCAAGATTCCTAGAGGCAGGGTTTCCCCGGGAGGCTAGTCGTCGTGATTAATCCAAAAGGTGATAAGGTGGGGACCAGGTCCGTTTGGGGTGGACACCCCAGACAAAGTGTGGTTTTAGCAGATGGAGGACTGTCCTCTTTTACATCAGCTCAATGCCCAAGTGGAGATGCAGGCACCTCATGAAGGCAGTGCCCCTTAGCAGCAGCGGGAGCTGGTAACGCGCTGCCTGCAGCTCTGCTGCCTCTGGCTCAGGTGGACTTTTGTTTCCCCGCATGTAAATCTATGCTCCTGGGAAGAGTCTGAACACTGGCTGTAAAGGATAGAAACCGGAGGAGTACAGTGCGCCCTGTGGGGGCAGCATCGGCCCACAATGGCTCACTTTGCACTTTCCACTTCCAGCTCCCTTGCTCTTTGGGGAGGCCCAGAGGCACTTTCCCAAGAAGGCGATTTGCAGAGCAGTCCTGGGAGTCTCTCTGAGTGTCAGGGTGGGGGGTGGTGTGTTGCAGCCTCAACAGGGGAGCAAGTACTGCTGGTGCAAGGGACAGTGGGGAGGGGTGCAATGCCGGCCCTCTCATTTACCTGAGCAAGTCAGGGAGTGACTGTCACACGTGGGACACGTTTCTAGACCATACAGTAATGTACATCATCCTCTCATAAATCTGCTTTAGTTATCTACCAAATAACAAATTACCCCAAACTTGCTGGCTGAAACAATAAAATGTTGTCTCACTGTGTCCATGGTCAGGAATCCAGTGTTAACGTGGGTAGTTCAGCTTCTCTCACAGTCTGCAAGCAAGGTGTGTGCTGGCGCTGTTGTGACTTCAGTTCTCAGTAGGGTTGTGGAAGTTGTTCTGCGTCCGCAGTGGAGACACTGACAGGTTCGGTCCTCCCTGATGCTGAAGAGATCTGGACACTAGGTGCTTGCCAAGTGGACCTCTCTCTCCACAGGGCTGGTGAAACACAGCAGCTTGTTTTCCTGTGTAACGACAAAGAGAGTCTATAGATAAAGAGTGGTTACTCTGCTGTTAGAAAGGCACGGCCCAGGACGCCCCCACGAGAGCGGTCTGCTACTTCACAGGACAGAGGTTCTCAATCTTCCTCATGCCAAGACCCTTCATACAGGTCTTCACGTTGTGGGCACCCCCCCCCCAACCATAACATTATGCTCATTGCTACTTCCTCACTGTCATTTTGCTACTGTGATGAATCAGGTGACCCCTGTGAAAGGGTCTTTCGACTCCCCAAAAGCTCGCGACCCCAGCTTGCAACAGCTGCCCTAGGATCCAGCTGCTTTGGAATCACCTCAACAACCACAGTGACCAGGGCACACTGGGTGAGAGGGTGCAGGGATCCGCACACCACAGGGGCGTCTCTGGGGGGTTTGCAGCAGCAGTTGGGTTGGGGCTGGTACTGCTGGGCCACTAGACCGGGGGCTGGGGGGACATGCCGGACATCCTGCTCAGCTGAGCAGCCAGTCTTGGGTGTCACCACGTGGAGCTGGGAGAACAGTCCTGACTGCTGGCACTTGGTGCTTTTGGTTGTTGTTTATCATAGCGCTCATTCCTTGAATGATAATCAGGCCAGGAATGTGCTACTTCTTGAGGACACAGAGTGGGGGAGAGCGTCCTTTCGGAGAAGGAGCACACACTGTATCTGAGACTGAGTGATAAGACACTCACGTGATGTCCCCAGGATTGCTTTAATGAGAACCCACAGGAGGGGCAATGCCAGCAGCAGAGGCATCCGGATCTGTTTGGATGGCGGAACCAGGCACGCTGGAAGGACCAAGGAGCCTGGAGAGGAGTCTCGGGACTCGCTGCGTCTGCTCAGGCCGCAGAGGCCAGTGAAGCGGTGGTTCTTGAAAGCGCACAGCTGCACTCTGACCAGCCCTCACCGGAACAGCTGTGCGCTGTGAGTGGGGATGGCGGGCTGTGGGCTGTTCCTGCAGCTTCCGCGTCTCCCGGTTGGGGGGCTGTGGCAAACTCACAGTAGCTCCCCTGCCTTCGGCCAGTCTCGCCCTGGGTCACTGCTCTCTCTTGTGGAAAAGGGGGCGACTGGCCCTGACCCCACCCCCTCCCAGTAGGCAGTCACACCGTGCAAACACACAGCTATGCACCACGGTCTGCACTGGGCTGAGAGCCACTGGATTGAAGTCCTAGGCTCCCTAGGACCATGTGCGCTCTGGGCCCGGGGCCACCTTCGGGCTTCACTTGCCCACAGCCAGTGTGTTCCGGAGCGTACAGTGCATTCGGCGACCATCCTTGGGTCACTGTGAAGACGGCTCACCTGCACTGCGAGGGAGTCTCAAGTGCGGGGTCGCTGTAGGCAGCTGAAAGCTAAGCTAAGCCAAGATGCAGAGAGGTTGAAAACAGAATGGAGAGTGGGGTGGTGAGAGCACCCACAGTGGTTCCCCAGAGACTGGGTTCATTCCGAATGTGCCACGTGCTCGTCAGCGTCTTCCTGAAGTAACCTCGGCCCGCCCGCCCACATTCTCCTATGTACGAAGGGATAGAGCATCTTCGTGGGCGTGTTGTGAAAATCAGGTGGTCACTCACTGCCAGGAATGCGGTAGGCACATTTAAGAACACCTGTGCTCCTAAAAGACAAACTCCAATGCCTTTTCAAAACGTGGCTTTGACTCGACTCCTTTGCTTCCAGATCCCTTCTGGTTATAAAACTGGGACGAGAACAAAGGTGTGTGTGGGGGGGGTGGGAGGGGCATCTTCATTTTTTGATCATTGAACTGCCCACCCTTTCAGAAGATCCAGCTAGTGTGTGCTTTGCTTACTACACTAAAAAAACAGTTAAGGGAGATAGATAAACATTTATGTGGCCCACCCTCACGAACCCTTGCTAATTTATAATTTATTTCTATTCCGTGGGAGGGCGGGGAGGGAGGGGAAAGCAGGAGCTGATGCCAAGGACTCAAGTAGAAAGGGAATGTTTGGACACATGATGGCAACATGGATACAAACGTGCTTAATACATTTGGTATATTTGGAAGAGCCCCCAATATAATGATTATTCAAATTGAAAATCAAATAAATAAAATAGCCTGTAGCAACAAATCAAACACACAACCCACCCCACCCCCAAAATCCATAGCTCCAGATTTGTGAATCAAAAGACATTACGCCAACGACTCTTCTTGGTGGCTATTTTGCCATACAATTTTGCTCTACCCAAACTAAGCACCACAAACAACATCAACAAAAAACCCAAACCACACTCACGGACATCCAGTCGACGCCTGCCCATAGTGACACCCTGTCAAACAGTGGAGCTGCCCCTGTGAGCTTCTGAGCCGCTTACTTGCAGGGAGTAGAAAGCCTTCTCTGTCCTGCGGAACTGCTCGGTGCTTTGATCTTGCTGATCTTAGTCCCACTCATAGCACGTTGCCCCCGGGCTCCAGAGCGCACACCTGTTTGACACAGGGGGCTGCTAACCAATGGATTGGGGTTTCAAGTCCATCCGGAGGAACCACAGAAGAATGGCCTGGGGATTCACTCTCTGGAGGGCGGCCACTGACAACCCACGGAGCACAGCTCTACGGGGCACACATGGCGTTTACATAAAGGTGAATCTATTCAGTGACGACTTGCTAGACATGACGACTCACAGCTGTAGTGCCGTTTAAAACTGTTTCCTCTGGATTAGCTTCGGCTGAAGAAGAGCTTGCCTGATTGGGGTCTGCTATGAGTCTTGTGGAAGATATTGTTCTAGGCAGTTTTCCTTGATCTACTGCTTACAAAATATTCTTGGGAAAGCTGGGCCTTGTGCAGGTAAACCCTATCCTCCTTACCTTGAGCACAAGATGTTCTTTTGTTTTTGAAATATATATGTGGTACTAATTATGTAACAAAAGGAGCATAGATAGATCATTGTCAGTTCAATCAGGCAGTGAACACAAATGCCTCAGGGCACCGAGGGTCTTATGGATATGAGCCGCTGCTGGGTAAGACTGTCCGAACGAGAGGACACGTGCACTGCCCGCAGCTAGTCACAGCGCTGTCAGAAAGATGTCGGCAGCCCGAGGGCTTCTCCTTCGTAAGGCCCAACTTGAAAGTGTCACATGATGAAGGTTAATTTTTGCACATCATTACTACCATCTGGTGCGACACAGATACACAAGATAAGAGGATATACCTGCTGACCTCCAGTCAACACATCTGTCTTCAAGGACACACCACACTGTAGCCTTATGTGCCCCTGGTCAGCACAGTTTGAGACCTAAGGGCATGAGTTGGGGGTGTCTTAGGTAGTTACTGCAACTGAAGCAAATCCACTTAAGCTTTTATATTTATATATATATATAGAGGTTTATATTGAGAAGATGGGTCACATCCTTAGAGAAGCAGACAAATTCCAAGTCCATTGGAATGTTAAGCTGAAAGCTTCCCTTGACTCACATACATGTGGGGCTGATAAAACCAAATCTGCAGGCTTGTGGCTACAGAGGTAAATAAATCCAAAGTAGGCTGGGAGGCTGGCAGGCTACTGTCCATGCCCAGGATCCAAAGGTGACATGGCAGACTGCTGGCTCAAGTCCTAAGAACCAGGGGTTAATAAGGGAGGATGCAGGATCCAGATCCGGCAGAAAGCAAGCATACTTTCCCACAGTGTCTACTGATAATAAAAGCAGACTAGTCCAAGTCAGCATGTAACTCAGAGGGGTCATGTTACGGGAGGGTACTCTCTTAAAGTGGTATTACATGTTTTTCCATTTTTCAATACATGAAACCCAGGATTGATGAACCTATAGACCAAGAGTGTCTATAGAGACAATGAGGGTTTCTGGGGAGGAGGTGTTCAGAGGTGGAGGGGGGTTGAAAGAGAGACAATGTCCAGAGGTCCATGCAGGAAAAGATTGTTTGGAAAAAGGCTGTGGTAGCAGTTGTACAATTCTGCTAGACATGATTGAACATAATATATATATTCACCATTTATATATATATATATAATAACGTGAATGATACATAATATATATTAATAAAAAATTTTACCAGATGCACATGCACAAACAAATGACAGCAGCCTTGAAGAGAGCTCATGATGGGATAATTATTTGGTCTGAGGATTCTGGCCCAGACAAGTTGATACCAAACCTTAGTTACACCAGGAGCCCGTCCAAGGTGATGCAAAGTAAATGGATAGATTCTGATGTGCTGTGTCGTAGTTAAGAGTTGGCACTCTGGTGCATGTTAGATAGCATTCCTTTGCCGCTATGCACTGGGGTTTCAGTCAAGTCTCTTGCTCTTGCTGAGCCTCGATTCCCTCATTTATGAAGAGGGGATAGCAATTGCTTGCCCTCCACAGACCTGTCCTGTGGACTCCCTACGATGCTGTGGAGAAGCAGCCCCGAGGAGAGCGTGGGGGCACTGGTAGTGTTCAGTAGACAGGCTTTCATTTGTCCTTGTGAAATCTGGCCCAGTGGCCGATCAGCAACCTGCTACCTTGAACCACCCACAGGGTTTTCATTGCCTGCTTTTTGGAAGCCGGATTCCAGCCCTGTCTTTCCTGCCTGTTTTCCTTTTCAGCTTTGCCCAAACCAGATGAAAGCAGTACGCAGCCACCCCTGGCACGGGAGAGGTGGCTGCAACTGAAGGGCCTGGGCAGCAAATGGCACCTGGGTGCCCTGCATGGAAGCGCGGCTTCCACCACGGAGCCACCCGTGCTGCTCAGCCAGCAGTATCTTCTGGTATTGTCGCCCCTTCTTCAACTCTTCCTGAGGACACCGAGCAGTGAAAGAGGGCTCTGCGTTGCTGGAAAGGCAGGGGATTCTCATGCCAATTATTTATGTTTTCCTTCTTGGGAGGTCTATACCCCGTTGGTATCTCCACCAGGGCACTTGTTACATTGTCTGCAATTGCTGGTCTCTACTGCCCTCACTCAACAGTCACAACACGGAGCAGCACAGTGTCTGGCCTGGCATTCGATGAAAGAATGAGTCCAATGGAGTCTCCCTGGGAGCCCTTTCTCCCTGCTCTTCCTGGGCACCCATTAAAATCCCTCCCTCTGTGTTTCCAGAAATCCAAGTCTTGACACATCTACGCTTCGCTCCAATGAGGCCACCTCTCTGTTTGCATGCTGAGCCTCTCTTACCTTTCCATAGTTCTCTGTTCTCTTGCACCTCATCGCTCAGTTTACATGACAAACACTTTCACTGGGCTCCTCTGTGTCTTTCAGTTATTTCTGGTTCTTGGGCTGCGTGTCTGAAACAAGTCACAGAGATTTAATTACTCTCTCAGCTCTTATCCCACATCCCTGGGAGCTGCACATAATGGGCATGAGTGGCTGCTAACCTAAAGGAAGGAGGTCCAGCCCACCTGGGCGTGCCTCGGGAGAATGACCTGAAGATGTAATTCCACAATGTCATCCAGGGAAAACCGCACGGAGTACATTTCTACTCTGACACAGGTGGATACAGGCGGCCACCAGGAGTCACAATCAATTTCACTGCTGGCCACTTTTTCCTCCCACTCAGGTCATTATCCTGTGGTGTAACTGACAGTGATCAATACTTCCTTGACCTTCTAGAAAATGTTAACAAGTTCTTACCACAGACATTTGGTTCTCCCTGTGACGTACATCTCTGCCTGGTCCACGGGCACTCAGAATGCCTGTCTCTCATTCACTTCGCCAGGTTACATCTAGTGGCTCACCTCCATGGTCAATGTTGGGATTATTTCTCCCCAGGAGCCTTCTAGAATTCTTCCTTCAAGCTCTCCTTCTCAGATCCTCTTTTACACAAAAATCTATGTATGTCTCTAAGTCCCTTGCTTCTTCCCAGTGGCACAACACACTGCTTCTCACACTTGAACAAGAGACACGTTGTCCCTGAGAAGCACCTATATGCATGGTCCTCATACATCAACTGTCTGGTGATTCGATCTTTTTATTTATGTCAATACTGGGAAATACCTATGTGAAAATGTCCTGATGGCAGTTGTCCGACCTCCAACTTTATACGCATGTATAAAAATCACTAAGATCACCAGCATCATATGGGGCGAGGTTAGACACGGGTTTTACTTCCAATCTTTGGATCAGTTCTGACACAATAATTCTCTCACAATGCTCTCTGCTCCTCTATTTGGCTCACTGATTTGCCTCAATGGCCACAGTGAACTCATATAATTCCTGAGACTGTCACTGTTTGGGAGGGGAAGTCTGTCTCCAAGCAGCTCTGATGGTGTGGGAATGACGCCGTCTTCACCCCTATCTGCGACACTGATTCCAATCAAGCCTAGGGAATGAGTTGAAGACGTTTTCTCTCTGTTGTTCTGGCTTTAACGGGGGGAATTAACTGGTTAAAATCCAGGGTCAGATGACGCAGAGCACTGTTTTCAATCAGGATTGCCTCTTTATAGCCACACCCACAGACAAGCTCAGCCCTGGGGCCTCTGGTGTTGGCCCTGTTTGGGCAAGGGTGATGAAGTTCATTTATCACTGCCAATAAATGCTCATCAATACATTGTGGTCCCTGGTTTGACAACTATGGCTTCCTGACACACAACTGAAAGCACCCCACTCAGAGGGCTCGTTCAGTGGGCTGAGAGCTCACCATGCTTGCTCCTATTCTGGGTGGTGCTGCCTCTGCCGCTGTTTCTTTGCCACCGTTCACAATGTCCTACCCAGTAACTTGTTGAGCGTTACCAAGTCTATGCCTAAAAGGAGGGTAGCAAGTAATTCATTAACACAGCCTTCTACAGTACAGTATTCTGCCCACTAACACTGCACATTTGGCTATAATGAATTCTCAGGAGCAAGGTGAGACTAATTCTGGCGGTCATGGTAAACGTTATATGTTAACATGAATCAGTCATGTTCTTGGTGCTTTGGTAGTTACACAATGATGAAATTTGACCGTTATGTGATGATGTCTTTCTCCTCCATACTTTTGAACTGATGACGTCATCCTACAGTTTTGCATAATGATCAGGTATTTGGCACCTAACCAGCTCAGTAAGGGAGGAATGGTGCAGCTACAGCAAAGAAGGGCCTGTGCCTTTCCAGAAGATTGACTTTACTTTCATATGTTGGAAATACAACAGTAGGAATTTTGTGTAAAATTAAACACACATCGCATATGCCCATAGTACGAGTATTACCTGATATATACCATTGGAAATGTTTGAAGAAATGTCATGCTTGTAGGTTCCCTTTGACAGGTAACTCTATTTCTCTAGGCTGTGTGTTTGGCCTGCTGAGCTATTGGAAGTACTGAGAGGGGAAAACATCAGAAGCTGGATGTGCACTGAGGTTAATTTTAAAACTAAATATAAAAACTCAAACTATAATTTTCTTCCTCATATTTCCCCATGGTCTCTAAGCAGCCTTATCAGGTGACCCATGTCCTCACCTGTTAGTCCTATTGATATACCATTTGCCTCATAATTTATAATAAACAATAATGAATCCAGAAATTATTCATGTATTTTCCAATATCACACTACTGTCTTCATTAAGTTTTTAGAATAAAAAATAGATTGCTTAAATTTATTCTTGCTAGCATCTCTGCTTCCTCCAAATTCATAACATCCTGAAATTTAAAATATCATTTTTTGCAGGTTGAAACCAGCAGACATGTAAAGAGAAGAAATTTATACTTTTAGATATGTTGACCAAAAGGTTAGCATATTTTTTTATTTCTTGAGGTTTCAAAATGTTATAGATAATCTGTTTCTACTAAGGCAGATTATAGTCTGCAGAAAACTTTATTCAGTTACAGTTTTCCCTAGGTTGCTGATTAGCTGCTATAGTTTTACCAGGAGGAAAAAACACCACCACCAACAAACAAACAAATGCATGGCCCCTGAGTCGGCACTGGCTCCCAGTGACCGTGCAGGACCGGGTGGACTGGCCCTGGGGTTCCTGAGACTGTCACTCTGTTTGGGAGGGCAAGTCTGTCTCCAAGCAGCTCTGATGGTGTGGGAATGACGCCGTCTTCACCCCTATCTGCGACACTGATTCCAATCGAGCCTAGGGAATGAGTTGAAGGAGTTTTCTCTCTGTTGTACATTGGATATTTATTAAGTTATTTCACCAGAACACCCACTCTTCCTTGTGCACCACACCCAGGACTCAAAATAGCTCTAATTTAGCAATAAAAATTCAAGTTTCCAAAATGCTAGAAGGATCTTTGCCACAGAAGACCTATTTTACTTAATTTGCAATTCTGGGGCTCGTTGGGTAAAGACCAAGACCTCATGCAGCACAGCATTATGGGACAAAGAGAGAGCGACACCTGTGCTAGGCCCACTGACTTCTGAAGAAGACAGTCTGAGCTACTTTCACTTGGTTTGTAGAGAAAAGGTGGGTACTGGGGAGAGTGGATGGTACTTGAACTTGCCGTGTGGGTAGTCCAAACACAGGCTCATGAGGCATACGTACGTGGTGTGTGCTGGAGATGGAAGAGGGGAAAGAAAGGTATGACTCTAGATCGGAGAGCTTGCATTTACAGCATTTCTCTGACACAAGGATTAGGAGTGGACGGGGATTTTGGGTCCTGCTGTGGCATCAGCTTCCTCTCTGGAATATACTTACATCTACCTGTGCTCCTTGGCAGCTTAGCAGAGCATAGCTTCCACTCCACATGCCGTACTCCAGGGGAGGATAAGCTTTTCGCCTCCTACAACATCAGCGCAAAGATTAAGCTTTATAGAGAACCTGGGTCAGCCAAAAGATGGGTCCTCACTTTGCACCCACCAAAAGAGGATTCTGGAGTTTGACAGTGATAAGCCCTTTAGTGAAAGGACAGTGGTATAATATGCTATATTTCTAAACACTGTTTATCACTGAGCAATGTGTATGCCTTGAGCAAATGCTATCTGATGAGTGTTAAGTCCCTTTTCCTCTTTAACCACCTCCTCCCTTTATACAGTGTTCAGTTTATCCTACCAAATCAGTGTCTTCGTGATCCCTGGACTGGCTGCCTGACGGACCCAATTCTATAGGAAAGCTGAGACCAGTATCTAGATGCAGGTTCAGGGTGGGAGCTGGGGGGGAAACTGAGACCAGTATCTAGATGCAGGTTCAGGGTGGGAGCTGGGGGGGAAACTGAGACCAGTATCTAGATGCAGGTTCAGGGTGGGAGCTGGGGGGGAAACTGAGACCAGTATCTAGATGCAGGTTCAGGGTGGGAGCTGGGTGATTGGTCTGGTTAGGGGCAGAGCCTCAGATCTTTGGCTAAGAAAGGTCAGACTAGAAAATGATTCTGTAGGTCCAGCCATCAATAACTGAGTATCAATAACATCAGATAGAGCAACACGTTAATTCTCTATAATAATGAGACCAACTTTAGTGCTGTTTTACTCTGCGGAAATGGAGGCCCGGAAAGGCTAGTAACCGTGTCAAGTCCTCTGCTGCGGTTGTGAGTCGGGAGGATGCGAGGCCAGCTTCTTCCCACTCAGTAGCCTTGTTGGTTTTTACGTGACTTTCACAACTGCACAGGACACAGGCTTTCTGAAAATGTCAGTGTCTGAAGAGATAGGCATCTTTCTTTGATCAGACCTTTCTGTGAATCATAGAGGAAAATAGGTTGAGCTGACCTTCTTATGGAATAAAGAAAGCGTAAGTAGAACAAAGGCGACTTTGCCTGTGAAAGAACACAGATCCCAAGGATCATATGTAAGCACACACACACACACTTCAACCTGTTTGATTTATCAGGGGTCAGAAATAATGATCTTTATTGGTTTTAATCCACCCACCTATTTGAATAAGTTCTAGATGCTTGGCCTAATACAGCAATGATGTCTGGTTTCAATCATTCTTTTTGCAGTTGATTCAATTGTTATTAAGTACTAGAATGGATTCTCAAATATGCAGAGTGTCACAATTATGAGGTCACTTCCCTGTATGCATGTCCTGGCACTCTGGACCTGACAGAAACAAACAAATGCTTTCTATTTTTCTGACCATATTACTTGAGGAAAGCAGGAGCATGCTATGATACCCCATCTCCATGTGTGAGCTCCGTCGTGTACAGCACATGGGAGTGTCCTCACAGAACTGATTGCACACCTCCTCGCTCTCCAGGGCAGGGTCTGACACGCAATTTCCAAAGCTATCATCATCATGTTGTGGTGATCAGGACATGTGATGGCTTCCCGGGACTTTCATGTGGGATGTCCCTGAGGGTAGTCTTGGTCTGACAAGGGCCTGCTTTCTTTCTATCACCAGGGACTGGTTCCTGTCCCCACCAGGCTTCCCTATGTCCTGGGGTTTGATCAGCACGCCTTCAGACAGCCCTTTGTCCTGCCTGGGTGAGCCCTGCTTCTTCTCCTGCACATCTTTTGAGTTCAATAAAACGGAAGCTCACATTCTTTCCCCTTCACTTTTCAATTGCCAGCTCCTCAGCCAACTCTGACCTCATCTGTATCCTCCACTCCTTGTCACATCTATTTTCTCGTCAGTGGGCATTCAGTAGCTCATTTCTCCCGCAGAATCTCAATTGCAGGGTGGCACCGTCTGGCCATAAACCCAAGTCCCAGCTCCAGCTCTCTTCCGGGGTGTTCCCAGGAGCCTTGCAGCTTCCAATTATAAATGATCATATTTGGTAGGAATCTTATCGATGATCTAAACTCAAACAATTTATTTTTACGCATGAGGCAGCTGGGTTCAAGTGAGGTAAGATGATTGGGCTAATGTTCTACAGCCCCGTGGGCACCGGTCAGTGGTAGGACAGGGGCCTTACCACCCCATGCAGTGCTCCTTCCAGGCTTCTAGTTTTATTTACATCATTTGTTGCTACTCTTTTATTTTAAAGAACCTGCTATGCATATATCTGCCCTGTTTAGTTCCAATTCTTTAAAATGTGGTTTGTAAGGTTACAAAATAATAATAGTTTTGTTTGTTTTCTTTAAGTCAAATGAAAGGAAATTATAGATGAAATAGTATGTTAAAACTAGAATGTTCATGAAAGGAATTTATGCCTCTCATGAAGTAGGACCACTATATCTCATTTCCCAGCAACCAAAGCAAAGAAGGATGGTGTACAGTTGACGATTCACACGGTTCCTAACACAAAATTTCAGTTATTCGGAACTGAACTCTTTCCAGCACTATCTCATTTTACATTTCGGCTTCATTTTCTTCTGCCTGGAGAAAAAGCGTCCTGTCCCCTCATTGAGCGAGTTGTGGGTGTGTGGCGCTGCTTCTCCTTGCACCCAGATTGCTTTGTCTTCCAGACTCAGGATTAGGATCGCAGGCCCACTCCTGGGCCTGTGTGGAATGGCAGCCCAGAGCTTAAAGGCAGGATCCATGCTGTTCCAAGCAAAAACCAATGACATATTCTTTCTTTGCAAATTCAATACAGCATCCATTTTTATTATCTTTCTGCTCTATTTTTAATTTTCCTAAGTGTTATAATAATTTCTTTGAAATAACTTTAAAAATGTTAGACAACACAAAAGAATCAAATCAATAACTCCATCCACGAGTCAGGGCAACATTCACCCACCTTGGCACCAAGTATGTGGATTTTGTTACGAACAGAGTCTTCGGTGGAAATTGAGTTCCATTAGCTTCTAATAATGAGGTGCTACTGCTCCCCCTCTAACGACTTCAACTCTGAACTTCATGTTCTCTTGGGTGTCTCATGGATCGGCAAGCAGTTGTATAGGCTTATTTGTGCTACTATTAACATGCACAGCTAGCACACGCCATGCGATTACCTAATGATCATTGAAGATTTGTATAATGTTCCACAACATGAACTAATTGATTCTCAGGAGGAAAAGAAAACTACTGTGCTCTGGAACTTTTGTGTTTTGCTTTGTTTTTGGATTTTCATGCATGTCACCAAAGATCAAAGATTAAAGTCCACAGCAAGCCTTCCTGTATAGACCGTCCATAGGCTGGCCAAGGAGAAGGAAGGCAGAAGTGAGGAAGGAAATGGGGGATGGTAAAGGAAAAATTCATGGACGTGATAGTCTCTTTGACTTTAGTACATGCCTGGCAATCTGCCTGCTGAGCAATGTCTGCTTAATACTCCCCCGCCCTGTGCCTTTATTACATTAATGATGAGGAGAGTGATTTCATTGACAGCTGAAGCACTTCTAAAGCTAAGCATCTAGGATTGTACGCACAGTCGAGTGGGGATTCCTAGGCAGAGCATTTGGGGACGTGCTCCAAGACTAACCTAAAGGTAGATGGTTCAAAAATAGCCAGAGCAAGTACCTGGTGCCTTGCTGCTTGAAAGTCCTGTAGCATACGAATATATTCTTCCCCCTCCTACCTACCCCCCCACCCCGCCAACCCACCCATCACCTGGGCTGGAAATTGACACAAGCAACTGTGTTTGTTGTTATTATTGAGTGGTACTTTCTAAATAGGCCTTTCCTTAAGAAAACACTTTCCTTTAAGCATGACATTTGCCTCACTTGCAAATCACAGAATTCGGTCTTGCATTTGTTTCTTTCTCCCCAGCTCCACGCTCCTTTATAACCCAAAACAAGCTGAACGGTCAAAACCAAGATAATGAAACACAACGTAAAGAGTGAATCAGTCAGTAAATCCCTCACTCCATATACAGAAAATCATCACCAGCTGTTGCCCAATTCAATGCAGCAACTGCCGAGTGCACCGGCGTTCCCGGGAGAATGCACACATACTATGTGTGCCCAGCAAACGCTTCCATGCACACCCAGAGGACTTCCACAGAATACACATTTTTTTCTGCACGTTACATTTGTGTTCCGTTAGAAGCATTCCGACACAAAGACGCGGCGGACAAGCAGCGGGCCCAGCACCTGGCGTATCCGCACGTTCAGCTGTGTGCGGTCACGAGTCTGAAAAGAGCCCCCTTGGCCCCCAGCCCGCCAAGTTCAAGGGCCATCTGCAACACTGTCACGCCTGCAACGCGAGCGGGTAAGCGCGCCATCCGTCTGCTCAGCTATTTGTTTACATGGACTCACCATACATGGGTCGGGCAGCGCTGTGGACACAGGGTTGGACCGAGCTCCCTCCCAGGAGCAGTAAAAGGTAAACTGAGTTTTCTGCCAGGAAGAGACTCAAGAGCTAGTGAAACTGACAAATGCTCAATTTAGTAGAGAGGAGGATCGCCTTCCACGGCCTTCCCCGAGGCGTAATGCGGCTCAAGAAACAGGCGTGGGGAAACTCCCGCATCTCAGAGAAAGCATCCGACAGGCTGTGTGGAAGTGGACTAGAGTATGGCACATTCCGACATGTCATGTAAACCACTGTCTCCTCTACACGCAAGGAGCAACGTTCCTACCGTAAAATCATGACAATGTTTTCAAGGAATAAAGATAACTCCTTATATTATTGTAAATGCTTTATAATGTTTGTTGTCTTTTACATTCAAGGTTCTATCTCCATGAGGTTTTAAGGCATGTTGTAGAGATCAAATATCATTTTTATCCAGGTAGACATTCTACTGCAGTGCCGTGGACGCAGGCACAGCAGGGACGCTCTCTGGTTTGCAGTCTCGGGGAGAGGACTTGGGAAGCTACCCCTTGGTGTTGCTAAGTGCAGGTAAGTCCAGTCTCACTCCCAGGGGCCCTGTGACCACCGACAACTGCTCCCGCCTCACAGCCTCCTCACCAGCACTGCGGGTGTGAGCCCCTTGCTGCCACCACTGCCAGCGCCTCCTGGTAAGAGCCCTCCTCTGGGTCTCTGCCGTCTGCTTCCCAAAGGCTTGGTGTCGCTCCGGATGACACGCCCCAAGGTGTGCTTCCCTTAGGTGCGGCTCGCGCCTCAACGGACGTCCTTTCTACTGATGGCTTTAAAAAGGCTCTTTGCGTCCGATTAACCCAGCGTGCAATGTGGCCTTTGATTGCTGACAGCTGCCGCCAGGGCGTCGACTGCAGGAAAGAGTAAAAGGAAATCCTTCACAACTTTCACCTTGCCGCTCTTTATCATGATATTCCCTTTTAGTCCAGTAATGAGGAACTTTGTTTTATTCATAGAGTTAAGGTGTACTCCACCCCGAAGGCTGTAGTATTTCATTTTCATCACCCTTTCAAGTCCTCTTTGATTTTAGGAAGCAAGGTCGTGTCATCTGCGTGTGGATGATTGTACATGAGTCTCCATCCAATCCTGACAATCTTCTTGAAGTCCAGCTTCTTGGATTATGTGTTCAGGATAAAGATTGAATCCATGTGGTAAAAGTGTACGACCCTGACGTATAGATTTCCTGCGTTTAAATCACATAATTACTCCTTGTTCTGTTCAACTTACTGCCTCTTGGTTTGTGTTTAGGCTCCACGTGAACTGGCCTAAGTATTCTGGAATTCCCAGTACTCACAAGATTGTCTATAATTTGTTGTGACCCACACAGTGCAATGCTTTTCCATAATCAATAAAACATGTAAATGGCTTTTCTGATATGCTCTGCTTTCAGAAAAGATCTATCTGGTGTCAGCAATAATTCCCTATTCCCCACCCTCTTTGGGAAGTAGCTTCCATTTCTAGCCATTCCCTGTTAATGTAATGCTGTAATCACTTTTTGAATTATTTTCAGCAAAATTTTAGATGTGTATGATATGAATGACATATTGTTCAAAAATTGCAGCAATCTGTTTGGTCACCTTTATTTGTAATGGGATCACAAATACGGATCTCTCTCAGTCAGTTGGTCAGCTAGCTGTCTTTTACGTTCCTTGGCATGGATGAGTGAGCACTTTGTTGAAACATCTAACTTGGACTCCCCTTAATTCCTGGACCCTGGCTCTTTTCAAACAGTGACCCTATATTCCTTCCATATTCTTTTGATGTTTAATATTTTGTTATTTGAGCACTTTTTCCTTAGACTCTCTCAAGTATTACAACTCAAGCCTTGCATTACTTCAGCTATTTGACTTAAGCAAGGTTGATTGTGATCTGCCCTTTTGCTTTCAAACTTCAAGTCTTTGCACATGACATGATAATGCTTTAGTTTTTGTTTGTTTGTTATTTTTCATCACCCTTAAATATCTCCTGCTCAACTCTTTAAAAAAAAATTTATTATTATTTACACCATTTCGCCATTCATGTTAGCTATTCTACATTCAAGAGCAAGTTTCAATCTTTTTGGAAACTTTTTTTCTGTCTTTTCTTGTTAGTGGTTTTTAATTTTTTTGTTTGTTTGTTTCCTTTCTGTGTGATGCAGTATCAGCCCACCACGTGACTCATCAATAGTCATTAGTGATCAATGCAGCAAATGTATTCTGAGGTCATCTCTAATCCAGGTGGCATATACTCAAGTTAGTGCTTTGGCTCTTGTGACCCATTTAAATTTTCTTGGATTTGCATATGAGCAATTAATGGTCTGTTTCATAGTGGCCCCCTGAGTTTGTTCTGCTTTACGATATTTAGCCTCTCTGTTTACAGGTGTTGTGGATTTGGTGTTTGTGAACTCCATCAGGAGATGTTCATGTGTATAGCATTGTTGATAAAGTTATTTATCTTAAATAGGTCATTTATCTTCCAAACTGTTACCATATGATCTCTGGTATTATTTTTATCACCAAGGCCTGATGTTGATTTTTCTTTGTTTTTAACTTTCTCATTCCAATCACTAATAAGTATCAATGCATCTCAATTCATGTTTTATCGATTTTAAACTGCAAATCTAGTAAAAAAAAACCCTTTAATTTATTCATCCTTGACATTAATGGTTGGTGCATAAATTTGCATAATAATTGTATTAACTTTCTTCCTGTCATTGAGAATATTTTCCTTTAGGAAAAACTTGAAATATTATTTTCATAGTGAATTCAACACCATTGTTTCTTCGGTGTGCCATTCCCTGCACAGTAGATCACAATGGTAAACCCTGGTCCCTTTCAGCTCACTAAGACCTCAAGTATCTTTGGGCATTCCAAATCATGCTTTGTATGACTTTCAACATTTTAAGACTTGTGCTTTACTCGTTCTTCTTTCTGATTATTAATGCATGTTTTCATTTGTTTCTTCTCATTTTGAGTGAGGACATTCATATTTCTAGTGTTTTGGAAGCTACTAGTAAATGAGTTCCACTCAAATCTTGATTTGTTCAAAGTATTTTTTACATTTATCATTAAACACCATTGAATTTTTAAAAACTGGTTTTCTCAACTTGTTGAAATAATATTTGAATATTCAACTTGTTACATGGTAAATTGCACTGAGTGCATTTTAATATTAAATCATTCTTGATGAGCCCCTAATAAAATGATCTAAAAAATAAATCATTATTGATTTTCTGATTGGGGGAATAACTTATCAATGTATTTTTGTATTGATTTATTTGGAATGTTAATATTTGCTTTATTATCACTGTATTTTTGTTCAAATATTGGGTTGTTCTATAAGTCTTCTTTGTCACAGGATGGCTTAAGCTTTGGTGTGAAGGTTATCTTAGTTATTTAGTGCTGCTGTAACAAAAATATCACAAGTGGATGTCTGTAACCAAAAAATGTATTATCTAATCTTGCAACTGGAAAGCTAACAGTTTAAGTCCAGAGTGCCTCCTCCCAGTGAAGGCTTCTCTCCCTCTGTCTCCTGGTTCTAAGAGATTCCTAGCACAGGAACTCTGGGCCCGAAAACAAATTCTCATTCAACTCTTTTTTCATGGTGGTTGTGGTTGTTACATAATCTCATGTCAACATGAGGCTATTAAGAATGAAGGGGTGGAGGCTAACCTGTCAATCAGGTCACAGCCTGTGGATACCTTCCCCCCCAACCCCCGTGTGGGCCTTCTCATTAGGATTCTGGGATCTTCCTCTCTTTCTCCCTGGAGGTGGGACACACTCCCTCTTTGCTTTGGCTTCCTGTTGAGGAGCCACACCCAGAGAACTGGAGGAGCCAGCATTGAGATGCTTCCACTGACATGGGATCCATGTGTTCTTCCTGCATTCGGCAGCATTGCTTGTGCTGTGTGAATCTGAAGAGGAATTTATGGACTAGTATCAGATATATGGGATAATATCAGACTTCTGAACTTGATCTGGATGGGCTGGATGTTTTCTCAATGACAATTACTCTTTAATATAAAGTTGATTCTTTTTATAATTGTTTTATTAGGGGTTCATAAAACTCTTATCACAATCCATACATACATCAATTGTGTAAAGCACTTTTGTACATTCATTGCCTTCATCATTCTCAAAACATTTGCTCTTCACCCAAAATCCCCTCCCTCCCCATTCCCCATCCATCATGAATCCTTGATAATTTATAAATTATTATTTTGTTATATTTTACCCTGTCCGATGTCTCCCTTTACCCACTTTTCTGTTGTTCATCCCCCAGAGAGGAGGTCACATGTAGATCCTTGCAATCGGTTCCCCCTTTCCAACCCACCCTCTCTCTATGTTCCCAGTATCGCCACTCATACCACTGGTCCTGAAGGGTTCATCCGTCCTGCATTCCCTGTGCTTCCATTTCCTATCTTACCAGTGTACATCCTCTGGTCTAGCCAGATTTGTAAGGTAGAATTGGGATCATGATAGTGGGTGGGGAGGAAGCATTTAGGAACTAGAGGAAAGTTGTATGTTTCATCGTTGCTACATTGCACCCTGACTGGCTCATCTCCTTCCTGAGACCCTTATGGAAGGGGATGTCAAGTGGCCCTCAAATGGGCTTGGGGTATCCACTCTGCATTCCCTTCCTCATTCACTATGATATAATTTTTTTTGTTCTGATGATGCCTGATACCTGATCCCTTAGACATCTCATGATCGCACAGGCTGGTGTGCTTCTTACATATGGGCATTTTTGCTTCTGAGCTAGATGGCTGCTTGTTTACCTTCAAGCCTTTAAGACCCCAGGCGCTATATCTTTTGATAGCTGGCACCATCAGCTTTCTTCACCACATTTGCTTATTCACCTACTTTGTCTTCAGTGGTTGTGTCTGGAAGGTGAGCATCATAGAATGCCAATTTAATAGAAGAAAGTATTCTTGCATTGAGGGAGTACTTGAGTGGAGGCCCAATGTCCTTCTGCTACCTTAATACTAAACCTATAAATATATGCACATAGATCTATTTCCCCATCATATATTAATATATTTTCATATGTACATGCCTTTATTAAGACCTCTATAAATGTCCCTTGCTTCTGAGCTCTTTCCTCTGTTTCCTTTGACTATCCTCTTGTCCCACTATCATGCTCAGTCTTCATTTGGGTTTCAGTAAGTCCTCTTGGTTACGTTATCCTTGATCACACCCTACCAGGCCTCCTACACCCTCCTCACCATAGATTTGAATCACTTGTTGTTCCCTTGTCCCTGGGTTTGTTAACACCACTACCTTTCCCCTGACCTCCCCCTCTCCCCAGAACTGTCGGTCTTGTTGGTTTCTCCTCCATATTGGTCGTCCATCCTATCTTATTTAGACAGTCTTGCGGAGATAATAACATGCACAAAAATAAGACAGAGAAAAACCAAGCAACAATATACAACAAACCAAAACAACAACAAACCAATGGCAAAAATAAAGCAAAATACAAAAAGAAAGAAAAGCGTGTAGTTAGTTCAAGGACTGTTTGTTGGCCTTTAGGAGTGTTTTCCAGCCCAGTCTGTTGGGCACCACGCCCTGGCTAGAGCTGATTCTTATATGCATATGCATATCTCTAGATTTGTTCTCTAGTCAACCAGGACTAGCATGGTGGTCATAGATCCATCTGGTCTCTGTTAATCTCTGCTACAGCTCAAAAGAGATGAATCAAAATATAACTAATCCAATGTTTCAGTTATGAATAGCAACTTCTTTCTCCTCCCTCATTCACTTTCCAATACACGAGTGGCACAAATTCAGCTCTCGTTCCTGGTGACTCCTGTGTGGTTTCCCTGTGTTTGAGCTACACAGGGAGAGTGGTGAGAAAAGGTAATGCAATTGGAAAGCCATACAAATTAGGCTTCAGATATAGTTGTAATCTTTCATTTTTTTTAACCTGATTGATAGGTGCATTGTTGTTTTTATTTTCCTTATGTGTTTGCACTACTTTGTATCTGAAACATTTAATGAAATTTTAGAAACAGTATAGTAAAATATCTTCAACAGATATTTATTGAATCATTTTTCCACTATGCACCAAAAATAGAAAAGAAGTAGTCAAACATCGGCAAACCATCAGGATATTTGCTAATCATTCCATTAAATTGTTCTTACAAAAATTCCCATGCCTTGCAATGCTCACAAGAATACCCAAAAATGATGCTCAAAAAGTAAAAGTTATTCCTGATGTTAGTTGTTAATTGCTTCAAAATTATCAAAGTTTTATCAAAGACTTTATCAACTAAGAAACACTAGCATCATAAGAGAGAACCCATCCTAGACCTCAGATTTTAGAGTCTCTGGAAGGCCTGGTGGTTGGTTTAGTTATGCATTACCTTGTAAAGCATGCCAACCCGGGGGCTTGGACATAAGACCTCATAGAGGAAGGCTTAGAGCAGTGGTTCGCAACCTTCCTAATGTCTCTGCCCTTTAATACAGTTCCTCGTGTTGTGGCGATCCTCAACCATACCATTATTCTTGTTGCTAATTCATAACTGAAATTTTGATATTGTTATGAATTGGGCAATCCCTGTGAAAGGACCCTTTGACCCCCGAAGGACTCAAGCCCATAGGTTGAGGACCGCTGGCTTAGAGGGTCAATTAGGTGGCAGACAACTAGGCAGTGCAGTATGTGAAGGGTCCAAATATCCATGCAGACATTTAAATAAAAGAGGCACCTGAACTGCCAGATGTGATCGGATTGAAGGCTCAATATGAGCACGGGATGGGACTAAAGGTAATCCAGATGTTGTGACACAAAGTCATGAGCAAAGCATCAGCTTTCACGCTACATTAATTTTTTAGTGAATTTCAAATGCAGGGACAACACTTCCAATAGCTGTTACATAAAAGTTGACCAAAGAAGGCAAGGAAACATCTAATGGAATTAATAAATTTTGAAGATGCAAAAACCAAAGCACAAAAGATAATGGAACAAATTAAAGATCACAAGAAACACTGATAGCTTTGAAAATGATGTCTTCTAACTCCACACAATCTCCTTTTAATAAGTCCAAAGCACTACTAAACCCTTTGGTTTTAATAATCCTCTTCCAGGATGTACGTATGATCTTATTTTAGTCACAGCAAGGAAAACTAAAGCAACAGACCGGAAGGAGAACTAGTAGCAAGATCATAGGAATGTCAGAGAGGCGAAAAGGTAGTTTTTCTCTCTTATTCTCTGTATTAATTGTGCCACTTTCACAGACTTTGCCTTTTCTCCAACATTTTGTTTTCATTGCAGATTTTCCCAGAATGCCCTGAGCCTCTTACAGCATGGGCATTGTGCTGAGTCAGTCAGAAGTGATCTCATCAGTTTTGCAGGGAGTTCCTACTGTGTGATGAAGAGAACAGAGCCCAAATAAATTAGATTGCAAAGAAAATCATCATCAACTAGAATGCGAGTTTAAAACAATAGAAGTAACTTTGATGGGATGTTGGGACATTTAAAATAGGCAATGTTACTGATTTTAATTTAGGAGTAGATTACTTGGGGAAACTTTGTGATTTAAAATTAGGAGAGATGTATGATGGTTGCATTCTTTCCCCATACATATTCAATCTGTGTGATGAGCAAATAATCTAAGAAACGAAGCAATGAAGAAGAATGTGGTATCAGTATTACAGGAAGACTTACAACGACCTGTGAGATGCAGATGTCACATACTTGCTTGCTGAAAGCAAGGATTTGAAGCACCTACTGCTAACGCCCCATGGCTGCGGTCTTCAGTATGGGTACACATGTCAGGATCAAGAAGACAAAACTCTTCACCATTTGATCAAAGATACACAGACAAGATTCAATTTGTCGAGAATTTTCATTTCCCTTGGATCTACTCGCAACAGCCATGCTAATAGCAGTCAGGAAAATGAACCACAGTGTAAAAGCGGATAGACGAGGCCTCTTCAACATGTCACTCTAAGGAGCAAGGCGTGCCTAACAGAAGCAGTGATACTGTTAGTTGCTTTACATGCATGAAAAGCTAAACAATGAATAGGAATCATAAGGAAGAATGGATACCTTTGAATGATCATTTGAGTGAAAAATAATAAATACACTCTGGACTATCTGAAAAACAATCGGTCTTGGCAGGAATACAGCCAGAATGTCCCTCATCAATGAAGTTTTGAGTCCCCTTTGCATGTATTTTGGACTTGATATCAGGCGCGGTCATTGTATTTGGTAAAGTCAGATGCCCGCACCCAAAAGGAAATCCCATACTGCAGAAAGGACGGCTCTGGGACATCAAAAGTGTGCAGTAGGGCTGCGATGAGCCAGACCCCATGGGACGGGAGTGGATTTGGTTTGGGTTCATCACTACCAGCATCTTTCAGTATGGCGCACCTTGGTACTTGGGATCCAAACGTTTCTAGAATGGGCACAGTGACTGCCACAAAGGGTCAAGGAAGAACATGGTCATAACACCTCCGCACACACACACACCCGTGAGGCTACCAGTGTGTCATCACAACAGAGTGTATCCTCGTCAGCCTCACATAGTCACGTGACCAGGCCCTTCCTCGTGTCAGAAAACTTGGTAACGTGACAAGGACCTGGCAGTGGTACCCAGCTGGCAGTCAGCAATAGAGCAAATCTTTGCCTCGTCAAACCTCCACAAAAAGGGCTTCTGAAACCTTGATTTCAGCCTTCTCACATGCTGAGCAGAGGGCTTAGCTACAACTTGTCTGGTTGCTGCTACATGGGCACTGAAATAATAAGTCTGTGTTATTAAATCCACTGTCACTGGGAAGGTGGTCTGTTCTGCACCAACAGAAAACTAGTAAGCCTCGCTTCACTATCCTCGCCATCTTTCTCACTGTCTTCCAGCAATGGTTATTGCGTTTTTCTTGTGCAGTCGAGTAGAATAGAGTACACGTATGGTGTGATTGTGGCCATGGTGCTAACCCAAGTCTCAGAGAAGACCCTTCCATCATGCAGCTCATATTGATGTAGGACTTAGTTCAATTACTGTTTGATATGTAGGTAGCAACACATAAAGCAGTAACTGAGATAAGTGAGAAGACCAGTATAGCATTCTGAAAGTCCCCACAGAACCAGTGAGTGCAGGAAACGCTTTCTGAAGTGGCGATAGCAATGGAATAAAAGTTGATGGATAAGCAGTAATTTTCTACATCAAAGATGTAAAGAAGGTATTCCAGGAAGCAGCAGCAGCATTGGAAAGTTGCACAAGGAGGCAAAGAATAGATAGGAACAAGGGACTAAAGGAAAAGCCGCAGAGGGAGGTCAGCAGAGGCTAGCACATGCCAAGTCTTAAGCAATCATATTGTTTGTTTTTGTGTGTGTTTTCCCCCTCGGTATGACAAAGGAAAGCCATTTGACAGTTTTAATGGAGCAGGAAAAGCACTTCAAGGACAGGCTAATATAAACTGAAGAGAGTATGTAAAATAGAGTAAGCTTAAAATGGCAGAATAGGTAGAAAATTCATGTAATCAAAGGAGTGATGGTGACAGGGAGAGTAGAAAAAAGACATGGAAAATGCGCCAGGCGGGGGTTGGATATGTGATTGGAAAACTATAGATGGGCAATGGAGAGAGTTAATAGGAAGGCAGCCAACATGCCTCCAACTTTCCTCCTGGTAACTGACAGAAGAGGTCCTTGGACAACGTTGCTGTTCACTCGTTGGGAAAGGTATATCCAATGAACAAGTGATTGGAATTGCAAAATTCTGTCATGGGATTTCCAGCTTGCTTTTATCGTCAAGAGCCTGTGTTTCAATTACTGATCTTTCCCTTTTTTTTAAAGTTTCTTACTCTGTTGTTGCTAGGTGCCAGCAAGTGGGTTCCGACTCAGCTACTCTGTGCACAGTAGAATGAAATATTCTTGGTGCTACACCACCCTCACAAGAGCTCATGTGTTCGAGCCCTTGGTTACAGCCACTGAGCATATCCATCGTGTCCAAAGCCTTCCTTTTTTAACTGACCGTCGGCTTTCCTGTGCATGATGTTCTTCTCCAGAGACTGGTCTCTGGACAACTTGCTTAAAATACATGAGACAAAGTCTCACCAGTCTTGCCTCTAAGAGGCAAATGGCTGTGTCTTTTCCAAGACAGCTTTGTTTCATCTTTGGGCAGCCCACGGGACTGTGGATTTGCTGTGCGAGCCCCATGATTTAAATGCACAGATCATCCTTAATCTGCCTTTTTATTTATTTTATGGTTCATATTTTATCTCTTTTTAACCGTTTTATTAGTGGCTCATACAACTCTTATAGCAATCCATACAGACATCAATTGTGTTGAGCACATCTGTACATTCACTGCCCTCATTGTTCTCAAAGCATTTGCTCTCCACCTGAGCCCCTGGCATCAGCTCCTCATTTTCATCTGCCTTTTTAAATGTCCAATTTTCACATGTCTCTGAGACCATTAAATATATCATGTCCTGTGAGGTGTACCTTAGTCCTCACAGTAACATCCTTGCTGGTTCAATAGTCTACAGAGATCTTATGCAGAAGATTTTCCTAAAACAGCAATACCACATGCTAAGTTAGAGTTAAGACTCTGGTCTGGTTCTTCAATTTGAGACGCAGGATGACCTTTTCCAAAGAAGTTACCTCCACATGAAAGCCCTCGCCAACATTATCCTGGGCTCCCAGGAGAGCTGTTTTGTATATATTTATACCTCTAAATCTTGGAGAAATCAACATTTCTTCAGTGTTTGACCCATTGGTTATAACTTTTTATAAGCCTACAATGCTCTTATTTCAGGAGTCTCATTAATCTCTTTCGTGAAGTCTTGGTCTGAGTCTCCTTGGATTGATTGATATTTTATCAAACTAGGAGTTGGAATCAGTTCAGGATTGGACGAAGGTTCATGAACAATCTGCAATATACCGACAACACACTCTTGCTTGCCGCAAGGGAGGAGCTGAAGTTCTTGCAGATGAAGATGGATCCCAGCCCCTCTGATCATTTGTTCAGCATACAGATTAAACAAGCATGGTGGATGAATACATTCCTGATGTACCTCTTTCTTTCTTTGAACCTACACACGATTTCCTTTTTCTGTTCCCACACACTCTTAATCCTTGTCCCTGCTCCACATGAATATAATGTAGTGTTCTGGAATTCCCATTCTTCTTCACAGTTTCCCATGATCCACAGAGTCAATACAAAGACGTGAGCATCTTTCTGGTGTTTTCTGCTTTCAGCCAAGATCCATCTGACATCGGCAATAATATCCCTTTTACTACATTGTTTTCTGAATTTGGCAGGAACTTCTGGCAGCTCCTTGTCAATGCATTGCTCCAAACACTGGTGGTTGTCTAGAGCACATTTCATTTGCATGTGGTATTAATGACAGTGTCCTATTATTTGCATGCACCTTCTGTTGGGTCACCATTCTTGGGGACAGGTATAAATGTGGATATCTTCAAGTGAGGTGGCCAAGAAGCTGTCTTCCAAAGTTCTGGGCACAAGCGAGTGAATGCTTCTAATGCCTAATCAGTCTGTCAGAGCATTTCAAGTGGCTCCACAACACCCTTGAGAATTGTTTTGGTTACTGACTTCAGCGCAGCCTGGACGTTTCTGTTTAGTTTCCTTGGTTCATGATCAGATGCTATTTCTTGAAATGGTTAAATGTTAACTGGTTCTTGGTAGAGTATTTCTGCATATTATTTCCATCTCCAAGTGCCTTCTTTATCATTCAATATTTTGTATGCTTCCAATAGATTTCAGTATTGCAATTGAGACTTGAATGTTCTCTTGAGTTCCTTGTTTGAGATACGCCGAGTGTGTTTATCTTTGTGGTTTTCTAACTCTATATCTTATCACATTTCATTTTAGTACTTTGTTTTCTCAAGTTATCCTTTGAAAATTTTTATTCAGCCCTTTTACTTCTTAATTTCTTCCATTTGCATTAGTTATTTGTGATCAAGAGCAAGTTTCAGAGTCTCTTCTGTAATCTACTTTGATCATTTCTTCTTTTCCTGTTTTTTTTAATCATTTTATTAGGGGCTCATACAAGTCTTTTCACAATACGTACATACATCATTTGTGTCCAGTACATTCGTACTTATGTCGCCATCATCATTCTCAAAACACCTGCTTTCTACTTGAGCCCTTGGTATCAGCTCCTCATTTTTCCCCTCCCTCCCCGCTCCCCTCCCCATTCCCCCTTGATAATTTATAAATAATTATTATTTTATCATATCTTACACCATCCAATGTCTCCCTTACCCAGTTCTCTGCTGTCCATCCTCCAGGGCGGAGGTTATATGTAGACTTTGTCATCTGTTCCCCCTTTCTCCCTCACTCTCCCTCCACCCTCCCATATCGCCACTCTCACCACTGGTCCTACGGGGCTCATCTGTCCTGGATTCCCTGTATTTCCAGTCCTTATCTGTGCCAGTATACATCTTTCTATCCAGCCGGTTATGTAAGGTAGAATTAGGACCATGATAGTGTGGGGGGAGGAAGCATAGCACCATTGGGGACAACACTAGAGACACACAGTGGGAATTGTGCCCGCCATGAGCTCACTACGCCGAAGCCAGCCTCTGGGGGCATGCAGCAGAGCAGCAGGGACAACAAATCAATAAAGTCCCCGGGAATAGAGGCAGTGCCAGGGCATGGCACCCCATCAGACTTAACTGGAAAGCACCTGTGAAGGAAAACAAACAGATGCTGAACTACTCGTACACTTATGTGTGTATGCGTGAGTGTTGTTGTTGTAGCTATTATTTTACTTTCTGTTGGTGCTTTGCGGTACTCAATCTTGTGATAGTATATAGCATGTCTACCTGGAAGGGATAGGTGGAATAAACAAGGCAGAAGAGAGAATAACGGGATGACAGTTCTGGGGGGACATGGGGGTAAGGGAGGCGGGGCAAAGGAAGAGGATGTTAACAAGCCGAGGGACAAGGGAATAACAAGTGACCCACAATCAGTGTCAAGGAGGGTGTGGGAGGTCTGGCAGGGCTGGAACAAGGGCAATGTAATCTAGAGGATTTCCTAAAACCCAAATGAAGGCAGAACATGATAGTGGGACATGAGGAAAGCACACACACACACACACACACACACACACACACACACACACACAAAACAGAGGAAAGAACTAGGAGGCAAAAGTAGTCATAGAGATTTAAATACAGGCATAGAAAGATGTAAATATATTTATATATGACCAGAGTGAAATAAATCCATGTACATATATTTATAGGTTTAGTATTAAGGAAACAGATGGACAGTGGGCCCCTGCTCAAGTACTCCCTCAACACAAAAACACATTGTTCTAACAATTCGGCAGTCTGAGAAGCTCACCTGACTGGAACAATCACTGATGACAATGAGTGCACAAGCAAATGTGATGAAGAAAGCTGATGGTGCCCAGCTACCAAAAGATATAGCACCTGAAGTCGCTGAAGACAATGGATGCACAAGCAAATGTGGTGAAGAAAGCTGATGGTGCCCAGCTACCCAAAGATACAGCACCTGAAGTCTTAAAGGCCTGAAGATAAACCAGCAGCCATCTAGCTGAGAGACAACAACACGGAAGAAGCACACTGGCCTGTCCTGACTCAATCACTGAGGACAAAGTGGGTGCTTTTCCTGTTTGTTTGTTTTTTAATGACCTTTTGCTTTCTCCATGTATGATGATTTTGATGTCATCCTATGAGTCACGAGGTCTTCAGTCTTTAGTGTTCAATACATAAAATACGCTCTTTTTTATTAATTGGGAATCTATACATACGTCATATCCTACCATATTACAATCAGATCAGGAAGACGTTCACAATTGCTTCCACAATCAGTTTCCAACCTTTCTTTATGTCAGACATACACGTCTGTCTTGGAAGCTGTACAACAAGAAGGCTCCTTCAAGACAAAATGGTGAGACTTGCCTCACGTACTATGGACTTGTTGTTAGGAGAGGCGGTCCCTGGAGACGGTCATCATGCTTTGTTAGTAGCGGCTCAGTGAAAAGGAGGAAGCTCTTCAGTAAAATGGCTAGACCCTGTCGTTGCATCGTGGGCTTATGCACACCAGCATTTGTGAAGCACAGGCTAGATCATTGCCTCATTCGCTATGCTTAGGGTCGCTATCGATCAGAATTGTGTTTTGGATTTGTTTTCATTTTCTTCAGTTGCAACCTGAACATATATATGAGCAAATGATGGTCTGTTCCTGGCCTCATTTTAGCCGCTCTATCCTGCTTTTCCACAGACGTAGTCATTTTGGTTTCTGGGTATTCCATCTGCAGTACTCGTGGATATAATCACCATTTGTGTTGATGAAGTTGTTGATCTTGCAGAATTCTATCGTGTGGCTCCAGAACCACTGTTCCTTCCTTTTGTGCTTCCAACCTTTGCCTTTTAATTATCAATAATTTTCAATGCATCTCGATTCCATGTTCGTTCAACTTCAGACTAAAGATGTTTGGTTAAATGCTTCATTTATTCTTCATTAGCTTTAGTGTTTGATGCATGAATTGGAATGATAGTTGTATTGACTGGATTTTCCTGTATATTGACTGGGTTTCCTTAAAATATTTCTTTGTATAAATATTATCCTATCAACACAACATTGTTGTTTCAAATTAGATCTTGTTTTATCTTTTTTGATAATGAATGTCATTTCTAGCATAGAAAACTATGATCAACATCAGTCTATTTCAGCTCACTAATGCCTTGGATATCAGTATTTTGATTACTTCCAATTTTCCTGGATTTATACAGTAGGACCCTGGATCTTGACGCTAATCTGTTCTAGAAGGAGCAGCAAGATGCAATGCAGTGGAGTTCTGAATCAACTTTTCCCATAAGAAAGAACTGAAAACAGATGAATCTGTTCTCGACCACCACGTTTTTATGCTACCTTGTCTTATTAAATGAAACATTACACGGAAATTTCAAAGTAAATAAGTTTGGAGTTAAATAATATAATTTACATAAGAAATGAAACATTAGACCTGCAGTATGGGCCAGGCCTTGAGACTCATGAGGATCTGGACCTGTGGACAAGGATGTGGAGAGGAGGGATGGACAGAGGGTCCTTGTTTGGAAGGGGGATCCCCTTCCATGAAATCAATTGGTAGCTGCTTTGCAGTGTTTTCATTGCTTTTTTTCTCTAGGACCTGGCTGGCTTTCTCTTCAAAAACAATTTGTCTAATGTGATCTGCTGTTGGCATTCCTTAACTGTTTTCTAAAATGGTTTATTAAACGATTATCAACAATATCGATAACATAGTTAACCAGTTCCTTATCTTTCTGATCCTTAAAAAAAATCCCCACCTCTTTCTTAGGACCTATGTTTTTCAATCTAAATAGAGTATAAAAAACCACAAAACCTAAGAAAATTATAGCAAAACACTTGGAACACAGCTACAAAAGATTTAACCAACGCGTATTAACAATGCCAACTAATGCTGAGTGACCAAAACATGAACTGCTTTTGTTTACAAAAATCACGTTTCTCAGGTCGGATTCTGATGTTTTGTTGGAGCTCTGATGTAAAATTTTCTCGAGATTTCAGGTAGAAACCCAATTATATCAAATACCTGGGTTCTACTGTAGTTTCAATGTTCTAATTTATTATTAGATGGTTTCAGCTGCTTCCTCTCATTGAGGATCATGTCACATCGGCAACATAAAGGGCCAGAGGTTTTATTCCTTTAATGCCAATCGAGTGGACTCTGCTTTGAGAAGGCAGTTCGCCCTCAGTCATCATTCCAACCTAATGGGCTCGCCTTCTGGCACTGTGCTTGACCGTGGGCTACTGATCTTTACACGTTTCTTACTAACTCGCCGTGCTCCACTGGTTTTCACTGGCTG
The DNA here is from genome assembly GCF_050624435.1 of Tenrec ecaudatus. Lineage (NCBI taxonomy): Eukaryota > Metazoa > Chordata > Mammalia > Afrosoricida > Tenrecidae > Tenrec > Tenrec ecaudatus. The sequence continues at coordinate 165,096,010 of NC_134537.1, forward strand.
ATGCCGCCAAAGGGGGAGCCTATTCCTTCTTTATAGTCTGCTCTTAGCCTGGAAGCTTTGTTGGAACCTATACACTAGGGTAACGCTTCTAGTATTTTTTAAAAAGTAACATACCTTCCAGCGTCACAGGAACATATAAGCCACCACAGTAGGACAGACTGGCAGATAAGTGGTGGACAGCTATTTAGAGATGCCCAATATCCATCCATTTAGGCTCACTAATAGCTAGAATATGGGGATTATAGGATTCCACTTTATTTCCCATGAATTCCAATTTTTCTAGTATTACGCTTTCTGTCTTCTACATTTTGACTATTAGTGAAGACTTGAGGCTGTTCATATTTGAGTAATGCTTTATATAACACCAAATACTATCTGAAAAGCTTTACTTTTTCCTCCTGATTGGACTTGACTAAATTTTGAGCCGGTAACTCCTCCCCAGTTGCATTTTGAGTTCTTTTCCAACATGACCGAACTCCTTCCTGGCAATGTCAGACATTCCTTTGCTGAGATTCATCATGATTTTCACTGGCAATATTTAAAAATGGATGCTCTGTTGCCTCCTGTCTGTCATGGGTGACGCCTGAATAGCAGCGGCAAAGCTTCCACCATCACAACAACACTGAAGCAAAAAATGGCTAATGTAAAACACATGTGGGGGGTTGTAGAGACTGCATGGATACAATAAACAAAATGCTTAGAAAATAACAGATGCGTGCTGATGTTCTTCACTAGTTTTTTCTTTTGATTGAGACGTCTGATTTATAGTTGAAGTCTGGGCACACACACACATGCACAAACACTTCAGGCCCGCCTCTTCTGATGGCAGACTCTAGAGAGAGGAAGTTCCTAGAATCCTCATGAGAAGGTCACGCCCACAAGGAGATACCATCAGGCTGTGGTCTGATTGATAGGCTAGACTCCACCCCCTTATTCTTTCATCAAGTTGACATGACATTGTGCGACTACTACAATTGCCCAATACCTCTCGAGATATGGTATGTATATTGTGAAGACAGGAGTTCATAAAATTACTTAGCATTTAACTAATTTCAGCAAAAATCTTGCCTCCTCCTAGGTGGCAATATATCTTAAGCAAAGAAATATTAAAACTCTAGAATTATGCGTATTGAAAACCTATGTTCATTCCTTCCAATTGCTTGAGGTACCGACAAAGCAAACATTTGAGGAGAGCTTATTACTTCATATGACAGGGTTAACTATAATCCTGGGGACACAGAAGATGATGCTGTCAGCAGGGCTTGTGTGGGGGACAGTGGGGAACATTTGGAGTGTGGAAAACAGGGGTCTGACCTCTGTAGATTTGTGTCATGTGGTACCATACTGGTCTCTAAAAATACTCTTAAAATCTCACTTTTCAAAGCAAATGGATGCTTCATTGCTCTGTAGTCTGAAAAATAATAAATAAGCAAATCTATTTTTAAATCTGAGTTTTGTCTTTTCCTGCTATCAATTTCTCTAAGGGGTAAAAATCAGAAGGTAAATTATGTGTGTCCTCCCCATGCACCCTATTTCAGCTCATTTTAAGTGGCTATTTACTTAAATACCCTTCAATTCATCTTGGGACCATTTCAGTACAGCAAGAGCATCTAAGGATGCATATGACCTGCTGGAATAATAGCATCTTAAGGGATGGGGTTGGGTGTGTGTGTATGTGTGTGTGACCTCGCGTGCCCAGGATCCCTTCTGTTATTGTTTGTGTCCTGGTCATCATTTCTGTAACAGAGCCCACTGTCAGCTGGTAGAAATACTTCCTGCTGGATCGGACTTGGCCTGGGAACAGTGAGCACACATCTGGAGTCTAGACTTGGCGGCTCTGTGGGCAGGCGTGTATCCCGGGGCTCCATCAGCCCAGCGCCCTGCTCTGTTTACATAGGTGGTGGCTGCCTCATCTGTTTAAGCTGCCTGACACTCTGGTTGCCCCGACTTCCCCCATCCCCTGCTCTGTGCCCTGCTGGGGTCTCCACTTGCACAGCCCCCAGAGGAGCTTCCTGCCCAGCTCTCTCCAGTGGAGGGCACTGGGCCATAGGCGACAACGGAAAGGAGCTCATGACTGAGGAAGGAACGTTCCCGGGAAACATGAGTCTTGGCGATCTGAGGGTGTGAGGCTTGATGGACGGTGCTGAGCCTGAGAGAAGAGTTTTGCTAAGTATGTCAGTAAAAGTCTGAATCTGATGGAGCGGAAAGGATACAGTCTTTGGATATGAAGTATCCGTTTCAATCTCCCACTTAACTGCCACCGTCTCAAAGGTCTTTGAGGACAACACTCATTACCTAGGAATCCGCGAGAAGGGGCAAACCACAATGTTGTTGGCAGGAGGACACAAATAAGGGTCCAATGCCTGCTTTCATGCCGGCTCTTCAATAGGATGCACACTTTGCTTCCTTCGCTTTACCCTTTTTTGACGCCAACCACCACCACCACAATGCCTCCGGAAGCTGGCACCTGTGGGCGATGCAGACCTGCCAGAGCAGGGAGGTTCCAGCCATTTCCCCGGAAAAAGAAGGAGCACACGGTGGCTCCAAGAACAAGAACCTGGAAGAGCAAGACGGCCTGGCCACCCCAGATGGCACTGGGCAGTGCATGTGCACCTATGATTCTGTGACCTGACGTGGGGGTAAAAACGAGGCCTTGCTACTGTCTGACATGACATGCCAGTTGTTTGTCTGTGGCGGGGAGGAGTGAAAGAGGGTCTGAAATCTCCATGTGAGATGAGGGGTTTGAGAATGGTCCAACATCAATACCTACTTTTAGATGCGATGTAGCACGCAACCACATCCTGGTGCCTGTAACATTTCCCGTGTGGGATTTTTTTTCTTGTTTCTTTTTATAAAATGAAAGTCCTGTGAGGCTCTGATAATGGGTTTGTGGCTTCTATAGAAGTAGTGTGCAGCTCCCCGCCCCCAGGGGCTGAGTCTCCCCTGAAATGTCATGGCTGCCATTGAGAGATCCTTGCTTCACTTGATAATGCCGTGTGCGCTGACCTGTCCATTGTACTAACAGCAGAAGATCAATCAGTTCTTAGCATATTCCCTGCATAAGTGCTATTTCGACAAACTCTGGCAACGAAGTTGCACATATATGCATCTGAAGTATTATAACAAACTCATACCTACACATATTTTCCATAAAGGTAATTATTTGAGTTTGTCTATTTAAGCAAAACAAATTGCAAATATTGTAAAATGGATTCTGGTATGTCAGAGATCAACTCAGTACAACTGTTAGCTTTCAAGACAGAAACTGCATTTCCCCCAAAGCTTAAACAATTTACCTTCTGGCTCTTTAAAAAAAGAAGTTTGTTGACTCTTCTAACTAGATAGAGTAGAATTTAAAATGTCTGATTTCTCCCTATTAAAATTAAGAGTATATTGTCTCAATATAATTTTAATCACAATACTCCCAGTTTTATAACCCACCCAATGATTTTTATTTTACCAGACAACAATATCCACCCAATTCTCTCATTAACTACACAGAAAAACCTGGGTAGATAACCCTTCCTTACAGGATGGATCTTGGCCAAGCATTTCGGCTTCTTTCCTCGGCCCTCCCGTCCATCCCCTGAGGCCCCGCGCATACCTTCAGAGTGCCTATACGATTCTATGGGAACATGAATTCAGGAGCAGCACTGTTGTTTGAGGTCATTGGGGGCCTTTAAGTACAAGAGAGGATATTTGACTTGAGCTTTGAATAATGGTAGAAAAGGGGACGACTGTGGTTGTAGCTCATGCACACAGCCTGTGTGCCTGCACACACACACACACACACGCACACACACACGCACGCACACACAGCTCTAAGTAAAGGGAGGAAATCCTGCAGTATGTTACAACAATGCCAAGTACCTGAGGGAGCAAAAGTCTTGGGTATGTGAGACAAATCAGGATTCACATATCATTGTGTATTTGGGCGCCTACTTATATTTTTCTAAGCTTCAATCTTCCCACCTTCAAAATGGGAATAGTAACAACACCTGCTTTACAAGTGGCTGTGGAGATGAAATGAGGGGGAGGCTGCGTTTGTGAAAGATTCACCATCGTTGTCTCTCTGATTTTCATCCTGTTCCTCCACAAAGCTAACCCTCTTACAATATTTTAAGCATATTATTTCATGTCCAAGTCAGAGGCTTTTTTGTACTTTGGGTTTTGATGATAATATTGTATACTGCAGTTTATCTTGACCAAGTATATTAAACTTTATAAAGTTACAACCAGAAAATTATCTGTTGCAAATCAATACAAATGAAAGCCTGTTAACATAACGAGCCATTTGAAGTGTTTAACATGGGTGAAAGTTGATGCTGGCTTGGTTTTATCAAGCTGTACTATTATAGATTGTCTGTTAACTAGTACCAGAAACCAGGAAGGTTGACAAGCCCTGGAATAGAAGGTTAAACACTGTAAAACAACAAGCCCTGCAGAGGGTTGTTTACTCCTAAAGACATCATTGTCCTGTAGACTTACATGTTTGGGATTTTAGAAACATCAAGTGCTTTCAATGTAAATTCATTAGTATTCGGCACTCTTAGCTATATTGACAAGCCATATATTTTATATCGTGGAATTTTCATATCTTTTTTAGCAATTATGGCAAAAATTCTTCACATCCAAGATAGCCACTTTTAGCTTTATGTGTTTCTTTCTCAAGTAAGTGAAAAATTGAATTCAAGTAGCAAAAAATGCCAGATTCAGTTTTCTTTTCAGACACCACAGTTTCCAGTGCATAAGACAAAGATCTTGATCATAAAGGGGTTGGGTCTTCCATTAACCATTCCACTGGTAACAACAGCTATTGTGGTTCACTGACCGTGTATGTATTTGTGTAGAGTGGATGTGTCATATATGCATGTGTGCCAGTGGTCTTAAGACAGCCATATGCTGATGTTTGCATATGACACTGTTCTTGCTCCTTGAATAACAAGCAGCATTGGCTTCAATGAAGTTTTGTTGACCCCATAGCTGAAAACAGGTAACTTTTTCATTCCTATGAATTTTGACATATTCCATTGTCCTCCAATTATGTCCTTGGATGGAAATCTCTCACTTAAGAAGCAGGATTTGGTGTTGATACATGACTCCTTTTCTTTGGGTTGCCTCATTGGGTTACTTCTGAGCTTGATGGATAGGAGATAGTTTATTGAGATATTGCCTTATATTATCGTTCATATGTAACAAGCTGACTTAGCTCAGAAGGAGGACAAAGCATTATGTCACTGGCAACAAGAGCAGCAACAGCAGCAGATTCGGCTTTCTTGTGGGATACTTATTCCTGCACTGCATTTACTTTTATAAAGCACTGGCAGGATATTAGAGAACTGATTCATTACCAGCATTATTATTTTATTTAAAATTTTTTCCATTTAAATATTTTAAAGTGTAAAATCCAGCACTGTGTTGAATAGCAATCACCATCATTGGTTTATAAAATGTTTCGCTTAACCCACATCTCAATGCTGTATAACTCACCTCTCTTGCTCCCTGCTCATGAGAGTCTTAATCTACATTCTGTCTCTGTGAATTTGTCAACTTCAGATATCTTATTTCACAGAAGAAAATGATTATTATAATTTCCATGCCATGTTGTTGTTAAGTGTCATTGAGTCATTCCCAATTTATAGCAACCCATATACAACAGAAATGAGAAAGCAAACACTACTCAGTGCTGTGTGATCCTCACACCACATGCATGATATGTATTAAAATTTCATTCCTTTTCATGGAAAAATAATATTTGTAATATGTTTATACTACATAGTTTTACATATTTGTCTGTTGTCCATCTTTCTGTTGGCAGATAAGTTGGTTTATAGTTTTGGCTATTGTAAATAATGAACATTATGTACAAATACCTGCTTGACTCAATGAGTTCAAGTTGTTTTAGTATATAACTGGAAATGGATAATGTGTTTGTTAATGGGTAATGTGTTTCTTTTCTACCAATCACCTTTCAGTTTGTCATACTGCGGTGACTTGTGTGTGGCTGTGATTTTGCAACCTGAGCCACTGGCATTTCAATACCAGAATGACCATCCATGGTAGACAGGCATCAGTGGAGCTTCCAGACTAACACAGACCAGAAAGGAAGAAATGGCCTACTTCTGTGCCCATAGGCACTGAAACCTTAGAACTATCATCAGAAGCTTGACTGGTGTACTCGCAAAAGGGGAGCCCTCAGGATGACCACCACTCAAAATATGATTGGGAAGAGCTGTCTCTTCAAAGTAGAGTGGATCTCATCGATGCGATGCAGCAAGCTTTCGGTGCTTTCCTTAGAATGTCGCATGATTCAGAATGGGCAGATATTGCTGCAAATATCCACTTAGCATCAGACAATGAAACGCACAAAGTGCATTTTGGAAACTGTAAGTCACAAAAGTGAAATGAAACACATAGGAGATCAATGCTGACAAACATTGATATGAAGTAGGTTGGCATCTGCCATGTATTGAACGGACAACCCCAGCCTTCCAGCCCATGCTGACAGATAGGAAAGGAATGGCGCAGGCCCATAATGCCACAGGTGAAGGAATGCAAGGTTTGTAAACCAAGTTTTAGAGTATGAAATTAATTAAAAGGGCAATCATGGTAGATTGATATTCACTGTCAATTAGAATATGAAAATTGTAAATGTAGAAAATCAGTAATTGGAAATTATAGACTGGGGTAGAGATAATGCCAGAGATCACATGATAATAAGTATTTGAAATGAACAAATCATTAGTCTTGTCCATTGAAAATATTTGTTTCCCTTGGGACCAACTTAAGAACTCTGGCGCAGGGAATACACAGGCTATCAGAAATAGGAATGGACCCAAATACAGAGGAGGCACAAATCGACAAATGGGATATACTGAAGATAAAACACTGGTGTACATTGAAAGAATTCACCAAGTGAGTAATAAGAAGAGTCCACAGACTTGGAAAAGATCTTTAGCAATAACACATCAGACAAAGGTCTTATTAGTAAAATCTACCATATTCTGCTACTGTCCAAAAATTAAAAGTGAATTGCTCACTGAGGAGGTGGGAAAAGGACCTGAACAGAAGTTTCACAAGAGCAGAAATCCGAATGGCCAACAAACATATGAGAATATGTTCCCAATCTTTAGCCATAAGAGAAATGCAAATTTAAACAACAGTGATAGCCCAATTCAAAAACTCAGAAAGCAACACGTGTTGGAGGGGCTGTGGGGAGACACGAACTCTCATCCACTGCTGGTGGACCTGTAGGAATGTACGACCACTATGGAAATCAATCTGGAGATTTCTAAAACAGATAGAAATTGAGCTACCATATGACCCAGCAATCCCCCTACTGGACATATACCCAGAAGAGGCAAGAAACATACCAAGGCCAGACATCGGTGCTCCAATGTTCCCTGTGGCACAGTTCAGAATTGCAAGGAGTTAGAAACAACCCAAATTTCCATCAACTGACGAGTGGATTAAAACCTGTGGTACATACATATGATGGAGTACTACACATCCCTAAAAAGCAGTGATGAACGTATGAAGCACATTGCCACATGGGAAGAACTGGAGGAAATCATGCTAAGTGAAGTAAGCCAAGCACAAAAGGTCAAGTACAACATGAGTCCGCTGAGGTAAGCTTTAAAAAAATGCAAAGGGGGCATAGGGAAAAAAACTACTGTATACAAACATTCCTGGGGTGAGGACCACACAATATGGCAGGGACCAGACCAAATCCAGGGATACATATGGGAGTCAACTAAAAAGGAGGTGGGAAAATGAAAAGCAATAAAAAAATAAATGGGAAGCAGAGGCACAGGGCACTAACCCACCCAGGGGGAAGGTATTGTTTATATCTCCACAGGGAAAGAGGGACCATACTTCAACCCAGTGCTCCAAGATGTGAATGCAACAGGCCGGTGTGGAGTAGGGAACCAGTGGAGAATTCTGAGGGGCTGGCCCCAATTTCAAGTTATATAGGGACACTTGCAACCTCCTCCCAGAAGAATTTATTTCAAAGGACTGCATTAAATATGCAGCTCCGTAAGAGGAATATAACTGATCGGAGCACATGGGAGCAGATGAAGAGGGAGGAGGAGAGAGTGGAGCACATCTTGACCCACAAAGCCTTGAAGATGATGTTCCCTATTAGAGCAGCCAGTCCACAGAGAGGACCACATGGCCGGCCCCACTAGGAGAAACAACATCCCTCAATGATCCACAGCCCTACAGGGGACAACACCAGAGACACAGTATAGGAATTGTGTCTGATCTGATCCCGCACACCGAGGCAAAACACTTAGGGGGTGCAACAGAACAGCAAGGGGAACAGAGCAACGAAGTCCCCAGAGAATGCTGAAGGTGGACTTTGGGGCCAGGGATAGGTGCCCCAACAGACTGGACTGGAAAATACTCCTAAAGGCCAACAAACAGTCCTTGAACTAACTACAAGTTTTTCTTTCTTGTTGTGCTTAGTTTTGTTTTTATTTGTCATTGGTTTGTTGTTGTTGTTGTATATTGTTGCTTGTTTTGGCTCTGTCTGGTTTCTGTACATGTTGTTATGTCCACAGGTCTGTCTGACTAAAATAGGCAGGATGAACAATCTGCAGGACAAAAAACAACGGGACTGACAGTTCTGGGAGGACAAGGGAGAGGGGGAGGTGGGAGGAAAGGTAGTGGTGTTAACAAACCCAGGGACAAGGGAACAACAAGTGATCCAAGTTGGTCGTGAGGAGGGAGGGTGTAGGAGGTCAAGTAGGGCATGATCAAGGGTAATATAACCAAGAGGAATTGCTGAAACCCAAACGAAGAGGGAGCATGATAGTGGTACAAAAGGAAAGTCAAAGGAAACAGAGGAAAGAGCTAAGAGGCAAAGGACATTTATAGAGGTCTAAATAAAGGCATGTACATATGCAAATATATTAATATATGAGGATGGGGATATACATCTATGTGCATATATTTATAGATTTAGTATTAAGGTAGCAGAAGGACATTGGGCCTCCACTCAAATACTCCCTCAAAACAAAAGCACTTTGTTATATTAACCTGGCATTCCATGATGCTCACCTTCCTGACACAATCACTGAAAACAAAGTGGGTGAATAAGCAAATGTGGTGAAGAAAGCTGATAGTGCCCGGCTATCAAAAGATATAGCATCTGGGACCTTAAAGGCTTGAAGGTAAACAAGCAGCCATCTAGCTCAGAAGCAACAAAGCCCACATGAAAGAAACACACCAGTCTGCGTGATCACAAGTTGCCGAAGGGATCAGTTAACAGACATCAAAGAGCAAAAAATCATATTGTTTGCTCACCTCCCTAATTGGAACACTGAAGACAAATGGGTGCATAAACCAATGTGGTGAAGGAAGCTGATGATGCCTGGATATCAAAAGGTATAGCATCTGGGGTCTTAAATGTTTGAAGGTAAACAAGCGGCCATCTATCTCAGAAGCAACAAAGTCCACATGGAAGAAGCACACCAGCCTGTGCGATCACGAGGTGTCGAAGGGATCAGGTATCAGGGATCATCAGAACAAAAAATCATATCATTGTGAATGAGGGGGCAGTGTGCAGTGGAGATCCAAAGCCCATGTGTAGGCCACTGGACATCCCTTACAGAAGGGTCTCGGGTAGGAGATGAGCCAGTCAGAGTGTGATGTAGCAACAATGAAACATACATTTTCCCTCTAATTCCTCAATGCTTCCTCCCCACCCACTATCATTATCCCAATCCTATTTTACAAATCTGGCTAGAGCAGAAGAGGTACACTGGTATAGATAGGAACTGGAGACACAGGGAATCCAGGTCTGATGATTCCTTCAGGACCAGTGGTGAGAGTGGCGATATTAAGGGGTGAGATAGGATGGGTTGGAAAGGGGGAACCGATAACAAGGATCTATATATAACCTCCTCCCTGGAGACAGACAACAGAAAAGTGGGTGAAGGGAGATGTCAGACAGGGCAAGATATGGCAAAGGAATAATTTATAAATTTTCTAGGGTTCATGAGGGAGGGGGAGCAGGGAAGGAGGGGAAAATGAGGAGCTGATGACAGGGACTTAGGTGGAGAGCAAATGTTTTGAGAATGATGACAGCAATGAATGTACAAACATGCTTTACACAATTGATGTAATTATGGAATGTGATAAGAGTTGTATGAGCCTGTAACAAAATGATATAAAAAAGATAATGCACCCATAAATTAATAAGAAGAAGATGTGGGGGTGGGCAGGAAGAGAATCCAGAGACCAAAAAAGAATGTTGTGAAAGTAAGAAAAAAAAAGAAGAAAGAACGTATTTGTTTCCCACAACCTTAAAAGTAACCATCTCTCCATGTACTTCAGACATGATGTCAGGAAAAAGCAAGCTTGGTCAACTCGAGGGCAGTGAAAGAGCAGGTGCTAAATGAGAAGGAGTGATACAGTGGCTGAATCATGGGCTCATGCATATGAACAAATAATTGTGCTACTAGGGCTTGCAGGACACGGCGATGTTTCGTTTCGTGTGGATGCCATTGCAGTGGTCAGACCTGACTCAGTGGCATGTCACTACAACAACAACCACACACATGGACCTCATCATGTGGGATACACAGAAATCATATTGAGTGAATCTGTAAAAAGAAACAATGGTGAAGCTCAATATTATCAGTCATCAAAAAGGTTTATGATCAGGCTCCAACTTCAAGATCCAACTTCAGGATAGGCCATCAGCCACTCATTTTAAATTTCAAGTTAAAGAAGGAGAAAATGGGAATAAATCCACAAGAACGACACTATCACCTTGAGTTTCTTCCACAGGAATTTAGAAACAATCTGAAGAACAGATCTTATGAGTTAAGCATTTATGACAGAAGGTCAGATGGGTTGTAGAATGATATCAAGGCCATCATACTGGAATAAAGCGAGATGTCACTAAAAACAGAAATAGATATCAGAAGAGTCCAGTGAACTCGCTTTTGAAAAAGAGCAACAGCAGTAAAAGTAGCTATAGCAAATGTAGGAACAGGAGGAATACAAGGGTTAAACATCAACTTTCAAAAGGTGACTCAAAAAAAGAAAGAAAACTATTTTATTAAAATCAAATGCCAAAACCTGGAAATAGAAAATGAAAGAGGAAGAACATCGTCAGTCTTTCTCAAGTTGAGAGAAATGAAAACCAATTTGAGCACATAGGTAGGTATTGAAGGAATCTAATAGGAAGATCTTGAAAGGCAATGCTGTGTGTGATGGGATAATGTATACATGCATATAAGGAAGTCTAGTTAACACATCTACTCTTCAATGGTACGCACCAACTACAAAAGCCAGGGATGCAATCATTGAAGAATTCTATAGAATTCAGCATGGAACTGGCCAAATATGCAGCTAAAACTCATTGATAATTACTGGCTATTGGATGTGAAATTTGGAAATAAAGAAGAATTATTGCTATAAAAATATGACCTTGGTCATAGAAATGAAACTGGAGATGGCATCACAGACATTTGCGAGGCCAGTGACTTATACATTGCAAAAACTTTTCTTTCCAACAGCATATACTATGAATACACATTTGGACTTGAACATGTACAATGACAGGAGTCAAATACACTCTCTTTATGGGAAAAGTTGAAGGGAAATCTCCATATCATGAGCTAAAGTAAGTCCAGGAGCCAAATGTGCAGACAAACAGTTGCTCCGATGCAAGTTTAGGTTGAAGCAGAAGAAAATGGAAACACGTCACAAGAGCTCCAAACAACCTTCAATATATCCCACCTGGATTTAGAGTCTATCTCAAGAATATATTTAAATGATTGAACACCAATGACAGAATATCTGATGAGCTTTGGGATGATATAAAGGACATTATACATGCAATATGCATAAGGTCATTAAAAGTATATGAAAGGAAGGAAAAAACAAACTGCATGTCTCAAGAGATTCTGAAACTACCTTTCAATTGTTGAGTAGCTAAAACAAGTGGAAGAAATGACGGATGAAAAGAGCTGAACAGAAAACTCAGAGGTGAGTCCCATAGGGGGAGTATTATAGTGAACTGTGCAAAGAACGAGAGTTAGAGAGCTCAAAGGGAGACGCGCTCGGCATACCTTCCGCTGGAAAAATTGAAGGAAAGATATCAAGTGAGGAGGACTCGAACGGCCTGCTGTCAAAGACTCAGTTCTCAAACCTTCAATATGGATTACAACTCAATGCAAATAAAACGAAAATACTCACACAAGGTAACAAATAAACAGAGAAAAGTTTGACATTACCAAGGATTCCTTTTGACTTGGATCAATAGTCAATGTTCATGGAAGCAGCAATGAAAAAAATTAAAGCTCACCTTGCATTGGGAAAATGAGCTGCACTTGGAAGTTTTTCAATCACTTCATGTGTATGTGAAAGGTAGACAATGTATAAGGAAGACAACAGATGAACTGACACATCTGAATTATGGTGCTGGACAAGAACATTGAAGTACTTTCATGGGTACTCAGAAGAAGAAATGAATCTGTCTTGGACAACAAACAGCCAGAATGCTCTTTGCAAGTGAGGCTAGTAAGTCTTAGTCTCACCTACTTTGGGCATGTCATCAGGAGAAAACCTTCTCTGGAAAAGGACATTGTCCCGGGAAGGGATCGGGTCAGTAACAATGAGGAGGAGCCGAAAGGTGGTGAGTGGACGCAGCGGCTGCAACAGTGGGCTTAACCCAACAACTGTGATGACAGCGGATGACCTGGCAGTGGTGTTTGGTTGTTGTTCTTTTGCATATAGGGTCTAGATGAGTAAGAACAAACTTAGCTGCACCTAACAACAACAACAAGGGCAAATATTAAATTATAGATGAGTCATCAAAAGAAGAGTGAATTAATATACAGAGACTGTGTATTCATAAAGAGTTGATTGACATTCAAACATTTTAAGGCCTAGCATATGATCAAGAACTGCTGGTCCTAAAGAAACAAGTTCACGGTACACTGAAGACATTGGAAAAAGACAAGATTCCGGGAACTGACTGATTTCAGGTAAGGTATTTCAACAAATAGGTGCAATGTGGGAAGCAGCATTTCGTATATGCCAAGCAATTTGGAAGACAGCTACCTGGGCAGTTGAGGAGGAGAGAACACGTTCCACTCCAGGGAAAGGAGACCCAGCAGAAGTAGAGATTTACTGGCAAATAATTCCTTATCACTCACAACTAAAAGTTTGCTGCGTACACAGACTGGAACCCGCCAGATTCAAACTGCCGACCTTGGGACTCTAGCACCCTCCATCTGATCCGCCAACCTGGGATTCATTTGCCTCTGCAGCTACCAATCTGCCACCTTCCTGTGGATTTAGGGCTTATTGGCCCCGGGAGCCATGTGTTAGGAGCAGCCTCCAGTATAACATTTAACCTTCCAAGCTGCTTGGACTTGGACTTGCATGTTTCTACACCTGTGTGTCCTTTTCCTGATATACATTTCTTTCTATATATACATATTTGGGAATCCTTGCCTTTGCTTCTCCCAAGAATCCAGCCTAAGACAATATATTTGATTGGACTTGGTGCCCTTGTTGAAAATCAACTGCTCAGAGATGTATGGGCTTATATCTGAACTCTTCGCATCTACCCTCATACCAATACCATGTTCTGGGTTATGGATGCTTTGAAGTATGTTTTTAAATAGAATCATTTGAGGTTTTTCTTCCTGAATTTTATTTTTAGAAAGTGTTTTGGCTCTTTGTGGCCAAACTCCATATGATTTGAAATTGTTTTGTCATTTCTGCTGAAAAAGTTTTGCAATTTGGGTGGTAATTTCATTGATTCTGTAGATTATTCTCAGTAGTATTTATGTCTGAGCACTGTTAAGTCTTGCAGTGCATTTATTCGGGATGTCTTTACATTTGTTTTCACGTTCTTTCATACATGAAAGACTGGTGGCTCTGAGAAGGGTCTTGAGACACACAAGGCCAGACATCCATTGGTAGACCTTGGAACTGAAAGGCATCTTAAAATATTTAGTCTAGGTTCTATCATTATATACTTTCAAATCTTCCAGAATCCATGTCTGTATCTTCATAAATTTTAACTGCATTTTACGGTTTGGACATTGTGAACAGGGAGACTAACATATGATCTCTCTTTTAAAAAAATTATTCTTTGACTAGCAACAAATGATCTTAAATACAATCATTTTAATGAATGAATAAATAAATTTAAATCCAGAGGTATTCGAGAAACATGAACAAACGCGAAACTAAGCACATGTTCCTCCATAGGAAGAGAGCGTTTGGATTTCACACCTAGCATCGTTCCCGGTGCTTAGGACCAAATGATCCATGTTATTAGTATCATTGTTTATTTTTGCTGTCGTGTTGCTGATATGCACACCTAGCTTTGCTCTTGTTTTTAAATAGAGGGCTTCTGGGTGCCCAGTTCTGGTGCGCACAAAAAGGAGGAGCCACACATCCAGTGATCCAGATCAGCCTCAAGAGGCGGCTGTACAGCCCAGGTGCTTCTGCATTATCCATCAAGTGGTAGGCGATGCCGTCTAGTATCAGTGAATTCAGTGCCCACGGAAACCTCATTGAATTAAGAAAACTCACCGCGAGTTTATAAATGCGTACTTTTCTACATCCCTATTGCTACACATCATGACTCATGCAGACCCTATAGAACAGGGTAGAACTGACCCTGCGGGTTTCCAAGACTGTAATTCTTTAAGGGAGTAGAATTGACTAGATGGCAATGAGTTTTGTTTTTCAGTTGCTATGGATGTACTGTCAATCAAGAGTGATCAAAATTCAATGTATTCCAGTCAGTGAAATCCAATAACCAAGTAGCTATTTTATAATATACTTACAGGGTTCCTAAATCTATAATAGTGAAATAATAACAAAAATTTTGGAAAACATAATTACATTGATTTGTAATTACATTGATTTGTAGTTGTTTTCATATCAACTATTTCATTTAGACTTAATGATTTTCATGGGATACATTCATCTAATTTTACAAATAAAAAACTGAGATCCAGATATTGAATGGCAAGAGTAGAACTGAAGGGTTTGTTTGTTTGCTTTGCTAAGTTTGACTCTTTACCTGATGCCTTGTCACAGTGATTATAATGCTCACTGTGTGCTGAACCTTAGTAGGCAGCTGTGGGCAAAGGCTACCAAAGAACAGGCAATGTTTTATGTCCTTGGCACCTACTGTACAATACACAGAATCCTTTCCGATATACATGCTACAAAATCCCCCATTCAGACTGGAGTAGGCCATAGGGGAGAAAGTGCAGTGTGCATTCCATTGAGTGTGTATAACGCCAACAGCACCAGCACGATTATTCAGTCAGCAGAAGGAAACTTGCCTACAAATCCTGCAGGTGTCATCTTACTGCTTTTTAAATAAATTACTTTCATTTATAGAGATGTGTTCTCTTCTTTGCAATGATAGGAGGCAAATCAGTTCAAAAGACCTATTTTTTAAACTGGTATTTTTGAGATCCTTATAATCTCAGATGATGTCCTTATCAGGGCATTTTAAAGTCAAACGACACATGTAAAGGCATGTACAAAAACGTTTAAGGAGGCTGTGCAAAGCAGTCGTTGTGGGCACACGATGAGAGTGGTGCTTTCTGTGCTACTCTTCCTCTTCGCCCTGGTCCCTCCTTTCTGAGGCTGTTTAGTTGACTTCATCCTCACTCAACTCTCTATGTCCTTCCAACAAAGTTGTTCAAATCCTTCTAGAATCCCATAAAAGCTACGTTTAGTAGAATCAAAGCGTCCTCAGTGGAACTGCATGAATGCATGTCAGCACTAGATCAATGTCAGCACAGCAAAAACGTGCATCAGGATGTTCTCCTCCGTGGACAGAATGGAGGACAGCTCTGCCCTTGCTCATGGCCCACTGAAAGCTTCTGGAGTGCTAACGGGCCGGGGGGAGGGGAGGGGCAGCTGCAGAGGTATAGAGGAGGAGGAGGAGGAGATTCCTAGATCACCACGTGATCTGTGTTGGGCAATGGTTATCAATAACAATGTGGGTATTCAGTATAGGAATTGCATACTGTCCTGAGTAGGCAGCATAGACAGAGAATTTACATAGTAAAGGTGACCGTTTTGATTGGGCAGTAACTTCATAGAATATTCATACTTGATCTGTCTTGAAAGTAATCATCTCCAGCTTTTAATTCTGACAGATACATGCTACTGATGCAGTAATAATCCCGATTCTTTCCACAGTTCAGACTAGAAATGGTCAAGGAGGCACAGGGCAGTTATCCTTGCTAGTGACCTCTAACTCTTCTGGAACATGCTGTAAAAAGCATCTCACTTTTATTCCAGAGAAATTAAACATTTGTGGGGAGCCAAGAAGCTGGGGGAAAGTGTCATTTATAAAACAGACCAGCACATGGTGCCAGAAACTAAGATGAGGTAAAGCAAACTACAGGTGAAATCGCCTGCAGGCTGTCGAGCCTGGACTTCCGACCAGTGCAGTTTTCATCTATGGACAGGAATCAGGTTAGAAGCTTGGTTCGTGTACAAAGGGAATACAAGACCTCTGATGGATTTCAAATTAGGAAATACTTCTGAAACCTGAGCCAGACGAAACAGCTGATGTGGACGTTTGCAGGGCCTGAAGCTAACAGATGGTCAGCCGCTCAGAAGACTGCATACTATAAATGAGAACGGTCCAGCAAGAACCGGAGGTCTGTCGCACATGGGGTTCAGGGCCCAGGCATCCCCCAATAGTCTCTACCTCCAGGTCGAGACCATGAAAAATAATCAATGACAGCACATATCCTGGCAAAACCAGACGTACAGATGAAAGGTGTGCATTCCAGAGAATCCGAATCAGCAACGCCAATAGCAGCAGCAAGGACAACCTGCCTGCACTCTCCCCAATTACAGGTCTTGTTGAAAATTTCAAAACAAATGTGACTGAGACGACACTCTGGGAAAGGAGGTGAGCAATGATCTCTGACAAAATCGACTGGAAGTGTGGATAGAGTCGTGGGTGGCCTGCAGTATATACATATTCCTCAAATTTTACTCGTCAGAGACAATGTGTTCTAGAATCGGGAGGTTCATTAGTGAGGCAAGCCCATGATAGAAGGTGTCATTCTCTGCTGGCAGAGATCCCTGGTTTGGAACTTCACTTACAAGAAGGCCACCATGACACGTAACCTCTCTGACCTCCTTTTCTTCTTCTTATCGTGGGACAAGTATAACCATTCACTGCAACTGTTAAAAGAGCTTAGAATAAAGAAAACATCACGCTCTCACACATGGAAGATGACCAAGAAAGGGGCTCTGCGTAGTTGTAGAAATGGTTGCGTTTAGCTTTTCATTGGACAAATGAACAACAATCAAGTGGAGCTAATTGTTCTGCCCGAGATGACAGGATTTTCCAGAGTAGAGTCAGCGTTAGTTTCTGCCTCTTGAGCTTCAATCTGGGGTTCTTCTACATGCTCCCTCTTGGTTTACATGCCCCATAACCATTGATAGAACACAAGCTTTGAGAGTTAAGATACTTAGAATAAAATTGGTTTCATGTTTTCTGGGACAGGAATCTGAGGTCATAAAGGCACGAGTTAGACCCAAACTTCGTGTCAAACATTTAGCAATAGCACAGCCTCCATCTGAGTAGGGTTATAATGTCTACTCAACATTGATATTGTAGGGTTATAATGTCTACTCAACATTGATATTGAATCATTTTGAGTTTATAATAGCGCCCTGTTCATAACGTTTGGTAGTTTTTGAGAATGAACTATAGTGCTTTCTAAATAAAAAATAACTATAAATTAAAAATAAATTACAAGATTTATTGAGCAATATCTGGGTTCTAAGAACAGTTCAAAAATAAGCCTGGGTTGTAGTCTATTATAGATCAAATTTACCCAAACTATATGTGTAAATACTAGCCTCTATTTATGTCAAAATCCATCTGACACTGTTACAGCAGTATGTTGACAAGGAGTCTTCCGAGGCTCAGGCCAGACTGACACCTTACCACGGGTGCTCCTTCAGAGATGTTAAAACATGTAAACAATGAAAGAACACATAAAACATGAAAGATCCAACTTGAACAAACCCCCTCACTTTCTCATACATGCCGTCATATATCAGCTAATTTCCTCCAGACCAGTCTGTGGTCTCTCGTGCTGAAAATATCAGGAGCACCTCCCAAGAACACTGCTCCTGGTGCTAACAAGACTAAACCGAGCAATGCAGGCATGCTAAAAATAGGTAAGTTAGTGAATGTAATTTTCAGCAATTTTAAGGAGACCTAAGTCATGAACCAAGTGATCTGATTTTAACATTAATATAAACTGAACTTATATAAAAACTTGAAGTGCAGCTAATTCGTTTTCTTTGAGTCACCAGACACACCACAGTAGGCATGTTGTTAACGGGTTTGTTGGTTTTGAGGATGGTGGTGGTGGTGGTGGATGCCTTTGAGTCTACTCTGACTCAAAGAGCTCCTGTGTAAAGAGAGCAAAATCCTGCCCGCCACACACCAGCCTCACATCGTTACAGTCATCATATCCATCCACCTTCTTCAAGGTTTTTCTCTCTGTGTTTTCCCTTTACTTAACCACACATGTTGTCCTTTCCCTGAGACTAGTCTTTCCTGATCATATGTCCTAGCTTCTAAGGAGAATTCTGGTTGTACTTCCTCCAAG
Organism: Tenrec ecaudatus; assembly: GCF_050624435.1. Taxonomy (NCBI): domain Eukaryota; kingdom Metazoa; phylum Chordata; class Mammalia; order Afrosoricida; family Tenrecidae; genus Tenrec; species Tenrec ecaudatus. The sequence goes on from NC_134537.1 coordinate 165,114,660, forward strand.
GTAGATTTATTTGTTGCTCTGGAAAATCCGTAGTGTTTTCAATTTTCTTCACCAAGACCATATTTCAAATGCATTAATTCTTTTCCAGTCTTCCTTATTCACTGTCCAACTTTCACAGGCATTCAAGACAATGAAAAATACCATGAGTTGGGTCAGGTTAATCTAATCCTAAAAATGACATCTTTGCTCTTTCACACTTCAAATACAACTTTGCAGCAGATGTGCCCACGGCAAGACTCCTCCCATGGGCATTGATTCTAGATCATCAGATGAAATCATTTTCTCACTTCATCAGAATGCTGTCTGTTGGTCCATTTGTGAGATTTTGGTTTTCTTTACATTGAGTTGCAATCCATACTGAAGGCTGTAGTCTGATATTTATCAGTAAATGCATTACATCCTCTTGTGTGCAAGGTTGTGTCATTTGCATATTATAGTTTGTTCATGAGCCTTCCTCTGATCTTGATACCGTGTTCTCCTTCATAAAGTCTAGTTGCCTGGATTATGTGCTCCACCTAGAGCCTCCATTAAGATAGTGAAAGGTTATAACCTTGAGACACACTACTTTAAAACCATACAGTATCACCTTGGTTTATTCTACTACCTCTTGGTCTTTTTACAGGATCCAAAAGAGCACAATAAAATGTTCTAGAATCCTCATTCTTCAAAATGTTTCTTATGATTTTTATAGGTGGATACTTTGCATAGTCAATAAAACAATGAAATTGCTGCCTGCTATTCTCTGCATTCAATCAAGATTGACTGACTTCAGCAGTAATATACCTGCTTCCTGGTGCTCTTCTGAATCCAGTTTGAATTTCGGTAATTCCCTGTGGATGTATTACAAAATCTGTTTTTTAATTATCTTCTTTAAAGTTATACTTGCATGTGATCCTAAGGACATTGTTCCATGATTTCTGCACTCGCTCTACTGGGTCACCTTTCCTTGGCATGGACACACGGGGGGATCGCTTCCAGCTGGTTGGCCAGGTTACTGTCTTCCAATTCCTGATCATAATGCATATTTCCAGCACTGTCAGCTTGTTGAACCATTTCACCTTGAGATTCATCAATCAATTGTTAGAGTAATTTTTCTTTCTGCCAGTGTCTTCAGACCAGGGACCTGGTGATGTAGTGATTATGAGTTGGGCCGTGATCTGCATTTCAAAACCACCAGTTGCTCCCTGGGAGAAAGATGGAGCTTCTACCTCTGTAAACAATGACAAATGCAGAAACTCACAGGGGCAGTTCTACCCAACCAGGTTGCTATGAGTTTGGATTGACTCAATGGCAGTGAGTTTTGAGTGAGTCAGACCAACTTGCAGTTTGTCCTTCAAAAACACATGTTCTGTGTCAGAGGTCGCCTCTTGGAAGGGTTCAGCACAGATGAACTGATAGAATGCTCCTAGCTATTCTTCCCATTTTCTTTTGATTTTACCCGAGTCATTCAATATTCTGCCTCTAGAATGCTTCAATATTGCAACCCGACTTGATTTTTTTTCTGTTCTTCTATCTCGAGATAAACGGAAAGTGTTCTTCCTTCCGTTTGGGTTTTCTAACTCCATTTTTTACACATTTCATTTTAATGCTTTACTTTGTCTTCTTGAGTTGGCTTTTGCAATTTTCTATCAGCTCTTTTACTTCATAACTTCTCCCATTTGCTTTAGTTACTCTACATGGAAAATCAAATTTCAGAATGTCTTCTGACATTCACTTTGATTTGTTTTATTTTTAATGAATCTATATGTATGACATTCTTGAAGTTCTCCCAGATTTGTCTACTTTGCTGCCATTAGTGTTCAGTCCATGAACTGGTTTGAAGTTGTCTCTAAATTCAGCAGCTCTGTATTCAGAGTCCTATGTGGCTCTTGTGGGCTTGTTTCATTTTCTTCAGTTTAAACCTGAATTTGCTTATAAACAATTTTCTGTTCTACCTTTGTTTTGGCTTATGAAAATGAGTTTCTTTAACACGGATGTAGCCAAGGCTATCTATATCCCATCTAGTGAAGTCTACATGTATATTTACTGCATTTGCAATGAAAAGTCATGACTCTTACAAAACTTTATCATGCAAATTCCAGCTTCAGTTTTCACCAAGTCCATATTTTTTTATGTGCTGACCTTCCCTGTTGATTTCCAACTTTCAAAATCTAGTCCTCATTCATTATCAATGCATCTTGAGTGCATGCTAGATCAATCTCAGATTTATTGATTGGTGCATACATTTGAATCATGGTTGGATCAGCTGGCCTTCCTTGTAGGCATATAGTTTCCTGTTGTAATTGTGTTTCAAGACAAATCTTGAAATGTTCTTTCTGATGATGAATGTGATGCCACCCCTCTCAAATTTGTCATTTCTAGATTAGTGAGCATTTAATTGTTGGATTAAATGGCCAGTACTGGACATTTTCAACTCCCTAACACCTGGACGCTGAATGCTATGATCTGTGCTTTTCTTGACAATGTCAATGTGATTTCCACATTTGACATTTTGTTTATCAGTTTGAACTATACCCCTGTCAACAAATGAAGGGCAAGAAAGCGTGGTGTTTGTGTCATTAAAGTTGCCTTTCCTGGAGCAGCAGCTATTCCCCAGTGTGATTGTGAGTGCTTCCAACCAGAGGGGCTCACCTTTTGGCAGTAGACAAGGTTCCAATGTCATCAAGGTTTCAGTGGCTAATTTGGACTGCCTTGCGTCTTCCTACTTCTAGACTGTTCTTAATCTAGGAGCTCTGATGCGAGTCCTTCACCGTGGGTTACCCTGTTAGTATTTTCAATAGAAGTAGCATTATTTCCAGCGTTACATGCAATACCCTACAAGAAACTGACAGTTGAGTGGGGCTCAGAAAAGAGACTAAAATGTTAGATTGCTTATTAATCAGATTGAGCGATTTTTGAGCCATTTTCCATTGCTTTCAATACCTTCACTCACTCTTCTGTTCATAATTTTTCTATTTTCCTAGAAAGTCCTCCTTCCCATGGTGCCTCCGATTTACATTCCATTTATTGATGCCTCTGAACACTGCAGTGGTCTTCCACTCACCGCTGTGTGTGGAGCGCCTGGGAGCGTGAGGAGTTAACAAGTTTGGCTATTCATCAAAAAGCAACTAGCACCCGTGAATGAGATTCATCTTGACACCATTTGTAAACCTTTGTTTATACTTCTCTGATTGAAGGGACTTATGACAGCAATCATTAATTACATGCTTGTTTGTCATAATTTCTTTGAGGATAAGACCTTTGTATCTTTGCATCCTTCTGACCTAACACACTGCATGACTCAACAATTTCTCAAACATATGAAGGGTGTTTGTAATTGACTGGATGTCGAAGATTTGGTTTGGTTTCTGACAAGTTGGCTTCAAGATATTTGTGGGAAAATTCCATGAACTTTAGTTTCACTTTTCTCCCATGTGCTTTCTGAATCTCTTTCATATTTTTAGAATGAATAAATGAATTTTCCTGGAGCAAGAATTATCAAAATATAAATTGTATGTAATCAGATACATTCTAATGAAGAGTATAATTCCCAAGCATTCCTTGACTTTCATTGCATATTTAAAATATTAGAGTGCCTTAACAAGTTAATGGAAACTAGAATTAAATAACAGGGGTTTTTTCTCACAAAATATCAGACTAGCTCTCCCTCTCACATATATAAAATCAAAAATGTATTTTATTATTGTGTCTATTTATTTTAAAATAACTATTTAGAAGCTAATCCCTCACATGAGATTAAACCCTGAAACATGCATGACAGCATGAACTCGATGGATGGATAATTTGCTAACCACAGGCATGTGTTTGTGCAGATCCTAAAATCTCACTGATGAAGAAACTGTAGAATTGTTATGAAGGCTGTTTGTGAACCTAGAAAGGAAAGAAAACAGAATGTTCATGGAGATTGACCAATTTAATGAAAGAAATAAGAGCAGCCCAAATATTTATATAGACTGATAAGAGGAACCAAAAATATCATACTTGTGTAATTGAGTGAAAAACACAAGAAGGAGGAGGAAATCTAAGATGCCTGGGTATCAGAAAGTTGAAGATCCAGGAAGACTAGCATTGATGGTGAAAAATATTGCGCTTGGTTTGCTTGGAAATGTAAAATTGACTTTAGTAAACAGACTGAAAAAATCCAGTGGTATGTGACAGGTCATGCCAGGTCAGGAATGAGTTTTGAGTTGGGGCAAACAAGAGATGCATTGATGTGATTAAAGCCCAATAGGGATAACACAGCTTTCAAACAGGTGACTGGGTGGTTTGGATATTGTCAGGAGTTTGAATGATTGGGATTAACTCAAAGAAGAACTCAAGGGTGGTAGACTCAAATGTGAGAATCTTAGAGGAAAGGATGTTAAATGCCAGGGTGGTATGCGAGATACAAGCGTCTGGTTGACTCGGATGGAAGTAGGAGAAGGAAGGAAAGCCTGGCTTACAGTCAGCAGGACGGAAAGAATGGACTTCTAGACGCAGCAGGTGGAAGGGCTTCTCCTTAGTCTCTGGAGGAGCGAGATGGGAGGAAAAGTGGACCACTCTCCTTGTCTGAGTAAGTCAGCTATTATTTCCCCAGTTGACAACAGGAAACAGAAACTTTTTCACATTTGAAGAACATGCTTCGTGTGTGTGTGTGTGTCTGTGTGTGTGTGCGTGAATGTGTGCTGTATGTGCGTGTGGTGTGTGTGGCATGTGTGTGTGCATGGCTGGAATAGTATAGAGTGACTTATTGGTGATATTAACATTTACAGAGCTTGCAGAAGGAGACAAATACATTAAAAAAGGTTTTCATATCCACAGAGGGAACAATTAATGTAGAGGAGCATATTTGCCTTTATTTCCTGAATGGCCTAAGTCTTTTGAATCCAGTACATGTTTAGAAAATATAATAAATATATTGGATGCACAGGGATTTAAAGATGGAGCAAGTGTCTAATTTTAGAGTTAGAGACTATTCATCCAAATAGCATACGTATGGAAGCAGTGGAAGGACCAGTTTAGCAAGAGTTTGGGGGCTGAGGGGAGAAAGAACAGGCTGGTCAACAGGGCATCTTTAGGACATTGAAACTTTACTGCATGATACTGTAAAGGTGTACATTTTTCAGACCCAGTAGGACCATACAGCGTGAAGAGTGAACCCCAATGTAATGTATGGACTTTCATATTGCTTAATTGATTGCTGTAAATTTACCGAAGTAATATCAGAGGCAACTGACAGGGACAACCGTTTGCAGGCGGGCAACAGTCTATGAGGGCCATGCACTTTCTGCTAACTTCCTTAATAAACTGAACCTACACTAAAAAAAAAAGAAAAAGAAAAGCCTATTGAGAAGGGAATGCAAACAGGAATCGGAAAATGCGTGCTTGTTCGTGCACGTTAACCAGCGCTCCTGCCATCCCGTTCTGTTACTGTGGCTCCGATAGTTTCCTGAACTTCCTGAAGACTTTCCCAATTTGGGGTTAGGAAAAAATACCTATCATACAAATTTTACTTTTAACATCTTGTTTGCATGGGGAAAAGCTCGTTTTTCAAGTAATTATTACTATGTGCTCCGTGTGACTCCTGTCCAGGGTTTATAACTGAATGAAGTTGTGAAGAGTTAGAGGAATGATCTTCTAAGGAGAGGTAATCAGAAAGATCTGTCTGCAGTTACTTTATTCAGTTAAGGAGGACTTTCCTCAGCAACGAAACACAAAACATCCCAGTTCTATGTGATCTGCAGATTTTACTACAGTCCACCAAAACTGCAATCAATTTTTAAAAACTCGATCACCGAGTAGATATGCAAAGCCCAAGCTGGTAATACAGGACATATGGTCTGGCCATGTTGATGTCTGAGCTCCTTTGATAATTTTGCATTTGAATCTCTATCAGGTATTCTTTATGCAGACACTGAATATAACGAGCGTGCATGGCTCTTAGTTGCAACTGCGGAGGCATCAGCTCGGCCTGCCCGGGGGACGACAGGCCAAGGAGGCATTTACTATGAGAGCCCCCGTCAGGGCCCTAGAAACAGAATTGGAGAGCAGTACAGCAAGGGTGTGGGGAGGGTGATATAAAGCTTCCAACAGACTTCTTTGGAAAATGGAATCCAGCCTGTGTTTGCAGAGCAGGGATATTTAGATCGTGTACAGCATTATAAGAGACCCAAAATAGATTTCAAATCAAAATAGATCTTAAGCAGCGTGCAGATCACATTTCCATGTAGTAGAGGGGCAGTGGACCCTCAAAGGATGCTACCACATGTAAAGGGAATTAAAAACACATCCAAACTCAGATCAAATAGGTCCCGCCAGCAAGCCAAGTATGCTTTCTACAGTCAATTGGAACATAATCATTTCCTCTATTATACAGATTTACATGCCTAAACTCACTGAACTCAAGCTGAAGCTGACCGTAAGGATGTCTCCTGTGAGTTTCTGAATGGTTGACAGGAATAGACCGCCCAGTCTTTCTCCCAGGGAGCGACTGGTGGTCTCCAACTGCTGACCCTGCGGTCACAGCCCAACACGGAACCACTACACACAGCCAGTTCCTACACGCCCAAAAGCTCATCCACTGTTCTCTACGGAGCTTCATGGGAGATGAAGTCTCATTCTACAAATGACAAATCTGGGTTTCCCCATCTGAAAAGCAGACAGGCCCTCTCTGGAAGGCACTGGAGGTTGGGGCAGGGCAGGTCCCTTTTCTGTGGCTTGTCCAAGTACAAGGTTTGAGCTTTCTGTGTTCTCACAGGGATCTGTTGTCAGGTGTAGTCTGTATGATACACACTTCCACCAAGAGATATACTCTTCTTGGAGAGCCTGGTCTTGGGTGAACCCTCACGTCAGCAAGGCCCGGGTCTTAGGATGAGTATCACCCTCCTTAGAAGCGGGTCTGAGTCCCGAAGGAAAAGACACGGGGAAGTGAGTTCCTTCCAGAGGCTCATAGTGGGCCAGCAAGCACCTGTGATGACTGGCTCTTCAGATGCGTGCTGGACATTCACCATGTGCCAGACATCTTCTAGATTCTGAAGCCCATCGTGGATGACTACAGTTCCTGCCCCTACGGAACTTAGAGTTAAAATAGATCATTTCACAACTAAGACGTCAACAAGGCACCACTCTGAAATCTCCCCAGCAGGCAGCACTGCTCTGTGTTTCCCGCTCCACTTTCCCTTGGCGACGGTAGCAGTGAGGAGGAAGTCTGAACCAGCATAGGAACTACACAGGAGAAACCAAGGAGAACGAGGCTAGTTTATAGGTTCATGGTGCACAGATTTTCAATTTCTATTCCATAAACACATACCGGCTATGTTTGGAGTAAGTGGACGTGTGAAGTAAACAGTTGTTCACAAAGATTATAGAATAATTTTATCTGACACCTACTTCAGTTAGCATATCTCCTTTATTAAAAATTAATGTATCAAACCCAGATATGTTCATGGTAAAATATTCAAGTGATAGAAATAGTGTCACAGCAAAGGCCTCGCATGTCCTTTAGACAGTTAGAGCCCAGGGAACCAAGGACGCTCGAGGCGGCCCTGGCTCAGCCTGCCTTAGTTAGGGTGAGCCGGGGCTGCTTCCCCTGCGTCCTGCACTCCACGCTGCTCCTTCCTGCATGCCTGCAACACGCCTCCTCACTTCAACCTTTTCTGCTTTCATCTGTAAGCACTTCTTACTCGTTTTTTAGTGACAGACATAAGTTATACATTCAATAGTATATCACTATACATCCCCTAAAACTGTTCCCTCCAATCCCTGGCGAGGAAGTGCGCTAAATGCTATCCTATGGTAATCTATGCTGTCCTCATACAATGGGTGCTGTTTTATGGATAAGAGAAGTGAGACCTTGAGAACAAAGTAAAGTGCTCCACATCACACATGTACTAAAAAGTGAGTCGGTGTCTTTTCTCCATTGTTATAAGTTTTGAAAGCTGAAATGATGGACACACACACATTGTTGGGTGAGAGCGACATAAGCTTCGTCACATGGCTCTGCATGTTGTTGTTAGGTGCCACCGAGTCAGTTCTGACCCATAGTGACCCTGTGCACAACAGAGCACATCATGGCAACATCCGGCATCGTCCTCACAATTGTTCCACTGCTTGAGCCCATTGTTGCAGCCACTGCGTCAATCCATCTTCTTGAGGGCTTCTCCTTCATTGCTGACCCTCTAGTTTACCAAACACGATGCCCTTCTCCAGAGGCAGGCCTTTCCTGGCAACATGTGCAAAGTATGTAAAACGAAATCTCCCCACCCTTGCCTCCAACGAGCATTCTGGCCATACTTTCTGTTTGTCCTCTAGGCAGTCATGCATCACTTATCCCTTGGCCTCCTATTCAGTATCCAACATTTACATACGTATAAGATAATTGAAAATACCATACCTTGGGTTCAGACACACCTCCGTCCTCAGAGTTACATCCTTGCTTTTCAGTACTTTAAGGAGGCCGTGTGCAGCAGATTTACCTAACTCAATGTGTTGTTCTATCTTTTGACCGCTGCTTCCATGAATATTGATTGTGGAGCCAAGCAAAACAAAATACTTGATGATTTCAACCATTTATCCATTGATCATGATGTTGTTACCTAGTTGTTGAGTTGTGAGGATTTCGGTAAAATTCTTGATCTTGATCAAGTGCTTCAGGTCTTCCTCACTTTTAGCAAGCAAGGTTGTGTCATCTGTATACCACAGCCTGTTAATAAGTCTTACTTCAATCCTGATGCTGAATTCTTCTTCGGATAATCCAACTTCTCTGATGTTTGCTCAACACACAGACTGAACAAGTATGGTGAGAGGATACAACCCTGACACACACCTTTCCTGATTTAAAATCAGGCAGCATTCCCCGTTCTGTTCATACAACTGCCCCTTGATCCATGTACAAGTTCCTCATGAGCACAAGGAAGTACTCTGGAATTCCCATTCTTCTCAGGCTAACCACAATCGCATAGCAATTCCAATTCACAGTAACTCCATGACAAAGTAGAAACGCCACATAGTCTACTTCTGCTGTCATCTTTATGGAAGCAGACCGTCACAGCTCGGTCCTACAGAGTAGCGGGTGGATTTCAACTGCCTATGAATTTAACCACTGGGGTCACTAGGGCTCTGAATATATATTATATGATTATACATACTATACAATGATATATACTATGTAATGATATATATTATGTAATCATATATACATTGTGCTATTATTTTTTAATTACACATGACCAATATTCATTTAAGATACACATTAATGTAAAGTGACCAATCATCATTAGACATGCATTAATTTAATCAGTGCATGCTAGTGGAACTTTCTACATATATACATATATATGTAATATATATATATACACACATACTCTATATACTCATGTATAAACCGAGTTTTTCAGCACATTTTTTAATGCAGTTTTTTGTGGTAAAATTAGGTTCCTAGGCTGATATTTGGGTCATCTTATACTCGAGTATATATGGTATAATTCCCCTCTTGTAGTCTCTGGCACAGAGAAAGTGCCCAGTTACCTGATTTCTGTTCCCTGCTTTCATTCATACATGTCTGAAGAGTACGTTGGTGGCCATGGCAGGCAAACACTGGAGTATTTACTGAAAGCTCAACAGTCCAAACCCATCCACCACGTCACAAGGGAAAGCTAAGGCTGCCACTGCCTCGCTCCCCCCGCCCCAATTCACAGCCTTGGAAGCCCTTCATAGGATTTCTCTGAGTTACAATCAACTCCATGGCAGCACATTTGGTAAAGAAAGACCTTTTTACATTATGACCAGTGTTGGTTGGAGTCTCTGTGTAGTTAAGAAGCTTCATAAGCTCATCTGTGAACCAAATGGTTGGGCACTCCAGTTCACCTAGAGGTGCCTTAGCAGACAGGACCGGACTTACAGTGGGTCCAGTGTTGGACTGCAAACACAAAGGTCAGCGGGTGGAAGTCACCATCTTCTCCACAGTAGAAAGATGAGGCTGTCTGCTTCTATAAACATTTAGTCTTAGAAACTGTATAGAGCAGTTCTGTTCTGTGCATTGGGATGTAGTTGTTAGCAGTGGGTGGTCGACAGTGTTTGTGTAGAAAATTGTTCACTAGAGATCGAATACTAAATTTCCATTAGATAGTTTGACTGAATCAGTGCACTGTTTGAGTCCTCTGTCTTGTTTGGCTAATCCTAGAAGATTACACCATCGCAAGCTCCATCCCTTCTGCTGTCTGCTGTATTCCAGTTGAACAGAAAGTTATAAGTAGGAAAGGAAGACGTTTCCTATCCTGGAGGAAAGCATCGGTGGATGTTCTTACGACTTCTATCCCAAGAACAGGGAAATACACACTGACTTAAAATAGGAGGGAGAGGTTCCAGAAAAGGAAAAGAAGCAAAAGAAAGTTTTTTCTGGTGCTGGAAGCTAACTACGTGCTTTGAATGTACGTGCAGATCAGGGATATAAGAACTCTCTTCTCCCACCTTCCATCCTCCGATCCCTTCAAATTCTCTCATAAACCTGCTCATTCCAAATGTGAAACGGGCGTGTGCCAAGGCAAATATGGGCTTTGGATTAGCATTTGAACTGTGGGCCCTCCTTTGGCCAGTGTTGATGAGGTTGTACAGCTGTGTTCTCTGAGCACAATGGGCGCCGTGGTGAATTAGGCCATGAGTTGGTACTTAGACAAATTGGCCAGTGTTTTCTAAACTTTCTGCGCCATATGTCGGTACAAGCATGGGATAATGCATGCACGAGCAGAGGCAGCACGACTAGACCTCAGCAAAATCACATTGCACCAGCAAAACCCCTAACACGCAAAAGGCAATCATTTCAGAATGAAATCCAACAATCCCTGCCCCCCCCCCATCAACTGAACAGCAATAAAATCAATAGCTATTATTCTCATTATTACAGGGATTCTTTCTTTGTTTGGAATTATTGTGAAACAAGAGTGACCTGGCATAATACTTTTCCCAGAAAATGAAACTTTCCATTTGAAATATTAATGAATCTTTCTAAGTAGCTCACTGACTTCTTTTCTCTACCACTCGAAATATAGTGTCTGGTAGACTCCACTGATGTGCTGTTCCTATATCAACCACCATGGTGGACAATGATGCGTGCGCGTGGTGTTAGGGGTCCTCAAGTTGGTTCCAACCCAGAGCGACCCCGTGCACAACAGAGCAACGTGTACATTCCAGTCACCAGTAGCTATCGGTCACTTTCTGCCGACGTCGTTGGCGAATTCTTCACTTTCTTCATCACTAGCTTTAGTCACTGGTGCATAAAGTTGAACAACAGTGTATTGACTGGGTTTCCTGGAAGGCAGATAGAGATAACCGCATCACGGACAGCACTGTCCTGTGTGATGGATTTGCAGTGTGATGGCTGACAGTGAGTGCCACGCCGCCCCTCTCGGTTGTGTTCTTCCAGCCCAGCCCATCACAGGAGCTTCTGATTCAAAATGGCCAATCCCAGCCCACTTCGACTCATGTATGCACAGGATATTGATATTAATGTGTTCTATTTCAATTGGAAAATTTTTTTAAAATATTATTAGTTGGGATTTATGAAATATATCATTTCAAATTTCAATTACTTCAAGTAGAAGGTAAAATTGCTACCACAATCAGTTTCCAAACATTCTTTTTCTACATGGCTTCCTTGACATCGTCTCCCTTCATCCCATTCTATCCCCCCCCCTACTTGTTCCATAGGCTGTCGCTGTAGGTTCATCAATCCTGGGTTCCATACACCAAAGAACTGAAAAGCGTATACCCTAGCTTCCAGAGGGTGACCTCCACTGACGACACCTCTGAGGCACATTCTAGTATGAGCAGACAAAGACTGAAGAAAAACACACACCAAAAGTACAGGCAAGTTTGGAAAACAGATCAGGGGCAGCCGCACCTCAGGAGCGGAGAGAATGTACTGATAACGTTTTAATGATCAGGTCAGATTTATGCCTTGATCTTCTATACGCTTCAGTCCCAAGCACTCTGTCTAACGGCCACTTCCTCCCTCCCATCAATGTGAGATCGGGGGAATTCTCAGGAGGCTTGTTTTCTATGTGGTTCCAGACATGAATCTTGGGTTCCCACAGTCATCTTTTAGCCTCTGTGCAGCAGATCCTCACAATTTATACTCTCAAACTGATCCTTCTTCAACGTTGGATTATATGGATTCCAATCCTTCAGTGACTGATGATGGTAGACTTAGTTGACATCTCACTCAGATGGCTATTTGTATGGAGACAAGCCTTTAAGGCCCCAGACACTATTTTATCTGATAGCTGGGCATCTTTTACTACTTCCAAGTTTCCTAAATTCATACTGTGCATATTCCTAGGTCCAATCACTCGAAGATTTTCCAGACATCTCTGTTTTTCTTGAGTCGTGCCCCATGACGATCCCCAAGTGCAAATGACAATCCCCAAGTGTCCACTCCCACAGGCTCACCCGACACATGTCACCACGGTCAACTCCCCTCCAAGACACCATCCCCTTCAGTCACATTTCGAGTACGCTCACACCTGAGGGGCCCATCTGCCAGCAATATATGGGGCAATGTTCTTCCTTTATTTAGTATTTGAAAATGCTTTGAAATCATGCATAAGGTTTTCTGTGACTTCTTTCTCTGAAGTGGGAAGCTAAGTCCTTTTTCGTTGTGTGTTCTTAGCCTGGAATCTCCACTGAAACTTGTTCAATTTGGATGACCCCGCTGGCATTTGAAATACCAGCGACAGCTTCCCGCAACACAGCAACATACACATCACCCCAGTGCAACGAACGGACAGACAGGTGGTTGCTGCTGGTGTGTATACTGTTTATATTTAGTTTGGGCTTGCGATGACTAAATTAAATTAGCTTTGTAAAGCTAAGCTCTGATCCTGCTTCCATCAAAATCATCTGCGGTTGATAGTGCTCTAACTTCTGGTTTATTAGTATGTCCCATTTTCATCACCATTTTGTATATTTGAAATTTTCCCATTCCTATAATAAAAGGTGATTTAACACACATTATATGCTAACTGTTATATTATGCATTGGATATATAACTATCAAGGGGATGCAGAAAATTCAGGTAGCTCATATAGATTAGGGGAGGAAATCATCTATTGGACAAGCAATTGTTTAGCACCTGATGAGCACTGCGTTGGTGGCACCTCAAATTAGGTATGGCTAACTTAGTGTGAAGTGGGCACAAGGAAAAGTTCCCAGAGCAGGAAAAATTTATTTCCAAGCCTAGGATATGACGAGCAGCTACAGAAGGATGTCCAATCCATACTGAAGGGAAGGCGGGAGGCACATTGGCCTTACAAGAAAAGATGAAAGGAAAAAAAAGAGGGAGCTGTTGGGAGAGATGGAGGTCTGATAGCTAACCTCTAGGATGAAGATGGGGGGTGCAGAGGAGCAGTGGGGAGCAGGCTTCTGAGGGAAGGTGGGCCAAATGAATAGAGGCTTGGAGCCATCTGGGTGGATTTATGTGCAACCTAAGTCTCCTTAGGTGATGCTGTGATTATTGTCGGATTGTGAACTGCAAGGTCAATAGTTGAGCTGCTCCTTAGCAGCGAGATGAGGATTCTTCACTCCTGAAAAGAACTGAAACAACGGTTTTCAATCTGGGGGGTGAACAACCCTTTCACAGGGGTCACCCGATTTGTAACAGTAGCAAAATTAGAGTGATGAAGTAGCAACAAGAATAATTTTACAGCTGGGGGGTCCCCACCACATGAGGAGCTGTACCATAGGGGCACTGCATTCGGACAGTTGGGAACCACTGAACTGAAGTCTGAAAAACCATGAGCGGCAGCTCTACCCTATCCTAGGGGGTCACTGTGTGAGGACATAGACGCTTGGCAGCGAGCCTCTGTTGGAAGATGGATAGAAGATGGAGGAGAGATTTTGTACAGGGGCTGGGACATTCTGACTTGTTTTTGCAGATTTTACTCTAACTGCCTCATAGAGGCCAGTGAGCTGGTTGTACGTGGACGTAGGTGAACGACTATAGAATTGGCTGGAGCTGTGGTCACTTTTGGAAGTAGAAACCTATAAAAGTAGACTTGACAGGAATGCTGTTGGATTAAACACGTGCCAAGCATAAGAAGGTCAAGGGTGAGCACTCCTTCTGTCTTGGCTGCAGCCCAGAGCCTCCTTCCACACGTTTTGGTAACTACAGGGTCAAAATGAAGTAGATTCAGAGTAAATGTGAGAAATAGATTCCACTGGGCTTAAAGTGAAATTCTGAATTTATATTTAAATCCGAATTTTTATTTCTTTTATTTCTTTGCTTGTCTCAGCCATACTAATCACACTGTATCACCTTTTCCTTGGGAGTTTTATTTGAAATTATCATGAAAATGACTCCCTAATATGTAATGATTGTTGATATCTTTCTTATTAGGTGACATTTCTCAGGAGCACGTGATGTACGTGTTGATCTTAATGTCATAAGAACACAGATGTAAACACATTGAAGATGACTTTGTAGACAAAAGTGCTCTGGGAGAAAGACAATCTCCCTGCAAAAGGATGTGACTAGTGCTGAAAATGGCCTCCGTGACATCCTCAAAGCACCCACCAGGGAGCATGTTACAAAAGAAAGGTCACGACGTCAGCACCTGTGCGCACTAGAGGAGCTACGTCAGAGTGAAGTGAAAACAATTCAGGGTTTAATTGTTGATCTTTTTACTTTTGGATTCTGTCACCATAGTGGTATGATCTTGCGTAGTCATAAATCATCTCTGTGTTTTAATTTCTACAACCATAAAATAGAGAGACACACGAGGATCGAGGTGTAACAGTCACGTGTAACCCGGCATTTGGCACATGGGGCATCCAGTGCAGAATGCACAAGACCTCCTACTCTTATTATTTCTTTAAATCTCTAGAGGTCCAGGGAACCTTCAACTTAAGACACCCTCTGAAAAGATTTTTACCAAGTGCTTTCTAACTTTCACAAATAAAGCAAATTAAGCGGGGGAAAACACCCTCCTTAGGGGTGGAAACTTCGCAAACTTAAAACCAAGCCAAAAGAATTGATTTATTTTGGAAAGTTTCCTTAAGAACTCACCAGGGTATTCTTTCTGGAGTTAGAGCTTGATTTGGTTTGGATCATGGTAGCACAAAATCAATACTGTAAACAAACAGCAGAGATACCCTCTACTTTCTGCTCCGAGGGAGAAAAGTACACTGTGTGCTGGATTTGTAAACACCAAGGACGTTCCAGCTCCAGTTACTGAAGACCAGGCCTCCTCTAGACGCCCCACACGAACCCCAGGCAGGGGAGAAGAAACCTGCTCCACAGCCAGTGCCTCCGGATGAGCGGTCTAAGCGGGAGGCACTGGCACATCAACATTCCACAGGCCCAGTCCCTTTGAAAGAATTTCAAAAATCACTGCCAATGTCCAGGTGAGTTCCTTGACCAAAAAAGGATCCTAGCAAGGTCAGATGTGCATCACACATTAATATGGTTTTGGCTAATCAATCAGCTATCAGGAAAGCCCGTAGGCATGGTCAAATTCAGCTTGTATTTTTTAGTGCCTACTAGGAGCCCAGAGAGCCCTGCTGGTATAGTGGGTTAAGCAACTAAATGCTAACCACGTGGTGGTCAGTGGTTCAAACTCACCAGATGCTTCAAAGGAGAAAGATGAGACTTCTGCTCCTTTAAAGATTTGCAGTCTGGAAATTTCTAAGGAGCAGTTCTGCTCTGTCCCCGAGGTCATTGTGAGTGAGAATTAGACCAATGACTGGTGGTATACCAGGTGCACACCTAGAATAGCTTCCATCTATTTAGTCCCTCCTTCGGTCTGTTTGAAACCATCCCCATTTTAGAAAGGGAGTGTTGACATAATGCAGTAAAGTAACCTATCTGTTCCATGTAACTGAGGTAGCAGTGCTGACACAGGATTTCAACACATCTCTTGTTAGCAATTTCTTATTTTTTCATGCTACTTCCTACTTGGAAGAGAGAGAGAGAGAGAGGAAGAGAGAGAGAGAATGGGGTGGTGGGAAAAGAATTAAGAGGTGGAGTAAAATAGCAAGAAGTACTAGCAAGAAAAGAAAGAGAAGATGACTGAGAAGAAATAAATATACAAGCAAGGGGATTAATCCATGGCCCAAACGAAAACTGAAAACTAACACGTCAGAGGCATTTTATCCTCCTCAGTTTCTGGTCAACCAGTTGCCTTCATTCATGAACTCTATTCCTAAGACTAAAAAGCTCTGGTGACGCAGTGGTTACACAGTGGGCAGATACTTTCAAGGTCAGCAGTTCAAAACTGCCAGCTGCTCAGAGGGAGAAAGACAAGCCTTTCTACTCCATAACGTCACTGTCTCAGAACCCTCAGCCACAGTTCTACTCCCTCCCGTTGGGTTGCTCGGAGTCGGCGTCAGCATGATGGCAGTGCGTTTGTTTTATGGCGAGGACATCACTCTTTCAAAAGTGGAAGGGCTGTGACAAACAGGAAGGCCCTAAATGGGATGGACCGACACTGTGGCTGCAAAAGGGGCTCAAACATAACAATTTGAGGCTGGTACAGGACCAGGCAGTACTTTGTATTTTTAACATGGGATTCAAGGGCAACGGCCAGGAGCATGCCTACATTCTGAGGCACCTGGTGTAGGACGGTTACAGAAGTATTGGACCACTAACCTCAGTTGGCCAGTTCTGATCTACCAGCTCTCTGGGGCGGGAGTGGGGAGATGAGACTCTCTACTCCTATAAAGACTTACAGTTCCAGCTAGGGCAGTGGTTCTCAACCTGTGGGTCACGACCCCCATGGGGGGACAAACGACCTTTCACAGGGGTCGCCTGTTTCGTAACAGTAGCAAAATGACAGTGATGAAGTAGCAACGGAGATGATTTTACGGTTGGGGTCACCACCACACGAGAAACAGCATGAAGGAGTGGCGGCCGTAGGAGGTTGAGAACCACTGACACAGGGAGCCTCTCGTTGGAATCATCAGGAGGGCAGTGGTATGCTAGGACTCAAGAACTCGTTTGCAGTTTTGCAAATCCTCCTCTCCCACTCACCTCCAAGTGGTCAAAGGCAGCTGATGTCACAGGACAGAATGTATCTACCTCGGTGGAGGAGCCAGGTGCCTTATCATTTGATTTCTCCAGGGAACCCACAGGGTGGGCAGGAGGGAGCTGGAGTGATACCATCGATCTTTCCCACCTCAGAATAGGGAGCTCCTGAGAGTCTTTCCCTTCTAGCAGATATTCCTGAGACCACCTGCAGTGGCCACAGCCTGATCTACCAGAGGCCATCATGACGATTGAAGAGTGCTCTTTCTGGTGGACACTGAGTTTCCTAGCTGCATCCCAGGAGAGCCCGGGGTCAAACACTGGGCATTCAGCATGATCCCTGGCTGGCCAGACTCCAGACCAAGGTGGCAAGGGAGGGTGGGTTTCCTTTGCCTGGAGGGTTCTTTCATCGCCAGCCTTTGTGTGAGGCTGCTCTCTGGAAAGTGACGTGAACGTATGAAAGTGTGGGAAGCAGTACTATGGAAACATCTTGTTTACAAATGCCAGGCGGTAATTAGCATATTTAAAATCGAAGAAACCACAACTGCTGGCTTTTGTTAGTTGAAAATCTCAGATCTTTCTTGTGGCTGAGCTCTCCAAGGCAGAGTAGACTTGGAGACTCTCAAACCAGTTCATAAATAGTTGATTTCATATTTTAAAATCTTGCACTAAAACTGTCACCCTGCTCGTGGATCACAGATGGTGAAGAACTAATTTGTTACTGTTTGATATCGAAGCTCTTATTTACCGCTCTGGGGGGACACGGCAGACGAAGAGCACTGTGTGTCTTCCTGTTGCTTTCTTGCACCGCTCGGCTCCTTGACGCCCCCACCTCCCCATCGTGGCTCTTATTTGGAACATACAAAAGTAGATCTTTTCCTTATGCCGTCTGCTGGCACCCACTCCTGGGGGCTTCGCAGAGGGTCTTTCCTAACACTGACCGTGGGACCTCTTTCTTGGTTCTTTCTCATTCTCCCTGTTCGGCAGGAATCACATTCGGCTCTCCTCTCTCAAGTCACACAGTATTTCAAAGCAGAGGTGCAAAGCATCATAGCACCTGTGAAAACTCTCAGGGAAAAGAGTGAAAATGGGAGAAGAGACCTAAATGGGGGTGGGTCTCATGCTCCTCGTGTGCAGCAAGTCCCTCTGTGCTCCGCCTGCTCTCTTCACACATCCACCACTTGTTCATTCATCTCATCTATGTCCACTCTTTATTAATTGAACCTGCCCCTTGCTAATGCTTCACGCTGCGACGGGACACCTTGGCTGTGGCCGATCTCACGCTTCGGCGACCCCGGAGGCTGATATGGATACGGAGTCCATCATTATGTCGCTCAACTAATCAGAGTTTCCAGGCTAGGACGCAAATCAATCACTTAGAAGGAATTTAACAATTAGCTAGAACTCACCATAATGCAGCCTGTGAAATGGCAATGTTTTTTATATTGTTTGAGGACTGAGAATGATTAAGAGAGAACTAATATGTCTTGGCATGTGAACATTAAAGGAGATTGGGTTTCATTGAAGTGTAGCCAACCCGTGCACTGGCATGTTGTTTACAGCTGCTTTTGTGCCACAGTGGCACCAACGAGCAGTGTGGACGGAAAGCATCACCCCAAAGGGTAGTTTACTATCTAACCATCGACAGAAATGGGTTACATGTCCCTGACCAGCCCCGTTCTGTGATTTCTCTGGAGCCTACGCTGGCATGCAAAAGCCCCTCATAGTGTGAATCCTTCAGCTACCAACTATCCAGGTGGGTTGCGGGAGTGACCACATGTCCACGTGTTGGTGTGATTGAGTCTGACAGCTATGGTTGGTGTCACGTGCTACTGAGTTAGCTCTGACTGCAGGGGATGGCAGCACCTCCCAGTCCTGCCCCCGCCTTGCCACGGGTGCTACGTGTTAACCCATTGCTGCAGCCGCGGTGTCAATCTCTCTCTTAAGAGTCTTCCACCTTTTAGCTGCCCTTCCCTCATGGTGCGACAGGCTTTGATTATTAGTGGAGGAAAATGCACCAACCAAGCAAGCAGAGACGGAGAGGCAGTGTGAGGCAATCATCAAGGTCAAATTGACCGTGGTTCTCACCCCATTTCTCTGTAACACAGAAAGCCATATGAGCAATAAGTCAGAACAATACTGGACATGGAATGTCTCTACTGTGCGGTGAACACTTGACGCCTGTGTTCATGAAAGGAAGTACGCCATCTCACAGTCTCACCGGTAGTGCACGAGTGTTCCTATCCCGTACATCCTTCACAGGATTTGCTGCTCTCCGTTCTTTGAACTTGACTGTTCATGCTGGCCATGCCTGCAAGGTAGGCATTGCCTGCTACCTGCAAGGTAGGCATTCAACTGGCCCATAATGTTGCCTGCTCCTGTGGAGATGTACAGTTTAGGAAACACTATCTGCCTCTCCTATGAAGCAGAATGAACTTGATAGAAGTGGACTTTGTCTTCATTTGAATGCTGGGTTGAGATGATAGCTCACTGTTTCCATGTGCATCTCTCTAACGGCTAAGGATCATGAGCATGTCTTCACCTGTTTGCTTGCAACCTTCGTGTTTTCTTCGGAGGATTATCTGTTTATATCCTATGCTCCTTTAAAAACTGGGTTATTTGTATTTTTCTTGTTGGGTGTTGCAGTGCTCTGTAAACTTTGGAAATGAAAACCCTTCATCTATGTCATTTTGAAAATTCCCCTCATCTGGGGGCCATTATTTTACTCTTTGGGGGAAACCTTGTGATGCACCTAAGTGGTGACCCATGTCATCTCGTTTAGCTCTGTTGTTTGTGTGTTTTCATTTATGTTTGCTAGTAGATTTATACCGTGTACTTGGGTCTCAATGTTTGTCCCTATTGTTTAGGTTTATCATCCTTATTGTTCTCTGCCATTTTTTGCCAGCTCATCTATTTTTTAGGCCATCTGTTCCCCCATTTAATATCTTTAGGCTTTTTATCAAAGATCAGCAGTTCATAGGCAGATGGAATTACTCCTGAGTACTAAATTTGGTTGTGTTGGTTTACGCTTCTCTTCTCACCCCAGTACTAGACTGTTTGGCAGCTGAGGCAGGTTTGGAGACTTAACGTGTGAAGCCTCCTACTTTGTTCCTCATTAACAATGCTTTGCTGATCCAGGGGCTCTTTTCTGTCCATAGTAAGTCAGTGATTAGCTTTTCCAACTCTTTAAAGAATGATGCTCTGTCTTGTTTTTGTGCATGTTATTATCTCCGCGGGTCTGTCTAAATAAGATAAGCTGGATGAACAATCTGGAGGAGAAAACAATGGGACCTACAGTTCCAGGAGGAAATGGGAGAAGGACAGGTGGGGAAAAGTTAGTGGTGTTAACAAACCCAGCGACAAGGGAACAACAAGTAATGCAAATCAGTGGTGAGGAGGGTGTAGGAGGCCTGGTAGAGCATGATCAAGGGTAATGTAACTGAGAGGAATTACTGAAACCCAAATGAAGACTGAGCATGATTGTGGGACAAGAGGAAAGTCAAAGGAAATAGAGGAAAGAGCTTGGAGGCAAAGGGCATTTATAGAGGTCTAAATAAAGGCACGTGCATATGTAAATATATTTATATATGAGGATGGGGAAATAGATATATATGCATATATTTATAGGTTTAGTATTAAGGTAGCAGATGGACATTGGACCTCCACTCAAGTAATCTCTCAAGTAATCCCTCAATGCAAGAATACTTTGCTCTATTAAACTGGCATTTTATGATGCTCACCTTCCCAATGTGATCACTGAAGATAAAGTGGGTGTATAAGCCAATGTAGCGAAGAAAGCTGATGGTGCCCAGTTATCAAAAGATATAGCATCTGGGGTCTTAAAGGCTTGAAGACAAACAAGCGACCATCTAGCTCAGAAGCAACAAAGCCCACATGGAGGAAGCACACTAGCCTGTGTGATCACGAGGTGTCGAAGGGATCAGGTACAGGCATCATCAGAACAAAAGAATCATATCATTGTGAATGGGGGGGGTGCGGAGTGGAGACCCAAAGCCCATTTGTAGCCCACTGGACATCCCCTTACAGAAAGGTCTTGGGGAGGATAGGAGCCTGTCAGGGTGCGATGCAGCAGTGATGAAACTTATGACTTTCCTCTAGTTCCTAAATGCTTCCTCTCCACCCACTATCATGATCCCAATGTTGCCTTACAAATCTGGGTCGACCAGAGGATGTACACTGGTACAAATAGGAACTGGAAACACAGGAATCCAGGGCAGATGAGCCAGTGGTGAAAGTGAGTGGTGGTACCAGGAGGGTGGAGGGAGGGTGGGTTTGAAAGGGGGAACCAATTCCAAGGATCTACGTGTTACCTCCTCCCTGAGGGATGGACTACAGAAAAGTGGGTGAAGGGAGACGTCAGATAGTGCAAGTTATCACAAAATAATAACTTATAAATTATCAAGGGTTCATGAGGGAGTGGGGAGCAGGGAGGGAGGGGAAAATGAGGAGCTGGTACCAGGGACTTAAGTGGAGAGCAAATGTTTTGAGAATAAGGAGGGCAATGGATGTACAGATGTGTTTTACACAATGGATGGATGGATGGGTTGTGATCAGAGAAGTATGAGCCCCTAACAAAATGACTGAAAAGAAAGAATGATGTCAGAATCTACACTAGGATTACATTTTATCTGTAAATAGCTTTGGTAGGATTGACACCTTCACAACGTTAAATCTTTCCATCCATTAGCATGGTACATTCTTTCAGTTATATTCATCTCATATGGAGAAGGAGGAAGCCCAGAATTAGCAGAGAACTACTCAAGAAGAAGGACAAAGTTGGAGAACTCTCTGTACCCGACTTTAACACCTACCCACAGCCACAGTGGACAAAACAGCATGGTACTGGCATAATGATAGATATTTAGAACAATGGGAAAGAAAACCTAGAAATAAACCATCAGCATATAGACAACTGTTCTTCTATAAGGGCCTCAAAAGCATCAAGTGGGAGGTGGATGCCTCTTTAACAAGTGGGGCTGGAAACAATGGATATTCACATGTATAAAAATGAAACAAGATGTTTACCTCACGCCATGAATAAGAGAACACTCAAGGTGGATCACAGACCTAGAAGTAAAACCCCAAACGATTGGAACCATCGATAAAGGAATCAGGACAAATCTAGGAACCTTGGCCCAGGGAATACATAGGCTAACGGCAACAAGGAAGGGTACACATACAGGTGAACCTGAATTCGACAAGTGGGATGTACGAAGGATACAACACCTGTATGTGTTGAAAGATTTTGCCAACAGGGTACTAAGGCAACCCACAGACTGGGAGAAGATTGTTAGCAATGCACAACAGACAATGGGCTTATTACTAAAATCTACAATACTCCCCTGGCCTGCACAAAGAAGAAGACCGTTAACCCCCTGAGGAAGTGGGAAAAAGACTTGAACAGAAGTTTTACTAGGGAGGAAACCCATATGACCAATAAACATATGAGAAAATGCTTCGGATTATAAACCATCAGGAAATTCAAATTAAGACAACATGAGATACCATCTAACACCCTTGAGGTGAGCCTACATCAGAAAACCAGAGAGCAACAAATGTTGGAAGGGCTGTGGTGAGATAGGAACTCTCCCCGCCCCTCCACCCCCATCTTGGTGGATATATGCACAGCCTCTGGGGAAAGCTATCTGGTGATATTTAAAGAAAATGAAAATTGATCTACTTTATGACCCAGCTATCCTTTTACTGGGCATATACCCAGAAAGGAAAGAAAAAGACCATGACCAGTTGTCTGCACTCCAATGTTTATTGCGGCACAATTCACAATTGCAAAGAATTGGAAACAACCAAAATTTCCATTCATAGACGAGTATATTACAAAACTCTGGCACATACACACAATGGAGTACTACCATCACTAAAAAGCACTGATGACCACCTGAAACACATTGTTTCACGGGAAGAGTTGGAGGAAATTACACTACCCAAAGGCAGCCAATCACAATAGGAGAAGTACAGCATGAGTCCCCTGAGGTAAGTATAAGCAGCACAGTAGGTGTAGAAAAAAAGCCACTTAGCTCACACTATATGGGTTGAAGTACAGGTAGTTGGGTCGCGGTCAAACCAAACCCAAGAAGGTACATGTTAATCCAACACAAAGAAGGGTGAAGGGGAGTGGAGGAAAGGTGGGGAGGGGAGTGAAAGTGAGTTGATGGCATATGGGGAGCATGGCAATAACCCACCCAGGAGGAGAGCAGTGGTGTCTCTACAGAACTGGGAGTGTGCATACAGTCCTCTTCACCCCCACAGTGTGGCAAACTGTGAGGGCAACTTAACCATGTGGAGGAATGCATGGAAAGATTGGGATAACAGGACCGGCCCCAACCAGAGCCAAACTGACCCTCTCCCTTGAAGTATGTATGACAGAGAACAACACTAAACCTACAGGTTGGGGAGAGGGGTCAACATACCATACCTACACAGAAACAAAGCAAGAAGGAAGACCGAAAGGGATGGTTGGTCCAGACCCCATATTGGCACACCATCCCAGAGGATGACATTCTGCATGGTGCTGCTCAGGCACAGAGAGCACTGTAGGGCTGATAACAGGTCATGACACGTCCCCTTACTGGAACATACTGTGACAGAGGACAATACTGGGGACACACGGTAGGGAGGCAGTGTTGTCTGAACCCTCCCCCCCCCACCCCCCAGCTGAGGCAAACCAAAAAGGGAACATAACAGATCAGCAACTGGAGCAAAGCCAAGCCACGAAGCCATGAAAGAGCCCCCAAATAGACTTCAGGCTAGGAGGGCAAGTTCCCAGAATACCCCAGGACCAGTAGGGAGCTAGTCACAAAGGTCAGCTGACAAACCTGGAATTATGTAGGTTTTTGCTCATTTTCTTTTTTTTGCCCTTTTCTTTTTTCAATTTTTTTTGTTAGTTTGCCTACTTATATAAGGCAGGCATGGGAAGCAAAACTGAGGAGAAAGCAACAGGACAGATGGCCTCAGAGGGATTTTGGGGGGAGAAGGGTACAGTGAGCAAACAATGCCATAGACAGGGGAACAACTGAGGAATGAAAATCAACAACAAGGAGGATGTAGAGACCCTGGGGGTGTTGGAGCAAAAACAATCTAGCTGAGAGGAATGACCAAGAGTGGGAGTAGGATGAGCATGATGGTGGGCAGGAGGAAGGTAAAAGGAAACAGGAAGGATCTAGGAAGCAAAGCTATGAATAAAGGTATAAACATAGGTGCATGTGTACTATGTACTTGAGCATAAGCCGAGTTTTTCAGCACATTTTTTTTTCAAGTTCTCTTGGTTTTTTTTAACGTTTTATTAGGGGCTCATACAACTCTAATCACAGTTTATACATATACATACATCAATTGTATAAAGCACATCCATACATTCCCTGCCCCAATCATTCTCAAAGCATTTGCTCTCCACTTAAGCCCTTTGCATCAGGTCCTCTTTTTTTTTTCCCCTCCCTCCCCGCTCCCCACTCCCTCATGTGCCCTTTGTAATTTATACATCGTTATTTTGTCATATCTTGCTCTATCCGGAGTCTCCCTTCCCCCCCTTCTCTGCCGTCCCTCTCCCAGGGAGGAGGTCACATGTGGATCCCTGTAATCAGTTCCCCCTTTCCAACCCACTCACCCTACACTCTCCCAGCATCGCCCCTCACACCCTTGGTCCTGAAGGTATCATCCACCCTGGATTCCCTGTGCCTCCAGCCCTCATATGTACCAGTGTACAACCTCTGCCCTATCCAGCCCTGCAAGGTAGAATTTGGATCATGGTAGTTGGGGGGAGGAACCATCCAGGATCTGGGGGAAAGCTGTGCTCTTCATCGGTACTACCTTGCACCCTGACTGACCCATCTCCTCTCCTAAACCCCTCTATGAGGGGCTCTCCAGTGGCCGACACTTGGGCCTTGGGTCTCCACTCTGCACTTCCCCCTTCATTCAATGTGGTATATATATACACACATATTCTTCTTTTTTTTTTTTTTTTGCATGATGCCTTATACCTGGTCCCTTTGGCACTTCGTGATCGCACTGGCTGGTGTGCTTCTTCCATGTGGGCTTTTTTGCTTCTGAGCTAGATGGCCGCTTGTTTATCTTCAAGCCTTTAAGACCCCAGACACTATCTCTTTTGATAGCCGGGCACCATCAGCTTTCTTCGCCACATTTGCTTATGCACCCATTTGTCTTCAGCGATCCTATCATGGAGGTGTGCAGTCAATGATATGATGATTTTTTTGTTCTTTGATGCCTGATAACTGATCCCTTTGGGATCACTCGCTCACTCAGGCTGGTGTGTTCTTCCATGTGGGCTTTGTTGCTTCTGAGCTATATGGTCGCTTGTTTATCTTCAAGCCTTTAAGACCCCAGTCACTATCTCTTTTGATAGCCGGGCACCATCAGCTTTCTTCACCATATTTACTTGTTCACCCACTTTGACTTCAGCAGTTGTGTCGGGAGAGTGAGCATCATAGAGTACCAATTTAATAAACGAAAGTATTCATGCATTGAGGGAGTGCTTGAGTAGAAGCCCAAGGTCCTTCCGCCACCTTAATATTAAACCTATAAATGTAGACAATTAGATCTATTTCCCCATCCTCATATATATGTTTGCATGTACACGTCTTTGTCTAGACCTCCATAAATGCCCCTTGACTCCCAGCTCCTTCCTCCCTCTCCCTTGACTTTCCTCTTGCCCCACCACCATACTCCGTCCCCACCTGGGCTACAGCTATACCTCTTCTCTACGCAACCTTACCCTTGATCATTCCCCATCAGGCCTGTCACTCCCCCCTCACTACCATTTTGAGTCCCATGTTGTTTCCTTGTCCCTGTGTTTATTAACACCACTTCCTTACCCTCCTCCCACTCCCCCACCCGGATCTGTTTGTCCCCCCGGAACTGTCTGTCCTATTGTTTTTCCTCCAGATAGTTCATCCAGCCTGTCCTATTCAGACAGACCTGTGGAGACACTAACATGAAAGAAAACAAGACAGAGGAAAACAAAGCAACACTATACAACCAGACAATAAAACAACAAAAACAAACCACTGACAAAGAACAAAACAAAACACTTCACAAAACAAAGGCTTGTCATTCATTCAAGGATCCTTTGCTGGCCCTTAGGAGCGTTTTCCAGTCCAGTCTGTTGGGGCACCACGCCCTGGCCCCAAAGTCCACTTTCAGCATTCCCTGGGGACCTTGCCACTCCGTTCCCTTGCTGTTTCACTGCACTCCCCCAGTGCTTTGCCTCGGTGTGGTGGGATCAGGTCAGGTGCAATTCCCACACTGTGTCTCCGGTTCAGCACATTTTTAATGCAACTTTTGTGGTAAAATTAGGTGCCTTGGTGGATACTCCAGTTGGCTTATACTCAAGTGTGTATGGTATGTAAATACATTAATCCATAAAAATAGAGGTATTAGCCTATGTACATATATTTATATGACAATACACTTAGGTAGTGGACAGACTTCGGGACTCTGTTCATACCCTCCCTCAATACAAGAACACTTTTTTCTAATAAACTGGCATTCTGTGATGCTCATCCTCCAGGCACAATCACTGAAGACAAAATAGTGGATAAGCCAATGTAGTGCAGAAAGCTGATGGTGCTCAACTACTAAAAGATATAGCATCTGGGGTCTTAAAGGCTTGAAGCTAAACAAATGGCCACCCAGCAGAGAAGCAACAAACCCACACAGAAGAAACACACCATCAGTGTGGTCATGAGGTGTCATCTGGACTGGGTAACTGGCATCAGAAGATCCATAACCAACCAACCAAACAAACAAAAACATATCATTGAGAATGAAGGGGGATGATCAGAGACCCAAAGCCCACCTGTAGACAATGGAAACACCCTCCCCCCCCCGCCCACACACACACAGAGTGGTCACAGGGAAGAGATGAGTCAACCAGGGAGCAGTAAATCACTGAGGAAACACACAGCATTCCTCTGGTTCCTTGAGGCTTCCTCACCCTCTCTTTCCCTGCCCCACTATTGTGATCCCAGTGTGGCTTCTCATTTCAGACTAGACCGGAGCATGTACACAGGTACAGACAAGAGATAAGAGCTCACGATGCACAGAATCCAGGAACAGGAATGGGAATAGAGATACCAGAAGGGTAGGGGGCAGGTGGGACATGAGGAGGGGAGGAAGGGGAAACCCATCACAATGATTGAAACGTAACCACACCACCCCCTCCAGGGGAAGAACAACAGAAACCATGAGGGAAGGGAGACAGTAGTAAGTTTGAGATATGAAAATAATAATAATTTATAATCTATCAAAGGGTCACAAGGGTAGGAGAGGGAGAGAAAAGGAGCGGATACGAAGGGCTCAATAGAAAGTAAATGTCTAGAAAATAATGATGGCAACATATGTACAAATATGCCTGATACAATTGATGTATGCATTGTAATGTATGGATTGTAAGAACCCCCCAAAAATTTATCTTTTAATTTTTTAAAGTTCTCTTCAATTCTATTATTATCAATTGTTTTCTGTTCTCTGAGACTCTTTCATCATGCACTTAGAGACAAGATTTTTAATCAATGAATTGTGCACTTAATTAAGCCTTACTTTGCTCTAGGAACTATGTTTATTGATACATAATACTTCTGCATGGAGTGCTATCTGAGCTGATATGAGCCTCATTTTACAGATGTTGAATACTGGGGTGTTTTCTAGAATTAGAATGGTCTATGCCATACTAAAGTGTAAGGTTGCCAAAAATGGTACCCAGTATACTCTGTTATACTCACACGGTGTATGAGACAATATTTAGTCATACAGAGAAGAGACAGAATGGAATTAGTTGTGATTATGGGCACCAGGCTCCCTTCTGACTAGAGCAGGACAGACAGATGTCCCACATGTAACTTCTTGTGCTACAACTGGATACTCCATGGTTTCCCACTGGCAACAGATAATGAAATAGGGTTAGCGGCATGAAGGACTAGTGCTGATGCCACTGTGTACCCAGATCAAGAGGAAGACGAGGAGAAAGGGCCAGCTCTCAGCCTCCTCATCAGATGCTGTTCCAGTCCCCCCGCCTTTGCTGGGCCATTCAGGAAGGGGCAAGTAGAAGCAGACTCTCCTCCTCAGTTTCCATTCCTTTTATATCTAACTTTAAATCTCTCACTCTTGTGCTATTTTACAGATAAGTAAATTGTCTATAATGCATCATGATTCAAATCAGTTCCCACTGGGAAAGAAAAATGCCATAGAAAATATTTTATTCTATACACAAAAAGGTTTCTGCAGCATGTTTTATCAACATAATCATAGTCACATTATCATCATTAAGACATGAAAGAGGAGTACACAATTGAGAGGCCTCCTTCTCCCCCTCCGCCACTGAAGAAGTAAACGATAAATGGAATTTTAAGCTCTGTTTTGCTCCACTTTTAATCGTGTTTCCTTTCTTGAATAATCACAAGATGTTCCCTGTTGGAAGGAATATCAGAAAGAATCAAAGCAGCATGCTTTTTGGTCACATACAGAACTATGATATCACATGTCCAAGTTAAAAAGTCCAGCACAGACTTAGAACCCTAGAACCAGCTTCTCTCTTGCCATGGCCCCAAGCTGTTTTCTATCTTTGAAAAGCACATACAAATACTGCTCTTGGACGCTTCCATATTGAAGGCTTAATCATCCACTTACCACTTCTCTGTGTTATATTTTGAGATTAAAAATGCATGCTTCATATTTCTTATTTAAGCCACTTTCTCACACTGATTCTCTTGTCCAGAGTGAGATTTTGAACTGTTGAACAAATGAAGCCATGAACATAGTGCTGAAGTCATTCTTTGGAAAGTCCCTTATAGCAAGTGACTGAGACGGTGGCTCCAACAATGGGCTCCAACATAAGAACAACTGTGAGATGGCTCAGGACTCAACAGTCTTTTGTTCTGTTGTTCACCAGGTTGCTATGAGCAAGAACTGATCTGACTGCACCTGACAACATGACCCACAGTGTTTCTGAGGGTGAACATCCTTAGGGGAGCGGACAGTCTCATCTGTCTCCTGTAGGATGGCTAGTGGGTTTGAATGGTGGCCTTTCACATAGGAGTGATGCTGTGAGATATGCTTGGATGATTAACTTCAAGATTTGTGACTCCAACTCATCAGTCACTCTGTGGGATAAAGACGTGCCTCTGTGCTCCCTTGACGATGCTAACCCTCCTCAGCCTCCTGAGTGAAATCAACTCAAAGGTAGTGGCTTCCAGTTTGATTGGGAAAATATTCATGTCTCAAAAATAATTGCAGGTGCTGGTGAACATGTTGCCTTTTGTCCAAATGAAGTTCAGAGGGCTTACGTGATATTCTAAAACCACTTAAAAAGTAACTATAAATAGAAAAAAGTGATTCAAGGAATAATTCCAAGGTGTCTCATGGCCAGATTAGAGAAGATTAAGATGATGGAGACAATTGCATGACTAATACAATAGACATTTAAGGGGCATTTTATTGTTGTTAGGCACAGTTGAGTCATTTCTGACACATTGCCACTCCACGAATAACGGAACAAAACGCTTGGGCCAGACTCACAGTCCATTGTTGCAGCCCTGGTCATACTCCATCTCCTTAAGGGCCTTCCTCTTTGTCGCCAAGTATGATGTCTTTCTCTAGGGACTGGTCTCTCCTGAAAACACGACCAAAGTATGTGAGAGCAGTCTCACCATCACCACCTCTAAGGAGTGTTCTGCCCATGCTTCTTCCAAGGCAGATTGGTGTGACTTGTGACAGGCCATGATGCCTTCAATAGTCTTCACCAGCATCATAATTCAAATGCGTTGACTCTTCTTCTGCCTTTCTTATTCAATGTCCAACTTTCACATCATCTGAGGCAAGTGAAAATGCCATGGCTTGGTTGAGGCACACCTTAGTCCTTGCTGTTAATAAAGAAGTCTTGTGCAGCAGATTTTCCCAATGGAATGTGTCTTTTGATCTCTTGACTGCTGCTTCTGTGAGCTTTGCTTGTGAATGCATACAAGATGAAATCTTTGCCACCTTCAACTTTTTCTCCATTTTCCATGATGTTCTCTTTTGGACCAATTGTGAGGAGTTAGGTCTAATTGAGATTGAGTTTCAGTTTATGATATGCTGAGAGTATTCTTCCTTTTGGTTTTATAATTCGGTATCTTTTCACATTTCTTTATAATATTTGGCTTTTGTCAGGGTGAGGGGTCCCCAACACTCGAATGGTTCCTCAGGAGCGACTTTGAGATTGTGGAAAATATTAAAGACAGACAGACAGCAGGGCACAGGGGCTCATTGTCCAATGTCGAAACTGAGAGAGAGAATATA
The DNA here is from genome assembly GCF_050624435.1 of Tenrec ecaudatus. NCBI lineage: Eukaryota > Metazoa > Chordata > Mammalia > Afrosoricida > Tenrecidae > Tenrec > Tenrec ecaudatus. The sequence goes on from NC_134537.1 coordinate 165,144,979, forward strand.
TTTATGGGCATATAAAATGGGGCTTACAGATCTTTCATAATGTCTGCATGTCACAGAGTGAATATCAGATATAATCAATAGGTAATATCATAAGCAGGTAACATAAAAAGGAAGCAATAAGATGAGTCAGCATCTTGACCTACTTCTAGTTGACCTCAACCACCCCTGAGCTCTTCCCAGGGCAATTAGTATCTGATCAGTATCAGCAAGAGAGGTCAAAACAGTTTGTTCATTTACGGTGGGTTGTCTATAGAACCTGATAGATTTTATCTACAGATAACCTTTAGGCATTGTGAAGTAACCAGACATAGAAATGATTCATCTTACATGGTAACTCCTTTATGGCAGTTCCTTTATGGGGAGAGGGGGTGGAGAGAAAAGGTTATTAGAGAGACTGTGTGCAGTCCTGAGAATGCATATTAAGATTTATTTCTCTCACATAGCCATGAGAGTCTTCCCTCACCAGACTTGGCTCTGTAATTATGAGCATGGCTGATTTAGCTGCATTACCTTCTCATCCAGGCCCTCAGTTGACCACGGGCTTTTTTATTCTTGAGCTGCCCTTTGATATTTTCTATTCAGTTCTTTAAGTTCATCATTTCTTCCATTTTATTTATGGTTGAAAGCAAGTTCCAGTCTCTTATGATGCTCACTTTGACCTTTTCTTTCTTTCCTGTCTTGTTAGTGGTCTGTGATTTTATTCATGAGTGATGTTCTTCGTGTCCACCACAGATTAACAGGCCTTTGGTTAATAGTTTTCAGTGCATCAGATCTGTTCTTGAGGTAGTCGAGAAGATTAGATGGCATAAACTCAAGGTTATATTTTGCTGTCTTAGACTTATTGATTATCTGTCCCACACTCAGCCCCTGGCTCGGTTTTAGCTGCTGATATTAAGCTTCTCCACAGTCTCTTCTCATAGATGTAGTTGATTTGATTCCGGTGTATTCCATCTGTAAAAGTGCATGTTTATAGTCACCATTGGTTTTATTGAAAAAAATATATTTGCTATGAACAAGTCATTGGCTTTGCACAATTCTATCATGTGATCTCCATCTTTGTTTCTATCACCAAGTCCATATATTTCATATTGCTTCTTCTTTTATTCCAACTGTTTCATTCCAACCTCTGATAATCCACAATGCATCTTGATAAAATCCTTTGCTTTCTTCATGACTAGCTTTTATGATTGGTGCATACACTTGAAATAGTTGTGTTGATTGGATTTTCTTGAAAATGGATAGATATAATCACATCAAAGAAAACATCATGCTTCATGATTGATTTTGCAAATGTCCTTTCGGGCAATGAATGCCACACCATTCTCCTTGATTGTGTGAGTCCTATATAGTGAATTATATGAATTTTTACTCAAAATAGCCTATATCAGTTCATTTAGCTTACTAATATCTAGGTTATTAATCTTTATGTGTTCCATTTCATTTTCGACCATTTCCAATGTTCCTAGATTCACCCTTGGCACAGTCCATGTTACAATCATTAGCAGATTTGTACAGCTTTTTCTTCTTACCTCAACTTACGTACTAACAACAACTGAAGATCTCAAAACCTCCATTCCCACAGACATTACTGGACTCAAGTCACCGTGGCTGACTCCACTCCACGAAATCATCTCCACGGTCACAGTTCCAGTGGCCTCCGGGCTGAGGGACCTGTCTTCTCTTACTACCTCCGACAGTGTTTTGCTTCTACTCATTAGGCCCTCAGTATCTAACAGAGTTTTGAAGCTATGCTTAAGGGCTTCAATGAACTCTTCTAAAGCAGTGGTTCTCAACCTTCCTAATACTGCGACCCTTTAATACAGTTCCTCATGTTGTGGTGACCCCCAACCATAAAATTATTGTAGTTGCTACTTCATCACTATAATTTTGCTACTGTTTTGAATCAGGTTACCCCTGTGAAAGGGTTGTTCGACCCCCAAAGAGGTCACGACCCACAGGTTGAGAACCGCTGCTCTAAAGAGAGAGGCCAAGTCCTTCCAGGTTCTCTGCTCTTCATCTGGAAGCTTCGCTCAAACCTGTTCATTTGGTGTGATTTAAATAATGCTGGCATTGTAAGTACCAAGGACATAGCTCAGGGTCTCACAGTCACATCGAATCCACTGAGAGACACGTGGTGGAGGATTTATTTTACAGTGGGCAAAGTCCCTCCACGGTGACTCTTCTTATGAAATGTTCATGATTATTTTCCAGGTAGTGTTACCACCTTATTACGGAGATGAAGACATGCAGGTGATAAGGATGTCTGGGTGTTGCCAAAATCCTATAATAAGCAAGTGATGGAGGCATGGAGTTGTCTTACCCTCTTCGAAGAAGCAGTGGCGCAGCTCTTTGCTCTTTCATTGCACCATTTCCAAAGTCATGTCTACCGGCAAGAAATGTCCACCATGGGCATTCTCCAGGGAAAGAGTTCATCGCTGACTTAAATTTACACTGGGGTGCAAAGAGGACAATCACCTATTGGCTTAGGACAGTCCCGGGTACACTTGAGTTCTGCAAAGTGACAATAGTTTCCCGTTCTCAGGAAGTTCCGTCTTCTCATTTTACCTTCAGGCAGGTTGTGACGTTGCACAGAACAAGTCAAATGTTGGTTCAGTCACTGAAACATTAGTGATCTCTTTCCCGACAGTATGTGTGGTTTACGTCGTATCTTTTACCAATGCACTTGATGAGGACCTTCCCACTCCACGAGTTTCACAGCACCCTTTAAACCCTGAGCCATGTCTCACTTCATCTCTAACCACTCTTACTGGTGCTCACTTGGGTAAATGAGTCTGTCCTTTCTCTTCAGTCCAGGGCTCTTCCCTTCTGTAAACTGTGCCATCACCCCACTCACTTTCCACCACCCACTGGCACAGTCAGCTGTCGCAGTATCAGGAACGACCAGGTGCCTCCTCTGAAATACCTCTCTGTTGGGAAATACCCCAGTGGATTTTAAAGATGTCCCAGCCCACTCAGTCCCCACTTCCTTGTTCATGAGACTCACCATCCCTGCTAGCCTCCCTATAACAACATAATTTATCTTTGTGCAGCTTTGCACGTGTGCAACTTGTGTGTGTATCTGTGTGTGTGTGTGTGTGTTCATGTTGTAGAGTTCATGGGGAGAGAATAGAGAATCCTTAGAGAGAGCATGTTCAAAAGTAATCATTCTACCACCTTCCCTCATGTGTTTCTGTTTTTGGATAAAAGTGACATGGTTAATATTACTGTAAGCCTTACATGGAAAGAGAAAGACTCATTTTATACATTCTTCCAAGGAAATAAGAATATGGATACTTCTCACACACAAAAAGAATAAATAGTACTTTCTGAAATACATTTGGTCTATGCAGCTGAAACACATGTATACCTTAACTAGATAGAAGCATGGAAAACAACTGCTGTGTGTGTCTTAAATATGTTTATATTCCAACATGGGAAACAGATGTGAATATAAAGAGAAGGGATGTTTCTGCAAAGCCAAAAGTATGTAAGAAATGTTTAAAGTGGCCACCAAGCTGGCATTCTAATCCTTTATCACAGACACAGGCCTGCGTTTTCCTTGGTACACCTTATAGATTACTACCAAGGCCCAATGACTTTGACTTCTCGTCTTCATTCCCCGACCAGAGCAGTGTGCTGAGCAACACAGCATGAGAGCATTGGAGTGGGACGAGGGAGCTTTCTCCCCTGGCAGAGATGCTGTAACTTTGAAGGTATCGATTTCCATTTAAGTGGAGAGATTTAGAGTATGCCAGGTCAGAGAACGGCTTGCCAGCATTTTAACATTATATACAAATATGGTCTGAATTTCATTTGGGGGAAGAGGGAAAGGGTCATTTGAGCAGTTTTAGTGCTATTAACGTGCCTTACAAAAATCCCTAAAAGAGCAATGACATGTAGAACTGACATAGGGTTATTGAAGTTTTGGTTCCATGTTAGAAATATATCTGCAGATGCCCCATAGTAAAATTAGGTAGGCTTATGGCACTTAGAAACTGAAATCTAGAAACACATGTTATGAGTAAGATGATATTTCCAGCAATCAACGTGTTCTATAAAGTGATTGAAGGGAGAGGTCTTTTACACAACAATTTTAGACTTAAGACTCCAGTTTATCATTGCTTGTCCTAAATTATACTCGAGGCCAAATCCCATTATGACAAATTGTAATAGATCATCAAAATTTTTGGGTTAGACCTAGAAATATGTTATGTAAATGTGTCTTGATCTAAATGTGAGTAGGACTTGGAAATCTTTTTGTTCTACTGAAAATTCTGGCTAGAAAGATATTTGGCTGGTGTGTTCAGTTCCTCCCTTTCTTACAGCAGGGTGGTGGTGGTGGTGAATCCATAAAGTTTAAAAATTCATTATTGGAGTGCACAAAGGAACAGTCCACAAAGTTAGCCATGAGTCCCCATAGGGGCACTGATGGTCCCTCACGGATGCGTCCCGCCCTGCCTATGCTGCCCCAGCACACAGCAGATGTGTAAGACCTTGTAGAACCTAGTGAGTGGGTGAGGTCCCAGCTTAGGTCCCAGTAAAGCCTGTGCGGAATTCAGATTCTTCCAGGTTACCAGGGTCATGGACTGACAAATTTCCTCTAGGCTAGAGTGTACAATATTAACACTCCAGAGCCCAGCTATTATATATAAAAAAATTCCTCCCTCCATTGCCAGTACCTACTTCGGCATCTTTGTGTCTATTCAGGTTTTCCAAGCATTGACCACTTAACGATGCCACTGCCAACAGAATCTGCTGAAATAGAAGATTGTGCTAATATATAACCTTACCTAACCTTACGAAAACACAACTATTAAAGAATATAGCATTAACATAACTCAAACAGACAAGGCTAATGCTGTAGAACCCAATCACTTCTTGCTTTTTGATGATCAATGACCCATTTCACATGGTTCTCTGTGACCTTGATTCTATTGGTCAAATATCAAGTACAATTTGGATTTCAGAGTCCAAACGGAAAGCTCAAAAGCTGAATATATGAACATGCTTCATATGTAATATCTATTACCCTAATTGTTTGAGTTCCTAGGAAAATGTTCTAAATATGCTTTCTATATTTCATCTTCCACCGCTGGCAACTGCCTCTAGTGACCAGGGAGTGGGAGAGTTGGTGCAAGATGCAGAATTCAGTCTTTAGAAGCAGTTCCATGTCACGATTTTGCAATGTTATTCCTGGTGATATGGCAATTGCACCAGGTAGGAAATAATGATCCTTGAAAATTGATCTGTCACATTTATATTACTTCCCCTCTCTCTCTCTCTCTCTTCCTCTCTCATTTACTTTGCTTAACTCAGCCAAACTAACTTTCTTTTTTACTTCCAACTAAGTACTCTGACTGAGATGGTCAAAATTGGACTAACAAATAAAATAGCGCTTACTTATCATAGTTCTTTCCACAAAATAACATTGTACTAATAAAATCACTATTGTTTAGATTCTTGCCTTGTACATTAATTTGTACGTTAGTCAGTGTGGTAGTTAGCTAGTTTCATGTCAACTTGATGAATAAGTGTAAGGGTGCAGTCCAGCCTGTCCAACAGGTCACAGCCTGCTGATGCCTCCTGTGGGCGTGGCCTTCTCATGAGGATTCTGGGACCTTCCTCTCTTTCTCCTTGGAGGCGGGTCACACTCTTATTCTGCTTCACCTTCCAGTTGAAGATCCACATTCGGAGAGCTGGAAGAGTCACATGGAGACCTGTGCCATTGCTGAGATGCTTCCACCACCACTGGATCCAAAAGACTTTGCACCCACCGGCCTGTGGTCTTCCTGCTCTTTGCATCATTGGACTGCATGAGTCTGAAGAAGTAATTATGGACTTATGGGCAAATATCAAGATATGGTCTTGATTTGGACTGGGCTGGGATGTAATCTTAATTTGAAATTACCCTTTGATATGAACCTTTTTCTTTTAAAAAATCATCTTAATGGGAACATTTGTAGATATTATAACAATCCATATTTCAATTAGATCAAGCATAATTGTATAATTACTGCCACCATCATTTTCAAAACATCTTCCTCTTCTTAAACTTTGTGATATCAGCTCCCTTTCATCCCCTCCTTCCCTCAGCCTATCCCCAAGGAACATATATATATATATATATATATATATATATATATATATATATATATATAAAATCATTTTATTGGGGGCTCATACAGTTCTTATCATAATCCATCCATCCATCCATCTGTCCATTGTGTCTACCACATATGTATATTTGCTGCCAACACCATTCTCAAAACATTTGCCTTCTCTTGAGCCCTTAATATTGGCTGCTCATTTTCCCCCATCCCTAATAGTTATTCTTCTTATTATTTTGCCATTTATTATACCATCCACTGTCCCTGTTCCCCTACAATTCTATTATTTGTTTCCCTCAAGTGTGGTTATACAGTCATCTTTGCTATCAGTCTACCCCTACCCCTACCCCATACACAAACCCTTCCCATACTCCCAGAGAATCATTGCTCCCATTACTATTTCTGACAGACTTAGCTATCTTGGATCTCATGTATCAGATGATCTTCATTATAAAATTGAATATTCACAGGTATAACAAGCTTAATGAGGTAACACTGGGACCATAATTGTAAGGGGAGCAAAATATTCAAGAACTAGAGCATAGCTATGTGTTTCATCAGTGCTATACTGCACCCTGGATATATCAACCCTCCCACATGGCCCTTCAGTGAAGGACTGCCCAATTATCTTATATGTGGGTTTGGGGTATCCACTTTGTCTATACTTCTTCACATCAACATGATTGCTTGTTTTTGAACTGCTGATACCTGTTCCTATCAAAACCTCATGCTCACCGAGGCTGGTGTGCTTCTTCCCTGTGGGATTTATTGATTCCTTGCTAGATGGCCACTTGTTTAACTTCAAGCCTTTAATACCCCAGATGCTATAGCTTTTGATAGCCGAGCACCATCAGCTTTCTTTACCACATTTGCTTATGCAACCATTTTGTTTTCAGTGATCATGTCTGAAAGGTGAGTATCATACATTGCCACATTAAAAGATCAAACCATTCTTGTACTGAGGTAAGAATTAAGTAGAGGCCCAAAGTTCATCTACTGCCCTGTTGTGTGTACTAATACACGTATATTTATATATTTTCATATATACATATCTGTATTTGTACCTATATATGATTACCACTTTCTAGTACTTTCCTGTTTTTCTTTTTCCTTTCCTCCTACCCCACTATTATGTTTACCTATCATCAACCTCTCATTATTCCTCTCGGATACATTTCAATTGATTAAATACAATCCGGTCAATTTTATATCCCTTGCTTTTTCCCTATCCCTGCCGTAATTGACTCTTCGCTTACCCCAAACTTACTCCCCCAACCCGCCCATCCTCCTCAACCTTTGGTCTGCTCTTCCTTAAACATATGTAAATATTTTTTGGTTTGTTTCCTTAGTCAATAGCAATCTATCAATAGCAGAGATGGTGCCTTATTTATTTCTGTAGTTCTAGAACTTAACACCGCCTGCTAAACAAGTCCTGTTCTAGTGATAAAAGCAAGGGAAATGCCAGCTCCAAGGAGGCCAGCCTGATTCTGGAAAAGTTTACCCAAAGTGTAATATTTGGGATGAACCTTTTAATATGAGTAAAAATATATCAAGTAAACAATCTGGGAAGTGCATTTCAGAAAATAAAAAAACTAAATATTAAGAAAAAGAATTGTATTCAAAGAATAGAGCATAGCAATTAATTCAGTAGTTGGGAGTTTCAACAAAGTGGTTCTTCCTACAGAAATCTAAAGTAGTGTTCACTCTTAAAATTGATAAAGGTCAGGAGAATCAAGTTGAAAAAAAGATATTCTCATACATAGAAAAGCTCTCAAGCTTGCATATCGTATCTTTAAATAGAATAAATATAATAAATCTACATATTTAAAGATGGAATTGTCTCATGAAAGATGGATGGACCAATCAAATATCAGCATATGGTCTATATTTCAGTCTTGTTACCTTGGTTTGAATTCCCAGATACATATGGCTAGCTTGCTAGGCTGTAACCAACAGGTTGTTGGTTCAAACCCACCTAAAGATGATGCAAAAGAGAGACCTGGCAATCTGCTTTTAGAAAAAGAAAACCAGCCAGGGAAACTCTGTGGAGCAGGGATTTGCTTTCATGCGCTCCACCTTTGCTAGTTGGGTTCCACTCAATGGAAGGAGTAGACTAAAGATAAAGGACAATTTACTTAGAAAACTGTGTCTTATGGGAGATAACCAACTCGTTATTCTGCTAGCTAGTAGCTTGGCTATTTGTGAAGTTTACCATGATTCTGTGAAGGAAAGCAGCTTTACATATGCCTACATCTTATGCTGGCAAAGAAAAAAAAATCCTCCAGGCAATGAAATGGAATTAAAGACAGAGTAGGAAATGTAACATCAGCTGACATGATGTGAGCAGATTTATAGACAACAAGATGACCAAGACCTGTTTGCTCTACTACCATTCTCTATTAGCTCCTAGGCTAATGGAGAAAGACCAAGCAAACTCACTGCTATTGAGCTCACTGTGAGTCACAGTCACTCTGTCTAGTGTCATCTACTGCATTGCTCATTACTCCTCACATCAGCCTACAGAGACAGATGCTATTGATTATCATTTTTAAAGATAACTCAAGTTGTGTCTCCTCATGATAAGAAATTCAGACGGGCATTCCATTATGACGTATCAGAACAGCATGAGAACTTGCAAATGTTCCTGCTCTTCTTTCCTCAGCCGAGTGGACAGAGCCCCGAAGGGCTTGGTGCACATGGGGCAGCCAGGCAGTAGCTAAGGGCTCACTCGGAAAGGGCGGACCCCCAATGGTTCTGTGTGCTGGGCTTCTAGAAGATTTATGAAGTATTAGCATATGTTTTAGAGTAGTAGTTCTCCAAATTTCCTGAATATTAGAGTTGGTCTAAATTCTTATAGATGAATTGATCTAGGATTTCTGGGTAGGGACTCAGCCATGCCATTTTTTAAGACGCCCAGAATGAGTCATTATGAGCATGTTTGAGACCAGTGGCATATGCATGACATTTCAAACTTCAAGGTGCATAGAATGCTTGTAGGTCTTTAGGGTGCAGATTTAGCTACTTTATATCTGCAGTGAGACCTCAGCATCTGCATTTCTGAAGAGCTCCCTGTGATGCTGCTGTTGCAGGACCACTCTGTGGGGAGTGGGACCTTAGAGAGGTGCAAGGTCCTATTGCCCTAGAATTATCTTTGGGAGGAACAAACCTGATTCCATTGTAAATCCTAGGCTAGGAACAATGCCATCCTTGGCAGAGGCTGCCTTCCCAGCCCACATGACCAGGAACAATGAGAGTGGGGCTGCAGGTTTTGTTGGCACTGTTGACAGCCGTCCGCGCATCTCCCACAGGCCCTGCCAGAGCCCCCAGGCCTGCATGCTGCTCTGCAGCTGGAGAAAGCACTGGGCAAGTGAATGGCAAGGAAGGACCATTTGCCAGAGGGAGCCGCTCTCACGGGAAGTTAGCAGAGTCAATTAGAAGGGGCAGTTTCGGCTGGCATCCTATTAGATGGTACAAAGGTTATCCAAGGCAGAAGCTGCCACTTATTTCATGAAGAACTTTCCTGAGGCTTAGGTGCCCAAGGCTCTGGCAGAGGGATAGTGAGGAGACCTAGGAGGCTTTCTTTAGTTTCAACTTCTGTCAGCAAATGAAACTTGAACATCCTTCTCACGTCTTAAACAGACCTTCCTATAGCAACGAGGAGCATCTCATCCAATATAAAATAACTCTGCTGGTTGCATTTCAGAAACATACCACTAGAGTCCCACTAATCCCCAGTGGGTGGGGTGGACTAGATGGAATGCAGGACGCAGGGGCAGGGGAGTAATGTGAGAGGGCTCTGAGATGTGTCGGAGGGACGCCACCTCTTGCTGGAGCCCATTCCTCGCTCCAGGCCCTTGTGCTCTTGAGATGCTCAGCATGGCGGCAGAGCTGAAGAGGGAAAGGCAGGGCAATTCATGGTTTCTTCATCTTATTTTACGTTGTTTTGCAAAAGGGTGCTACCATATGTGCTGTTATATTTAAATAGCAGATGCTGAAAACTTGCAAAGTGGAAAAATGCAGAAGTACTGTGCCATTTGCCAACAGGTTTTCCAGGGAAAGCTGATTTCATTGCAAGCTTTTGAATTTATCACATCCATTTTGTTTCTAATTAGAGCAGGTCAGATAGGAAGGAACACTTAGTGAGTCTCTCTCTGACTAGGGAATAGATGGAGTGTGCAACTCTTAAGTAGTTTGATGTGGAATTGCTTCTCTCGCCATTAGGGATAATCTCTTCAGTAATGTAACAGTAATACATATTGATTGGAATGTTTTAATTTTATGAAGGATGGAGACAAAGGTCTCACTTGACATCAGAGAGATGCATGGAGAGGCGCACCCTTCACATTTCATTTGAGAACTTGAAGGAAGTATTTAGTAATAATACAAGAGACAGGTTAGATTTAACAATAATAATGATAATAAAGTTCTCTTTCCTGCGAAGATTTATAGATTCAATTAGGAAAGCCAACCACTGTTATACAAAAGCAGAGGAATGCCAGTTCTGAATTCAAATCTGGTTTTCACCATTTGTAAATGTGGGCTTTCGACAAGTACCTCAAATGGACAGAGTCTCTAATTACTCTTGTAGGTCACACGGGTACTAATCTATGTCCTTGAAAGTTGTTGTGAGGGCTCAATGCAAAAGTACGTCCTATGAGTCCAGTTCATTCCATATAAGCTAGTAGTTACTGATGCTCAGTAAACTAAATTGATTTTACTTATCTCTGTTCCTAGTGGAAAATTTCAAACATCAATGATAAAGTTCATTTCGATTGTAAATCTAATTTTATTATTTATTCCACAAAAGCTAAAGGAACCAAGGTACCAATGTGCTACATAAACCACAGTGGGATAAAATGCCAGTAATAAAGTCTAGATAGACAATAAGGGTAACAGTCATGATCGCTGCAACATTACCCACGTCGCACATCCTCGGGGCCAGTTCTCACTGGATGGAGCAAAAATAAAAATTGTTACTGTAGTCCATCAGCAAAGGGCTGACATCAAGATGAAACTGGAGGATGTGGAATGAGAGATATTCATGCTGATGTCATGTGTACCTTGGCTTAAATCAGAGAAAATAAGAAGAAATACATTTTCATGTGCTTTATTGACTATGCAAAGACATTTGACTGTAAGGATGATAACATTGTGCAAGATGGTAATTCTAGAACACTTAATTATGCTTATGAAGAACTTATACATAGTCTCAAAGGCAGTTGTTCAAAATTTATTCCCATCTAAAGACTTCATCACAAAAGTTAAAAGAGAACCCGAAGATTGGGATAAAATATCTAGTAATGATACATCAGAGAAAGGGCTAATTACCAAAATCTACAGAGAACTGCAGTACTGCATCAAGAAAAATACAAATCAACCAATCAAAAATTGTGTAGAAAACATGTATAGATAATTTATCAGAGTTGGCATCCATGTGGCCAACAGCCATAGAAGGAATGTTTGTGTTCATGAGCAGTAAGAAAAATACAGATTGGAACAGCAATGAAATACCACCTCACGCCAAAACTCAAAGAAACCAATTTTAAAAATGATCATAAATGCTGGTGAGTATGTGGAAAGGCTGGAATGCTCACGCATTGCTGGTCAGGTGCTTCAAAAGCCCGCACACTATGGAAATCCAGCAGGCGAATCCTAAAAAAAGTGCAGACCCAAGCTCCTGGTGCGCCTGTGAACCCCCTACTGGGTACATTTCCTACAGTAATAGATGATATAACACCTACAGATATATGCCCACCTACATTTACTCTATCAATTTTCATAAATGCACAAACATGGGAGCAACCAAAAATTCCGATTAGCAGAAAGGGTGAACAAATCTAGTACATTCATACCATGAAATAGTAGGCATCAATAACAACAACGAGGACTCGCAAACACAGCAAGACACGGACAAAACTAGAGACATTGAGCTTAGCAAAGTTCAGTAGAACACACAAAGACAATGTTTCACGACATTCTTATTATAAGGGAAAAAAGGGGAATGTGGTTTCTCATAAAAAATTAAGACGTTGAGATATGATTGAACTTTGGAATTATATGATATGTGGATTAAGTTCCAGTGAAAATGTTGATCAAAAATGAAGACTTTGAAGACTATGGTGATTTTCTTACCAGGTATGATGCCGGGACATGGAGGGGAGGGCTTGTAAATAATAAAAGCTGGCAGGGAAACAGCTAAGGGGAGCTCATCTGTTGGGGGTTCGTGGGATGTTATGACTGATTTCCTTTGTTGACATGGATTGTGCAACTCTATAAGTTTCTTTAAAAACCTAAAAACCAAACCAGAGCCCAGAGCAAAGGCCCACTGTCGGGGAAACCCTGCGGAGTGCATAGCTCTCCAATCTAACTGATGGTCTGAGAGGCTGGATTAGGAGGTGGTCTCGGAGGCTTGGAGACTTTGCTGCTGTTAAGAGCCATCTGATAAACTCCGACACGTAGTGGCCCCATGCACAACAGAAGAAAACACTGGACGGCCCTGTGCCATCCTCACAACCGTTCCGATGCCTGAACCCGTTAAAGGAACGGCTGCGGCAATCCATCTCGTCAAGACTCTTCCTCACTTTCACTGCTCCTCCACTTAGCCAAGCATGAGGGACTTCTCCAGGGGCCGGTCTCTCCTGACAACATGAGCCAAGTATGTGAGGCAAGTGTCACCACATCTGTCTCTGAGGAGCACCCTGGACTTACATTTTCCAGTACAGATAGGTTTGTCCTTTTAGAAGTTCGTGGTGCTTTCTCTAGTCTTCTTCAACACTACAATCCAAATTCACCTATACTTCCTTATCAAGGAACAGCTTGCCAGTACACCTATGCAATGGAGAAGACCTTGGCGTCGGTCAGGCGGCCGCAGTTCACAAAGTAACATCACTGATCTTCAACACTCTAAAGACCTCTTGTCCAGATTTACCTAAAGCAACGTGCCATTTGATCTCTTGACTAGTGATGCCATGAGCATTGATTGTGGAACCAAGTATGTCAAAATACTTGACAATTTCAACCTTTTCTCCTTTTATCATGATGTCATTTCTTGGTCCAGTTGTGAGGATTTCACTCTTCTTGACAGTGAACCCTAATCCATACTGAAGGCTGCAATCCTTGATCTTTATCAAGCGTGTCATGTCCTCCTTACTTTTAGCAAGCAAGGCTGTCTCATCTGCATGCTGCAGTTTGTTTATAAACCTTTCTCCAATCCTGATGAAGCACTCTCCTTCATATAAACAAGCCTCTCTAATTATTTGCTCAGCAAACAGAATGAACAAACATGGTGAGAGGATACAGCCCTGATACAAACCTTTCCTGATTGTAAACCATGACATATTTCCCTCTCTTTTTGCACAGCTGCCTCTTGATCAAGGTATAAGTTCCTCATGAACACCATGAAGTATTCTGGAGTTTCCAATTTTTCCAAGGTTCCCATAGTATATTATGGTCCACATAGTCGAATGCCTTGGCATAGTCAATGAAACGCAAGTAAACATCGTTCCGGTGTTCTCTGCTTTGAGCTGCGATTCATCAGACACAAGCAGTGATATCCCTTAGTCCCTGTCCTTTTCTGAATTCACCTTGAACTTCTTGCATCTCCTTGAGTCTAGAGTCTGCAGTGAATTATAAGTTCATTCAAACATATTGAAAAAATAAATAAAAGAAATTACATAAAGTATTGCACTGGGAAAATCTGCCATACAAAATCTTTTTAAAGTGTTAAGGAGCAAACACGATTTTCAATGACTTCATGTGCCCAAGAAAATTGAGCTATGAATAAAGAAGACGTGAGAAGATTGGTGCATTTGGTTTTTGGTATTGGTGAAACCATTAAAGATCTCATGGACTTCCAGAAGGACAATTAAAACTGTCTCAGAAAACAAACAAACATCCAGAATGTTCCTTTGAAGTAAGGCTGACAAGGTTTCGGGCCAGGGACTGCAGACTTGTCTTTGGGAGAAACAGCCCCGGAGAGGAATGTCAGAGTGGGCACAGGATGGGATCAGAGAGAAAAGAAGCATGCCCCCATGAGGGGAACTGGCAGGGCCACCACCAACAGGTTCAACTGCAGTCACTGTAAAGATGGCACGGGCCAGGTGGTGGTTTGCTCTGTTGTAGTTAAAGTAATTTAATAAATATTTATATAACAAAACTGCTGAATTGAAATTTTCATTGAAAATTGAATATGTTTGAGAAATTTTGACTTCCTTAATTTTATGATCATTAAGGTTTTTTACAGCTATTTCGCTTTTAAGAAAATAAAATGAATTCATGTTTACATTAAGACAATAAGTGGGCTGTCAGGAACTTTACGACGGAGACCACAGCTTGATGGCACCAGGGCAGAGAAGCTAAGAAGCCATGTGGGTTCGGGTTACGGGTCCCTGATATGGACGGTGCACTTCCCCTATCAGGACAAGCTGCTCCGGTACATCACAGCCACAGCTGAAGCTTCTGGCAGGGGAGCACGGACCACCGCGGGGTCCCTGGCAAGCCTGGAAGAGGCGTGACTCTTATTGAAGATCCTGCGGGTTGTGGATGGGGTGTTGCCTACAAATTGCCAACAGGAAAGGAAGAAGAGGTAAGCGCATACCTGGACTTGAGAGGAAAAGGAGGTTACAGGAGTGAAACGGTCAGTTTTTATCCGAAAGAGCCCACAACGTGTTGTTGTTTATCGGAACATGCGAGACCCCTAATTATCTCGGTCCTGCTCCTCTGGAAGACATTGCTGAACACATTTTTTAATGCAGCCGGCCCAAGCGGAAGAAACACAGAATATTTTTTGAACTTGCAAATTCTACTAGAAACCTCGTGCCAGAAGATGTAGATGAGCATCATTTCTCTTTGGGAAAATTGGTCAAGGAACGTTTGGAAGGAAAACAAAACCTCAATTGCATATAAAGACGGAGCCACTGACTTTCCCAAACTAGCAGAGTTTCTGGTGTTCAGAGCAGAGCTTCAATGGCAGTGTGATTCGAAACTGTGTTTACCTAAAGACCTTCTTTATCTTTCTGTCATATTTACGATATCCAAGTTTGCAGTTTTCAGGTGTCCTAAAACAGACTTGTAGTCAAAAGGCTGGAATATTGCCAGAGAAAAACAAGTTTTAATAATAAACATGATGATCTCCTAACTGTACAGTGTTGCTCATGAGAATTGAGTTCCTTAAGAAACAGAAAGACTAAGTTTGGATCTTGTTTTTATCAGAGTAAAAGTAACCATTGTCTTATATGATACTACTTTTTTGAAGTTACAGGGAGTTAAGCCAAAAGTGTAGTTATTTCATCAATACAGTCTCATACTGTATTTCTATAACCATGGTTTAATAGATATCTT
The DNA here is from genome assembly GCF_050624435.1 of Tenrec ecaudatus. Lineage (NCBI taxonomy): Eukaryota > Metazoa > Chordata > Mammalia > Afrosoricida > Tenrecidae > Tenrec > Tenrec ecaudatus. The sequence continues at coordinate 165,160,425 of NC_134537.1, forward strand.
AAATAAAGTGTGATTAGAAATGTATGGCAATATAAAATTTAATCTCGAATGTGAATTTCCTTGAAATCCACACTCATCATGAACTTTTCAAGTTAAATAAAAAAATACTTTGGCATTTTTAGTATAAAAATATCCTTAGAATTATAATGTACATGCATCTCCTTTTAAAATAAATTTATTTTAATTACAAAAAAGAAAATAAGTGATCTGCCATATAAATACAACAAAAGAACTGGATTATATCAATTGAGGCAGAAAAGGCATTTGAAGAAAATCCAACACCCATTCCTGACAAAAACTCTCGGGAAAATGAGATTCGAAGAGAAGTTCCCCAACATGAGGAAAGGCGGCCATGCACACAAACCCAATGGCCAACCTCCCTGCAGTGGGAGACACCTCACGATTTCTACTTGTGAACCATAGCCAAACAAGAGTGCCCTTGTTCACCACTCTGAGGATTGTGCTGAAAGTCTTAGCCAGAGCTATTAAAGAATACAAAGAAACCAAAAGCATTGGAATAGACAATGAAGAAGTAACACTTCTGTTTTCATATAATATGATTCTATATGTAGGAAACGCTAAAGGTTTAACAAGAAAATGTTGCAAATAATCTAAAGAATTCACAGTGTAGCAGGATACAAGACCAACAAACAAAATCAGTTGGATTCTGCACAAAGGAACAGAGTTCTGAAAAGGAAATCAATAAAACACGAGCCAGCTCTAACTCCACACACAAAAGTCAACTCAAGATCGATTAAGGACTAAATGCAAACACCAGAACTGTAAAGAACATCAGTGAAACACAGGGGTAAACTGAAGGACCCTAATCCATGACATAAACACACTATTAAACATAATGATAAACACATTCTCAGCAGAAGATAAAGTAGATGACAGGGATCTCCCAAAATTGGACACATGATGTGCATCAAAGGACTTCATTCAAAGAATAAAAAGAATAGCTACAGTCTGGGGGAAATGGTGATAACATATCAGACAAGGGACTGATCTCTAAAAACTATAGAAAACTGCAACATTCAACAAGTAAAAGAGAAATAAACCCATTAAAGATGGGCAGAGGACATGAACAGACAGTTCATCAAAGAGCATATTCGGGAGGCAACACGGATCATGCCGAGTGAAAAGAGCCGAGACAAAAAGATCTATATTTTATGTGACCATCATTATAAAGAAAAATTATGATTAAGCTTCTTCATACAAAAATAAACAGACTGACGTTTGCCAGATGTGGGAGGGGGGAAAGTGAAGGAGGACTAAGGGGTAGAGAGGAGACATGTGGAGTCAGCAAAGGGAAGAGACTATTCTACAAGAGGGAGAAGGGGGAACGGCAGTGGGGAGAAGAGAGGAAGCTATCAGGAAGTTTGAGAAGATGATTAATTGTTGAATATAAAAATGATAGTGTGAACAGTAAACTTCCACTTAAATCACTATATATACATATATATATTTAATAAAGTGCTATTTGCAACAGACTGAAGGTCAAGAATCCCAATGTCAGATGGAGATTCTTGCCCTTCAGCCCCTTGCTAATAGCGGGGGAAGGGCTAGCCTAAGGAGGTGTTTCAAGATGACATGGTGATTGGAGAACAGGAGAGTGTACAATTTAACTCCTTTTAAAATTGACTTATAGTAATTAGTATATGTCTTGTATTATTCATGGGAAATCTATTTTAATAGATTAACCTCACTTTCATATAGTCAATACTAATCTCATTGGAAATTTATAAATTATAATTATAGAATTTAGAAACTATAGAACTGCCCCTGTGAGTTTCTGACACTGTAACTGTTTCCAGGAGTAGGAAGTTCCATCTTTCTCTCAAGGAGTGACTGATGGGTTTGAACTACAGACCATGCAGTTAGCAGCCCAACACTTAACCAATGTGCTGACAGGCTGCTCTGATCCAGACAGCAAGTGCTAAGTGACAAGGCAGGAGGTGGGCACTTCCTCTAGCAATGGAAGACAGCCTGCTGACAGCATGTTTCATTCTTGGTGTGTGTGATGGAAGCTTCAGAGAGCGAGTCCCTGGAATGAGCCACAAAGTATTGTCTACAACGACAAAGGCAGCACTTTCCTTTGGGAGTAAACAAGGAGAAAATTTTCATGAGGTTATCATCAAAAGGCCTTTAAGTAAAAAACACTCAGTGGGTTTAGTCGAATATATTTACACTTTGGTTTTTAAAGCACAAATACAAATAAAGAAGACTAAAACCTACGTGATTAACTGATGATGAGTCACTGAATGTCACCCTACCTTTAGGAAACTTAAAATCTAGGAAAGCAAGGGGAATCCATTAATTAACTGATTTAACTACATAATGCGCTTAATGCGTTATTTCTAATCTTCACAAAATAACGTAAAGTCAATTATGAGCCCATTTTATGAATGTGGATGCTGGGGTTTAAAATAAATAACTGAAGGACGTGGCATTCAAAAGTGTCGACATGCAAGCTTCAGCCACCTGAACCCAGAATCAACTCTGGAAGTAGTAAACATTAAGCCAGACCTTAAAAGTGTGGACTATTTGACGAGAGAAATGACAAGAAAATCACAAGAGCGAGGGATGCAGAAATATAGCACTTTTTGGAAGAATAAAAGGTAAGTCCCTTGGATTAAAGCAAACATTGAGCACCAGAGGAAGGTGCCTGGGGGAGCAAATTGATGCAAAGCAGTACTGCAGACCCCCTTAAAATACTGACAAGTGCTAGATAAAATATTTAATTTTAGGTGATTTAAAAATTCTGTGGACATGCTAAAAATATGAGGAAAGGACATATGAGCATGCCAACAAACGCAGAGGGAATGCAAAGCAGAAGCAGGAGGCTTTTGTTGGTGCCAGGGCGGCCCAGGAGCTATGGATCCAACATGTGCCCAGAGAGTCATTACAGACCTTGTGAAAGCCCAGTTGGAGAGGAGTCTCAGGAGAATGTTCAACAGAATATTCTATATGAATGGACCTGGCAATGTTGAGAGGAAGGCTATCATCCATCCACGGCTCTTGACGGGAATAAAATGTCTCTACCCAAAGTCAAGGGAACCCTGGTCATGCTGTGAATTAGTCATTGGAGTGCTAACTGCTAGGTCAGTGGTTCAAATCAGCAGCAGTTCTGTGGGAGACAGACGAGGCTGTCTACTCTTGTGAAGACTTACAGGCTTGGAAGCCCCAGGACTCAGTCACTATGAGTCAGAATGGACTCCATGAAAATGGGTAGCAAGAAATCAAAGCTTATGCCACCAGCCAGTGTGGAATTGTACTGTACACAACCCACACAGTGCTAGAGAACCAACAACGACAACTAGTAAAGGAAAATGCCATGCCTTGGGCCAACAGCAAAAGGAAATTTAAGCCTGCTCTATAGGGACACTTTAATAACTCATGGTGTAGAGAACATTCACAGAAAGAGCAAGCCCTACTGAAGCAAAGCTGAGGATAAAAATGCACATCACAGGACAAAATGCACTCCCAGAGGAGACAGCTGGCCAATGCAATAAACATAATTCACACCCTAGGAACAAAACAGGAACAATCTGATAGAAACAATTAAATACAAAGGGAACAATCTGAAAGAAACAATAAAATACAATGGTAAAATGGGATAAACAATGAATAAAAATGATAGAGAAAAGTACCGGGATGCCATGGAAGAGGAGTTGGATTTGATAAACATACAAAATGCTTTTGAAATGATAAATGTGTGCATTAAAATGAAACGCGGTGACATGATAGTTGGTGTAAAGCAAGATTATCACATGTAGGTCTACAGCATATACCTTTCTTTAACAGACATGTGCCGTTCCCTTGGGCTACCACCAACGGCTGCCTTATGCACATGTTATCGTACTTGCATTCCTTGAACGTTCGGAAGCATCACTTTGCTTCCTCCCTCTTCGCTGTTTTAACCCTCAGTTCAGCGTGTGAAAGGATTCGCTGAGCAAAGTGTTAGTGGTTTCAGGTAGTTCTTTAAAACCTAGTTGCTGCTCAGATACTATTCCTGAAGAAAAGGGAATAATATTTTAATGATGAGAGAGGAAATTTGTCTTTGGTTTACCTTTATGACCCGTTTTAAAGTTGTTCTAGTGTTTAATGGTTTCTGCTTTCTTTTCAATTGAGGTTTTTCTCCATTTTTCTTTGTTATTGTTAGCTGTTGCTGGTGGGGTTGTTTGTTTTTGTATGTTTTTCTGTTTATGAAATCCAGGATAGGTAAAGCCTCAGAGGCAGGTTTAAGGATTAAAGGTTCCTTAGAGGTAAGGCAGGGGAAATGGGGAGCTAAGAACAATGAGTCCAAAAAAGAAGTAAATGTTCTAAAATTGATTGTGGTGATGATTTGCAACTCTTCTTGATGTGATTGAACGGATGAATTCTAGGGTTTGCGGTTTCTGTGCAAATAAAACTTAAAAGGAATAAAGTAAAATGTCATCTGAAAAATATACCCCTTTAGAGGTTAAATTGGTCATCTGGCTTCATGGACAATTGAGGCAATTTGTTTATTTCCCCTCCCCCAAACTTCAGTAGTAAAGATTAAATGATACCAAATTGCAGTTTTCCTATGAGCTTTGCTAACTTGAAACTGTGCATCTGATATACATATGTACCTCATTAAAATATTCATCATTGTGTTTAGTGTCTAAAAACAATTGTGTGCGATGCTGTGTGCAGAACATTTCCCTAGCAGTTCTGGGTTCCTAGGTTTCTTAGAGAAGCATTTCTGACTTCCCTGGGTCACCTTGGTCTGATCAGTGCTCAGCAGTGGGGAATGGGAGCGCAGTTCAGTTATTCTCCGAATCGCTTCCCTCTGGGCTCCTCGCGTCTATGAGAAGCACTTCGTCAGGTGGACTAGTGCTATCCCTCTGCTATTACTGGCTGAGGATGGCGAGACCAATGCCCCGCTCCCCACAACCCCCCCAAAACAAAATCATCCAATGGAAATTGGTTAAGTTCATTCCTTAAAAAAACTTCTTCCTTTTCACCATCTTGTCCACTCACCTGAGGTCCCTGGGATCCTAAAGGATCCCTTCACAGGTGCACCTCTATTTTTAGTTCTATCATCTCACTCGCTATGTCTATGCCTTGCTTTGCATTATTTCTTTATTCCTTTGACTTTTGTCACATTAGCTTCCACATGAAAGCTTTCTTCCTTTCCATTTTAGCTTCATGGAAGTTAGGTCAAATTTCAGTATTTCCAGTTACCCGGTACTTTGTCTTCTTCCTTCAAGACATACCCACACAATGACATCCAAGAATGGACCGCCATCAGTGGTTTGGGAGCCCAGATTTCTACTGACTTGAAAGGAGCATCAGAATCCGGACCCTACTGCGTGCAGACGCATTTCTGCTTGTACAGCCCCCCACTCAGAGTGGTCTCTTGATTAGTGCCAGGACATCCGAGACGAGCGCTCTCACCTCATCAGGGACTACTCACATCATTGAAGCCTCCTCGACAATGAATGCTATGCTTGCTCTGAAAGGAACACTGCTACTTGGTCCCCTGTCAATCCCTCCATCTTCTATCCTGCTGAGACTCTAGTTCCACCTTTTTTTTTAATTCTCCACCTGAACTGCATCTCATGCAAGGAGAAAGGGGTGTGTGGTCTGAATTTCTTATTCACTGTCACTAAACATATGGTCTACAGGATTTGAAATGGAGAAACTCCAAGCGATACAAAGATGTCTTCTGTGAGAGAAGTTACCGGCATTTGCGACTACAAGGTTAACGATGACCAGTGACCATGATAGGTTAGGGAGCAAACCTGACTAGCAGAGCTCACGGAGCCGTTGGAAGCACACGCACAAAACCCCTAATCCCACAGACCAAGATTCAGTAGTAAAACTCGACTTGTTAATCAGACCCAAACCACTGTCACTGAGTTGACTCCAACACAAAACTTGATAAAAATCAATCCAAGGAGGCTCTGAGCATGACCCCATGAATGAAAAAACCAATGAAACTACCGAGATAAAAGCATCGTGGATTTATAAAAAAGTTACAGCCAGCGGGCTAACCTCTGAAGAGAATGTGGATTAGTATCTCCCGAGATCTAGAGGCATAAAAATATTGAGGGCAGCTCTCTTGGGAGCTCAGGGTAATGTTGGCGACGTGATCTCACACACAGGTAGCATCTATGGGAAAGATTGCTCTATATCTCAGATTGAAGAAGCAAAGCAACTCCTTGATCGGGACTTGGCATGTGGTATAGTTGTATCAGGAAAACCTGGTTCATAAGACCTCTTGAGCGAAGCAGCAGAATATGAGGAAATTTCTCAGGGAAGTCTGGGAGGCAGTGGGGCTCATGACCTTCATGGGGCAGTGGTCTCTGAGAAGGGTCTCGAGAAGGGGTCACAGAGCCCGGCACCTTTTATTGGGATGGTAGCTCTGGGGGCGAGGTATTGCTCTGTATGGTCCAGGGAAGTCCAAGTGAAGTGTTGGCTAGGAGATGCTGGTATTGCTGATTTAAGGATTATAGAAATGGTAGAAAAATACTTTTATTAAGATGTATGAAAGAAAGGATGGTACTGATTGTTAAGGAATTATAAAAATAATACAATATTTGTTTTAAAGAAGGAGAAAACAAAACACTGGGAAGTCTCAACTCTACCCTGGAGTTCAAGAATGTGCAAGAAAGAGATTGGTGGAGCAGTGGGAAGCAGTGGCTAGAAGCGGGTGGCTTCACCCGTTTGGGTGCTTGGACAGGAAGAAATCACTTTAGGCAGATATCTGCCCAGAGGTGAGGGGGTCTATTGGCAGTGAGAGCTAAGAGAACAGAAGTCCTGTGCTTTGGGAGGTAGAGTGGGGCTAAGGACAGCCAACTGTCCAAAGGAGTAGGGTTCAAGCTTTGAGGTTGGAGGCAGCAGGACTCACACTATTCTGGAAATGGTGGTCCTCTTAAAGGGGATGAGGAGAACAGAGCTGCATCAGGGACCTTCCCAGGGGAAAGGCCTTTTTTAGGATGTCCTGGGGGAGATGGGATGGGCATGAGCCTCCTGAGAGAGCAGGGTGTTATTTTGGAAAGCCTCGCTTTGTTAGACACCGTCAAGTTGGTTCCACCCCATAATGGAATCAACCCATGGTGAGCTTATGCACTATGGTGCCAGCCCATAGTGACCTCATGCCCAACAGAAGGAAGCGCTGCCCCATCCGTCCTCTGCCTTCGTGTGCTGGGGACTTTGGTTGCGGCCCCTGTGTCAATCCATCATCACTGTGAGGTCCTGCCTCCTGTTCACTGCCCTCTGTTTCACCATATCTGATGCTCTTCACCGGGGACTGCTCCCTCCCGACAACATGCTCCAAGTATGTGAGACCATCGTTGCCTCTAAGGAGAGCTCTGACCATACTTCTGAGCAGATGCGTTTGTCCATTTAGCAGTCCGTGAACTTCAGTGCTCTTCTTCAGCACCACCATGCAAATACATTGCTTTAATTTTTAAATTTTATTCAGTGACCAACTTTCACATGAATATGGGCAATTGAAATGACCGTGGTTTGGATCAGACCAACCTTAGTCTTCAAAGTAACAGCCTTGTTTTCAACATTCTGAAAAGTGAGACGCAAGGATGGTGGGATTTTGTCTTACATATTTTGGACTTGTCAGGAGAAAGAAGTCCCCAGAAGAGGACACGGTTGGTACAGGAGAGGGCAGCGGAAAGAAGAGCCCCTCCAGGAGATGGGTGACAGTGTGGCTCCAACTACGGGCTCAGGCTTGGGATGTCTTCATTGTTGGCCCCATTTCCCCACAAAATCCTGTGCCATGCCCATGGGGAACTATCAATCCAGTTACTGGCTTCATAGGTTTTCCTATCCTGCATTTCCTATATAGAGAAACCTACAAATCAAAGGCAAAGAAGATTGTAAATAGATTGTGGCAGATGTCACTAGGTTAAAATGTAGCACCTAATAATTGGTTCTCCCTTTTGACCCATTTCAAATTTTTTCCAGTTTTTGTTTCTACTTTCTTTTCAATTGAGGTTTACTCTTTCATTTTTGTCATTGTTGTTGGTATTTTTTTGGGGGGGGTTGTCCTATATTTCAATATTATTTATATATTTATTTATAGGATGTCAATTTTATTTTTGATGAATTCCAATTTTCTTAGATCCCTACTTCATACATTCTGAGTACTAATTATTAATAGATGTTCACAACTGTTTCTTCTCATTTTGAGCTTTGCCGCATCAGCAAATAAAGGTCTTGAAGGCCGTCCTCCATTGGCGTCATTCCGCGTCCCTCCACTTTGAGAGGGCAGCTTGTCCTCAGTCCTTCTGAGTGGCTTCCACAGGAGGGCCATCTTCTGGTTGCTGTTCGTGGTGTTCCATATGCGACCTTGTTGGGCTGCTGCCCACAAGCTCGCAGTGGCTGATTCTCTGCCGTGGACAGCCTATTGCTTCTGTGCAGTGTGTGCTTGGTCTGGAAGCTCTGCTGGAGCCTGTTCACTTCGAGTGGCCCTGCTGGCACTTGAAGTCCCTATGATAGAGCTTGCAGCTGCACAGCAGTACACAGCCACCCCAGCCCGAAACACGGGCAGACCAATGTTGGCACGTTTATATTGACTTCCTAAAGTCTATTCTAGTGTAACAAGAATGTGTGTAAGAAGTGGCAAGGTTAGTCATGATGAGGAGCAACCATCTGCCCAGGATCATGGGAACAAGAAGTTGTGCATTTAGTTATTCTAACTCTAAGTACATTTATTTTTAGTTCCTCCTTCTCCCATCTCCCTCCCAGCCTCCCCCCCCCCCCCCGGTTCTCCTTCCTCCTCTCTTGCACATGTTTATCTTCACCTCCTTCTTCTACTGGAAGGACAGGACACATATATGCTTTAACTCAATTTGATGTATAGATATTTTTAAATGATGAGATTATGATAACTTTATTGTTTCCTTTTCTTATTATAAAAGGAATGTATATTGATTTCTCAGGAAAACTAGTAGACACCAAATGGTTGAAACAAGAAAATATATATCCTATTAACCTATCACCAAAAAATTACAAGAAATATCTGTCTTTTATGTATTGATCTATCTCTTTGTTTCCATCAATTCAGCTATTTTATCATCCATATATCTTGTGTTTGCTAATAAATCTGTATATGTATGTTTTTAAAAATTAAATTACTTTCCATATACCTTTTATTCATAAATGTATCATTCATATTTTCCTTTGTAAAAACAATGTACCAAAAGATGGTTTTAATTACTATATATTTATTTAATATATTGCCTACAGTTCATCATTCCTGTGCGTACCTTTATTTTCCCTGCAGAGATACTGTTGCAACGGACAACTTTCCCAGATGTTCTTTGCTTCCCTCCAAGACTTAGGCATCTTTGTAAGTTGCTTTTCCTTCCAACACAAGGAAATGTTTGGAAGCAGCAGGATCCCAGATCAAACAACTGGAAGGTTTAGTTCAAGTAGCCGAGGCAGCTGCACACGGAGCAGTGGACGCTCCCAGCCTCATGATGTACCTTTCAGATGAGCTCTCAGCCCATCAGCATCATAGAGCCAGCTGCACACGGAGCAGTGGACGCTCCCAGCCTCATGATGTACCTTTCAGATGAGCTCTCAGCCCATCAACGTAATAGAGGCCACTGCACATGGACCAGTGGACACTCCCAGCCTCATGATGTACCTTTCAGATGAGCTCTCAGCCCATCAGCGTCATAGAGGCAGCTGCTGAAGGGTCTGTGCTAGAAAACCAGATGGATGTGGATTTAGCAATTCAGAAATGAATTCATTCTGGCCTAATGTCTGAGTTACATGAAATAGTGGCTCCTGATCCACTTCAATAGACTCATAGGTAACTATCAGGGCCTGAAATGTACTGTTGATAATCCAGAGAGTCTTTTGGGAATGATGAATTCACCATGGGCAAGGCTATGTAAAGGAAAACTCTCCTTGCTTGGCCCCGAGCGATGCTGAGATTGGTTTGGTGATATCACCAGCTCATTTCTCATGATCCCACCATGTGCAAAATGAATATTATTTGATCGAAACTGCACTAAGTCATTGACTTCTACAAGCATTTCTTTGAATAAAGCTCCATACTTCAAAGAGAAAAAAACAACTGCTTAGTAAGATTAAAGTGTAAGAGTGCTTCAAAAGTTCATGGAAAAATAGGATTAAAGATCATGGATTTTTACATGAGTTCCTTTTAATCCCCTTCATACATCAAGTAGCTTATAACTGTTCGGGTTGGGCTATAAACCAAGTGTGTGGGTTGAAGATTGTTCACCCTGTCCCCAGTTCATATTTGGGGACAAATCCTTCTTTGTTGTGTAACTAGGACTTTCCTGGATATTGTGGGATGAATGGCAGTGTATCTTAGCTTGCGGCTTACATACCATACTTGTGACAATAAAACATATCACAATGCTGGGGCAGAACCACTCAATTAAGAAAACCTGGTTTAAATTTATCATTCCAAATTAATTATTCCAAACGAAAGTCAAACTCACTGCCATAAAGCTGAGGTGGGCTCATAGTAAATCTATGATTTAATCTCCTGGGAGGTGCCCTGATGGCACAATGGATTCTGCTTTGAGGTGTCAACTGCAAGGGCAGCAGTTCAAAGCCATCATCAGCTTCTATGTGGAAGAAAGATGAGACTTTCTACTCTTGAAAGGATTTACAGTTTCAGAAGCTTACTGGGACTGGGCTTTTAATCGCATGGGAAATGCATTTCACCTCATATTTCGGAAGTAGCTTCCATGTGACTCTGCTCCTCTTATGAGATGCACAATAAGAGACCTGGACTTGAAATATCTCTAACTGGTCCTCCTGCCTTTCTGTGAATCTCTCCCTGCTACAGGACCTGTATGTGCTTCCCAGTTCAGCTTGTGTTGTGCATTGGACAGCACCTGACCAACCGCGCTGCTGTGTTTGTTCCCAGCAAGACAGGAGATGGCATTTCCTCGGCAGCTAAGAGCGGGGCTCACCAGCGACCAAAGCCCACTGTGGAAGCTGATCTTACTCTGTTGCTCTTGCCCAAGAGTAAATGCTCTTCCAGCCACTTCCTGTTGAAGCAACGTCCTCTGGATGATTGACCCAGTTCCTGCTAATTATGGCGGAGCAGATAGACATCCTGGTGCTGGTGCTCCGGGCACAGGGCCTCCCATGCTCTTTGTCAGACTCCATGACGATGACATGAGAATCTTCCCGTGTTGGCAATTGACGTCTGAAATAATAAACGACTACAGCTTCTTTGAAAAGAGATCCTCAAAACAACTCCTCTGTGCGTTTGTTCACTGTGGAGGTCTGGGTGCTGCTGTGATTCTCGAACAGCAATCGGGCGGCCGCGGTGCGCAGACGTGAGCAGGGCTTGCAGACCAAGGCCAGGCTGCCAGGAAGGAATGGCTGTCCACTGCGGAGCAATCATCCACCGAGAGCCTTGTGCATATTGCTGGGAGAAGGACAGCCGTGTGTCACAGGCAAGGATGGACCGGGATGTTTGCAGCAGAGACTACTCCCTGGACAAGGGGAGCCTGCTCGGCAAACACCCTCCCCAGATGGATTGAGATGGTAGCCTCAACAGTGGACTCTTGGATTAATGGATTAAGTCTGATAACCACTGGGAGGGCAGTCCAGGATGGAGCAGCGCTTGGTTCCGTTGAAGACGCCTATAACAACAACAACCAAACCAACCCGTCTCAAGCCATGGGGGGGGGGGGGGGGAGGGAGGCTCCAGTTCCTGTGGATCCTTCCTGCACGCTCTCTCATAGAGGAGAGAGGGTGGCCGAGGGTGTGTCATGTTCTCTTGTCTTTACCTTAACCCGCAGAAAGGGGTGGTTCCCATTGCTCCAGGGAGCAAGCTCAGGCACATCCTCCAAGAAAACCGCTTTTAGTTTCTCCAATCAACCTGTACGCTGGGGAAATTAGAAACTTTTTAAATAATATTCTGAATGGCTGATAATTTCATTTCTGTCTTCCTTTTCCAGATTGCTGCTTTTCCCTTTACACAGCTGCCTTGATGTTTCCCAACAATTTCATACCTTGCAACAGTGGGGGGAAGGCAGCTTGTGACAGTGCTCCCTGGTTGCCAAGTTCGGGTGGAAGGGGATGAATGCTTCCATGAGTCAACAAAGTAATTCCTGAAATCAAATGGCAATCGCTTCTCCTTAGTTGTTTAGGGAAGAACCAGACAAACATAAGTCACACAAGGCAGGGTGCTGGAAAACTCCATTGGTTCTAGCTAGTTTTACATTTGGATCGCACGTCTCAAAATTGACTTTTGAGTGTCTTTGTAGAGATAATTCTGGTTGAAATGTATTAATGGCTAACACTAATTTCTTAATTCATCTCCAGAAAAATGGATTATGTCTCACATTTAGGCAAATTCTGACTCATTTATTCTTACTCACAGTGGTAATAATAAGAAATATCACTGAATATACTCATGTAAAAGACGGGTGTTTCAGCATAGTTTTTTAATGTAGTTTCTGTGGTAAAATTAGGTGCCTCTGCTGATATTCGGGTCAGTTTATACTTGAGTATATATGGGATGTAAATCAAGGGCCATTTTAATGTAGCCTTGAGGATCTGAGTCTGAGAAGCTAGGCTGTTTGAATGCAAATCCTGACTTTTTGACATTTTGTGCTACTGAAAGTTTACTTAACCTTACTGGCCCTTAGCTTCCTTATCTATAAAATAGAAAACAAATTTAATATTTTTGTGTGGAAAAGTTAATGGAATTGAACAAATTAAACCATGCAAAGCACTAAGAATATTTCCTGGGTGGTAATATCTACTCAGTAAGTGTTAGAAACTTTTATTGCTGTTATTGTCATTACCATCATAAATTTGGATTTTCAATAATAAAACTGTGACATATATTTTAGTATTTCCAGTTTTACAGAGAAGGAAGGTACTTATTAGCAGAAAAGCTGTAGTCAAAGCCAGACTAGGTTCTAAATTCAAGTCTTTCTTTCTCATTGCACCTCCAGATTGTGATGAGAAGGTGTAAGGGTATAACGCAGAGTTGGCAAAAATAGACATCATATTCCTTTTTTTCATAATTTAAATCATAATGCATCAAGAAATTTTGAAAAACCTTTTAAGTACATGCAAGTTACACTAAAGGCAGGAACAACAGACTTAAATAGAGAAACTGGGACTTCCATTACCCCCCTCCTCCCGTGTAGGCTTTGTCTTCTTCTCAGTCTTGGTTTATGCATTTATAAAACATACGTGGCTATAGTCATATGTATATGTATAAGCCATATCTTATTTCATCCTGAAAACAGACTTTTGGGGGCTTGGGAATAGACAGAGGTGCTAATATCTCTCCGCATTTCTTTTTCTGTCATCCTAACTTTCCTTTGTGGTCGCAGATCATTGCTCTGCTTTACCTGCTCCGAGAAAAGCATCTTGGACACAGGAACAGGTGACCATGACGCCCTCAAGACCTGCCCACCTTTGGGCGTTGTCAGGCGTAAGGCGCCTTGCTGTGCCACACGACAGAATCAGATGTCCTGAGCACACATCTTACAGGAGTAATGACAACCCTAAACCGCAAATGCTTGCTGTCTGCAGAATTCCTAAATAACCCAACTCCCCGTCAGTGCCGCACACCCACGGCCAGGTGGCGAGCTGAGGGCAGGCTGTAGTTTTCTTCTGGAATGGTCTGTCCTCAGAGGTGCTGCACGCGAGGATCAACGCCTGTCAGACTGTCGGCGTGGTCACTGATTACAGGACATCCCACCAGGCTGGCTGGGATCACACGCACAGTTCAGAGAGGAAGGGACAACGGCTTTCCCATGACAGATGTTGCTACTGGACGCAAGCAAGCCCCACCCCTCTGCCTGGAGCTTCTGGAGCCTGCTGGGCACAAGTCCTGGCTTCATCCTCCCAGACTCCCTGTGCTCCAACGCCTGTGCAGGTAGCCAGACGTGCAGAGACCCACAGATGAAAGGTGTTCTCCAGATGTCCCCTCCTCAGGGTGAGGCGGCCTGTCCAGAAGTGTCCCATTGGCAGCTGCTGAAAACTCTCCAGCTGCTACTGGCTCAGTGCTCCTGCAGGGCAGGAGAGAAGCTTGCAGCACAGTCTCCTAGAGGGACGGCATTAAAGGGGATCTTTGGCCTCAGTCGCGTTGACACGCAGCGGACCATGTGATGGCCTTACTTGGTGTCTTGTTGATGACACCTATCATGTGATAAGAGCCACCGTGGGGATATTAAAGTGTTCATCTGACTCTGCCACCCACTCGTGCCTTCCCCGTGCCAGGATGAAATCCAAGCAGTTCATTTGGCTTCAGGTTCAGTGCTGAACATCACACACACACACACACACACACACACACACACACACACCCTAGACTTACATTTGTGAAAATAAAACAAATCAAGCAAACAAAAAACACAATTAAGGAAACAGAGCTAAATATTATTACAATTATTATATACACAGCCCTGCGGTAATGGAAATCTATGACTAGATGCCTGAGTAGACGTGCAGACTGAACATGTATGGGCGGGAGACGAGGAAGGACTGACAAACACAGACCGCTTTAACAGATGAACTTTGACAAGTGCAGAGAGCTCTAGGGAGGCTACAGGCGAGCTGGCTGGCCAGGTACAAGGTCAGCTGTTCAAGTCCACTAGATACTCCAAGGGAGAAAGGTGAGGTGACTTGATCCAATGAAGATTCACAGTCTCTGGAAGCCTGTAGAGCAGTGATTCTCAACCTTCCTCATGCCGCGACTGCGACCCTTTAATACAGTTCCTCATGTTGTGGTGACTCCCCCCCAATCATAAAGTTATTTTCATTGCTACTTCATCACTGTAACTTTGCTACTCTTATGAATCAGGCAACCCTTGTGAAAGGGTCATTCGACCCCCAAAGGGGTCGGACCCGCATGTTGAGAAACGCTGCTGTAGAGGGTCTCTAAGAGTTGGAATTTATTCAATGGAAGTGGGTTTGGTTTGGGTTTATTTACGCTGTAAATATCTTCATAAGTTGTGGTGGATCATCTAGGGGACAAATCTCTGAGGACTATTTAGATACATCCAAACACTTCTAGGAAAGAATTAAGAGGTCTCGGGGCTCAGGTCCATGGATTCTGGAGACCTGGAGGTCGACTATCATGACGTCATCTGCAATGTGGGGCATCCTACTTGGGGGAACAGTCACCGGAGTCTGACAAGCTCTTAAGGAACCATGTCATCTTCACCGTCCTGGAGCCCTGGTGGCACGGTGGCTGCACTTGGGGCTGTGATCTGCAGGGCTGAAGCCGCCAACCACTCCCAGGTGCAAGACAGGACTGTCTACTCCCATGAAGAGGGGCAATCTCAGAAACTCACATAACCGTTTTACCCTGTCTTATAGGGCTGTTAGGAGGAACAGTGACTGCAACCTTATAAGCTCAAAAACAATCATTTAAGGTTAAATGATTAGTCTCTCCCCATGTGAGGAAGAAAGAATAACAAACAGACAGATCAAAGACACATGAAAACAATTAGTCTCCATAACTCTGACAGCAGAAATATTAAACAGTGCCCGTCTACTACCAGGGACCACCCAGGGCGAGGTCACATCGGGAGGGCGCTGAACAGAGTGGGATAAACACAGGAAACAAAGCTTACTGCCACCCTCCCTCCCCTGGCTTAGTGATCTGATAGAGACTGGTGGAACCTATTGCACTAAGGCCCGTAGCCACCTTCTGATCTGGAACGGAGCGAACCCCACGGATTCCATGTGATCTCAACAACAGACGGCTCTGGAAGGAGAACAGCAGGGAGCTGCACAGTCCTCGAATAAGCAACCACTTGGGATTCAAGGAGTGGCCTTTACCCAAATGCTATGTCCAGAAAGGTTAGGAAAGCAAGAGGAATGGAAGCGATAAAGGAAAGGAAGAATGGAAAAGGGATGTGGGCTGCTACCCGTGGCGTGAAGTAAAATGTGTGTGGATTGTCGAAGGCAAAACCGATGTCCATGTAGATGTCTTGAGTGGGTCCTTCCTGTTAGGCTTTCCAACTCCAGGTCTTTGCACTTTCAGTGTAACATTCAATGACATGGGACATTATAAGTCCAGACCACATCCAAGTTACAGATGGAACTGCTGGTTTCAGAAAAGGCATAGATGAAGGCTATGGAGAGAAACAATCACCTCACACATTGACTCTTTTCAAAATAAGCTTTCAGTGATTTTGTAGCGACACATTAACCAAGCCTATGAGTTATAGAGGTGGTGACTAACTGGGTGATGCATACAAGGAAGTGTGGACCTAAATGTTGGTGACCTGGAGTTACCAAGGGGTACCTTGGAAGATAGATTTGGCAATTTGGTACATGCCTATTAACCATGAGTTTGAATCAATTCAAGGGCAACTAATTTGGGCTTTTTTGGGTCTCTTTATATATATATATATTCATATCATTCCCCATCTACCTCTCCAATACCACCGTTCTCTTATCCCTCTGCTGTAATTTGGTAGTCAGCTACAGTAATTTTCTCACACCTATTGTTTCCTCTCTTGTCTCCAGGACTTCATATACGTGTTCCCTTCTCTTTTCCCCCTGGATAACCCCTAACCACCATTATGATTATAACACGGTAGTAATTCCCAGAGGCTCTCTTTCTTGGACCAGAGAAGGCTAGGAATGGAGGAGGCTTCGACATGCCTTCGCACCTCTCTAAGTAGGACTGGTATCAGACTTATTGCTATTATCTGTGTGACTGCCCAGTTATGGCAAGAATAAAAGGACCATGCATCTTTTGTTACCACCTGCATGAAGAGTGCCTAGCACAGAGTAGCCTAGCAACACGTGAGTAAATAGATTTAACATGAAATGGAAACACTGCCACAGGCATCGAGACAAGCTGTTGCAGTGAATATATGCAATCAGCAAGCAGTTTGCTTCAGTTGGAAGTTTACTAGGAGTCTAAGAAAAGTGGAATAAATACCAAAATGCATGGACATTCTAGCCCCAAGGACCGTGAGTAGCTGGCTTCCTGGGCTCTTGATATGAGGGTGTTTGCTTTGTTTTTTGAAAGATGGACTGAAATCTTGCTGGCTTCATTAAGCCCTGACCTTGTTAAGGCTTTGGCCCTCATGCAGTGCTCAGCTGGCCAGTGGCGGAGTCGCTCTCTGTGGAGCTGGAGTCTAGCTGGAATCCCACCCCCTACAGAAGGGTCACAGGGAGCAGTGTAGCAATGATGAAACATACAACTTTTCTCTAGTTCCTAAATGCTTCCTCCCCACCCCACCCCCATCCACTATTATGATCCCAATTCTACCTTACAAATCTGGCTAGACTAGAGGATGTATACTGGTAGAGATAGGAACTGGAAACACATGGAATTCAGGACAAATGATCCCTTCAGGACCAGTGCTGAGAGTGGGGATAACTGGAGGGAGGATAGAGGGAGGGCTGGGTAGAGAGGGGGAACCAATTACAAGAATCTACATATAACCTCCTCCCTGGGGAACAGACAAAAGAAAAGTAGGTGAAGGGAGATGTCAGACAGTGTAAGATATGACAAAATAATAATTTATAAATTATCACGGTTCATGAGGGAGGGGGCAGCAGGGAGGAAGAGGGGGGAATGAGTAGCTGATACCAGGGGCTTAAGTGGAGAGCAAATGTTTTGAGAATGAGGGGAATGAATGTACAGATGTGCTTCACAATTGATGTATGTATGGATTGTGATAAGAGTTGTATGATCCCCTAATAAAGTGATTTTAAAAAAAGAACCCAGGAATGTGGACAGGACAATGTAGCAAAAGCATTGCCCAATTCCATTATTTCACCCAGTGGACAGTGTTGGAACGTCCTGTAGCCTCATCTCCCACCCAATGGAATCAGCAGTCAGTTTCATGAAGGGCACGTAGACCACTGATTCTTCACTCACTTCCAATTAGAACAATGATTTCTGCTATTTCTATCATCATATGTAGAAATTAATGAAATTAATCTTCTCCTTAAACTTTTTCAACACTCTTGACTGTACTGCCTTAAGTGATCCTTCACAGTTTTTCTTAACACAATTCTAAATAGAAACGTTCACATAAACATTGTAAGACACAAATGCTCAATCCAGGTCCATGTGCCTCTTGCGCGTCCCCCGAGGCGGCGCCAAGAGCAGTTGGATTGGGCTGGACTAGACAGCTGAAAATGCAGTCGCCATGGGCTGAAGGAGACTTGCCTGACACCTGACAACTAAAAGAGCATCTTACAAATAGCTGGGTTTTGTGCTAACCTCTGTACTCTCCTGAGCATGCCTTAACTCAATGCTCCGGACAATCGCATGAGGTCGTTACTGCTGTCTCCATTTTATGGACAGAGAAACTGTGGTGCAGAGAGGTTAAGTACACTCCAAGGTTAACACTTGTCCTGCGGCCTGACAGCTAGCGAGAGGGGGAACGGTGAGGCACACCAGCTCTGAGGAAAGTCTCAGGGTGCCGGCTGGGCTGCAGAAGAGCGGCTGCCAGTCCCAGCCTGGTGGCTCTTGGTGAGCTAAGGAGAGGCGCCAGTGGAATTCCCAGCACCATCCTGTGAGGCAGACCCCTGAGATGCCCAGTCTCAGAGCAGGAAGGGATTACAGAGTCAGAAAGAGCTCTAGTAACCCAGTACCAGCTGGCAGAACCAGGACTGCATTCTTGTGTCTCGACCCCGCCTTTGTCTCGGGTCTGCGGTGTGAGGAAGCACACGGATGCTCCGGTCCTCTTCCCCAGGAACCTGGGCCTCCCGTTCCAGAACAATGAAGCCAGCCAGTCAGTAGGACTTCATTCTCCTTGGACTCCCTGAGTCTCCACCTCTGCTTTGCAGAAAATATGACACAACGGAGGGGAAAAGTGACAAGAAAATAAACGTTCACACCCTCTGTGGCTGACTCAAACTTTCTACAAGTGCCCTGTATTTATAGCGGGAAAGCGGGGACGGCGGAGAGCAGCTGCTCTCTGTCATTTCGAAGAACTTCAGGCTTCTGACCAAAATAGTCTCTGAACTTTTGAAACTCTTATTCCGATCGTCTCGAGGAGGAGTGCACCAATATCCTCGAATTTGAGATGATATTTTTAGTCTTCAAATAAATTGTGCCCTTCCCTGCCTTCATCACCTGTCAGCCAGTCACTTTGTATGTGGAGCTACATTGTTTTATGCAGGAGGCCAGGGTTAGGAGGGACTTGAGCTAGGGCTCAAATTTTAAAAAATAAGAAAGAAAGATCCCAAATATTTTTTATATATATATATATATATATATATATATATATATATATATATATATATATATATATTTAAATTGATTGATTCAAGAAATATTTTGAAATATGTCAGAAAAAAAAGAAGCGTGAAGAGGAAGACATGTTTTTAAGCTTAATAAATGTGCTTGTTAAAATAGACTTGCAGATGCTGCAGCCCATATGCATCTTGCATATCTGTATTCCCTATATGAATACATTAGACACGAAATGTTACAGACCATATGTATGTATTTACTCGTGTATTAGAGACAGTTCGAGTAACAGCAGTAAGATAAATCACAGACAAGCGGGTTCACTCATTGCCACTCTGAAGCCAGGAGCCTGGAAGCCATCATTCTTTTAGGGGTCACATGGTTTTAAGAGGCCCCGCTGGTTCCACTTCTAAACTGTGCTTTAAATCTGACTTTGTGTCTTTCCCTCCACTTTGAGCACTGAGTCGGGGTCACCTGCATTTTCTGTCTGAGTCGCCAAAGCAGTTTCTAGTTGGTTCGCTCTGGTTCAATAACCGCAGGTTCGTCATCAAATTCTAGTGGCAATTGGATGTTTTTGCTGGCACAGGACTCAAAACTCCCCATGTGGGTGATGGCAGCGTAGCGCTCTCTGAGCAACACCCTCCCCGTTGATCGCCTTCCACCGTGGGGTCCTGTCCTTTGAGGAATCCCACTCCTTGCAATTGGGATTGATTGTCATGTGTGTCTGTTGCTAATGACCTGTTTCCTCAAGTACCATGAGTCTTAGGCTTTCTAAGAGCGAGTTGTTAAGTGCTTTTATCATTTCAGATGTCTTCACTTAATTTAGCCAGCACTGCTTTATTTTGCTTATAATCACAAAGCCCCGATTCTGAGATATTTTGAGCATGTACCGTGTAGAAGCATTATTCCTCTGCTGAAAGCTATGGTGGCTTTGCAGTGTGCGAAGCACCAACTCTGTGCCAAGGACCTGGCTCTGCCCGCGTCCCCGTGTGTCACCTGCCTGTCTCCCCAGGCTAGTGGGTTTCCGGCCACATTGTTTCCGTTCAGCTCCAAAAATATCTACACCTTTCCAGCTGTAAGCCTCTCCCCTGACTCTTTCTCCAGAGAGCATGGCTCTGGACTCCAGGAGGGTTGGTTTCATCTCTCGTTGTATGTCTGAAGTGCGGGGAGCCATCTCCTCTTACTTGCTATCCCTACCCTGTTATGGTTAAAGCTTGTAGGAGCTCTGCCAGTTCCTTTATTTACCAGCTTCTCTCAGACTGTCTCTGCCATCCAATTATAAACTCCAGAAAGATGGGGACTTACTGTGATATTCACCATTGTTTTCTAAACTATTATCTAAGTCACTCTATACATTTTTGCAGAATATATGAATACATGAATTCATCTAGCCCAGACTGAGTATAAATCAATGATTTATTGACTTCTTTTTATGAACTATCTAAGTTTGTCTACGGATCTATGTCCTTTAATTCCTTGAAGTCATGCGTGTGTCAATTTTTCCCATTACAAATGGCTTCATGATACCTCCACCGACACTCTATGCTTATTTTTGTATCTTGATGACCCTTCAACTATGGCGTGATAACACTGAAGGACGGTCATGAAAGAGTTGTCTGTAAATACATATTCTGGTTGCCTCAAAAGTTCTCATAGTGAAAAGGCTACTGAGATGAGGATCTATTATCCAAACTAACAGGGTTATACACACAAGGCACTTGTACAGTGTTGGCAATTAAAGTTCCTGATTACAATTTAAATGTTGAATAACAGTAACCTATATGTGACGTCTTCTTTATTCTTCTGAGTAAACCATTCAGCACTGCCTTGAACGGTCCGACTTGCATGTAAAAGAGAACCCACACACTCACACACACACACTCACACACACACACACCCCGGCGTGGTCCATGTTCATCTGTGTGTTACTAGGTAAGCATGCTGGGGACAAGTGTCAGCAGGTGACTCTCTCTCTTAGCAGGTTCATAACCAACTCAGTTCAAGTACAACTGTTTTTCTCTCTGTCTCCCTCCAAAGCTCCCCTTGGCTAGATCTAGACCCTATGCTTACTGGTTCAGCTCTCAACCTGCAGCTTCAGAACAACTCTGGGAAAATGCCAAGATTTAGTTGGAATTGGGAAAATTCTTGAGGCAAACTTTTTTATGAGCAATCCCTGTAGAGTACATGACCAAGCCTCTGCACCACAGGCAACCTCCCCGACAGATAGACATGCCCAGTATAATCCAATTCACCCATTGACATCTTCTCCATGGGCCAACTCTGCCCACCACTGTAGTCTACCAGTCTTGTGTTTCATGCTGGTCACCCTGTTGTTGCCATTTCTCTGCAGACTCACTTTGCTGTGCCTGCCACTGCTTCGCTCTGTGCTCAGTTTTGCCATCTCCTGGAGCATTAGCTGCTCAGTGGAACAGTCCTCGGCCTGTATCATAGCTCTTCACAGAGGTGCTCAGTGCTGAGCCCCACGAGGAAAGATCTGGTGCCATTTCTGACTCATCTGCATTAGGAAGCCCTGCCTAGGGTTTGTGTCTGTCCAGAACTAGGGCTTTTATTTACCACTGGGGCAGTGGGAGCTGACAATTCTAATAAAAGGCAAACTAGACAGAATCTCCCAGCCAGCCCTGGTTAAGAGAACCTAGTGAATGAGACTTCCAGTCTACTGGGGTAAGGGTGGCTTAGACACACAGGAGCCTTGGCAAGCCACTGATGTGGATAGGAAACTGACCAGTCATTTTGGAGATTGTGGCCCTATCAATCAGGTTGAGCGAATTACACGCAAAGGACTAAAAAGGCCACACCGAAGACCCATTGTACTAAAGGCTCATATTGGAAAGCACCTCACAAAACTTCACCCATGAGCTAAGCTACCTATGATAAGCTGTTTAATAGCCTTGAAGTAAGGTTTTCATAAGTAACATAGCCATTTCTCATTGGACTACTTAAGAATCACAAGAATGGATTTTGTAAACTGCAAAACCTTACCCAGACATTATGCTGTGATTTTGATACTAGGGATGCTAGTGATCTGGAGAAATGATTCTTTAGAAAAGCCTTTTTCACAGTGTGATTTTTGGAGGCTCCTTCCATGAGATTTTAATGGATGTTCAAAAACAAAACTCTAGACAACAAAACCATGTTCAAAGAGATTAAGAAGCCCAGCTCTATACAGTAAGGCAAAGCTAAGTGAATCCACACACCATGGAAAGGGTGCCCTCTCAAGTCACTGGGCAACTGGCAAAAGACAAAGGCTAGGTTTATGGGTAGCTTTCATTGATGGGTTTTCACAGCAATATGCCCATTGTAAATATCCCAAGCATGCTTGTATAAAAAACAGAAGCAGCTACAAAAGGAAAGGAGTTGGTGTTGATTTTCAGCCTGAGATAACTATTCCTCAACAAACACCAGCAATCTATGGAACTTTGAAAAGGATGAGCGACCATTTTCATTAAAAAGTAATGATCAAATAAGCAAAGGAAAGAGCAAAGCAGTAAGATTTGATGGATACCTGCTAACCTCAGTTTACAGATCAGAAATTGAGGTTCCAATTAATTAAATAGCTTACCTATATTAAGTAATTCACTCAACTGACTGCCATCAAGTCCATCCCGCCCCAAAGTGACCCCATAGGACACATGAGAACTACCACTGTGGGTTGTAGACATTGTAACTCCTTATAGAAGCAGAAAGCCTCATCCTTCTCCAGTGGAGAAGCTGATGGTTTTGAACTCCTGTCCTTGAGGTTAGCGGCCCCACGCGGAGCCGACTACACCACCAGGGCTCATAAATAGTTATAAAGATTGAAATAGGTACAGAGATTAAAGTCCTTCTGGCTCTAAAACTGTTGGTCTTCATTCCATTTCCTGGGAGATTGATTTGGTCAA
The DNA here is from genome assembly GCF_050624435.1 of Tenrec ecaudatus. NCBI lineage: Eukaryota > Metazoa > Chordata > Mammalia > Afrosoricida > Tenrecidae > Tenrec > Tenrec ecaudatus. The sequence continues at coordinate 165,183,504 of NC_134537.1, forward strand.
ACTCCGACGTCACTCACTTGGTCCGGGCACAGAAACGCATGCGTTTAATTTTGCACATGGAAGGAGACATTGTCAGAGATTCCTGGACATATTTGAACCTTTCTTCTATCAAATCCTATGGGTGTCAAATGACCCTAAACTCCAGATTCCTTGAGAATTTACCCCAATATTAAATTACTAGTTTAGTTTGTGTAAAAGCTTTGAAGATACTGTGTAAATCTTTTTAATTACATGGAAAATTATGTTTGTGACAGAGAAATTACAGAAGAATTAGTTCAATATGGTGCCATTCGGGATATGTAATAGGCATGGCAGCGATTTCGTTGCAGACCATCAAATATTGTCCCTCAGAGTGAAAGGCCATTGCGACATTCCCCCACATTTATAATCTCTAGTCTTCCTTTCTGGGGCACATCATTTGCATAAAAGTGGAAGAAGACTTTACAGGAACCAGGGCTGTGAACAAAGTGGGCCATGTCTCACTGGGTTTGCTCCTGCCAAATAATCTGTAAATTATAGTCCATTGCCGCGTTTTCATTAATTGCACATATTCTTTTTCATTTGGCTGCAAATTCCATCGTTTTGGCCAAAAATGTGTACTTCTGCGACAGCACACAGTAAGCACTTTGAAAGGACAGGCCGTTCGGGAAGAGGCGGTAATTATACCAAGAAAACCCAATGCAAGAGGAGAAAAAAGCCCACGAGATTGAAACCAGAGAAAAGGGCTCGATACAGGGAAGTCACCTGCTTGTGCTAAACAACCAGACAAAGACTGCAAAAGGCAGGGCCAGGACTGCTCACTCCTCTTCTTGCTTTTTGTTTTCAATGTTGCCAAGTCTGTATGGTGGAGTTTTTATTTTTTCTTTAAACCTCCTTTCCTTAAGTCTAGATAGGATGGAAATGTCTTTGTTTGAGAAAGGCAACGTTCAATCAACTCGGCTGACCTCGGATCATCTTCAAGCAGTCATCATTACCATTCCCTGAGCACCCACCCTGTGAAGGGCCCTTCTGGTGTGTGTGAATGCTGTCTTTGCTGTGTGCTCAGTAACGTTGTGTGACGGGCAATATTGGTCCCATCATTTTCTGAAGGGAAAAATTGAGAATCAGAAAGACAAATCTTTTTTTTTTTCTGGGAAGTCCTTCAAATGCCCCCAGAACTGTCTTGGAAGTTAGGCCTGGTAACCTGCTGCCCAGGGGTCCTACCTGAAGAGTTCTGTGGGACACTGTCCTCCTCTCCACAGGCAGTCACTTTGAGTTGGGATGAGTTCACAGCCATGGATAAAACCAGCAGTGGGTTTGGCCGGGAATTCACTGTGAGATCTGCGGCAAAGGCAAGTCTTGGGTCCTTCTCTTTGTTCCCCTAAGACCTTCAGAGACAGTACCGGTGACATCAGAAGACCACCAGGACCTGGATTAAAATATCTGGTTTCTTCAGGAGAGGACAGTGGGATTTTTTGTATTTTGTTTGAGTTTGCTGGGTTGCATGGTTGCATGCAATTGTCAAAACTCACAAATGCTGCAATGAGACTGGTGGATTGTACTATAAATAAATTATACTCTATGTACAAAAACAGAACCAGAGCACGTATTTTTGTTTTTTGAGATACAAAACCAAAAAAAATGGCAATCGATGGTCTGGCTACTGAACAAAGACAGAGTTCCCATGAATAACAAAAATCTGTGGTTTAATCTTTCACAGTCATAAGCTTGGGCACTTGTAGACACTGAAATGCTATTGTAAATTAAAAAAATGAAAAGAGAAATCTATGAATACCATATATTTACTTAGCAAGACAAATGAAACTACCCTGTTATCAACAGTCTATCTTAGAAAAAAAACATTTTTTAACAAAAGATTTGAGTTGCTTAAGATTAGTAGACTGGAAATTTTTACAGGATATTACTTCCCCATATTTAATCACATAATTATATGTATTTTAATGGAAAGCTAATTTGTAATTTTTAAATAATCAACATCCTGCTGTGTAAAGACTTTGGGGATAGTTGAGCAGTTTTCCTTAACTTAATACACTTTTATGCTGTGTCTCAGTACTTATAACAATTTTAATAAAGGGATTTAAACAATTTTGTGCTTATATTTCCCTTCTCGTCCTCTCTAAAGACCAGAGTAGAACAATACCTAATGAATCTGAAGTGTTTTACAAATAAGGTGTCTTCCTGTGACTTTCTAAATCGAAAGCTTCCAATACAGAAGATGGTTGTGCCAATGTTCCAATGTTCCAATCACAATCTGCTAAAACATGGAAGGCTCTTGGAATAATTTCCCAAGAAGACATTGTTTCTTACTGGCTACTCACCTACTGGACTGTGGCAAGGACTTTCTTCCCTGAACATCTCATGACATAGTAGTGTGTTGAAATAGGAATCAAGAGCACATTTAAGTATTCTAAGGAGGCCTGATTGTATGGTAGTGAAGCACTATTTAAGCAACCAACCTTTCCACAAAAGCAAGAGAGTCATTTGGTTCTTTAACCCTAGAGACTCCATTGTGCACGTCAACTCTGTGCTACAGGATCCCTATGCGTCAGAATGGACGTGGAGGCAGTGGATTGGCTCAGTTGGTTGTTTTATAAACACCGTGGGAGTAAATGGCCTCACACGGACCTTGGGAAGGACATACGTAAATGGTCGGGGACTCTAGAAGAGATGATCTAGAGTGCTACGGCAGGAAACTGCAGACCATCAGTGGAGACCTCATCTTAAACACCCACATTAACAGTCTCCTCTGGAAGACCGCCCAGGGAAAGTGCTGCGATTCTCACACATGCCCGACAAATCTGCACCAATTGCCTCAGTCTGCAGCAGCGGTGCTGGCTGAGAAGCCACGATGGCTCACGTCTGTTCGTGTGTCTGACTATCACTGTCCATCTCAGGGGACCCCGGAGCATGCTTCTTCTGTGCCCAAATATCTGTTAACTTCTCAAATGGGGGTCGCTGACCCAGAACCAAACAGGCAGAGTGATCCTGGAAAGCGCCAGCGTTCTCACCTTCTCTTCCCATTGCAGGGGACAGAGCTCAGGGTAATCCCCCACAAAACTCTGGTCCTCCCACCTCTGCCATTCCATCCTTCTCAAACATTATTTCCCTCAGTTCGTCCTCAAGGCTCACTTAAAGGTCACCGGCTTCATGAATCCTTTCTGGATGATGCCACCTTATGTTTGTCTCATCTGTGTTTCCTTCCCACCGGACCCTCATGGTTCCCAGCAAAGTGTTCATTCCAGGTTGTAAGTATGTCTCTGCTTGTTGCCTCTAGCTGTACTAGAATGCAAGCTTTCCTGAGGGACAGAACCACTTTTCTATGGGTTTGCAGTATGCACAGTTATCTGTAAACAAGCATCAGTTCATAAGGATTTTAAGTTAAAACTGTTTTCTGAGATTGGTTAGCATTGTCATTAGACAGTACATGTATCAATATAAAATATAAAATAGCAACCACTGAACACTATTTATTACAGGACATTGTTGTCCACACCATGGACACAGGCACAGAGGCATTAGATGGCATCTGACTCATGCCATCCCTTAAAACAAGTTTGTCCTGAAACCTAAAGCCTGACTTCAGAAAAACACACCTCTGCTTGCTTCCTACTTAACGTTTAGATGCCCTCTGTATCATAGAAAAATATGCTCCTCTTTTATTCATGTAATTTATGTAATGGCCCAAATTAGAAGAATTTCTAATAGTTTCCAAGATTGTGACTAGGATATCTGAACTGAGAAAATTGGAATTGATCTGTGTATTCTGACCAATATAAATACTGTCTCCCGGGGGGCGGGGAGCTTATAAAAAGTAGCTCAGTGGAGCCAGAGCCCTGGGTAATAGGCTCAGTCAAGCAACTAGCTCTTGGTTAGAAGAAATATATGAATCTCCTTTGCTATGGAAAACACAGAAATACTATAATTTCATAACTTCAAAGTCTTTTATTCCTGTGAGGCAGAGGAATTTTAAAAATGTTTTCATTCAAATAGAGTGTCATGGCATCCACTTGCCAGGTTACATGTCTATCTAGTTAAGAGGGAGATTTTAATTAAGAAAAGTAAAATTTAAGTGGATTGGAAAATGTCAACATGGTTTCCTATTTTGAGCCCAACACAGATGATAGAACAAGAGGGTATAAATGAAAATTAAAGAAAAACAAATTCAGAACAGATGTCAGGAAGCATTTTTTCCCATCCCCATGCAGAGAATCATAAATGTGTAGAATAGCTTACCAGGCAAGATAGTTAAAGCAAAAAGAGGGAGGTCAGTAGAGAAACAATTCGATTGCAAATAGACTGCAAAAATAGTGAGATGTGGTGAAGCGAATGAGCTCTCTCTTTCACGGAGTTTGTAAATCTTCGGACAGCTCAACTCCCTGCCATCGGACTGATCCTAGCGCCTAGCTGAGCCTTTAGGAGAGGTCAGACCTGTGAGTGACTGAGGCTGTAACTGGTGACAGGAGGAGAAGCCTGTTCTTTCTTTGGAACAGCTCCTGATGGTTTCGAACTGCGGACCTGCAGATTGGAGCCCTTTGTAGATGGCATCCCAACTAGGACTCCCTATGATACCAGGGCTCCCTTGGACGATGTGTCAGCCTTCAATGGCTAACAGAGCGCAACAGAACCTGCAGACATTTCAGTGTCTGCGTTTCTGTTTCAAGTGTGAGCGCACAGTTTGTCATCTTGGAGAGTTTTCGGTTGGAGCCCCTCCATTCAAACCATGCACTTTGCTAGAAAGATGAGTTTGAAAAATTAAGTTCCAAGTAAGAAGAGGCACAGCCACTAATGAATAGATTATGAAATGATAGACAAGACATGAACAATTACTGCATTGACTGCATGTATTAAATAATCAAATTTTAACCTAACATTCTAGGTCAGTGGTTCTCAACCTTCCTGATGCCTCAACCCTGTCATACAGTTCCTCATGTGTGGTGACCCTCAACAACACAATTAATTTTGTTGCTACTTCATAACTGTAATTTTCTACTGTTATGAATCTTAATGTAAATATCTGATATGTAGGATGTATTTTCATTGTTACAAATTGAATTTAATTAAAACATAGTGCTTAATCACACTCACAATATGGAGTTATATATTGTGAAATATTGATTTCTAATGACAAATCACTGAACTTTGTCTTGAAGCATGGTGTAGCATGGGTGACAGTCTTCACACCGGGTGCTTGTCCTGGGCATGTGTGCATGCAGGCACAGGTAGAGGAGCAGGGTCTCGGTTTGTAAGACCACCGGAAATACGTGTTCCCATGATCTTAGGAAATCCTATGAAAGGGTTGTTCAAGCCCCGAAGGGATCGTGGCCCACAGGTTGAGAACCACTGTTTTTGGTCATTATAACTGTGAATGCGCCCATTCAGAAAAGACATGCGTTGATAAAATACCCCATGGAGCAGATGAAAGGCTTGCAGGCCCAAGATACAGGACATGTCTTGGACTTAGTAGCTTTGTACAATATCATTTGTTTACTTTGTTAGGACATCATGAATGCCTTTTATTCTTTTCAATAAATTATAAAAATTGGATGGTAGAGTTATTCTAAACCACAATAAATGACATTTCAAACATGAAAATATTATACCTTTACAAAATATTATACCTTTATAAAATATTATACTTTTACAAAGTATTATACCTTTACAAAAGTCTGGAAAATCTAATATGATCTCCTATAAAGGTTTGGCTGAGGGTAAACCAAAAGAGAAAATTAAAAATATTTAGTTTTCATATTTAAGATAGAAAAATGTGTTGTGTAATTAATACACCATGCCACAAGCAAGCAACCACTGTGCATTACAGGTAAGATTGCATCAGCACAAATACATGGAAAATCAGCCAAGGTCCTACAGGTTAACCGCCACGACTGTGCTTCTGAAAAGTAGCGAAGCAATGAAAACTCCAATCTGAAAATTAGATTGTCGGTTACAAGTCCCCACTCCTGAACGTTAGTCAATTTGTGGCAGTCCTGTACTTGTGGCCAATAACCAGCATCCACAGTAGTACCATGGAAGCCCATCCATCTTCAAGCACCACCACTTTGGGGTGCCCACCAATGACTGCGTGTCAGGCTTCCCCAAAGTCAGACTAGCAGCTCTTGGGAGATGGTGTCTTCCTTACAAGTAAATTCTGCTGCAAAGTTCTCCTACCTTTCCGTCAGCTATTACATTTAACTTAGTGTTCGCTGAAAAGTGAGCAATCCTTTTCACGGCTCCTTTAACCCATAGTTACAGTCAGTTATAAACGTGGACTTGTGATTGACTGATGCATTGATGTGAAATTGGGTCACAAAATTTAATTTGTACAGTTCTTGATAGTATCACTATTATCTTTTTCAAATTAAAAATAATGAGTGTACACTTGTACCTCAATGAGACAAAATGCAAGTGCAAGTTTCATGATGACATTTCTGAACACTGGACATTATTTGTTAAATAAAGAAAACATCAGTGGCAGAAGGACCTTGGGCCTAAACTCAAGCACTCCCTCAATGCATGAATACTTTCTTCTATTAAATTGGCATTCTATGATGCTCACACTTCTGACACAGTGCTGAAGCCAAAGCAGGTGAACAAGCAAATGTGGTGAAGAAAGCTGATGGTGCACAGCTATCAAATGAGATAGCATATGGGGTCTTAAAGACTTGAAGGTGAACAAGTGGCCATCTAGCTCAGAAGCAACAAAGCTCACATGGAAGAAGCACACCAGCCTGTGCAATCATGAGGTGTCAAAGGGATCAGGTATAAGGCATCATCAGAAAAAATAATCTTACCATAGTGAATGAAGGGGGAAGTGCAGAGTGGAGACCCAAGGCCCATTTGTCGGCCACTGGAGATCCCCTCACAGAGGGGTCTAGGGGAGGAGATGAGTCCATCAGGGTGTGACGTAGCACCGATGAAGAATACAGCTTTCCTCCAGTTCCTAAGTGCTTCCTCTCCCCGCCACCCCCCACCATGATCCGAATTCTACCTTGCAAGTCTGGATAGAGCAGAGGATGTACACTGGTGCACATAGGAGCTGGAGGCACAGGGAATCCAGGGTGGATGATCCCTTCAGGATCAGGGGTATGAGGGGTGATATGGGGAGGGTAGAGGGTGAGTGGGTTGGAAAGAGGGAACTGAGTACAGGGATCTACATGTGCCCTCCTCCTTGTGGGACGGACAACAGAAAAGGGGGTGAAGTGAGATGCTGGACAGGGCAAGATATGACAAAATAATAATTTATAAATTACCAAGGGCTAATGAGGGAAGGGGAGTGGGGAGGGGGGGGGGAAAGAGGACGACGCAAAGGGCTTAAGTGGAGAGCAAATGCTTTGAAAATGATGAGGGCAAAGAATGTACAGATGTGCGTTATACAATTGATGTATGTATGGATTGTGATAAGAGTTGTATGAGTCCCTAATAAAATGTTTTTTTTTTAAAAAAGAAAACATCTTTGGAGGATACTGTTTAAAAATAAATTATGTGTGAATTTAGTGGAGGTGGGGGTTTTACATTTATTACCATCAAATTTGCATTCAATTGTCAAACTTCTTATTACTGCTCCCCGCAGCCCCCCACCACAGTATGCTTCCATTCTCCCATACTCACTTTCACCTAAATCAACCCCTGTCAGCGTTCTGGTCCTTTGCTTCATCCTTCCTCCCTTGGGAACTTCTAATGGCTGTTCCCTATGGTAATTAAGACTCTGAGTTGTTTTTATCCATAGTACTATGAGGTGCTTTGTGGTTTCAGCTTTAATTTTGTAACATGAAGTATTCCATTGTATGTATGTACCATACTAAGTCCATTCTTCTGCTGATGTGTATCTGGGCTATTTTTAACTTCTTGCTATTGTGATAAATGTTGTGATGGACATGAAAGTACATATGTCTGGAATACTTTATGTGGTATGAGTCATCAAATATTAAGAGCTCTGTAAAGGAAAATATATAACCAGCTAATACTTGAAGTTATAAATATGAACCATATGATCTTTTCAATGAATATTGAAGAATATGATAAAACAGCACAGGCATTGTTTATGAAGACTTCAGAATGTAAAACTGAAAATCTACTCCATAAACCTTCATCTATTTAAAAACAAACACTTTTTAAAACAGTAAACATTTGTTGCAAAACACTTAATGGCCTTCTGTGTCTTCATTAGTCTTTACCTTTAAAAGGATACTTTTATATAATTCTAGTAGAAGTGCTTTTTTGTTTCAAAATGACAAACAATTTTGAGTACCAGAACAAAATTTCCTTCAATAATAAAAAATACTAGTTCTATTTGCTACTTAAAAGATCATCTAAATGGCTCATGTGGAATTTCGGTGATTTTGTGTCAACTACATCCTCCTGGCAAGGGTAAGTCAAACGTGGCATTCAAGTCACAGCTGGATGGTACCTCCTGGGTGTCAGAAGCCTTTTGGTACATGAGTGTGAGTCACTGGAGATGACCAGTGTCTCTCTGTCTGTCTGTCTGTCTCTCTCTCCCTCTCCCCCCCCCCTAACTTGGCCTTCCTGCTTGTTGGGACTCTATTACCAACCCTGAGAGCTGTTGGTGCCCTGCCTGCTTTCACTGACTTTGGATCTATGGGAATCTGCACCTAACTGGCCTGTAAGCTTTTTGCTTCCCAGTTCAGCATTCTGCATCACCAGCACGTGGCATAATGAGTCCTAAGAAGGACTTAAGGACTAGTATCAGACTTACGACTTGAGTTGAACTGGGCTGGGATGGCTTCTTGATGTATAATTACTTCTTAATATCCATGAAGCTCTTTTTTTATACACAGATGGTGTCACTGGACAAGCTGGTCTAACACAGCTCATCTTTTGACACCCTGAGCATGGATGCAGAATTGAAAAGGTGCCAAAAGTTTTTTCTTGTGGAATATTTCTCTTAAGAGTGTTTTGTTCATAAAGCTACAGAGAGTAAAAATCAACTTAAGCTGAAACTTCAAAAAATAGTAGTAATATATTTGCAGTCTCTCACTGAAGTAGGAATCAATGGGGCTACTTGTTGTGAACCTAATTCAAATATACATTTTGATGTATTCTTAAATCAGTATTTGTTGTTATTAGGTGCTGTAAAGTCATTTTCTGACATCTTGTAAGTCCAAATGATCGAGTTGTCCCCAAAGTTCTCTAGGAAGTGATTGTTCCAGGATCAGATCATCATCATGTTCCCCTGTAGGCCGCTGGGTGGGTTTGGGCTCCCAGCCGTTCAGTTGGCAGCTGAATGGTTACCACTGTATCTCTCTGAATGTTTAGGCTACAGTGCAAGCACTGCTTACACCTAGATAAAGCAAAGCACCCAGCGTGCTCAGGGAAGTGTCAGCTGTCCTATCCACATTCTGCAGAGTACTTTCCAAAAGCATCTGCTGTCCTTTCCTTTGACATTGAAGCAAATGTCACTAAACTGTTCTCTTTCTTGAGCATTTCAGCTGCTTAAATTGTGTTGTGGGATTTTTGTGATTCTATTGACATTCAGCAGTAGTGTTCCATTCTCTTGCATTCAAAAACTCATTGGTTCTCTTTAACAACTTAAAGAAATTAAAAAATAAAATCCTCAGTTTGTTTAAAGCCTTGAAATCATACTTTAATTTTGAAGACTCCATGGTTCTTGTTAACATTTTTTAATAAACCATTCAGTGAAATTGCCTTATTTCTTGCTCATAGTTCTTAATACCTCTTTAGCAATTGGGTTATGTGCAACAAAAGAGGAGCAAACAGTTGTATTAAAGCACAATGATTGCTTGAAGAAATGTGTCCAATATGTTAGAGAAGGATTGATAAAGAATGTATCCTTTGAAGAGTCAAGACTACTCAAAAGAGATATTACTCATGAACAGGAATTAAAATTGTAACTTGAAGTGGATAATTATTACACCATTTATCATGATTACTTCTTGAAATAAAATTTACCATTTGAAAGTTTCCACTCTTTTTACATGGGTGTTACCAAGTACTCTTCCAAAATGCTAACCAGGTATAATATTGAAGAAAGGGGAATAGAAACTGATGAAGATACTCTTCTATCCTGATTTGATTTTTGAGGGGGCCCTGAACAATATTTTAAAAAGTCACTGATCCAGATTAGAAGCCTAATTCTGAAGAGTAGAAAAATAAGCTACGTTATGAAAAATGAAGTCTTATGATTAAACAAAATTGGGGTGTATTCTCAGAGTAATGTTCGGGTTTATATTACTGATGAATGTTCTTTCTCATTAATAAATGTTCAATGGACAATGAGTGTAATAAGTTGGATAGAAACCTGTGTTTTATACCTGACTATAATTACAAGAAGTTGTATAAGAAGCTCTTCACAATAAGAAGTGGTCAAGGAGAGAAAAACTGTATACAGCCAATATAGTTGCAGGGATGAGTATATAACTTTGGAACTTATAGCTTACTTCAAGAAGTATTTTTTGCATGTCTCATCCAATTCTTTTTTATTTCCAATTTTATTTTACTTTAATAGTTTTATTTGGTGCTGAACAAACTAGATGGTGCCTGGCTATCAGAAGGAACAGCATCTGGGATTCAAAGGCTTGTCTTCAAGCAAGCAGCAATCAAAGTGAGGTGTCCACTAAGTCCACGTGGAAGAAGCACACCAGCATGTGTGATACAAGGGAATGGAATCGAGCTTAAATTGTCAACACCTGATTGGCAGAAGGCTGTGCATGACAGTGGAAACCCCAAATCTATTTTCAGGGCCCACATGAGAAGAAAATACATTTATACATAATGAATAGATCTATGTAAATGTATTTGTTTATAAAGCATTACAGCAGCAGATGGACATTCAGCCTCCACCCAAGTACTTCCTCATCACAAGCACAATTTGTTCTACTAACCCAGCACTCCGTGATGCTCACCTTCCCTGACACAATCACTGAAGACAAATGGGTGCATAAGCAAATGTGGTGAAGAGAGCTGATGGTGCTCAGTATCCAGAGATATGACAACTGGTGTCTTAAAGGCTTGAAGAGAAACAAGAGGCCATATAGCTGAGAAGCAACAAAGCCCACATGGAAGAAGCACACTAGGCCATGTGATCATGAGGTGTTGATGGGATCAGGTATCAGGCATCAAAGACCCAGACAAAGCAAAAAAAATTATATTTATGTGAATGAGGGGGAGAACAGAGTGGAGACCCAAAGCCCATCAGTGGTCACTTGGACAAGCTCTGTTAGAGGGCCACAAGGAAGAGATGAGCCAGTCAGGGTGCAATATAGCACTGACAAAGCACACAACTTTCCTCTAGTTCTTTAATGCTACCTCACCCGCCCCCACTATCCTGACCCCAATTCTACCTTACAAATCTGGCTAGACCAGAGGATGTACACTGGTACAGATAAGAGCTGGAAATATAGGGAATTCAGGACACATAAACCCCTCAGGACCAATAATGGGAGTAGGGATGCCAGGAGGGGAAGGGAACGGGGGTGGGGTGGGGGGTAAGAGGGAACTGATCACAATGATTGACATATGGCCCCCTCCCAGAGTAACTGACAACAGAAAAGTGGGTGAAGGGAGACAATGGTTGGTAAGACATGAACTTAAAAAAAAATAAATTATCAAGGGCTCATGCGGGGAGTGGGACAAGAAGCATTTCCTTCCGGGCTGGTGGAGATGGAAAGTCTTCTTCGGTGGTGCCCTGAATTCTGGGTTCTAGCCTGCTAAGTGGTGAGAGAATTAATTAATTTCTTAGTTATTCTCTTGTGCTATTTCTGCCTAGCAGCACTAGAAAACAGAGGCGGCCATCTAGGTAGCTTGAGAAGCCCCTCACCTCTGTCAAGTTCAATGCTCACAGGCTTTCTTTCCATTCTCTTTGCTTCTACTGATGATGCGGGCTTTAAGCACAGGTGGTGACGTGTTTAGATTGCACTGTCCTGTGGCCATACGTGTGTTGCTTATTACAACAGAGTGTGAGGGTAGCATGTGCCAGTACTTGTGTAATTGACACATTTTGATGGTGCAACCTCCACTATATCTGATTTCCTCTATTAAAATAATGTCATGGATTTGGGAAGAAATATGCATTATTAGCTCCTAGGATCCTATGTAAGCCAACCCCACAATGCCCCTGCATTAAACTAGCTAAGCCATATTACACATTTCTTTAAAGAACATCCAAATGCCTTGTTTACCAAACCATGGTGTAAGACTCTTTTGAGCAGGTCATAATTCTGCACTAAACAACTTCCATAGAAAGAATACTATTTTCCTGTAAGAAAATTTTTGAATCATTAATGAAGAAATAAACAAAATGTGTTCATTATAATTGTCTACTTGGTTTTTTCACACTTTCCCTAGTGTTTTGTAGAGTGGATTGTCCACAGTACCATCACCAGTTGCCCTGTAGTCAATTCTAACTTGTGGAAGCACAAAGTAAAACTTACTACATAGGGTTTTAAATAAGCCACGTTCCCTTTCTGTACTTTCTCTCTCTCCTTCTCTCTCTTTCTTTCTTATCTGTAAGTAGATCACAGACCCATCTTCCAGGGTACCCAAGGTAGACTCAGACTTCCAACCTTGGGCCTAGCAGCTGAGAATTTAAATTGTCTCCATCAGAGAGTGCTCCTTGCATTGCTGAGGGACTCAAAACTACTTGCTTATTTACCAAATCTCATTTCAGAAGGTTAATTTCATCCTTTATTTTTTGCTCCATTATAAAATGTGAAGTGTAATTTAATTCTGATAATCAGATGTGTGAATTCCGGAACCACGTGGCTACTCTTTCTCCTTCCCTATAGAAACTGGTGGTGCTTAATCCCTGACATTGTAACCATGTGCTTCAGGAGCTATGCCCAGTCTCAGAAGGTGACTCATGATTGCTCTAAGTTCAGCGGATCAGTGGTGTCCCAAGGGGCTGGGGCCTGGGTCATACCGGGTGATCGTGTCAGACAGACTGACACCAAAATGACTTTCTATAAAGTTACTGTGCAGTATTTAAAAGGAAATTTATCATTTTCAATAATAAACCAATAGTTTATTCCTATAGTTATAAAAAACCCAACATTTTCATAAACGTGATTCACATGTCTTATTCCACCTATAAGACCAATTTAATTTTTGAAACTTCAAATGTTAGATGGTCAGAACTGTCATTATTACTCAATCACGGTGGCATTTCAAATCTCATGATTTTCACTACATGTGCTACAAGTAGTTCTGGAGTTTTTGTGGCTACTGGTGCTTATATAGTCATTTAGTTGGCAAAATTTTGGTGTATTGACTAATATTGTGCTAAATACTATATGTATCAATAGTGTTTTGGCAATGAATTAGTAATTCAAGGAAAAGGAGAAAAATCAAAAAAGGCTTCTGCTTAGCTTGGAATAATGTAGCTAACAATATTTTAATACAACGTAGAAAGATTTTATCCAACACTTTTGTGGAAAGCATTTGTATTATCAAAGAAATATTACATCTAAGCAATTCACAGCTGTATTTACCATGCTATCATATTACTCAAGTTGAGAATAACTAGTAGTATGGAACCTGTATGGTCTGATTTGAGAGGCGGTCCACGGGGTGGGGGGGTAATCTCAGGCGTAGCTCCACCTGAAGTGACACCACTACCTCATGGTTATTACCTGCACCTTTTTGCCAGTGTGGCCTAGCAATGCACAAGCAGTGACAATTCTGTCCACTAGGACCCAAGGGGAGGCAGGCTAGAGGGCTTGTGGGAAAGTTCTCATTTTAGAAACTCAGATAAGAGATTTTTTCCTTCTTTTAACGTCAGGGTAATGTGTTTTGCTATAGTCCTCTTGGGATCCTCCAGGAAATGGGCTTGGAGATCAAGAGCAACACACCAAGGCTGGTAGAGCAGAGAGATAGGGAGACTTGAAATAATGGAGCTATATCTGAGGAGCAGAATTAGGCCATCCTAGAGTTTTCCTGTCTCTGTCTTTGTTCATATATAAGAAGCTCCCAATTGATCCAGCTCCCAATATATGTAAATTAGATATACTATGGCAGTCATCTTCATTATTATGGCTGAAATGAATTCTTGATACTTGTAGTAAAGAACCCTTAATAGCATTTCCAAGTGACATGGGATTATTGCTGAATGGAATAATTACAGATTCTAGATTTTGAGTCCCGAAATTTTGAGGCCTCTATTTTCAATTTACATTGGATGAGAGAGCTGCTGGATCTAATTGCATAGACAAATAGGTAGATCTGCTTCTCTGAAGTCCTTCTCTTCCTGACTGGTGACACAGATTTCAGGAAGAAATCAAAGAGGAGCGAGGATGACAAAACTCTCTATAATCTAGTCTGGGAGCATTTAACAATGTCGCAGTAAACAGATAATTGTTCTCATTGTAATCATAGATATGACTATAATGATATATACATACAACCATACATTTGGTTTATAATGATATGTTGTATACAATTATTACAATTAAATATAAAATTATATATTGCATTTATATGTATATGTGATCATCATGCACAAAAACTCCTGAGGTGATACAAGAAAGTAGGTAGGACTCCCAGTAAATACCCAGCATGAGGGAGGTGCCGGGACTAGAGGGTCCATTCCTGGTCAGTTGGCCTAGTGGCTCCTCCTCCCTTCAAGCTCACAGGGAGCTTCTTAGTTTGGCGTCATTCCTGATTTCATGATCGGCATTATAAATTTAGAAGCCGGGGTGGCCCAGCAATTGAATGCTTGGTTCCGAACTTGAAGATTTGAGCTGGTCAGACCTACTTAGCCTCTCTGCAGGGACGGAATGAGGCAGCCTCTTCTGTAACCCACAGTCTTGGCTTCCCTCCCTCCGGGCCAGTTCAATGCTGCACTGAAGGGTCACAATGATAGGGTCAACTTGACAGCAACGGTGCAACCCCGATGTCAACAAGGCGCAATGGTGCAGAGACAGTGTGGAATGAAGGCTTGCCAGGATAACAGGAAAAACTGTTAAAGATGGAGTTTGCTACCCTAGCACTGTGCTTAACAATGGGCTTAAATATAAGAACAATTGTGAGGATGCCACAGGATGCAATAGATGTGTACAATATACAATAAAGGACCATGCAGCATTTCCTGCTGTCGTACATAGGGTTGCTGTCACTCACAACAGCCCACATCCCCTAATAACAACTCACCTGGAGATGTTTAACCAAAGCCCAGGACAACTAAGCACAGAAAGAATGAAATCAAATGAAGCTTATCCATTCCTGCCCAGACCTTCCAAGTACTCAGGCATTTTCCAGAGATTGTTATTTTTTTGTGCTTTTCAGAGTTGATTTTTAGGGGAATGTTTTAGACATTGATTCTCACGTTAGCGTCCTCCTACTGCAGTCTGCCAGGATGTTCCATTCAGCTGCTGCAATCTGCTCATCCTGCTCCACGAAGGGAAACAATTCTCAAAAGAATATTTCTCTCACTATCTCAGACCAATATAGTTCACCAAGGAATAAAGGTGTTAAATTTCAGCTTTTTAATTTAAACAAGTGGGCATTTCCTAAATCCTGTCTTTTTTAGATAATCAAAGTGAAGGCATTTGCTTAAATATTTTCTACCCTTCCTTAGGTATTACTTTGCCTCATCGCAGATTTTAAAATGTATTGAATATATAAGATGCTCACAGCTAAACATGAGCCCGTATGCTAGCTACTGGTTCTAAAGAGCAGCCGTGCTCTCAGAGAGTCCGAAACACAGTGGAGGACCCCATCCTCATTCTGTGTCGTCTTCTCTGAAGCCCAGTGAGTGCCCTGAGAGAGAGGAAAACAGAGCTGGATACCAAGAGAGCTTTCAAAGGCCTATCAATCAGAGCTCGTCCAGACTGAGAAAAATGGGCTTTAGGAACCAATTTAATTTTGAAGCCCATCTGTCATTTATTACATATATAAGCATAAATCATATGTTTAATTTCTTATGGCCAAGGCTTTTTACATTGAATTTAGCCATCCTGCTGCACTGATGTAAGAGGAAGGAAGAAAACCTCTAGATAAATAAACCAGGGCTTGGCCCAAAGTAGGCAATTAATAAAAGTTGATATTTTCCCTCCTCATTCCATCTTCTCCAAAAGCGCCAAGCATAGCTCTGCCTCCCATTTTAGCCTGTTCATCTGACTTGTTTAATCAGTCTATATAGTGTTATAATTTTCCCATTAAATATATAAATGTCAAAATATCAATAAATGCTAAATCCAAGTGGGAAGGCAAGAAATAAATCATTGATATACTTAATTCAATAGAATATAAATGGGAATTTATGTCATTAAAACCATCATATAAAGCAACCCTTTTATGCTATTACCAGTTTTTTATATAGTTTACAACTACATAGATACACAGAAGTTTATTCACATGTGGAAACTTCTTTGTTTACTCATTTATTGATTTAAAACATAGTCACGGGAAGACTGCATTGATTAATATACAAAATATATCTAACATGATACTAAATGGGACTCTATTATTCTAAATATCTTGACCAATGCTCAAAGAGAGGAAAGAGGCAATTACTTCCCCCCACATTCAAAAGAGAGATTTTTGGCTTATTTGTGCTGGGCTAAATATAGAATGATGCAACTGGCCCAGAAAGCATATTCCCTATTTCCAAGTAGCCCAAGGGACAGAGCTGGCAGCTCATTAGAGAGGACAGAAGTACAGCGCCTGTCTCCTCAAGGGCATAGCACTGAGGTCAGGTTCCCCTTAGACTCAGCGGATATGGAAGGAAGTACCCACGCTCGGGCCGCTATCCAGACACTTAGACCAAGAGGACGGATCTGGGAAACATGGATCAGATTCTGCCAGGTTTCTGGGAAGCTCGCTTGCCTGCATCTGAGGGGGTTGTGAGAGGTAGCATTTGCACATTAGACATAACAACATAAATCAACAATACTTCCGTAGTTTTTTTTCACAAATATGTCACCCCAACTCCGATCATTGAGAGCTAATGTCAGCAGAATCAAACTAGCTGGCTTTCAGTTGATTGTGACTCATGGTGACTTGCTGTGCTTCAGAATGGAACTGTGTTCCGTAGCTGAGACTCACGAGGAGATCATAAGCCCTTTCTTGTGAGGTGCCTCTGAATGGATTTAAAGCTCTCGCTTCTCAGTTAGCAACCAAGGGGGTTAAATATTTGCCATCCTCAAGGACTTAAGCCTCAGGAGTTGAGTGTTGTTAATGCCTACCCATTGGTTCAGACTCTATGTTCAACGGAATGAACACTGCCTAGTCACTGCCACCCTCAAAACCATTCCTATTCTCGAGTCTACTGTGGCAACACTAGGACAGTTCATTTGGTAGAGTCTCCCTCCTGCTGAACTTTTACTCTCCTGGCATGCTGTCCTTCTCAGGAGGCTTATCCACTCAGATACTCTGTCCTCAAGCACTTGGAGATAATGTCTTGCCAGTACCACTTGTAAGGAGCATTGGATGTTCTTCCAATAGAGATTTGTTTATTCTTCTGGCAGCCCAGAATATAATTAATAGTCATCAATAGCATCATAAATTACTCTTCAATTTTTCTTATTCATTCTCCATATTCATCTCATGTTTTTAATTAATTACCCTATCCTCATGAAGTGATTGAAACTATCATTCATTGTGTCAGACACACCTTACTCTTCAAAATGACACCTTTGACCTTTAACCATTTGAAAAAACCTTTTGAAGCAGATTTCCCAAGGCAGTATACCTTATTAGATTTTGGATGGCTCATTCTATAGGTATTGACTGGAATCCAAGTCAAATGAAATCCATGACGATTGCCATGTTTTCCCCATCGATTATAATGTTGGTCATTGACCCCGTTATATCAATTTTTGTTTTCTTTATGTTTATATATAATCCATATTGAATTTGATTATAAATGATATTGAATTTTGTCTTCAACAATAATTTCTTTAGGTCTTCTTGGTTTTCAGAAAGCAAGATTGTGTCATCCTCAGATCATAGGTTCTTAATGACTTTCTCTAGTCCTAATACTGTATTCTTCTTCATATAGTCCATAATGTTAGATTATTTGTTATCCTAGTTATAATAACCATATTTAAGTTGGTATCAACTTGATACCAAATTACGGGCACCCTAAAGAACAGGGTAGACCTGCTCCTGTGAGTCTCCGAGACTGTGTGTCTCCATGGGGGTAGAAAGGCATGTCTTTGCCCAGCGGAGCAGCTGCTGGTTTCAAACTGCAGGGCTATGGTTAGCCACCCAGTAAGTGACTGCTACATCCCCAAACACCTTCCACATAGCTACAGTGGAGGCAAATCAATGAGGAAAGTCCAGACCACATTCTCTTCTTCACTGACGACAGTTACCAGTCGAAGTCCACATCCTAGAAGTTAGCCCACATTTACTGTGAATGTGATGAAGGAGAAGTACCAAAGCATGCTAGGAGTCACTAATTAGAGAAAACAAATACCATTTTAAATTATACACCCATGTTCAGGCCACTCAATAATCAATTTAGATATTTATTGAAATCTTGGTTCTCAAGTGGGGCAAAATCTGTACCTCCTACTTGTGTTGAGAGAATTGCCTTAATTTATAGGAAGGTAATTAAAAAATAAACTTAGTTCACAAGTTCACTAACACACAGGTACTATGTTAAGATGGGTTCTCTAGATAAGCAAATCCACTGTTTTTGTGTCTATATTGAAAAAGATGCATATCAAAAAAGGGTTTATAGAGTTTTATAAGTAGGTAAGTAAAGTGTAGTTGAAGTCTATAGGTCAGATGCAAGCCAGAGGCACCTCCTAAGGCTTGTAGCTGCAGAAACTGATAAACAGGAAGCAAGTGGAAGGAGCAAGAGGACTACTGCCTGATGCGGGAAGCGATGAATGAATCCAAGGTTGGCTGAATGAACCCAAGGTCAGCAGTCCACTGACAGCTCTCAGGTTTGGAAGGCAGCACCTCAGAAGATCCATGGACCATATGAAGACCCAGATCTAGCAGAAGGCGAAGGGACAAGAGAGAGCTCAGTTCTGCACACGGCCCCTTTTATATAAAATGCCATATCCCCCAAGGATGTGGCACTGGCTGTGACCTGCTAGGTAGGTTAGACTCAACCTCTACCTCCACTTCGGTACATCAGGTTGACATAAAATATTGCCATCACAGGTAAAAATCACTCAAAAGCTCTAATACCTGTAGCTTTTTTCAAAGGGAATCCAGCCTTGTATTATTTTCCTTAGTCTTTATATCAATTGGAGATTAAAATGTTAAGCTGGCTAATCTGAGCCTGCTTAACTGGAAACGTTCAATAATAGACATATGAAAATTGGTTATCGACTAGGGAAGGGGGAAGAAGAAATGACACGTGTGTGATGATGCTGATGAAGGAGATTGAAAGGACTGTGGATTGCCAGCAGAAGCAAGCCTTTCACGGGAGACATACGGTGAGAAGCCAGGGTGGTGAGACTTCATTCTCATCACATACGTTGTACATTTTATCAGGAGAGACCTTCAACTTCATTGCCATCAAGTTGACATTGTCTTCAAGTGACCTCATATGCCAGGGTAGAACTGCCCTTCTGGGTTTCCGATACTGAAACGATTTACAGGAATCAAAAGTCCAATCTTTCTCCCGCAGAGTGGACCGTTGGTTTCTACAGCAAACTGTGGTCCAGCACATGACCACTACGCCACCAGGGCTCCACTTCAGGAAAGATGAATTGTTGGGAAAGGGCATCATGCTTGGTAAAAAGGTGGAACTCCCTCAGCAAGATGGGCTAACAGGGTGGCTGCGACTGTCGGCTCAATGTGGCAACACTGGGGAGAAGGGGCAGGACTGGGCAGCGTTTCGTTCTGTTGTACACCGGGACGCTATACGTCAGTCCCGACGCAATGGCACCTAACAGCCGCCACCACCATTCATCAGGGGATGCGGCTGCGGGGCACTGGAGGAAGGGCTTCGTTCACTCACATTGTACTTGGGTCTTTGAATGCCCACTAAACGTTTGAGGGACTTATTCACACCACCACCATAAACATAAGCATATATGCATAGATACATATTTGACAAGTGAAGAATATTGCAGGAAGAAAGAATGGAGACAAGCAAAGTGCAAATCTGGGATGAAACAAATAAAAAAGATAATATTTTTATAGCTTAGTGTCAGTTGCTTCATTCAACTTTGAGTTCTTTTGACAAACGCTCAGGGATACCATCTGAATAGTCTGCCATTGGAATCCAGAAGGGAAAACCAATCTAGGCAGGTGATCAATTATTATTTCTCCCATGATTTACCAATGTATTTTGTAAAAGACTCAGAAGTATGGTGATAATATATCTGATGATAAAATTAAAAGAAGAAAAAGAGAAACAACTTTTTTATTGCACTATCATTCTTATAGTACTTACCAAAAACAAACAAAGAAACATATCTCATTTCCATTGAACTGACTCAGTCTCATAGTGACCCGACAGTACAGGGTAGAGCTGATCCCATGGATTTCCGATGTTTTAAAGCTTCACCGGTGCGGAGGGCTTCACCTCTGTTCCACGGGGCAGCTGGTGGTTTCAGACCAACGACCTTATGGCTAGTAGTCTGACTCATCACCCAGTACAACAAACACCACGGCTTCTCAGCATGGTAGCTAATATTTATAAAATGAACAAATACGTATATTTTATTGTTCATGTCTCATTTACTTAATCATCACAACAAATGTCACTCCTAGAAATGCGACATGAGAATTCAGTGACAGCAGGTAATTGCCCCAAGACGATGGCTGCCAACCCAGTGGCCTCGAGTTGCTTTCTAAATCACGAGAGCTGTAGGACAGAGCAGGGCTGGCCATTTAGGTTTGTGAGGCTGCAAATCTTTGCTGGAGCTGAAAGACACCTTTCTCACTCACAATGGCGAAGGAGTTCCAACTGTTAACTCTTCGTTAGGTCAGAAATGGAATCCAAACAGAGTGTCACGGCCAAAGCCAGATCCAACTCTGATTGTGACCAGTAGACACTGAACTGCATGTGTTATGCTGGCACCAAGGGGCAATACCTGCCCCTGGGGCCCAAAGAATGTTGCCCTTTACATCTTCAAACCTTGAGGCTCCAAGGATATATATTTATCAGATGACTATGTTATACTTTACAAGTCCTTACAGTCTATTTTCTAAGAGAGAAAACTGTCTGATTGCTTTTTGGTCACTGGGAAAATTCTATCTTCCAGGAATGAGCACTGCACATAATTCCTGTGGGATCATCGCAAAAGAGTAAAAGGAAAAAGAGGGAAGTAGAAAGCACCAGTAGAAACTAGAAGTTTAGTGAGTGACAAAAACGTCATGTTGGAGAAGCCTTCTTGAGAGAACTCAGGGAAGCTGGGGTAGCAGCACACCAGATCACAGATCACAGGTTTGTCTGGCAAGAGAGAGGGACTGTGTCAAACCCAAGACCTCACAGGGCTGAGGTTAAGTATTTATATGGAGAAAATGCAACACGACCTTTAAGAAGTGTGAAATATGTACAAAATTTTCTTTTACTTTATAAATTTAGAAAGTTAGAAATTATGAAAGAAAGCAGAAGAAAAATATTTTAAATTTATTTTAAAATGATTTTATTGGGGGCTCATACAACTCTTATCACAATCCATCCATCCATCCATCCATTGTGTCAAGCACTTTTGTACATTTGTTGCCCTCATCATTCTCAACACATTTGCTTTCTACTTGAGCCCTTGGTATCAGTTTCTCATTTTTTCCCTCCGTCCCTGCTCCACCCTTCACCAGGAACCCTTGAAAATTTATAATTAGTATTTTGCCATATCTTGCACCATCTGATATTGCCCTTCACCCACTTCTCCACTGTCCATCCCCCAGGGAGGAGGTTATATGTAGATCCTTGTAATCTGTTTCCCCTTTCTCCCTCACCATCCCTCCACCCTCCAGGTATCTAACTGAGAAAAAATGAAGCCCACATGGAAGAAGCACACCAGCCTGTGAGATCACAAGACATCAAAGGGATCAGGTATCAGGCATCAAAGACCAAAAAAATCCCAAACATAGCATTGTGAATGATAGGGAGTGCAAAGTGGGGACCCAGGACCCATCTGTGGGAAACTGGACATCCCTTTGCACAAAAAATTCTTGATACAATATCAGAAATGTATTGAGACTTTTAATACAGGACTACCAAACGAATAAAAATAAACAAACTCACTGCCATCAAGTCAATGCTGACTCATAGTGACCCTTGAGGAGAGGTTAGAACAGTCCCTGGGGGTTTTCTGAGACTGTCACTTTTGATCCGAGAGCTCCATCTTTCTCCCACACAGTGACAGGTGGCTCCATACTGCTGACCTTGCAGATCACAGACCCAAGCCAAAGCATAACCACTGTACTACCATACATCTTCCTATGGGACTACATAAAGACAAAATAAATGGCCCAAATAATAGACCCCTAATTTTTTTTGGAGTCCTCCTGAAGAAAATGAAACAATTAGTACAAAGGATTATGGTCCACTTGAATCTCAGTCTCTGTGAGACCAGAACATGAGATGGCAGCTTGCCGCCATTACCAACCTCTCTGAAAATGATAACCCTAGAAGCGTCTGAGATGAGTTGGGGGAAATGGGGAACAAGCCTCAAGAGAATAAAAAGGACTGCTGTTTTGTGTGTGATAGGGCCTGGTGGAACCCTGGAGAATATACACGGGTGTACCAAAAAAAGCCAAAGAGCTCTGCTAGGCGGAGTGTTCATAGTACTCATTTTTCCACTAGGCGAGCATCAAGCAACTCTCTCTGAGTCAGTGCACCAAGTGGTGTCGCCTGGGAAAGTTCTCTCTGATCACTGATTTTTTTTTTTATAAAAGCAGTTTGCTTCAACCTCGTGATGGCCGATATCAGAGAACAGCTTGCACCTGTGAAATTTTGTTTCCTGCTGGAGAAAAGTGCTGTAGAAACTGTTGTGATGTTGAATACAGCTTACAAGGACAGTGTTATGGAAAACTCAAGTGTACAAGTGACTTTTGTTTTGTTTTTCATTTCAAAAGAGGTGAAATAACGGTTGATGACAAACCTCTTTCTGGACATCCATCAACTTCCCGAACTGACAAAAATGTCGACAAAATTTGTACACTTGTGCTCAAAGACCTACAATGGATCATTGAAGAGATGGGGAAGTTATCTGAACTACTTTGGAGCTTGGTTCAGCAAACTTCAATTGATTGGGAATGAGAAGCATCACTGAGAAATGTATGCCTTGGGTTCTGACTGGCCATGAATGAGCATCAAGTGGGAACATGCTGTGCTCTGAAAGCACCGCTCTGAAGCAACCCACACTTTCTCCAATCTCATGTGATGAGACATGGTACTATTCTTATGAAAGCAAACATCAATCAAGGCAGTAGGAGACACCATCGCCAGCTCACCCAAAAAAGCTCGCCAAGTGAAATCAAAGAACAAGATGCTGCTCATTTGTTTTGTTGATGTGAAGGGGATTGTGCATTTGGAGTTCATCCCACCAGGTCAGACTGTTCATCAAGCTTTCTATTTAAGGTTCTGAAAAAAACTGTGTAACTGTGTGTGACAAAAATGGGCTGATTTGTGGCAGAAGGGGGACCGGTTTTGCCACCATGACAATGCACCTGCTCACTCTGCCATCGCAGTGCACCAAAACCAGTATGCCTCTCTTGCCCCATGCACCTTACTCATCTGACCTTGCTCTGTACAACTTCTTTTAGTTTCTGTGAATGAAGGGAGTCATGAAAATTCAGCAATTTGAGGACATAGAAGAGATAAAAACAAAACAAAAAAAAAACAAACAAAGGAGGTGCTGTCAGCCATCCAAACAATTGAGTTTGAAAAATGTTTCCAAGGACTGACAGGCATGACAAATGTATTAAGTATAATGGAGAGTACTTTGAAAGTGATAAGGTTGCTTCATAAAAAATTTAAATCCATAGATTGGGGAAAAATATGTTTTTTTAGGGGGGTACCCCCTTGTAGACATCAATCACTCTTTAGTCCTGGAAATGAATCCATTCCAATGTTCAACTTTCAGCCATAGGATAGACAGCCCTACTAAGTGAATCACACACAAAGGAAGTATGTACTTCTTTAAAAATCACAGCACATGACCTAAAGGATAGACTACAGATATCGCTCAGAAGGCAGGAAAGCATGGGGAAGATTAGAGAATCGAAATGGTAAACACAGGGGAAAGTTGGAAGAATGCTCTTATATTGTAGATGTTGCAAGCAATGTCCCCAAACAAAATGCTTGTAAATTGTTCAATGAAAAGACAATCTGTTCTTTATACTTTCACCCAAATCACAATAAGAACGTCATAAAAAAGATTTACAAACCAAAAACTCATCTTTTAAAAAAATAAAGCCCCAAATAAAATTTAATTAATTATAGCTTTAAAGTGTTATCAAGAAGTTCCCATGAATTGGAGACAGATTTCACGGCACCTCTCAGCAACAATCTGCTTGAACGGAAGTGGTGCTTCACTGTCAGTCACATTCTTACCTTCGATTTGGCAGATCCAGTTCCATTCTTGGCCACCTGATCGCAGTTAGCACCCAGCATTCCTCCGTCAGTGCAACTGGGATGGTAAGCAGGTGTCAGCTGGTCTTCCAGACTCACGTAGCCTAGGAACAAGGCTGTGTGATCTGCTTCCCACAGCCAGCCTAGGAAAACCCTGTGAATCACAACAAAATTATGTCATTGGGCCCGAGAGTGCCGTGAGTTCAGAGCTGACCTAAGAGTAGTCAACAACAACAATCTATCAACAATAAGTAGGAGGAATTAATAAGCATCTTAATGGCACTAATAAAGAAATCCTTTAAAATTATCTGGGGGGAAATGATAAATAAAACTAATTTATAAAATGCCATTCCTCTGATATTGATTTGATGTCCAAATCC
The DNA here is from genome assembly GCF_050624435.1 of Tenrec ecaudatus. Lineage (NCBI taxonomy): Eukaryota > Metazoa > Chordata > Mammalia > Afrosoricida > Tenrecidae > Tenrec > Tenrec ecaudatus. The sequence continues at coordinate 165,208,344 of NC_134537.1, forward strand.
AAACCCGTTATCACAAAGTGGATTCCAACTCATAGTGACAAGATAGAGTGGAGCTTCTATTAGGTTAAACTCAAAGGTGTATGGGAGCAGAAAGTCTAAATTTTCTGAGATAGTTAGTTTATTGTGCCAACCTGACTGATAAACACATGGGGTTAAAGGGTGGAGGGATAAATGGTTCAGTGAGCCTCGCCTTTCTAGTTCTCAGGTCTCTTGCTTTCTGATGGTCGAACCAGGGTACAGTTGCCTTAGCCAGTTCCCTACTTTAGCTGGCAAGGCTAATTTTCTGCAAGACGTCCCTGAGGAGAAGCCACATGGACCTTCCCCGATGCAGCCCTTGGTGCTGGAGCAGCCGTGTGGAGACCCCTGCCAGCGCTGAGATGCTTACACATTCACTGACTGGTCTTTCCTCCTGCTGTCAGCGTCATTGTGTGTGTTTTGTGAGATGGAGGAGGTCTTTGTGGATTGGTGTCAGACATATGGGTTAATGTTGGACTTGTGGGTTTGGGCAGCACTGGGTTGGGATGTTTTCTTGATACACACTTAACCCTTATATAAAACTCTCTCTTATACATGATTCTCTGTGGATTTGTTTCTCTCAAGCACCCAGACTAACACATTTTCCTATATACGGGTAGGTTAAGGCTGCTGACTTTGGGGGAAGCCATTTAACGTGTAACTCACTGCTCAGTCAGGATTCCTTTGCTTGGTGTAGATGCCTTTAGCATTTCATTAAAAGAAGAAATGCACCTATTTCCTGCTATTTACATAACTTTAAACATATACCTACTGTATTTTCCCATAAAAAATGAGTTCTAGCACTTGAATAATGAATTCTCCTTGTCAGGTGACAAAGTATGGGACTTTTATTCCATGGGATTTCTGTCAGAGTGTAGATAATGCTCTCATAACAGAAAGCTTATCAGTGTGCAAACATTTTTCACAAATATCCTCATAATATTGTGAAAAATGTATCATTATTAAGAATCTCATTTACAAATCAGTTATTTGCAGATGATCAGCGTATAGGACTTGAAACACAGTTGACTTTTTGAAGTTAAATCGATGACTTTGGGCAAGTACTGTGGCATTTTGCTAAGGAAGGGTCCAGCCGGGGTTGAGGCTCTCTGATGTAACAGTAGGCCCACTGCGGCATGGCTCAGATCTTTTCTACTTGATGTTATATGCATAACTTTCACTCACTGATGAAAATGTTAGTTTTTATGTGAAATAGCTGTCTACCTCACTCCTGGGAGAAAAAAAGGAAAAGAAAGCCAATTTTTCTTGTCGATGATGAAAATGAAGAAAAAGTGAGACACTTGTGCTTCCTCCTAGCCAGCACATGAAAGTGACTAAGTTAAGGAGAGATTGGATGTTGTATTCAGCAGTGGCTCCGAGCTGTGGAATGAGCAAATTCACCAATCTCTCCCTAAAAAAAATGAAAAAAAGACATTTGTGGAGCCATGGCAAATGATCCAGCCAGTGAGAAAATTGCTCATCAAGTGAGAGGTAGGATTTCAGTGAACATTGAAAAGGGGGTTAATGTGTAGCGTGAGGATGTGCACATGAAGAGCCATCGGCAGGAAGCCCAGAGGCCGCACAGACGTTTCCAATAAGCAACAGATGGAGAAGACTCCGCTGTGGCTCTTCACCCAACCTTCACTGTGATTAAAGGTTGAAAGAGCCCCCTCCCCCATTATGGATAATGTAATTAGTAGAAATGTCACCAACAATTGTTGCTGACATGTTTTCTCCAATACTCAGCAAAGAGAGGGTAGTCTAGAACAGATTCAGTGTTGGCTTACGAGCTTTTGAGAAAATATTGAACATCGAAAGTCAAGAGGAAAGACAATACCACGCACTTTAGAAAGCCAGAGGCCGAAGCTTCAGTGCTTGGGCCATGTGGTAGGTGTTACGGCTTGTTTAAGTTTGCGTTGTCATGCCTCAAACTCCACAGAATTTTAGAGCAAGCCTTAGCGCTCTATATCATAATCACAATGTAGAAAAAACGATTTGGGGATCATAACATACTTCCTATTGTATGAAACAATTGTTTGTCAAGGTGAATTTGGGATTTCTAAAGGTCTGAAGAACCTTGTCTCATATTACCAACAGGGACATGGATACTCAAAGCAACACAGAGAAGAGGTGCTTGAATCATGCTTCAAATAAAGACCAAGTGTAGTCCAAAGTCTATGTTAGCTCAATTTTTCCCTACTGTAGTAGTTACATAAACTGGTTTCAACTTGAGACTACTAAGAGTGAAGGAGTGGAGTTTAGCCTGCCAATCAGGTTGTAACTTGATGACCTCATTTGGAGGTGCTGTGGAGATAGATAGCTCACTGGAGGTCAGACCAGGGTCTCTGTGACATATGCTTATTGACAAGCCACATGGAGCTTCTCTGATGGCAGCCAGAGCCCTGGAGCTGCAGGAGCCACGTGGAGATCCAGCTAGCACGGGGATGCTTCCACTAGCACAGGATCCACAAGATTTTCTACCTACTGACCTGTCATCTTCCAGCATTCTGTGCCATTGCATGTGCTGAGTGAGTCTGAAGAGGCATTTACAGACTGGTATCAGACACCTGGGATAATTTTGGATTGAAGGACCTGATCTGAACTTGGCAGGGATGATTCTGTGATATACAATTACTCTTTGATGTAAAGATCTTTCTTATACACCTAAGTTCTATGAATTTGTTTCTCTAGTCAGCCCGGACTAGCACCCCTACCAACATGTTAGATCAGGAAAACTTATTTCCTTGAAATTTGGCCCAGGAAGTGGACAGGTATGGAACCCTCCTGGGCCCCCTCAGCCCACCCTTTTCTCTCCTCTCTTGCTAGCAAAAAGTAGGGATTTGGCTAAACTGGTGCATGCATCTAGATACATCATATATAATAGAGCAAAGTCTCATAATGTGATAAGATCCATTTTGATTTTATATGTTTTAAAGATATTTTTCTATCAATACTGTTCACAATTTAATTACAATAATTAACATAGTTTTCCAATATTATTTTTGCATTTGATTATATGCCTAAAAATGTTGCAGCTGTGTTTACCTATATGCCTTTTGTCTTCGGCTTCATTTAAAATGAGAAGTAAATATCATTTTTATATATAGCTTTCCACTTGCTTTGTGAACTATTTTCATAATACCCCAATTTAGCTACACACATCCCATGGTGTGCTCAGCTCTGTCCAATTATAATGGGTGAGAGTGGGACAGAAATCAGGGGACAGCATCAGTTCCCTGGCCCTAGCAAGCGACGTTTCCAAGTACTAGGAAAATAAATATATTTTTCTTCATAAAAACAATGTAGATAATTTGCAGCCATATTTGGCTACCCATAGCTTTTCAGGCAAAATGGAACAAAACAAAATCCTTTTTGGCTACTCTACCTCAGAGGAGGGAAAAGGAAAATGAGCTGCTGACCAGAAGCCAAATCCTTCTTGACTGTTCAAAAAAAAAGAAAAAAGCCTTTTAAGGACCACATGGCACGTTTCAACAGCAGAGTGGAGGATCAAGCGGTTTCTCCATTTCACGCCTGGGTCATGCCTAAACTGCACTGGGGGTTGATGAGGATACTGCAGGGAGGAAACAAAGATCATACAATCACTTGTCAGCTCAGGCTGGTGTCATGCAACATTTGTACATGTTGGTACCTGAAACTATTGATTGAATTTGGACTACTGCATATTGAAAACTTTCAGTGACTAACTCAAATACATCAATTGCTAACTGGGATAAATTATTTTAACGAAGGTTTGTAAAGGTTATTATAAATGGAAATGTGTTCTGCATATACTTGTGAAATATACCTTAACAATTAATGTTAGGAAGCCTAGACATCAGAGTCATTTTGCCTTTAATTCACATTAGTATTTCCATAAGTATAGGATTTGTGCTGAGCATGCAGGATGATCTTAGATGAAATCATGCTGGAAGAGCAGATAGGAACTGTCTGAGGTACAAGGAGTTGTTACGGTGTGTAGGTTGGGGGTTGTTATATATTGAATAGTGTTCTCCACAAAGATATGCTGAAGTCCGAATCACCCCCAATCCCTATGAATATGACCTTGCTTGGATCTCTGAAGTTGTTATTAGTCACGAGGTTTCATCTCCTATGACAAGACACAGAAATAAGTCATACAGATGGAAAGCATGCCGTGTGGTATCTGAGGAAGAAGCAAGACTGAAACATTTAGAGATCATGAGATGTCAATGATTCCCAGCAGGAACTGGACGCTAGGAGACCATCGGGAATTGTAAAGCAGCTATTCTCTTGGAATCCTCAGAAAGAGAATGGCTAGGCTGACATTGCGAATCTGAATGTCTTCCTTCCAGAACTGTGAGACAAGAAATTCTATTGACATAAGCCATCTGGATTTTGCTATTGTGTAGCAAAATTTAATTACAATACAAGGGTAGAGAGGAAGAGAGAAAGGAATTGGAATGCATGGATATTGGGTCACCAGTCTTGCGCCCCCTCACGATTGTTCTTATATTAGGAGTTCATTGACGTAGCCACCTTGTCCATCCATCTTGTCCAAAGACTTCCTCCTTTCCACTGTCCAGCTGCTCTCCTATGCACGATGTCCCTCTCCAGAGACCAGTCTCTCATGACAACATGCCCAGAGCCCATGAGAAGAACTCTAGTCATCTTTGCCTCGAAGGAACACTCTGGCTGTACTTCTTTCAAGCCATATTTGTTTGTTCTTTTGGCAGCCCATGATACTTTCAATATCCTTTGCCAGCACAATTGAAATGCATCATTTTTTCTTTAATCTTCCTATTCAACGTCCAACTTTCACATGCATATGAGGCAATTGAATATACCATGGCTTGGTTAGGGCACACCTTGGTCCTCAAAGTAACATCTTTGCTATTCAACACTTTCAACTCCTACTGGATTTCAACTCAAGTCTGAAGAATCCTTAACTTTTCCTATGGATTCCCATTTCAAGTACCACAAATTATGAATTTAACAGGTCATTTTGTATCAAAATGTCCATTATAAACCACCTGGAAGACTTTTAATTATAGAAATATATTCTCTGGGTTCTGCCACAGCCCAGATATTGTTAATTTATTTTTTTCTATTGTGGGTTTTGATTATTTGACCATAAAAGTTTGTTTTAATTTGATGTATCAAAGGCTTAAGTTTCTCAATAAAGGGGTGAAAAATCTCCATTAACAAGTTTCTTTTTTAATTAAAAAGAGGTGTTATGCAGCAGATTTATCTCATGCAATGCCTCATTTGATCTCTGTACTGTTGCTTTCCTGAGCATTGGCTGTGGATCCAAGCAAAATAAAACCCTTGACAACTTCCATCTTTTTTAAAAATTGTTTTGACAATGTCAATCTTTTCTCCATTTGCCATGATGTTACCTACGCTTTTCTTTACACTGAGTTGTAGCCCACAGGAAGCCAGCAATCCTCGATCTTCGTAAGCAAGCGCTTCAACTCCTCCTCACTTCCGGTAAGCTAGGTTGTGTTACATGAGCACTGGAGGTTGTTAATTAGCCTTCCTCCGATCTTTGTGCCACATTCTTCCTCAGATAATTCAGCTGGTCTGATTATTTGCAACTGTGATGCAAACCTTTCCTGATTTTAACCCATGCGGTATACCCTTTTTCTGTTCACGCAATTGCCTCTTTGTCCATGTACAGGTTCTGAGGGAACATAAGGCCTTCTGTATTTTGTCATGGTCCACCCAGTGGAGTGCCTCAGCAGAATCCCTGGGCTACACTCTCAATTTAGACGTCAAGGGGGTGAAAAGCAAGAGATGCCTGCATTTGGTGTGCTTCTTTGCCTGCCACACTGACATTTAAATATAAGCAAATAGTGTGATGAATATCAACTGTAGTAACTTTAAATTTTGTGTTTTCATTTACATTTTTAATTGTAATATTTAACTTTTCTAATGGCTTTCCTTTCATTTATTTACAAAATGTTTTTTTTTAATTCTTTCTTTTCCAGTATTATTTTTGTTTAACTTCTTTGTGTGTGACTTGGCTAAAAGTTTGAAGATGAAATCAGTTATATATTCAACAATAATGTTTTGCATCATATCATTGATTACAATCCACACAATAACACATTGTTTATTTTATTTACCTCCCAGGAGTTGCTGTTTCCAGTCCTCCTCCTTGCCTAACTCTTCAGAATTGTGTTCTTGGATTAATGCTGTCCTGTCCATCTAAAACGTTTGATTGGTTTCTGTAGTGCCTCTTCTCACGTTACCGTTCACTTGCTGGAGCAGTCTAATGCCTGGCTGGGAACTGCATATGGGGGGTGGGGGTCAGAGGTGGGTTGGTGATGTGCGAGTTGAGTTGTTGGTCTGATTGGTGACTAAGGGCTATAGCTCCTTTCATTTGGCTGTTTATCTGTTCCATGACTTGACAAAAACTTTACACATTTTACAAGCTATTAAACTTCCGTGTCCTGTTTCCCTCATCTGTAAAAATCACATCGTTTTTACAGATCAGAAGACTATTGTGCACATTTAACGAGTTAATGTACATAAAGCTCTTAGGATGTAGTTAGTGTTATGGAAATATAAACTATTATAATAGTCACATAGTAGACCATGCTGAAAATTCTGTGTAGAAAATCATTATGCTTAAAATTGTCATTTACCTCCTTCATTTGCTGGCTGATTAGATTTTCTGGAAGAGCACAGAGTGAGGAAAGAAGACGAGGCAGTGGAAGAAGGAAAGCGGAGGTGTGGGCCCAGCTGTGGCCAAGCCTTCTCAGGGCCCTCTGCACTGCCAAGAGCATTCCAGCTGTCCCACCGTGAAGCAAGAGGCCTGGTTCTGTTATTGCCGCGGGCCGATCAGTCATTGGCTTCAGACTGTACCTTATGAAAGGCAGGACCTTATAGACACTGGCTTAGGTCCACTGAGGATAATTCTTTGGAGAAAGAAAGAGCTGCAAAGTGTTAAAAGCCAGCAGTCAATTCTGTTGACTTATGCAGCGTAGTTTTGGCTAATTTATTGTACTGCAGAGGACTAGCCTCCACAGTCGAATGGGTCTAAGGGGCAGTTGTGTAATTGAGGGGTAAATTAAAGAGCCAACAGACAAGCTAAAGTCTGAAAGGGCTCAGCTCCTCCTTCATGCCTGCAGGAGCCAGGTCCCAGCAGAGATAGGGTAATGTCATCTCACAAGTTTATATAATCTTGGGTAAGCGTGTACCTAACAGGATGGCGTTGTCAAATCTTTATTTTAATGTTTGTCTTGCCTTTTGCACTAGTTGAGACCCCTCACACAATGTTGAATAGAAGTTACAAGAGTAACTTCCTTTTCTGGATCCCTCTATATTTATTACATGTTTTAAATATTAAATGAATCTCATATGCCAGGAATCAGCATCAGTTGGTCATGCTGTGGCTGCTATTGCTTGGTGCTATCAAGCCCTTTTTTGGCACAGTGATCCGGTAGATGAACTAGAACTTCCTCACAGAGACTTGGAAGCTGTGATTTTTATGGAAGCAAATTTCCAGGTCTTATTCTCATCAGGCAACTGGGTAATTTCTGTGGTGAAATTAAATTTCTTAATATGGCTCTTTTTTCAAATCCTCTTCTGAATTTTATTTTAATAACTCCTTGTTGATGTACTGCTGAAATCATTGTTGAATTATCTTCAGCAAAGTTTACTTCTATGCAATATTAATAATATTGTTCAATAATTTCAAAAATTCTGTTGAGTATCCTTTCTTTGGAATAAAGATATGGCTCTCTTCCTGTCAGCTTGTCTAGTAGCTGTTGTCTACATCTTGGAATAGGCTAGTGCTTGGAAGTGAGTGCTTCAAGTGCTTCATAAAATTGTTGAAACATTGTATTTGTAATCGTATAATTCCTGGGGCCTTCTTGTTGTCTGTCTTCATTGCAACTTGGACTTTTTCCTCCAGTACCATGGTTCTTGATCATATGATACCTCTTGAAATAGTTGACTATTGATGAGTTCTTTTTGGTAAAATGACTCTGTGTATTCCTTCCATCTTCTTTTGATGTGCCCCGTACCATTCAGAATTTTGCCCATAGAAACTTTCAATTTTGCAACTTGTGGCTTGAATTTTTTCTCCATGGATTCACAGTATCAGAAACCCTATGAAGACTTGCTATGAAGTGGAATAAACTCCACGGTAGGCAAGTCTGAAATCTAGATGTAATGCTAGTAGTCACTGTATTGGACTCCGGGAAACTGATTTTAAGCAGACAGGCAAGATTGTTACTCGATTAGAAAGTATATTCTATGTAGTACAATTGTAATCAGGTAACTAACACGGTCTCTAACATTGCTTAATGAAATGGAGAAAATAGCACAGAATGATTGTGCTCAAGAATGCTTCAAACTGACTCCTGCTAGCTTCTCCAGGAAGATGACAGGACTTGGCAACCTGGATAATCAAGACTCAGGCTCTTCAGGAGCTGGGGCAGAGCGTTCCAAGGAAGCAAGTGGAAAAGCCTTGAAGTTGCAGCCACCCAGGGCAGACAGGTCAGCATGGTCAGCACTGGGAGAGGACGATGTGAAATAACATCAAAGACAGAGAATCAAGTATTATGATTTTGTAGCCACAGTGATGAATGTGGTTTTGAAAAACGAATAGCCAGAAATAATTGGGGAGCTTTAAGCAAGAAGGTGGCTTTGACTGATATAAATTCATCATATGGATCATGCTGATTATTGAGTAAAGAATTAATTAGCGGGAGGTAGAAGTGGAATTGGAGCCCAGTGGAGTAGTTATGCATTGGGCTTGGGTTGTTAAATGCAAGGTAAACAGTTCAAAACCACTAGCTGCTCTGAGAGATAAAGATGAGCCTTTCTACTCCTGTGAAGTTACAGTCTCAGAAACCCACAGGCACAGTTCTACCCTGTTCTATAGAGTCCTTATTAGTTGGGATTGACTTGATGATAGTGATTTTATTTGCTTTCATTCTTTTTTTCCTTTTAATTTCTATTTATTTTGGAGAAGTAGAACCTGAGAAGCCAATTAGTAGTTACAGCGGTAATATTTAAAATAAGGGAGCATGCGAACTTAATTTAAAGTAAGTTCAAGGAGTGGAGCAGTGAGCTGACTTCAGTGTTGGAAGTAGAACTACTTTAACCAGACCATAATTATATATGAGGTATAAGGCAAAGCAAAGAATCAAATCCATCTCATATGCCATTAATTTGAGAAACTGGAGGATGGAGTCACAAACGGGGGATGACAATGTTTTAAAGCCTATTACTAGTGGCAAAGCTCCGAACAATGCTGGAGCTGCCAGAGCTGACATTTACAGCAGAGCATCCCCCCGACACCCACAGAGTGATAGCCTGACACTGCTAACACCCTAAGCTTGCACTTCAGTTTCCAGAATTGTGAAAACGAAAAAGGTCTCTTAGATATTTTCAGCAAGTTGGAAGACTGAGCAGACACACTAACACAGACGCTCGACAACAAAGAAATGAGGAACCAAGTAAAACATAGATGGACGATAATCCAGGGACCCTGCGCATCAGATAAAAAGATAAAGTGGATTGAATACCAACTAGGAAAAGCAACTGAATAAAAGCTACGTGAGAGAAGACAGATGTGTGAATTGTCAGCTGATGTCATGGAGACAGTGGCCTCACAACACACACACACACACACACACACACAAGCCACTGGCAAAGAAACAGGCCGCTCCTCCCTTGCTCCCTCAGCCTTACTGGAGACTTACGCCTGGTCAGCCCCACCCTCGTCCGCACAGACGCTGTTGACAACAAACTGCGCATGCTCTTGAAAAGCCTGAGGTTAGAACCACACCATATGGAACTGGTTCCTGATGTATCACCCCTACATCTGGAAGCAAGTGAACCCCCTCTGCACTCCAGCAGAAGATGCAGTGCCAGATACCTGGTCGCCTCCAGGTGGCAAGGATTCCTCCCATAGCCACTGGCACCATTCCCGATTGCCCTATGGAGCCAAAAAGGGTTCTTTCTGGGAGCAAGTACCCTGAGCTTATTCAACCCCGGAGCCAGCAGGCCCACATCACATGCCCTGGCCCAGACACCCTCTAAGCGAGAAGAAACTCCTCCTGCTCCCGGATGTCCAGCCCCTCGCAGCTCCCAGGCCACGAGCCCCTTGGCTGTCACAGCATCCTTCCCTCCAGGTTCCTCGTCTCTGACTCTCGTCCCAGTCACAGTTTGTTCTCTTTTCTCTATCTCTTCCTTTTCAAAATCTCTTTCTTTGTTCTCCTTTCCCCTTTCTTTCCTTTCTTCTTTTCTCTCCTTTTGTACTTGCTGTCTCTATTTTTCTTTCCTTATAGTCCCCCCAATGTTCTCTCTTCCCTGTAGTTATACGTACTTTGTTTTTCGTTCTCTATTGTCTTGTTTTTAATTTTACTTCATTTTACTTTGTAGTTATCATTTTTCTTGCTCCCATTTGCCTACTTATCCACTTTTTTTCTCTTTTGCTATTTTATTTTGTCTGACCCAACAGAAGACACAAACTATGCCATGGAAATTTTAGAAGAACTCAAGAAAACACTGTCAGAACAGGCCGACAATATAAATAGAATATTAGAAACAATTTAAAAAATGGAACATAGAAATCCAGATGATTAATACTAAGATTTCAGAAGCAGATGCTATATTCACAGAACAGAGGCATAGAATGGAATCAATTGAGGGTCATTTTTACATACGGTATTAGGCAGGGTTCTCTAGAACAGCAAAACCAGGACACTTGTGACCCATGGGCTGGCTTGACCCACAGGTCACACAGTACGTGTGTAGAGACAGGGCAGGTTACTCATGCAGCAGTCTAGTCTGACCACCAGGAGGGAGAAAAAGGCCCACCTTGAGAGCCATCCCTCTCAGTCATGATTCCAAAAGAGTCCATAAAACTGTGACCTGATTGACAGGCCAAACTCTACCCACATGTTCCTACAGGTTTCATGTCACAAAAAACCTAACTATCACACGTGCTTTGGGCAAGTTGTCAGGAGACTAGTCCCTATCGGAGGGCATCATACCTGGTACCGTGGAGCAGCATCAAAAGTGAGGAAGGCCTTTGGGAAGATTGACTGACACAGTGGCTGCAGCAATAGGCTCAAACATAAAACAATTTGTACACAGGGTTCCTATGAGTCAGAACTGACCCAATGGCACTTGACAAAAATACTAACAACAAAATGATAGAGGACCAACCAGAAAATGAACAAATAAAGTGTAAAGATTTTGTGGGGCACTGTCAAGAGGAATAGCTTATGTTTGATTGGAAATCCAGAACAGGAAGACACCCGCCAAAACAGAACACAGAGAAAATCCTCAGAGTAGTTGGAAGAAACTTCAATAATATCATGAAACCCGAGAAAATATGCAACGAAGAAGCTGAACAAACCTCAAATAGAAGAGAACCACAAATATGTTTACCAAGACATAAAATAAAACTGCAAAACAAGCAAAGACAAATTTAATTCTGGTGAAAACAAAGTTACCTGCACAGGAGAAGCAATAAGCTAAGACTCAGCAGGATTCTTAAAAGAAACAATGCAGGCTTCAAAATGGAGATGAAGGAAAATCGATGTAATCTGAATAAAGTGGAAGACAATCTACAATAAGAGAGAGGTTGGGAGAAAAAGGACTGCATTAAGGGAAAACACTCTGAAGAGTGGCGCAATTAAAGGCGACAGAGGTAAATCCTGTGATCAATGAGTAGCTACGTAGATAGGCATGCAAGCTGAACAAGTGTGGATGGGATAGAAGGTATCCCCTAGAATATGTATAGATTTAACAGAAGACATTGACATATATGTATATTTACTTTTGCTTCAGACATATCCATGAATGTGGCGAAGCATGCATAATGCAAAGTCATGAAAATTTCTTTGAAATAAAGGAATCCTTTGAGGAAGTGAGTTGATGGGCTGGGTGACTCAGTACCATGATCCACCAAGACAATGTTCTACATCCTTTTTTGGTGTGTGGAATTGGGGTCTTAAAAGCTTGTGAGTAATCATCCAAGGTGCATATGTTGGTCCAGAGAAATCATTAATAATGAAAAGCAAAGACATATGGGAATGTGTCATTAAGTCCAAAGCATTAATGGATTAATGATGCATGTGAACCTGAATGGAGCATGTGGACATTAATCATCATGACCCTGAGACCTAATGAACTAGGGGGTGGCTGGCTATCATTACCAACTACCCTCAAAGGACCACATTCGGAGGTTCTGTATCTAATTGGAAGAAAGAGGTGGCACCAAACACATCACCATAAAAGGAGATATCCTTTCTGGTCAATACAGGCTGGTGAAACCCTCAAGTCTAGGGTAGCCCTTCAGTTCTGGAACAGAACTCCTCGTCCCCATGACTCAGTTTCCAGCCAAACCATACATAGTCCTATGAAGGATCAACATGAGGGGTATTCCAGCACCTAGAATAATGAATTATTTGAGATCAAAAGCTCAGCCTCATCCAAGGACAAAGTTAGGAAGGATTAGGAAACAAGGAGGGAATATAAACAGGAATAATGGAGAAAATGAGATGTGAGGGGATTATAATCAATGACATGAAACAAATTGTGTATAATTTGCTAGATGGAAAAGTGATGGTATGCTTTATAAACCTTCAGTTTAAAATTAAAAGTTTAAAATAATAGAAAGAAAACAGAAACTGGTGAATAGTGATACCATTTCTAACGATGCAATTCGCTGAAATAGCTCAGTGAGGAGTCGATTTAGTGGTGACATAAAGCAGAATCAGAATGTCTGTTTGGAAGTGTTAAGTTTTAACACTAGTAGGCACTTAAGTATCTAGTGTGCATCAAATATGCCCTCATATTCACATATCTGAAATCATTCAGGGGTCAAGTCAGAGTTTGGATATAATTTTGAGTTATCAAGAAAAATCATCAATTACCAGACATGCATTGAACTCTTTAAGTATAATTAAGATTTCTCTTGTAATTCTCTTTGAAAGATGCCTTACTTGGGGCTTAAATATCACTGTCAGATGTTTCTCCTATGTTGGAACTCTTAACTGACTTGCAATTGATTCTTTGTCAAAATAATTGGCTTTTGTTTAACAACCATTTGGTAGGAAAATACATGTATCTTCAATTATTTGAAAAACTTCAAGCATAAGAATATCATATATATTTAAAAGTAAACATTGGTAAAAGAGAATTAATCATTTGTTTTAATAAACTATATTAATAACCAAATGGCAAATGTGGGAACAGTGCACAGCATGGCCCTGTGGTATTGATCCCTTCTGACACTCAGACTTTGGTTTGTCCTCCTGCTCTTTGTACCACTTGTTCTGTGAATCCAATGTGGATCCACCGAGATGACCAGGTCACACTACACAGTCCAGCTTGGTCCTCCTTCTTTGTATCACTCACTCTCTTGGTAGACCTTCCTCTAAGCTTTATTTTATGAAATTTAGTCCTTTATTTCTTAATAAAAATAGAAGAACAAATTGGAAAGATAGTTTATGATTTCAGAATAAGAGAAAAATGGAACAACATACGTTATATTAAATAATTTAGTGAAAACATGGATGAGAACTAAGGTGCTCCAATTCAGTGCCTTAAACTAGACCAGTCTGAATATTTAACTCTGTTATTTGTTTATTATTATTAATGATAAGCAATAACTGTGGACAAGAAATCATTTTTAGTTCTTTATATTCAAGAATTAAGTCATTCCTCATAGTAAACCTATCAGTGAAGCAGAGGCCTCATCCCCCTTGGACACATGAGAAAAGGAGGTAAAATTAAGTGAAATAATGTCCCACAATTCATGCTCTTTGTAATGGGAAAGTTTAGGATTTGGATCTGCGAAGACTTCTTTTAAAGTCTGTCTTTCTGCATTTAAATTCTTATGCAGGCATTTTGAGAGAACTGCATTTTCCTCTGCAGATTCATACTTAGTGATATATACACAAAATATTATAAAATACTCATTAGTTGTGAAGTTTTGTTGGTGTAAGTGCAACCTCTCTTTCATCTTGCAGACTATTCTATTAATTAAACAGGAAAGAGCAAATATTTGTCTCAAGCTTATTTTTTTATTAGAATAGTACATTTATATATTTCTGGTATATTTAAGTATTTCTGTATCACAGGAAAAGTAGTAAAGGTTTAGAAATACTCTTAAAATAGCCTGGGAGAATTATTTTTAACTTCTTTCATGTAGATGGCAATAACTTCTATATTTTGGTTCTTTAGATGATCATATCCTGAAATGTGGAAAAATACTTGTAAAGTTAGATTAAAGGCAATAACAAATCACCCCCCAGAGCTAGTGTCTAAGCCAAATTTCAGATTAAATGTCATTAATACACCTTCATGTGCTCTCATCATTCTGGACTTGCTCATCAAAATGCATTTTGGATAGCTAGTGCTAATTATAATATGGTGCTAATGGCCCTAACAGAGACTGACACAACATAAGTAAACTGACTTTTACTTAAATGAATGAATAAGGGGCTCAAAGGCTGCTCTACAACTGCACTGGCCATCTGGCAGGAATGTGCATTGCAGAGCTCTCTTCGGCTCCTTAATTTCTCATTTATTAATGAGATTGACGCTCATCTTTTAATTTTGGCTGAAGAACTGTCTAATTTGTAGTCCTGATAATAAAAGTAGTTGATTTATGATTTGCCATACACATGAGTTAGTAGAAAGTGAGGCAACATCAGGAAGGCTTATTATCTGCTTCCTTATCTTAAGCTGGGTTCTCTAGAGAAGCAAAACAAATTCATCGTTTTATATATATATAGATAGATAGATAGATAGATAGATAGATAGATAGATAGATAGATGGATAGATAGAGAGATACACATACATACATACATACCTATGATATAACCCTATATCATAGATATATGAGATAAAACCCTATCATATATAACCCTATCATATAACCCTAACCTACCTATTTCATTTATTACAACTCATAGCTACCCCCATATAAGACTTCTGTAAATCCTGGGACTCCAACATCTGGCTCTCTTACCCACTGCTTGGCAGGAAACAGGACAGGCCATACATCAAGGAGCAGGTACAAGATCCAGTCCCAGCCAAATGCAAGCAAGCTTTCCCACAGCATCTACTTACATCGGAAGCAGGCCCTATCTTCTTGGGGGATTTCTAGTTCTTAACTGCTAAACCACTGAGGTCCCGGGCCCAGCTTTGCTGATGCCAAATGTTAACTATTTTACTTTTCAAGAGGGATTACTGTATGTATTCGTGTATAAGCCAAGGTGTTCAGCACATTTTTAATGCAGTTTTTGTGGTAAAATGAGGTGCCTCTGTTGATATTCAGGTTGGCTTATACTCATGTATATATGGTAATTAAATTCCATGATACTAGCATGCTAAGCTGGGCTCTCACACTCCCAAGATATTGATGGATGTATGACTGCACTTGTCTTTGAGAGTGA
The DNA here is from genome assembly GCF_050624435.1 of Tenrec ecaudatus. Classification (NCBI taxonomy): domain Eukaryota; kingdom Metazoa; phylum Chordata; class Mammalia; order Afrosoricida; family Tenrecidae; genus Tenrec; species Tenrec ecaudatus. Next base: position 165,223,770 of record NC_134537.1, read on the forward strand.
GTTTACACAGAGGCTTACTTACTGGACTAATATTTATTGGGCTATGACCAGGAGAAAGTTCGAGAAAGGGGACACAGTTCTTGTATCCTGAAGCAACCCTCTGGCACTGAGTGGATCCTGACTGACTCACACAGCCACATGGATCACAGCAGGATTGCTCCGTGGGGTTCCACCATCTTTCTGAAAACAGACTCTCACATCTTCCCACCCCCACCCCCACCCTTGAGTGGCGGTGGGCTTGAATTGCCAACCACTCACTTGTCAGCAAGGCACTGAACCTTTGTGTCACTTGACCTTCTTATTCTCAAAGAAACCATAGGGAAATACTGAGATGCGGTGTGGGCCATTTTAAGCAGTCCATTTCTCTGCTAGGAGACTTTCCATGATCATTTATCCCATCTAGAAGTTAACATTTTAATTAAGAACAGGAAGCAAATCCACCTAAGTTAAACACATCATGAAATTCACTGTGTGTGAAGTGTGAACTACAAAATGGCGGATTCCACCGCCACACATATGCCAGTTGCCATGAAATGGTAACCCAAGTACAACAGACCAAAATGCTGCCTGGTCTTGCACTGGCTTTATGGGATCTCACATGGTTGAGTCAATTCTTGTCTTCCAGCCTAGTGGCCTCATCCTCCAACAATATATTAGACAAGATTCGATTGTGATCCACAGGCATTTCTTTGACTATATTTGGAAGTAGCCTTTCTTTCTAGTCTCTCTTACTCTGGAAACAAATGTATGGATGTCCTGATTACTAGATGGTAATTACAAATCACCTGAGTTAGATAGTGTAGAAAAGTAAACAGTGAAGTAAATGGTACAGGAAGAATTGATGTGAACATAAGGCATGCTAGAATATGGAAGGGGACCGGGGGGGGGGGCACATTACTTAGGGGACATTAATTGGAAGGGAGATATTACCTGGGGGTGGAGGTGACATTACTTAAGGAAATTGGAGGATTCCAGACTCAACATCTGACCTGAAGAAATGACTGATGAGTAGGATTTGGGGAAAGGATTAACGAGTGAGGTAGAGATATTTTACTCATTATTTTAAAAATACTGAATCTGTTTATTTTAAAAGTAAAACATAGCATCTTGGATATATCCTTTTAGTTTTATGTTTATTTATAAAATGTAGAAGATCTGATATTATTATGTCTCTGGTACTTTGATATTTGGACATTGTTAAATTTTTATGTCCTTGTGAATATATCTGTTTGAATTATAGTAACAAGTATGCTAAAATACATTCATGCTTCTTATTAAGTTGTACCATAAGGTCCTTGGTGTCAGAGAACATCTCTTACACATCATTGTATCTCAATAATGCCTCAGTGATCAACAAACATATATTTAGTAAAAAAAATACAAAATGAAGTAAAAATAGTAACTGCTGGAAAATATTAGCAGCATGACATTACTGTATAAAGTTATTTGCTCTAAAATATAAAATAGTTTTTAATTTATCTAGAAGTTTGATAACCTTAAAAAGAAGTATCAAATTCCAGGAACAGTTTTCGATAAATTCTGTTTTGAAAAGATTTTAAGTTTCCCACCTTGGTTTGAGAACACCCAACCAAAGGCAAGGCAAGACAAGTGGGTGCGAATGAGAGAGTGCGCATTGTGTGAGCTTTGAGGAAGCATGCGCTGGTTATACGTCTCTACAGAGCACTGGCTAATGAGACAAGGCAAGATTAATTATCCCCAAGCAGAGGTTAAATGTACTACTGACAGATTCTGTCAAGAAAGCCGAGGGTAGACTCAAGCAGGAAATGTTGGCATGAATGTTTCATGCACCCTGGTGGTACCGAAGGAAATCTAGTTGGAAGTGCAACATTGCAGAGGTCAAGTGAGTAAGACACAGATTACAACATTGAATGACTGCAGTCACCAACTGAGGGAGAGAGGCCCTGAAAGAGATTTGAAGGCAAGGAAAGGAAGTCCAACCTTTCAACAGATGTTAAAATTTCTTTGAAATATTTTGGAAGTAATTAAGTTAATATACAGTTAATGAGACAGAAGGATATTGTGCTTATTAGGTATCAATAATAATTAGGATTAGCCATCTTCTCCTTGCCCTATTGATCAGTTTACCTGGCTAACCCAGTTTTGGTGCCTTGAATTTTTTTTAACCTATCTACTTGGCAAAGTGTCTAGAACATGAACTTGATTTATCCAACTGTCCCTATTGAGCGACAATATCCTGACAAATTTTAGGCTTTCTAGAAAGCAGATACACAATGAATATTACTCATGACCCTCAAGTCAATTCATACCTATAGCAACCTTAGAGCACAGGGTAAAGCTATCCTAGTGGGTTTCTGAGACTGTAACTCTTACAGGAGTAGGAAGCCTCATCTTTCTTCCCTGATGATGAATATGGACAATGACTATTTTAATATTTTGCCTCAATATCTTACCTAAAATTTTACGCAATTTTACCTCATGAATGTACTTCTTTTTATTGTAAAACATTTTGAACATGACTAACTGTAAAATCAAAACATAAATAAAAATAATCTCTAATTATAATAATTTAGAGATATTTTGCCAATATTTAGATTTAGAAAGTCTTTTCATGGACATGTATGCATTTTTAATTTATTTTATATTTAAATGCAGTTAAGGTTATATTATGAACTATGTATATGAATATATGTGTGTATACATAAAATTAGGCATTAAAAGTTCATAAATATAGAATTACAAGCTAATGGATTTTTAAAATGAGCTTTTTTAACCTTATAGAACTATATACACACTTAGCATAGATTTCCAGCTCTTACATGCAGGGATTTATTCCAAACAAAGCATGCTTAAACATGTTTCTGCAGGACATCTGTAGACAAGTTTGTTTGTGTAATATATTTGTCTTAAGTTTGTTAGGGTATCTTAAAAATAAAATCGGATAAGCAATAAGCAAGGGTGCATTGAGGGGAGTGCAGTGATGAGTTGAACACCTAATTCACATTAAAAATCAAACACAGAGTAAGAGAAAGGTTGGTTCAAAAAAGAAGCTTCTAAGGCGATCTGCTTCAACATCCAATTGAGGCTGAGAGATCTGTTCAAAGGTCATGGGGCCTTGTGTTTGATTCGCAACGGCAATCTTAATTAGAAGTGCATGAAGGACAGGACAATCTTAACGGCCCATCTATTACACAGATGGGAAGAAAATGGATAGTTGTACAAGTGAGAAACGGAAATTGATTTCCATTATGACAGTGCACCTACACATTTTTATTTTTTGAGGGTAACCAGGACTGTGCAATGAGAATTTGTTGGGAAAATAATTCCAAATAGGTCCGTTTGTTCCACAAACCCACAGAACACTGTTTGAGTCCCCCAGGCATAGTCAAATGACAGTTTTGAGATGTATTCCTCAGGAAAAGATTGTTATTGTTGTTGTTACTTGCCTTCAAGTCATCTCTGACTCATAGGGTCCTGGGTTATCAAGAGAAACCTCTTATAAAGGACATCGCGCTCAGGAAGGTAGAAGGAACAAAAAAAGAGGAAGAACCCTGACATGAAGGAGGAATAGAGTTGCTGCCACGATGAGCTCCCACGTCATTGTGAGGTGGTGCAGAACCAGGCAGTGGTTCATTCTGGGTACAAAGGGTCATTATGAGTCAAAACTGACCTAGAAACAATAGTGTCCTACAACAACAAAAACTCTGGAGATCCCCTCATAGAGGGGCTTAGGAGAGGAGATGGGTTGATTAGGGTGTGAGGTAGTATTGATGAAGAACACAGCTTTCCCCCAGATCCTGGATGCTTCCTCCCTCCAACTACCATGATCCGAATTCTACCTTGCAGGGCTGGATAGGACAGAGGCTGTACACTGGTACATATGAGGGTTGGAGGTACAGAGAATCCAGGGTGGATGATACCTTCAGGACCAAGGGCGTGAGGGACGATGCTGGGAGAGTGGAGGGTGAGTGGGTTGGAAAGGGGGAACTGATTACAAGGAGCCACATGTGACCTCTTCCCTGGGAGAGGGACAGCAGAGAAGGGGGGAAGGGAGACCCCGGATAGGGCAAGATATGACAAAATAACGAGGTATAAATTACCAAGGGCATATGAGGGAGGGGGGAAAGGGGAGGGAGGGGGAGAGAAAAAAAAAAGAGGACCTGATGCAAGGGGCTTAAGTGGAGAGCAAATGCCTTGAGAATGATTGGGGCAGGGAATGTATGGATGTGCTTTATACAATTGATGTATGTATATGTATGGATTGTGGTAAGAGTTGTTTGAGTCCCTAATAAAATGTAAAAGAAGAAAAGAGAAAAAATGATTAGGGCAAAGACTGTACAGATGTGCTTTATACAATTGATGTATGTATATGTATGAACTGTGAAAAGAATTGTATCAGCCCCAATAAATTGTTAAAAAAATAATAAAATTAAAGTGCTTTTATAATCAGAAAAAAAAAGACTCTTATGAAGAGCAAGTGTGTTAGGCTGGGTTGACTAGAGAAACAAACCCAGGGACACTTATATAAGTGTAAGAAAGAGCTTTATATTAAGAAGGAATCATACATCAATAAAACATCCCAGCCCAGTCCCACTCAAGTTCATAAATCTGATACTAGGTAGTCCATAAACTCAATGCTCATCCATAGGTCCTCCTCTTCAGACTCACAAAGCCACAGTCAGTGAGATACAATGCAGGAAGATCACAGGCCAGCGGTGATCCAATGGCAGTGGGTGTATCACAGGCTCACCCAGGTTTCATCATGTCTCCTCAACAGGAAGGTGAAGGCAGAGAGAAAGGTGGGGTGAACCTCCAAAGAGCCAAAGATGTTCATCAAGCTGAGACATGATTGACAGGCGAAACTCCACCCATGATTGAAAGGCTAAACTCATACAGGTGCCATGCTGGCTCAAAACACCTATCACAGCAAGTGTCATTTGGAAGATGAAGTGGTGTGGTAGTTACATAATGTGGTTAATTTAGGATTTGGAAGTGAAGGGGTGGAGCTTAGCCTGTCAATCAGGTCACAGCTTCATCACCTCATTTGGAGGCACTAAGGAGATAAATACTCGCCAAAGGAAGGACACATGCTTACTTTCTGCAAGACATGCTTGCTGACAAGACATATGGAGCTCCACTAGAGCCCTGGAGCTGAAGGAGCCATGTGGAGACACCTACCAGGGCTCAGATGCCTCTACTGCCACTGGACCCATAACACTTTCCACCCACTGACCTGTGATCTTCCTGCATTTGGCATCATTGCGTGTGTTTTGTGAGTCTGAAGAGGAATTTATAGATTGGTATTGGACATATGGACTAATATTGGACATATGAACTTGATCTTGACCAGGCTAGGATGTTTTCTCAATCTTCAACTACTCTTGTATATAAATCTCTTTCTTATACACATGAGTGTTTATGAATTTGTTTTTCTAGTCTATCTGAATAAATACAAGCAGTGCCTGACTTAAGTCACTGTATTTTCAAACACCCCATATGCTGCAAAAACTGGAGTTAAAAATGAAGACCACAGAAGATTTGACACATTTGAATTATATTGTTGGAGATCGAGATCCAAATGATCAATAAATATGTCTTGGAAGGAATACAGTAAGAATGTGGTTTAAAAGTGATGGTGTCCAGCTTCCTTTCAAGTACCTCAGACATGTGATTGGAAGAGACCAGTTCCTGGGAGAAGGGAACATGCTTATTAAAGTTGAGGGTCTGCGGAAAAGGAATGTTCTCCAAGAGATGGACTGACAAGGTGCCTGCAACAATGAACTCAACCATAACAATTGTGAGGAATGCGTTTGAATGGGCAATATTTGCTCTTCACAGAGAGGACTATAAAGAGGCATATTGCAGGGCATTGTTGTTGATAGGTGCTACCAAGTTGGTTCTGACTCATAAGAACCCTTCGTGCAGCAGCATGGAACTCTGCACCATTCTGCACAACCCTCACAATGACGTGGGGGCTCGTTGTTACACAACTCCATCACATCGGAGTTCTTCCTCTGTTTTTGCTGCCCTTTCACTCTACCGTGCATGATGTCCTTTTCCAGAGATGGTCTCCCTTGATAACATAGCCGAAGTACAAGGCAGGAAGGCTCGCCATCCTTGCCTCAAAAACGCTACCTGGACTGTCTCAAGACAGATGTGCTTGTATCTGGGGCAATCTGTAGACCCTTCAAAGCTCTCTGCCAGCACCACTTTTCAACTGCAGCGAGTCCGCTTTGGTTTTCAACATCCCGTTTTTACATGCAAAGGAGAGGGTTGACAGTGCAATCGTGTGCATCAGGTGCACCTTGTGCTTCACGGCAACATCCTTACTTTTCAGCAATTTACAGAGGTCTGTGCATCAGATTAATCACTGTGTTCTTTGATCATTTGACTGCTGCTTCCATGAGCATTGCTTGTGGATCCAAGCAAGACAAAACATTTGACAACTTTGATCTTTCCCCATTTACTGTCATGTTACATATTGGTCCAATGGTGAGGATGTTGGTCTTCTTGACACTAGGTTTTAATCCATACTGGAGACTGCCATCCTTGTTCTTCATCAGCAAGTGATTAAGGTCCTCGCTTTCAGTCAGCAAGATTGTGTCATCTTCATATTGCAGATTGTTAATGAACTGCCCTCCAATCCTGAAGTTGAATTTTTCTTCGCATAATCCAACTTCTATGATTATTTGTTTAGCAAGCAGATGGATTAAGTATGGTGAGAGGCTATAATTCTGCCGCACATCTTTCCTGAGGCTATACCATGCCATCTTTCCTGAGGCTATACCATGCCATCTTTCCTGAGGCTATACCATGCCATCTTTCCTGAGGCTATACCATGCCATCTTTCCTGAGGCTATACCATGCCATCTTTCCTGAGGCTATACCATGCCGTCTTTCCTGAGGCTATACCATGCCGTCTTTCCTGAGGCTATACCATGCCATCTTTCCTGAGGCTATACCATGCCATCTTTCCTGAGGCTATACCATGCCATCTTTCCTGAGGCTATACCATGCCATCTTTCCTGAGGCTATACCATGCCATCTTTCCTGAGGCTATACCATGCCATCTTTCCTGAGGCTATACCATGCCGTCTTTCCTGAGGCTATACCATGCCATCTTTCCTGAGGCTATACCATGCCATCTTTCCTGAGGCTATACCATGCCATCTTTCCTGAGGCTATACCATGCCATCTTTCCTGAGGCTATACCATGCCATCTTTCCTGAGGCTATACCATGCCATCTTTCCTGAGGCTATACCATGCCGTCTTTCCTGAGGCTATACCATGCCGTCTTTCCTGAGGCTATACCATGCCGTCTTTCCTGAGGCTATACCATGCCATCTTTCCTGAGGCTATACCATGCCGTCTTTCCTGAGGCTATACCATGCCGTCTTTCCTGAGGCTATACCATGCCATCTTTCCTGAGGCTATACCATGCCATCTTTCCTGAGGCTATACCATGCCATCTTTCCTGAGGCTATACCATGCCGTCTTTCCTGAGGCTATACCATGCCGTCTTTCCTGAGGCTATACCATGCCATCTTTCCTGAGGCTATACCATGCCATCTTTCCTGAGGCTATACCATGCCGTCTTTCCTGAGGCTATACCATGCCATCTTTCCTGAGGCTATACCATGCCATCTTTCCTGAGGCTATACCATGCCATCTTTCCTGAGGCTATACCATGCCATCTTTCCTGAGGCTATACCATGCCGTCTTTCCTGAGGCTATACCATGCCATCTTTCCTGAGGCTATACCATGCCGTCTTTCCTGAGGCTATACCATGCCATCTTTCCTGAGGCTATACCATGCCATCTTTCCTGAGGCTATACCATGCCATCTTTCCTGAGGCTATACCATGCCGTCTTTCCTGAGGCTATACCATGCCATCTTTCCTGAGGCTATACCATGCCGTCTTTCCTGAGGCTATACCATGCCATCTTTCCTGAGGCTATACCATGCCGTCTTTCCTGAGGCTATACCATGCCATCTTTCCTGAGGCTATACCATGCCATCTTTCCTGAGGCTATACCATGCCATCTTTCCTGAGGCTATACCATGCCATCTTTCCTGAGGCTATACCATGCCGTCTTTCCTGAGGCTATACCATGCCATCTTTCCTGAGGCTATACCATGCCGTCTTTCCTGAGGCTATACCATGCCGTCTTTCCTGAGGCTATACCATGCCATCTTTCCTGAGGCTATACCATGCCATCTTTCCTGAGGCTATACCATGCCATCTTTCCTGAGGCTATACCATGCCATCTTTCCTGAGGCTATACCATGCCGTCTTTCCTGAGGCTATACCATGCCATCTTTCCTGAGGCTATACCATGCCATCTTTCCTGAGGCTATACCATGCCATCTTTCCTGAGGCTATACCATGCCGTCTTTCCTGAGGCTATACCATGCCGTCTTTCCTGAGGCTATACCATGCCATCTTTCCTGAGGCTATACCATGCCATCTTTCCTGAGGCTATACCATGCCATCTTTCCTGAGGCTATACCATGCCATCTTTCCTGAGGCTATACCATGCCATCTTTCCTGAGGCTATACCATGCCGTCTTTCCTGAGGCTATACCATGCCGTCTTTCCTGAGGCTATACCATGCCATCTTTCCTGAGGCTATACCATGCCATCTTTCCTGAGGCTATACCATGCCATCTTTCCTGAGGCTATACCATGCCATCTTTCCTGAGGCTATACCATGCCATCTTTCCTGAGGCTATACCATGCCGTCTTTCCTGAGGCTATACCATGCCATCTTTCCTGAGGCTATACCATGCCATCTTTCCTGAGGCTATACCATGCCATCTTTCCTGAGGCTATACCATGCCATCTTTCCTGAGGCTATACCATGCCATCTTTCCTGAGGCTATACCATGCCGTCTTTCCTGAGGCTATACCATGCCATCTTTCCTGAGGCTATACCATGCCATCTTTCCTGAGGCTATACCATGCCGTCTTTCCTGAGGCTATACCATGCCATCTTTCCTGAGGCTATACCATGCCATCTTTCCTGAGGCTATACCATGCCGTCTTTCCTGAGGCTATACCATGCCATCTTTCCTGAGGCTATACCATGCCATCTTTCCTGAGGCTATACCATGCCATCTTTCCTGAGGCTATACCATGCCATCTTTCCTGAGGCTATACCATGCCATCTTTCCTGAGGCTATACCATGCCGTCTTTCCTGAGGCTATACCATGCCATCTTTCCTGAGGCTATACCATGCCATCTTTCCTGAGGCTATACCATGCCGTCTTTCCTGAGGCTATACCATGCCATCTTTCCTGAGGCTATACCATGCCGTCTTTCCTGAGGCTATACCATGCCGTATACCAGGCTCTTGTTCTCTTCGTACAGCTACCGTTTGATCCATACACAGCTTCTGCATGAACCTAATGAAGGGTTCTGCAATTTCAATTCTTCTCAAGGATACCTGTGGTTAACTATGATCGACAGAGTCAAAAGCCTTGGCATAGTCAATAAAATGCAAGTACATATCTGTCTGGTACAATATGCCTTTGAGCCATCTGATATCTGCAATGGTATTCTTTGTTCTAAGTCCTCTTCTGAATGTAGCCCTGACCTCTGGCAGCTCCTTGTCAGTTTACTGCTGCAAGTGTTGCTGAATGATCTTCAGCAAAGATTTTACTTGTGTATGATATTAATGAGATTGTTCTGTAGTTCGAGCATTTTGATGGGTTGCCTTTCTTTGGAATGGGTACAGATATGGATCTCTTTGTGTCAGGTGGCTCAATAGCTGTCCTACAAATTGTCTGGCAGAGACCAGTAAATATCTTCCATGCTTCATTAGTTTGTTGAAACATTTTAATTCATATTTCCTCAATTCCTGGAGCCTAATTTTTGGCTAATGCTTTCAGTGCAACTTGATCTCCTTCTGTTAGCACCATGGACATGTGCTCTTATGCTCCCTACTGGAATGGGAGAAGGTCAACAAGGGCTTTGGGCACAGGGACTCTGTGTATTCCCAGGCTCTTCATGTGATGTTCCCTCCATCATCCACTCCTGTCTTGAGAAATTTCCAATATTGCAACTCGAGGCTTGAATTACTCTTGAGTTCTGTCAGAGAGAGATGTGCTGAGTATGTTCTTCTTGGTTTTCTAATTTGAGGTCTTTGCACATTTCAAATTATTTGACTTTGTCTTCTCAAGATTCCCTTTAAAATTTGGTGTTCAGCTCTATTTTATCATCATTTCTTACATTTGTCCAAGGTTGGTTAAGCACATTAAGAATCTCTTCTGACACCCACTTTGAACTTTTCTTTCTTTCTTAAATTGTTTTTAATCATATTATTGGGGGCTCATAAAACTCTTTTTTTCATAATCATTTTATTAGGGGTTGATACAACTCTTTGTGGGCAACAATGCACACATTGAAGAAGCAAACCAGCCTGTGTGATCATGAGGTGTCAAAGGGATCAGTTATCAGGCATCAAAGAACAAAAAATCATGTAATTGTGTGCTAAGCTCCCTGATATGATTGCTGAAGACAAATGGGTGCATAAGCAAATGTGGCAAAGAAAGTGGATGGTGCCCAGATATCAAAAGATATAGTTTCTGGGCTCTTAAAGGCTTGAAGGTAAACAAGCGACCATCTAGCTCAGAAGCAACAAATCCCACATGGAAGAAGCACACCAGCCTGTGCAATTACAAGATGTTGAAGGGATCAGGTACCAGGCATCATCAGAACAAAAAATCATATCATAGTGAATGAGGGAGGAGTGCGGAGTGGTGAATGAGGGTGTGGGGGGCGTGCAGAGTAGAGACCCAAAGCCGATTTGTACGCCACTGGACATCCCCTTACAGAAGGGTCTTGGGGAGGAGACAAGCCAGTCAGGGTGCAATGTAGCAACAATGAAACATACAATTTTCCTCTAGCTCCTAAGTGCTTCCTCCTCCCCCACTATCATGATCCCAATTATACCTTACAAATCTGGCTAGACCAGAGGATCTACACTGGTACAGATAGGAACTGGAAACACAGGGAATCCAGGATGGATGATCCCTTCAGGACCAGTGGTGTGAGTGGTGATACTGGGAGAATGGAGAGTGGTTTGGTGGAAAGGGGAAGCCAATTTCAAGAATCTACATGTGACCTCCTCCCTGGGGGACGGACAACATAGAAGTGGGTGAAGGGAGACTTCAAACAGGGCATAAATTATTGAGTGTTCATGAGGGAGGGGGAAATGGAGAGGGAGGGGAAAATGAGGAGCTGATGCCAGGAGCTTAGGTTGAGATCGATGAGGGAAATGAATGTACAAATGTGCTTTACACAATTGATGCATGGATGGATTGTGATAAGACTTGAATTAGCCCCTTTTGACTTTTTAATGTCTTTGCTTTCTTCCTGTATGTGATGTATTTGATGTCCTCCCCCTGCTCATCAGGTCTACTGTCATCATTGTTCAAGGCAGCAAATCTGTTCTTAAAATCCAGGTGGGGTATGCTCAAAGCCATACTTGGCCCTATTGGACATGTTTTATTTTTCTGCAGCTTCTACTTGATGTTATATATGAACTTATATATATTGAAAAGGAATAAAAATGCTTATTGTGTTAGTTAGGGTTTACTAGAGAAACAAATCCATAGGAACTAACATGTGTGTAAGAAAAAGTTTCATATACAAGAGGAATTGAACACTGGGAAAGCATCCCAATCTCATCCAGTCCAAGTCCATAAGTTTGACACTAGCCCATATGTCTGATACCAATCTATAAAGTCCTCTTCAGACTCACAAAACATATGCAATCACGCCGAACATAGGATGATTACAGGTCAGTGGATAGAAAGTCTTTGGATCCAGTGGTGTTGTAAGCATCTCAGCACTGTCGGGTCTCAAAGTGGCTTCTCTGGCTTCAGAGGTCTGGTTGCATCAGGGTAGGTCCATGTAGCTTCGCCAATTTAGGGCAATTAGGTAATTCCATATGTCTTGTCAGCTGAAATGTCTCCTATGGTGTGACAGAGAGAGAGTCTCTCCTGTCTGCAAGGAGAGAATACTGAATTTCCCAGAATTCTCAGAAGGCCATGCCCACCTAGATTCTTCATTGGCTATGGTCTGATTGACAAGCTAGACCCCACCCCTACACTCTTAATCCTCAAATTGACAAACTCTTATACATCTAGCACACTTACACACCTTGAAAAATGCAATCAAGGTCACTGAATTATACATAGTAGAACTGTGAAATTGGTGTATGTTGTACTAGTGTACGTTGTCTACAATATACCAAAAGTCACCCACCCACCCATTGTAACCTATAAAGTTCCAATGCTATAATGGCAAAGAGAAATGGTAATTAGGGAAAAGTACACAATTAATTTTAAGCCTGGAGGTGAGAATCAGGTCTTATTTTAATTATATTGTCCTAGATAAAAAAATCTGTTAATAGGCTTGAACAATCACCTAAGTCATGCATGGAGACAGGCTTTGTGGAAGGTTGCTGCTGTTATTGTCAGAAGTCCCCATTCATAGGGACAACAGAAGGAAACCCTGCACAACACCCCCTCCCCTCCACTGGATTCACTTCACAATCATTGCCAGGTTTTAAATCCACTTTTGCAGCCATTGAATCAATCTATCTTTTTTCATTAACATTCTACTTCCCTAACAAATATAATATCCTTCTCCAGAGACTTGCCCCTCCTGATAACATATCTAAAATATTTGAAATGAAGTCTTGTCATCTCGAATTTTAAGGAATGTTCTGCCCTTTCTTCCGGAAGTCCAGAGGACATTCGCTATTTTTCCATAACCGTACTTGACATGCACCCATGCTTCTGTGGTCCTTCTCATTGCATGTTGAGCTTCCCCTGCATATGAGGCACAGGAAGGACCATGGCTTCAATCAGGCACACTAGTGCTTAAAGTGGCACCTCTGCTCTTGATACTTTAAAGAGGGTCTTTGGCAGCAGATTTCCCCATGCAATACAGTATTTGATTTCTTGGTTGCTGCTTTCATGGGTGTGCATTGTTGATCTAAGTCCTTGACAACTTCAATAATTTCTATTTTTATTCTGATGTCTTTGATTGGCCCAATGGTGAACATTTTAGGTCTCTTTCTGTTGAGGTGTGTTCAATAGAGGGACATAGTCTTTGGTATTCTTAAATAGATGCTTCACGTCCTCTTTGCTTTCAACAAATAAAGGGGTTAAAATCAGCAAAGATCATGCACCAAGATTGCATACTTTTTCCATACAAATCTATCTATATGCTGAGCAAATGATTTGAGAAGCTAGACTCTATGAAGAACAAGACATTTATTTACCATTGTCTAACTAACATGCATCTCATTTTAAGATACATCGTCATATTTTCAAGCCCAAACATGAAAATTTAACCATGCTCTTCAGAAGAAAGGCACATATCATTGAAAAGACCCTGGAATGTGGAGTCAACAGGTCTGTTTTTCATCCCAAGTGATACCATGACTAACTGATGTGCATTAGTCTGGTTGACCAGAGAAACAAATCCAAAGACTCTCGTGTGTGTGTGTTAGAGAGACATTTATGTCAAAGGGCAATTGTGTATTACAAAGACATCCCAGTCCAGCTCTGGAACAAGTCCTACGTCCAATACAGCCCACGTGTCTGATAACAGTCCATGTATTCCTCTTCAGACACATACAGCACATGACATGATGCTGGGTGCAGGAAGATCACAGGCTGGTGGGTACAAAATCCTGTGGATCCATTGGTGTTAGAAGCAGGTTTCCACGTGGCTCCTCCAGCTCTCCGAGTATGGCTCTTCAAGAACAAGGTGAAGCCAAGAGAGGGGCTCCTAACAAGTCTCAGCAAGTCTCCAAGTGGCTTGGCAACAGAAATATAAAGGCAGAGGGAGGGAGGGAGGGAGAGAGAGAAAGAGAGAGAGAGAGAGAGAGAGAGAGAGAGAGAGAGAAAGTTTCCAGAATCCTCATGAAAATTCCATGTCCACAAGGATGCATCTTCAAGCTGTGACCTGATTGACTGGCTAGGCTCCACCCCTTTACTCTTAATTCCCGCAACTTGACATAAATTTATGTAACTACCCCATGATGGGACTGCCATACTGCCTTCTCTCTTTGTCACCTTTAAAATGACATAAAAATGCTCCCTGTGGTCTCCCAGACCCCCTTTTAGTTAAGAAGAGCCATGCCACTACAGGCTCAGAAAAATGCTCGACTTTTGTGTAGCTGGTTGTATCACAAGCCCGGTAAGATTTCAGTGTCATTTGGGCAAACTTTACTCTTTTATGATCTGGATCTCATTGTGCATCCAGGCGTGCATCACTGGTAGATTAATGCTGCCAGAGCAGCTCTCTGCTGAACGACTGCTTAGCCTGGAGTGGAATAAAACGCCGCCATGACAACTACAGTATCATTATGTAAGAGAAAATTAAAATCTGATAATTTGATTGGAAGTCTCAGGTGAGTGTTTTGTATAAAAATGTTAACCTCAAGTAGCTATAAGCAGGTAAATGTTTTATTCATCCAACTGATATGAAACAAATGCTTATGATATAAATTATGTATAATTAATACTCCTGGGATAAAAAAATGTATGCTAATAGGCTGTCAGTTAATTAAGAGAGGAATATGAAGTAAACAAAGGTGATTATAATTTATCTTGGGACCATAAACAGAAATTGTGCCTTAAATAATCTCTTAAAAAATACTTTATACAGCAAATCCATCGTTTTTATCCAGAGCAGCCGCCTAATGGTTTATAGCAACTGTTCAGTGGAGACGTTAAATGAGGAAGCAGCTTGTGCTAGCAGACAGGCTGTGGACCACCCCGGGACTGTTGGTGGACGGAGATGCTCTTTTATGAGTGGTTCTGATCTCTTCAGGAACATTCTCTGATACATATCTTCTGTGGAAGCCAAATGTTTCATTAAAAGGAGAAAAACTACAACTACCCAGCTCATGAAAACTTGAAAAAGTATGCATTTACTAAAATTCAATCCTAGCTTTCTGGCTAATGTAATCGCTTCTTTGAAACTAATTACTGTATATGTGGTACTTATCTCTGAGCATGGCTGAATGAAATGACTGTGATGGACAGATGTGGCTCAGGAAAAAGATCAACTGAGTGTTTTGAGTCCACTGGCAATTTATTTGCTTTTACATTAACACATTTGTTTTAACAAGCATTTCTTAATTACGTGGGGTCCCTAGCTGATGAAAATTAATAGCATGCTCAGATGTTAAATTGGAAATTCTGGTCGGCCCAAAGGCACCTGGGAAGGAAGGCCTGGGCATCTACTAACAGTCGGAAGTACGTAATAAGGAGACCCGTGAACCTCATCTCTACTCCTCCCAGGAAGAGCTCACCCTGGACCCTGCAAACCCGAGGAGGTACTGGGGAAGTGGTCTCAGGGCCACACCTGATCACCTCCTACTCTCCTGGCTGATTGTACAAAGCATTGTTCAGACATATCGCCAATCTCCATCCCTTTTTATTCTGTTCTGACAGCAATCATCCTTCCCATCGCACTGCAGCTTTGTGGCCGGGTCCAATCCTTTATTTCAATGGTCACACATAACTCAGAGACAGACAATATTCATGATAAGGGAATAAGGAGTTCATTAGGACTTTAACAGCTGACATCTTGAGTAAGGTTTGTGAATAATGTGCACATTTCTATTTACTTATGTTCATAAGTGGAATTTCTAGGTGTGTTAGACAGGATTCTCTAGAGAAACAAAACCAGGACACTTATGATATAACACACACACACACAGATAGATATATACAGCACTAAGGAATATAAACAGCTAATTAGTCCACACACCAGTACAGAGGGTTCAGTTCAACTCACTCCCATGGAACAGTTAATATACTGGAAGTCCTTCAACTCACGAGGGCTGTTTGGTCCCAGGTCAAGGAAGCAGACAGCAGAGTCTTTCATAGAGCGATGCAGACAGCCTGGCCACAGGCAGCAAAGAGCAGGGCATGGCATCAACAGTCAGCAGCTCAGGAATTTAGTGCCACAGGTCCAGATGGGATGTTGAACTGAAGCAATGCAAGATGACAGGAACCACCAGCTTCAAACTCAAGCTATATACACATAAGCAGCGTGGCAAAGCAGGTCACAAAGGAACCTCAAGCTATAGTGACACAATCTACTGGTTGGATGTCCCACAGGTAGTGTAGCTCACAAAGTTGTGGCAAAGAACTACCTAAAGCAAGCCACATGCTGGTCCAATCACCAGAGAGCAAGAGAGAGAGGGGCGGGCCTTGCAGAGCCATTTATCTTCAATCAAAAGGCAACCTGATTAATCCCACATGTTCCTATTGGCCAGGTTGGTACAATAAACCTACATCTCACAGTCAGTCTTGAGTCAATGGCAGTGAGTTTGGTTGTGTGAGCTGGTTGTTCTGGATTCCTTCTCAGCAATTTAGAGACAACAACAGAAAGGGGTGGTGGGATGATGTCAGACTGGAAACAGTTAAGCACAGTCCCTTAACTCATTTGCGCCTTATAAGAAGAAATTGATTTTAGTGTTTCAAGTAGGCATTTTCAAAAGACTTCATTTTAGAATTCATTAAAGTTGTTAGGCATTTGAAGAAGAACTCTCACAATTGGTTTTCTTTTTGTCTATTTTTTTTTTACATACTGGGCATCGTATGAGACCAATAATATAAAGATGAAAAGGGATGCAGTCACTTAGTCTTGGAGGTGCTGGCAATGCCATTGAAGTAGAGCAATGCAGAGCGACGAGATCCAGGTCACTCCCATTGACACAATTCCACTCACAGCAAACTGTGGGGCAGAGGAGAGACCAACCCCCTCTGGGTTTTAGAGGCTGTAAATCCTCACAGAAGCAGAAAACCTCATGTTTCCCCCTCAGAGTGGCTGGTGGATTAGAACTGTTGACTTTGTAATCCATAGCCCAAAGTATAACACCGTCTGCCACCAAGCTCCTAAAAGATGATACACAGTACAGGGAAAGCACTGCAATGGCTGCCACAAGGGAGCCCCTAGAGCAGCGGTTCTCAGCCTCCTTTCTGCCATGATTCTGTCACACAGTGCCTCATGTAGTGGGCCTCCCCCAACCATCACATTATTTTAATTGCTACTTCATAACTGTAAGTTTGCTACTGTTATGAATCTTAATGTAAATATTTGACATACAGGATGTATTTTCATTGTTACAGATTGAACATAATTAAAGCATAGTGATTAATCACAAAACAATATATAATTATATATCACAAAATATTTTTTCTAATGACAAATAAATGAAATTTGTCTTAAAGCATGGTGTAGCATGGGTAACAGTCTTCATGCAGGGTACTCGTATGTGGGTGTATCTGCATGTGGGCAGATCCACCTGGAGACCAATAGAGGAGCGGTGTCTCTGTTCCTAAAACCATCAGAAATATGTGTTTTCTGATGTCTTAGGCGTCCCTTGGAAAAGGGTTTTTTGATCCCACAGGAGTTGTGACCCACAGGTTGAGAGCCGCTGCCTTGGGTCCCTGTGAGTGGAAAGGTAGGCTACGTGGGTCTCGCCAGAGCCGCTGTGTGGGAGTTGTGAATATGAACGGAAGAACAGCAGGTGCATCCACGGAAGTCATTGTATTACCTGTAAGAACTGTAAACTCAAGCTTTGTTTCTTATCATCTTGAATTTCGCATAGAAAACCACAGGTGCCTTCCAGAAAACAGGTGGAAGTTATCATCTGTTTTGTGTAACCAAAGCATGAGGCAGCATCTACGTGGCTTTGAGTGAATTACTTTCGCTCTTTGCCTTGTCATCTTTTTCTCCGTAAAACCTTCAGGATGCTTTATTCTCCTTTTGGGCCTTTCAGGGTTCTTGGAGTTACTCTTCTTCACGTTGCTTGTAATGGTGACAATAAAAATCACTTCATTCTGCTAGGTATACTTGTCTAGCTGTCAGTTCTTTATAGGTTTCTGTCCAGAATCCTTGGGAAATGGGGTGGGTGATGGCAGAAATGGGAAGAATGGGCTTGGGTGGGTGTCAGTCAATCACGGCATATTTCAGTGATTTCACAGGGATTGCAAAATGTTGAACCCTGAGGAGGCTGACAAAAAGGCCTGCTCCTCATGAGGTCTGGTTAATATTAGGAATTATTGCCTCAAACGCTGCAGGTGTGGATCGATCCCTTTCAGTCCCAGTAAATGGGGTTGCGACTGCTTTTGACAGCCTCAAAGCTGCACACTGCTCGTGCCCCAGGGCAGACAATAACGTGGGGGAGTTGCTGATTTTAGGATAGAAAATTACAATGCTTATATAGTAAACAGCACCTGGAAGTTGACTAATGATTTTTACAATTAACAGCAGCCGTGTGGTCTGATTATTCATGCGCTTTCTATGAAAGAAAAGAAAGGAAGCAGATGTTGAAAAAAGTCACATGGCTTAGATTTTATTGGGAGGGGGTGGTGGAGAAAGAAGGGTAGAAGCAGAAGGCAGGCAAAAGTCGGAGGTAGAGATGGCCTGCTGCGATGTTCTTTGCAGTGTCACATACAAATCTCCCTGGCAAAGCTGGAAACCAACCTTCAGTTACACGGTCACAACGCGTCTTCATTGTGCTTATTTAAAGCTCTATATACCTTTCAGTGGCTGGGCAATTTTATAGGTGCATAAGTATTCCATAGAAACACATCTGATTAGACCTGCTTTCTCTTTCTATACGGAACACTGGGTTGTTCTGACATGCATGAAGGACGCTGGCTGAGTTGTTGAAATCCCACCAGGTGGGTCCATGGTAATTGCAGAGGGCTCTTGTTTTCAACATAAAACCCTCAGGATTTTAGTGTAGAGCTTAAGAACTGATTCCATTTTTCTTCATCCACCATTGAGCATGTTTTGTTGTTGCTGTTTAATTCTTTTCTTGTCAAGGAGGAGATTTTATTTCCTTTGTCTATTGATCCATATATTTGAATTTTTATGTGTAAAATATAATGCAATTGCTTAAATGCACACGCAAAAGCATTTTCTATTTGCACACAGTCTTCATATTTAATGAAATTTTTAGCAGTTGAGAACTATTGTATGAACCCATGCATTAGAGTTAACCATTATTGATGAGAAAGTTGGCCTTATTTTAAGCAATACTGTAACGGGTATAAGAGCCCTGGTAACATGACAGGCAATGCATTGAGCTGCTAAGGTAAATGGCTCCAAACCAATGGTGATCTGAGGTGGAGCCATGTAGCTGTTGGCTTCCATAGAGTTTTCAATGTCCTGGACACCTGAAGGCACCTCTACCCCCCATTGTGGGGTTGCTGAGTCAAGATCCACGTGAGGGCAGTGGTTGGGGGGTTGAGATACGGAGCTTTGGAGAAATGTCAGGTAAATATTAGATTACTAACCTCAAGATGGTGATTTAAATCCACGGCTGGTCTGAGAAAGGATTACAGCCTCAAAACTCTATGTCCAACCACCATGAGTCAAACTTGACACAAAGGCAATGGACGGGTGCACTAGGTAGTCTATATATGTGTCATTCCATAGTTCATTCACATCAAGCAGAATTGTGCAATCGCCACCACAATCACTTTCCAAGCAGTCTTTATCTACATGGACTCCGTGACATTGTCTCCCCTTCACCCCTCTCCACTGTTGAACCCTCCTGCACCCAAGCCTTTATTCTACTTGCTCTCTCCGTTGGTTCATCAATCCTGAGCTTCATATATCAAACGTGGAAAAACATAACACAGAATTACTTTAAGAGGGTGACCTCTGATGACATGACATGCCTGAAATACATCCTAAGATGGACAAGCAAAATCCAAACAGAACCGCACAGACCAAAGATACAGACAGTTAGGAAACCAGATCAGGTCCAGCCTGCTTCATGAGGAGGGCGATGGGGATCTACTAACAATACTTTCGTTTTTTTTTGGCATAGTTTAGCAAAGTGAATTGGGTGATGGTGGTGGAAAAATAATACTGAAAATACCTTAGACTCCTAAAAGAATAAACCAATCTGTCTTGACCAGAGAGCACATCAGAGGCAAGAATGGAAAGACCTCGTGCTATATACTTTGGACAGGTTGTCAGGAGAGACAAGTGCCTGGAAAAGGATACCTGCTTGGTAAAATGGAGGAGCCATGAAGTCAGCCTTAGGAGATGGAGTGACACCATGGCTGCGTCATGGTTGTAAGCACAGGAACAATTGTGAGGACCGCACAGGACCAGGCTTTTTTTTTCATTCTGCTGTGCATAAAGTCATTAAAAGTCTGAACAGACTTGATGGTCCCTAACAACAGCAACAACAACAACATTCTATGAGGACCAAGGTGCATCTAATCCATGCCATGGTATTTTCAATCACATCGTATGACTGTGAAATTGGACAATAACTAAGGAAGATTGCAGAAAAATGGATGCATTTGAATTATGGTGCTGGCAAAAATAATGAACATGTCGTGGACGTCCAGAACAACCAACATCTGTCTCGGAAGATGTGCAGTCAGAATGCCCTCTAGAGCAAGCATGGCGAGGCTTCCTCTCACACACTTTGGACACGGCATCAGGAGACTCATCCTGGGAAGACATCTTGACTGGCAAAGCAGAAGGCCAGTAAAACAGAGAAAGACTCTCAGAGAGATTGACGGACACAGTTGCTTCGGCTATGGGCTTAACCATCACAATAGTTGTCAGGATGACACAGGGTTGGGCAGTGCTCTGTTCTGTTGCACATAGGATCTTCATGAGGTGGAATTGACTAGAGAAAGCCTAAAAATAACAACACACTTGTTGAATGACTGCAGAGTTCTTTATCAATTCCTAGACTAAATACTATTTTCAATAGTCTTATAGGTGTGAAAGTTGGACATTGAATATGGAAGATTGAAGAAAACCTGATTCATGTAAACTATGGTGTCGGTGATGAATAAAGTAAAATGGATGGCCAAAAGAACAAACAAATCTGTCTTATAAGAAGTACAGCCAGATTCTGTGATGCTCACCTTCCCAACACAATCACGGAGGACAAAATGGGTGCATAAGCAAATGTGGTCAAGAAAACTGATGGTGCCCAGCCATCACAAGATACAGCACCTGGGGTCTTACAGGGTTGAAGATAAACAAGTGGCCATCTAGCTGGGAAGCAGCAAAGCCCACATGGAAGAAGCACAGCAGCTTGTGTGATCATGAGGTGTCGACAGGATCCTGTATCAGGAATCAGAAGACTCAAAACAAACAATCATACCCATACGAACACGGGAGGGCAGAGTGGAGACCCAAAGCCCATCTATAGACAATTGATTATCCCCTCACAGAGGATCACAAAGAAGGGATGAGCCATCCAGGGTGCAGCACAGCACTGACAAAACACTCAACATCACTCCAGTTCCTTAATGTTTCCTTCCCCACCCCCACTATCATGACCCCAGTTCTACCCTACACACCTGGCTAGACTGGAGCATGTACACTGGTACAGATAAGAGCTCTCAACACACAGAATCCAGAACAGGTAAACCCCTCAAGAACAATAATGGAAGTATCAATACCATGAAGGTAGAAGGGAGGTGGTGGAAGGAAGGGGAAACCAATCACAAAGATCCACGTATACCCCTCCCCCCTGGGGTGATGAACAATAGAAAAGTGGGTGAAGGGAGACAGCAGATGGTGTAAGATATAAAAATAATAATAATTTATAATTTATCAAGGGGTCATGAAGGTAGGAGAGTGGAGAAGGAGGAAAAAAATGAGGAGCTGACATCAAGGACTCAAGTAGAAAGCAAATATCTTGAAAAGGATGATGGCAACACTGTACAAATGTGCTTGACGCGGTGGATGGATGCATGGATTGTGATAAGAGCTGTATGAGTCCCATACAATGATTTTTTTAAAAGAAGGAGAGCCAGAATTCTGCTTAGTGACAAGAATAATGAGGCGTTGGACATTTGATCAGGAGAGAGCAGGGAGAAAGGCATCACACTTGTTAAAGTGCAGGGGCAGCGACGAAGAAGATAACCTTGAGGAAACTGGTTGACACAGTGGCTGCAGCAGTGGGCTCAGGTATAAGACCTGAGACAGGTGGCCCAGGACTGTGTATTTTTCAGTTGTGCGGAGGTGCACTGAGGGTGAGAGCCAACTCAACGGCACGTACTGACAACAAATGGTTCATTCAAAAACACAACATGCAACATTGTCTGATCTTAACGTAAAATTATTCTTCCTATAATTTTTAAGTCCCAACTTTCGTTACTCTCACATTTATGATAAAAAGGGCTATTATAATCTTCTAATAACAATCTTCCTCAAGTTTGCTAATGGGTAGTTCCAAAAATTTAATTAAAAAAATCAGCTCACCTAATATTTTCACTTCTAAGTTTTTGGTTGAATTTGTCCCTCTCCTTTTTTTCCTTTTTCCTCCTCCTCCTCCTCCTCTTCCTCCTCCTCCTCCTCCCTCTCCTTATCTTCTTCCTTCTCTCTGCTTCTCTGTCTCCCCCCCTCTCTCTAATCTATGACCTCAGTAGAGAATTTTGGTTGTATGTGAAATTCTGAGAGAACAAAACAATCTGGTTGGATTTTTATTTCAACCTGGATCCGAAGCCAAGGCTGTGCTTCCCTTAAGAAGGATGGCGAGTAGTTCTGTCCGTCTGTCTGTCTCTCTGACTTTATATCTTAAGGTAGGTCATTTTCTATCTCCAAAAGATACTTTGTTTTTTGTCACACATTTCTACAGTTTTGGAGAAGTCTGTGGCTGCCCTTATGTGACATCTATAGATTCAAGCAAAGCAGAAAGGCAAGTGTGAGAATTGGACCCCTCCGAACAAGTCTCAACCCAAGGGGAAAACAACAGGAGGACCAATGCCTAATGCTCTTTGCCTTTCTGCTTTTATGGAAGACAGAACATGTCAGAAAGGGTTTCATATAAATGCTATATTTTAGACATTTCATAAAGAAAATTCAGTGTTTATGTCATAGAAATAAGGGAAGAAAACAATATCCTGAGTGTTATTTAGCAATGTGTGTATTGTACATCTTCATATTTTGAATACATTGACTGTATTCTCATTTCTTCACTTAAATAGTAGTTGAGGATCAAATTCCTTAAGTATATATTGGTGATTCCAATGTGAAAAGGAGTAGAAGGCACTGAGCTCACTCAAGTGTCAGAGAGTACCAGGTGCTTGAATTTCCTTAGCAGACATATGAAAAGTGGGACTCACTTTTTGCACATAATAAATTAGCAGAGATTTGAAACACTTCCTAATGGTATAAATTCATATTTTTCAGAGTGGAAAATACAGCCCCCTGGAGAGTACAGAACTGATCTAAGGAACTGCAAAAGAAGATACCTCTCTGCTGGTTACGCGTTGGGCTGCGATCCACATGGTCTGCAGTTCGAAACCCCCAGCAACTCATAGAAGAAAGATTGGATTTCTATTCCTGTGAACAGTTACCGTCTCAGAAACCCACCAGGGGGTTGCTCTAGAAACCCACCGTGTCGGGGTCCGCACAGACTCCATTGCAGTGAGGTGTTTTGTGTGTGTGTGTGTGTGTGTGTGTGTGTGTGTGTGTTAAAATACTCTCCCCTGTGTTCTGGGCTAAAGTCCAAACTTTTCAATTGCCAAGGAGATGCTGATTTTCTTTAAGGGTGCAATAAACCAAATAAGTTTGGGAACCAACGGTAGGTACAATAAAGTTACATATGTGAATACTTGGGTTTTTCTATGCATGCAACAATTCTTCATTTTTTCAGTGAAGCAAGCATTCATAATCACAAACTATAATTTCCTATGGAATGTCAGATATTAAAAGAATAAGAAATACGAGTCTTTTTAGCCTTGGTTACCCCAAATCAAAAAGAGTCTAAAGACATTTTATGCTCTGCTTGAAATCATTTTCTCATGTTCCTTGTCCTTTAAACCCTACCCCCAATATATATATAGGGGTATATATATACTTTCTACTGCCATATTGACAAGCTTTCTCTTGCTGGATTCCAAAATGACCCTCATTTCGACTGCTTCGTTGCACAATAAATTTCATGGATTTACCAGGGTATCTAGAAGTGAGCATCAGGGGGTACAGAAAAACAAGGGTAATATCCCCATGGAGCAATGCTCATTTGCTTGAAATTGACCTAATCTAAACCCCGGTTAGTCTTATCAGCACTTCACAGATGCGGGGGAGAGGTGCTTGCCCTCTTCCTTTTAGGTTGGAGAGAGAACAGAGAGGCACGACAGGAACACGGGCATCGACATGCTACATTTGCACGACAGGAACATGGGCATCGACATGCTACACTTGCACGACAGGAACACGGGCATCGACATGCTACACTTGCACGACAGGAACACGGGCATGGACATGCTACACTTGCACGACAGGAACACAGGCATCGACATGCTACACTTGCCCGATGGGAACATGGGCATCAACATGCTGCATTTGCACGACAGAGACACGGGCATCGACATGCTACACTTGCATGACAGGAACACGGGCATCGATATGCTGTATTTGCACGACAGTAACACGGGCATCGACATGCTACCCTTGCATGACAGGAACACGGGCATCGACATGCTGCATTTGCACGACAGTAACACGGGCATCGACATGCTACACTTGCAAGACAGGAACACGGGCATCGACATGCTACACTTGCAAGACAGGAACACGGGCATCGACATGCTACACTTGCACGACAGGAACATGGGCATCGACATGCTACACTTGCACGACAGGAACATGGGCATCGACATGCTACACTTGCACGACGGGAACATGGGCATCGACATGCTACACTTGCACAACAGGAACACGGGCATTGACATGCTGAATTTGCACGACGGGAACACGGGTATCAACATGCTACACTTGCCCGACGGGAACATGGGCATCGACATGCTGCATTTGTACGACAGTAACACGGGCATCGACATGCTACACTTGCACGACAGGAACATGGGCATCGACATGCTACACTTGCACGACAGGAACATGGGCATCGACATGCTGCATTTGCACGACAGGAACATGGGCATCGACATGCTGCATTTGCATGACAGGAACACGGGCATCGACATGCTACACTTGCACGACAGGAACATGGGCATCGACATGGTACACTTGCATGACAGGAACACGGGCATCGACATGCTACCCTTGCATGACAGGAACACGGGCATCGACATGCTGCATTTGCATGACAGTAACACGGGCATCGACATGCTACACTTGCATGACGGGAACACTGGCATCGACATGCTACACTTGCCCGACGGGAACATGGGCATCGACATGCTGCATTTGTACGACAGTAACACGGGCATCGACATGCTACACTTGCACGACAGTAACACGGGCATCGACATGCTACACTTGCACGACAGGAACATGGGCATCGACATGCTGCATTTGCACGACAGGAACAGGGGCATCGACATGCTACACTTGCACGACAGGAACACGGGCATCGACATGGTACACTTGCACGACAGGAACATGGGCATCGACATGTTACATTTGCACGACAGGAACATGGGCATCAACATGCTGCATTTGCATGACAGGAACACGGGCATCGACATGCTACACTTGCACGACAGGAACATGGGCATCGACATGGTACACTTGCACGACAGGAACATGGGCATCGACATGCTACACTTGCACGACAGGAACATGGGCATCAACATGCTGTATTTGCACGACAGTAACACGGGCATCGACATGGTACACTTGCACGACAGGAACATGGGCATCGACATGCTACACTTGCACGACAGGAACACGGGCATCGACATGCTACACTTGCACAACAGGAACACGGGCATCGACATGCTGAATTTGCACGACGGGAACACGGGTATCGACATGCTACACTTGCCCGACGGGAACATGGGCATCGACATGCTGCATTTGTACGACAGTAACACGGGCATCGACATGCTACACTTGCACGACAGGAACATGGGCATCGACATGCTACACTTGCATGACAGGAACATGGGCATCGACATGCTGCATTTGCACGACAGGAACATGGGCATCGACATGCTGCATTTGCATGACAGGAACACGGGCATCGACATGCTACACTTGCACGACAGGAACATGGGCATCGACATGGTACACTTGCACGACAGGAACACGGGCATCGACATGCTACCCTTGCATGACAGGAACACGGGCATCGACATGCTGCATTTGCATGACAGTAACACGGGCATCGACATGCTACACTTGCATGACGGGAACACTGGCATCGACATGCTACACTTGCCCGACGGGAACATGGGCATCGACATGCTGCATTTGTACGACAGTAACACGGGCATCGACATGCTACACTTGCACGACAGTAACACGGGCATCGACATGCTACACTTGCATGACAGGAACATGGGCATCGACATGCTGCATTTGCACGACAGGAACAGGGGCATCGACATGCTACACTTGCACGACAGGAACACGGGCATCGACATGGTACACTTGCACGACAGGAACATGGGCATCGACATGCTACATTTGCACGACAGGAACATGGGCATCAACATGCTGCATTTGCATGACAGGAACACGGGCATCGACATGCTACACTTGCACGACAGGAACATGGGCATCGACATGGTACACTTGCACGACAGGAACATGGGCATCGACATGCTACACTTGCAAGACAGGAACACGGGCATCGACATGCTACACTTGCACATCAAACATGTTCCAAAGCAGCTGTCCGTTCCCCAGCTATGAAAGGCTACCGGATGAAATCTCACCGCTGCTTGTAAATGATTGCTCTGTCTAATTGTCATGCGGAAAACAGTCTTTTAACTTAAGCAGAGTCACTTTCAAGTGACCAGTGTGTAAGCCAAGAGCGTAAATTCACAAGTCTAGTTCTCTGCATGCTAAGCATGCTTACATCACGTCAAGAGAGTACAATCCCAGGCTGATAAATGTCTGCCAGTGCACTAACACCTCCAAAATTTCCTTACAGGTTTTTCCTCGATATCTCAATTCCAGACAATAGTTCTGAACATTGACATCTACAACTTCTATCATGTACACTGGCCTGAGAATGATTTAATAGAACACTAGAAGATTCTATAAAATATAGTATCTAAGCATGGATGTTTACATTCTGCTCTGAGATTCTATTGAAGGTATAGAGACTATGATGTGTCAGAAGTGTAAATTAAAAAAATTTTGTTAGAACAACTCACTGCCATTAAGTTCGTTCTGACAGGTAGCAACCCTGTAGAAGAGGCTAGAACTGCCCCTGTGGGACTCTGTGATGCTAAATCTTCACAGGAGGAGAAAACTGCACCTGTCTCCTGCAGATCTGGGAGGTCTGGAACTGCCGGGCTCGTGGCAAGTAGTGCACTGCAGCACTCCTCCAGAACTATGTGCAACCAGATGGATCCTATTGGGAAATCCTGCGGGGAGAGAAATTGAGTCTCACTTGCAGAAGGTATGAGGGAGATGACATAGCAGCATGAAGCAGAAGAAGATAAGGCTCAAGGTGGTAGAGTATGTGTGGGGAGGTATCCTACTAAATAAGGCTTTGTTTATCACTCCATTGCAAGTGTGTCTGGCTTGATTTTTGTCAGGCTCTTACCACCAATAGCAGAAGAAAGCATTGGGCAGCTCTTCTCCTCCAGAAGAGAAATGGTACCATGAATATAGCACTGGACCAGAGTCTGAGTAGAGAGTTCAGAGCAAGAAACACAGGAGGATGGATAGCTTGGCATGCCCCTGACGTCCACCAGCAGATGCAGTTTCAGGAGGGCTGCCTTTTCAGCACCGTTCCTGCAAACGCAAGCAACTCTCACACTATGGACCAAGTAAAGAAACAATGCAGGGTCTCCATTTTAATACTGGCAACTTGTCCTGCATATATTCCAAATTTTATCTTGATAAGTTATTGACTAAAGATGTACATTTACTTCACTACCCAGCAGATATAAGGCAGCAGCTACTAGTTGTAAGGGAATATACCATTAGACAAACCATAAGAAAATTACCTGGCTAAGCAATATATAAATATGATAACAAATAAAACAATCAATACTCGAAGAAGCAAAACTCACAAAGCAATATGAAATTAATATTAAATATGCATACAATATGCTGAGGAAGAAAATGGTGACCACTGTACATGAAAAGATGGACCATGGAATATAACTGTTAAAGAATTCATGTCATGAACATATACAGTTGAATTCATATAACTGACAGATAAACTGGCAAATTCAATGATAGGTTGAAATAACTTTCCATGAATGCATTTAGGAATGATAAATAATATGATACTTGGAGAGAAGTAGGATATATGAAAGATAGAAGCAGAAGAACGAATTTAATGAAATTTCCCACGGTAACAAATGAGTAAATATGTTTAAGGAAACATTGTGCTTACGTATTACAATATGAGACACTGGCGGGTCAAGGTTGAAATTCGGCGTCCCATGCGGGAGCCCTGGGTCCATTTCCTGACCAGTGCACTTCATGCCAGCCTCCAGCCTGCCCTCTGGAAGCTTAGAGAGTGCCAGGGATGTGAGGGCAGGAAGATGGATTGGGGAGAAAGGCTCATCACCTACTTCCAAAAAAGAAAAGAGGTATTTTAAGCCCTATGGAGTACAATGGTCTGACAAGCAGCCAATCACGGAGGATTGGGTTTTTTTTCCAGGTCATGGAATTCGTATGCGTTGGGAACTGATTCAGCAGCAGTGAACAAGAACATATGCTGGAGCAGTGGTTCCCCACCTTCCTCAGGCCGCGACCCTTTCATACAGTTCCTCAGGTGGTGGGGACCCCCCAACATTCTTTTCGGTGGTACTTCACAATTGTAATTTTGCTACCATTATGGATTGAGTGACCCTGTGAAAGCCAGGTTGAAAACTGCTGTGATGGAATGTATATCATTAGTTTCTATTTTCATAATTATTATGTTTATTTTGCATCTTCTCTTTTAGCACCTTCCTACTTTATATCCCTACCTCATATTCTCCAATATTCAATGTTAATATTATTAGTTAAATCAATGCTGACATGAAACCTATAGATATATATGCATATGCTTTTAACTAATATATATTATATATGTTTTTAATAAACTTATGGTAACCATCAAAGTAACACAAACCCATGCATATTTTCAAGTCTGCACTATAACATATATTCTTTCCAATTAAACATAAAAAGGAACAAATGAAAGGCACAAACAAAAAGATAATTCATGAAAATCTCCGCCTAGTCATTGGAAATACCAAAAATTAGATTGTCCTTTAGTGAGATCAACCCTCCAAATTAAAGAGAATCTCAAAATGAGCAAAATGTATTATAAAAATAAATATTTATAGGTTAATTGAATAGATTTTTAAAATTTATATTTATTGTAATGAAAAAATTATCTGCCAATAAATTTTAAATCCTAGCAAAAGAAGATATAATTTATTTTTTATTTATAGTCCCTACTTGGAGAGATATTGTGCTCAGATTTTCCTTTAATACTTTAGATGTTGTTTTCTTAATTTCTTGAAACTTATTTAAAATAACTAATTCAAAAGTTTTATTTATACCAATATCTGAATTTTCTATTGACTGCTTTTTTCCCTTTGTACTGGTCACAGTGTCTTGTCCTCTATATGCCTTAAATTGTGTTGTTGCTGTGGAAGATGGGCATTTTAATTTAGATAAACTTTCCCTCTCTCCTCCTCTATGTATTGCTGTTATATATTGTTTTGCATATTTTTGTGATGTTTTTCACAATTAATTCTGCAAAGTGTATATGCTCACTTGTATGTGAACACAGAACCATCTGCTGAATTAACTGCGTGGTTAGCCAATCAGAGAGATTTGCATAGATGCCTGGAATAAATTAGGCTCTTTTATTGCTAAGGAGCTATAAATGGGCCTTAGGGCATGCCTTCAGTTTGAGTCCAACTGTTTAGAACTTCATCTTTCAATTTCTGCTCACGTAGAGCATCAAATATTGGGCAGCATTAAGGAATTAGGCTTTCTTGAATGATTCCTGATCTTGAAGCATACTTTCCAGATTCCCAGGGATTTACAAAGGGTAACTCCCCCAAAAGGAAAACAGCTAAGCTGGTTGGAGCTTTTGTAATATGCATTTCCCCCCACTAGGTGAGTACCCAGCAACTCGCTCTGAATTAGTGCACCCAGTGGCATCATCTAGGAATGTTCTCTCTGGTCACTGCGAATTTTTTGTAAAAGTAGTTTTCGCTGGAACCTTGTTTTTGTGTGATGGCCAATTTCAGAGAGCAATGTAAGGCTATGAAATTTTGTTCCCTACTTGATAAAAATTCCACAGAAACTGTTGTGGTTTGAAAAGAGCTCACAAGGATAGTGCTATGGAAAAACTCAAGTGTATGAGTGGTTTTCTCATTTCAAAAAAGGTGAAAGGTCAATTGATGACAAACCACATTCTGGACATCCATCACCTTCTTGAGTTGACTCATAGTGCGTTTGGAGTTCATTCCACAGAGTCAGACTCTTAGTCATGTTTTCTAGTTAGAGGCTCTGAAAAGACAGTGTAACAGTGTGTGACAAAAAGGCCTGATTTGTGGCAGACAGGAGACTGGTGTTGTCACCACCACAATGCAGCTGCTCACGTAGCCATCTGAGTGCACCAGTTTTGGAAAAAAACAAAAAAAAGCAGACCTTTCTTGCCCCACGTACCTTACTCACCTGACCTTGCTCTAAGCGACTTCTTTTTGTTTCCATGCATGCAGAGGGACAAGAAAAGACAGTGATGTGACAACTTAGAAATGGTGAAGAAAAAATGAGGGAGGTGCTGTCAGTCATTCAAACAGATAAGTTTGAAAAATGTTTCCAAGAATGGAATAGAATATTTTAAAAATGTATTTAATGTAATGGAGAGCACTTTGAAGGTAAAAGGTCACTTTATAATAAATAATTAAATGCATAGCTTTGAAAAAATATTCCATTTTTCTTTTGGGTGAGAGGTAACCCCTTGTACCTGTGCTACTAAAAGCCACTGAACCAAAAAGGAATAGAAAGCATTCAACTATTTCGAGAGGTAGTATATGAGGAGGAATCAACAGTACTGAAGGAAAAAGTCCAAAATGCTCTGTAAAACAGGGCTCCAGGAATTGATATAATACCAGTTGAAATGTTTCAACAACTGAAGAAGCATTGGAAGCACTCACTGGTCTATGCAAGGTAATTTGGAAGAAAACTAGTTGGCCAACTGGTTGGAAGAGATTTATAGTTGCACCCATGGCAAAGCAAGGTGACCCAACAGAATTTAAGAAGTATAGACCAACATCAGTGACATCACAGGCAAGTAAAATTTTGCTGAAGATCATCCAACAAGGGTTGCAGCAGTCCAACAACACTGGGCTGCCTGGAACTCGGGCCAGAGTCAGGAGTGGGTGTCTAACTAGGGGTGTCGTTCCTCATTGAGGTCAGACAGATCTCGACTACAGGCAGAGAATACCAGAAAGATCTGTACATGTGTTTTATTAACAGTGCAAAGGCATGGAATTTTGTGGACCATAACGGATTACGGATAGCTGCGAGAGGAATGAGAATTCCAGAACACTTCATTGTGTTCATGTGGAACCTGTGGAGCAAGAGGCCATTGTGCAAACAGAATGTGGAAATAACACATGTTTTAAAATCTGGAAAGATGTGTCTCAGTGTTTGTCCTTTCACTGTACTTAATCTATCTATAGGCCGAACCACCAGCCAGAAGAGATGAACTCCAGGAAGAAGCATTGGGGATAAGAATTGGAGGAAGGCTTCTTAGCAAACTGTGACATGCAGATGACACAACATATTTGGTTCAAAGTGAGGAGAACTTGGAGCACTTGCTGATGAAGATCAAGGATTGCAGCCTTTCATATGGAGGGAATCCAGGGCAGATGAACCCCGCAGACCAGTGTTGAGAGTGGCAATTCTGGGAGGGGGCAGGGGGGTTGGAGTAGAAAAGGGGAGCCGATTACAAAGGTCTACATATAACCTCCTCCCTGGGGGATGGGCACATAAAAGTGGGTGAAGGGAGTCACCAGGCAGTATAAAATATGATAAAATAATAATTTATAAATTATCAGGAGTTCATGAGGGAAGGGGGAATATAGTGGGATGGAAAAAATGAGGAGCAGATACCAAGAGCTCAAATGGAAAGCAAATCTTTTGAGAATGATGAGGGCAACAAATGCACAAATGTGCTTGACACAATGGATACATATATGGATTGTGGTAAAAGTTTCACGAGCCCCCAATAAAATTATTTAAATTAAAAAATGAAAATCAATATCCTCACAAGTGCACTAATAGGTAACATCATGATAAATATAGAAAATATCGAACTTTTCCAGGATTTCATCTTGCTTAGATCCCTAATCAACGCTCACGGAAGCAGAAGTCAAGACATCAAGAGATGGGTTGCATTAGGCCTCTTTAGAACCTTGAAGAGCAAGGACTTTGAGGACTAAGACACACGTGACCCACATCGAGCTATTCCAGTTGCCTCCCAAGCATGTTGAAATTGGACATGGAACCAGGAAGTGTGAAGAGAGGGTGTGTTTAAACTGCGGTGCTGGTGAAGAATGTGGAAAGGGCCATGGACCGTGAAAGAACAAACCAGCCTGTCCTAGAGAAGTGGCGAGGCGCTATTGGTGGACATTGAGCATGCTTTCAGAAGAGATCAGTCGCTAGAGGAGGGCACCGTCCATAGTCAAACAGACTCACAAAGAACAAACCCAGGGGACCCTCGATAAGCTGGATGGACACTGTCACTGCAAGGAGGGGCTCAGACTAACAGCCATGAAGATGCTGCAGGACCAGGTCTGTGAGTTTCTGAGATTATAACTCTTTTTTTTTAATACTTGTATTGGGGCTCTTACATCTCCTATCACTATCCTTATATTTATCCAGTGTGCCAAGCACATTTGTACATATGCCACCATCATCATTTTCAAAGCATTCTCTTCCCACTTGAGCCCCTGATATCAGCTCTCCATTTCTTCCCCCTCCCTCCCCCACCCGTCCTCCCTCATGAACACTTGATAAGTTATAGATTATTATTTTCATATCCTACATCATTCTGTCGCCCCTTTTCTGTTATTTGTCCCCTGGGAGGGGGCCCTAGTTTGATCCTTGTGTTCGATTACCCCTTTCTTCCCTCCTCCTCCCCCAATCCTCCTGATATCTCTACTCTCCTTGTTGGCCCTGAGGGGTTTATCTATCCTGGATTCCCTGTGTCTCAGGCTCTTATCTGCAGCAGTGTGCATGCTCTGGTTGAATCCTCTTCGTAAGGTAGAATTGAGGTCATGATAGTGGGGTGAAGGAAGCATCAAAGAACTAGAGGAGAGTTGTGTGCTTCATCGGTGCTATACTGCTCATTTCTTCCCTGTGACCCCTCTGTGAGGAGATGCCCGATTGTCTACAGTTGGGCATTGGGTCTCCACTCCATGCCGCCCCCCTATTCACCTTGGGTATGTAAAAGTCCACTCTTTCTCCATAGGAGCGCCTGGTGGCTTTAAACTGCTGACCCATTGCTTAGCAGCCCATGCTTAACCACAAGCCGCCGGGTTCCCTTGCTGCCCAGGCAATAGACCTATTCAATGATTGCGCTAATAGTTTTCAACAAGTGTCTTTTTTTCACACTAAATCAGTTCTTAGTCAGGAAAAATAATTGGGGTGTACTATGAAATTATTAATAGATAAATTGGGGTGTACTATGAAATTATTAATAGATAAAATTCTCTGAGAATGGTATGTAGGACAGCTCCATGGATGGGCCAGTCAGGGTGCAGTGTAGCACCAATGAAACATACACCTTTTCTCTAGTTCTTTAATGTTCCCCCAACCCCTCACTATCATGATCCTAATCCTGCGTTACAACTCTGGCTAGACTAGAGCATGTACATGGGTACAGATAAGAGCTGGAAACACAGGGAAACCAGGACAGGTAAACCCCTCAGGACCAATATTGAAAGTAGCCATACCAGGAGGGGAAGGGGAAGATGAGGGGAGAAAGGGAGAACAGATCGCAATGATCTACTTATAACCCTCTCCCAGGGGGATAGACAACAGAAACAGAAAACATCAGTCAGTGTAAGACATGAAAAAATTATAATAATTTATAAATTGTCAAGGGTTCATGAAGGAGGGAGGGGTAAAATGAGGAGCTGATACCAAGGACTCAAGTAGAACAAAAATGTGTTGAGAATGATGACAGCAACAAATGTACAAATGTCCTTGACACAATGGATGGATGTATGGATTGTGATAAGAGTTGTACGAGCCCCCAGTAAAATAGAAAAATAAAGAAAGAAAAACAAAGCAGCAGCATCCTGTCTGACTCCCTCCTGAGACATCAGTTACATACTTTCCACCATGAACTAGGGTTGCTCGTGTGCGGCTCAGAGGACGGTGGACCCACGGAGATGAAAATGGCCAAGGCCTGGCAAAGCAGAGGGCCGTGAAAACAGGAAGCCTCCGACAAGACGGCTGATGCAGTGGCTGCGACCCCAGACTCCAACATACAGCCTATCAAGGGTGCAGGAGGGAGGGGGAGTGGGGGGGGTGAGGAGCTGATACCAAGGGCTTAAGTCGAAAGCAGATGTTTTAAGAATGATGAGGGCAACAAATGTACAAATGTGCCTGACACACAATGGATGTGTGTATGGATTGTGATGGGTTGTGCGAGCCCCCAATCAAATGATTAAAAAGAAAAGAACAACAATGGTGAGGACCGTGCAGGACAGAGCCACGCTGCCTTCTCTTGGACATAGAAGCACTTTAAGTCGGAAGCGCCTCAAGGTTACCTAACAACAAATATATATATATACATGTTGTTTCTGATTTTTCTTCTGTAAAGAATCCACCTTAAGATAGTACTACTGTAACTATTTTTGAATTGTCTCAAGGAAAACTGTATTCAATGCAGATGTAGAATAGGAAAAACATCACAAACATTGATATTCTTTGGTTAACATTCAGAGTTAATATTCTTTGGACAATTTTTGCTTGTATTCTAATGATTAGAGACCATGTTTTTGGTTGCTTTTTACTCTACCATTTACACTAAGGTTATCCCCAAGAGGAGATAAATTTGTTATATGACTTTTCCTGAAGTCCAATCAATACACAACACACACGTTTGCACACAGATATAAATATTTCCATAACATATTGGAAGTTGAAAAACTGATATAAAACATATTTAATAATTAAGAAAATGTTGAAAAGAGGACATGGGGCTACACCCCAGCAGACAATAACCATGTTTCCAAACATTATAATATTTGTGATGCTTTGATTCATAAGTTAACAAAGTACAGACCAAGAAGAAACCCAGAAAACCGAGAACTCGATATTTGACAGAAAAGGCAGCCCAAATAAGTGGAGAAAGTATATATTGTTTGCTTATAATAGGGTAATGGGGTTACAAATCTTGAAAATAGGGTAAAACTAGACAATGTATAAACACTGAATACAGATGCCAGTGCACCCTTGAGATGGTGTACTCAGGAGTCTACAGTCACCATGCATAAATTGAAAATTATTAGACATAACTCCACTAGAAAAAAATATATTTATCCAATAGCATATGAGATAAAATGAGTATAAAATATATTGACTAAAAGATATTTTTAAATCCTAAAAATCACAGAAGATTTATATCTACAATATGTAGAAACATGCAAATCAGAAAGAAAAAGAAAACTTAATAGAGAAAATAACAAAGAAAATAAAAAGGAAATTCACAAGCCTGGAAATCCAAATGGTTAATATAAATGTCAAAATGCAAAAATCCAGTAATAATAAGATAGTGGATTTAAAAAAAGGCAAATGAGGGCATTCAATGCAGTTTTATCTACGGTGGCATATGATGGTACACACATGGTATGGGATGCTAGTCAGTGATCTAAATATAGAAATACAAAGAAAACTTTCACATAGAGTATTTAATGGTGTTATATTTAGAGTGATTATAAGTCCATTTCCCAAGATAACTTCATGTTTTTACTGGTATATCTGAGACATTATTACTAGCCTCCCTTTTCAATCTCAAAAAATGTGCTCTTATTTGCAAAACTATAGTGTAAACATGCACACACACACACACACACAAGGTCCTCACTGATTGCATTGTTCCTTTTCTTTAAGTTGAAATGCAAATATCCTCACAATGTTTAAGGCATATGTTAATTTGATGCAAACAAAATACAAAAACAAGCAAATAACCCAACAAAGATGAGTTCATTAAGGGTGATGCAAATAATCAGTTTTCTCATTTGATTAACCATTTTCCTGTGATTTCATAAGGATGCCAATTTGATTCCATTAATTAACTCATTTAGTCATCACAAGATGTGTATTATTATTACTCCTAATATATAAGAAAATATGAGACTTCTAGGAGAGTAGGTAAATCCTAGTTTCTTGGCCATCAAAGTTCTTGCTCTTAATCATTAATATATCATTTTATTAGTCAGGATTATGTCAGGAGTGCCAAAGAAACTCTATATATGTTAAGTGTAAAATATTTTAATACAAAGAATATAAACTTCCAATAAAGATCTGAGTCTGCAGAATCAGAATATTTGGTTTTCAAAGGCTCATTCAGAAACTTCCAGAACATCCAGGACACTTGCTTAAATAGCTCAGTCTCCAATTGTAAGTAGTCCTCAAAGATTTGGAATGTTCTTTGCACATCATATATGCCCTTGAAGTTGCCTAAAATTCTTTCCATAATTCGGTGGTTTCTTCTCTTCTACTTTCCAAATTTGAAGCTATTATCTTGAATTTGGCAAGCATTGGTCACAAATCATTTTTACATTTCCTTTCTTATCTTTATAATGACCTTTAATTTTCTTCATATTTGATGTCCTTGATGTCATCCTACAACTTATCTGGTCTTTGATCATTAGTGTCCAATGCATTAAATCTATCCTTGAGATGGTCTCTCAATTAAAGTGGGGTAAGCTGAGGACAGTATAGTGACTCTCTTGGACATCTTTTAACTTTCTTCAGCTTCAAATTGAACTTGCACATGAGTAGTTCACAGCCTATTCATTCAGTCGTAAGCTCCTGGCTTGTTTTGACACATGATATTGAATGTCTCCTTGGTCTCTTTCCACAGCTGTTGTCTATTTGATTCCTCTGCGGTACATACAGAAGGTCAACTGGTGTAGTCACCGTTCATTTCACTGCAGAAGTGTGTTTACAATGACTAAGCCCTTGGCCTGGCAACATTTCATCGTGTGATTAAAGCATTATTTTGTCACCAAGGCTACTGTTGTCACTAAGAACTGATACTTTTCTTTCTTTCTTTTTCTACTTTCAAATTTACTTTCCAATCACAATCTTGATGATGAGCTTGATCAATTTCAGACTATAGGAACGAATAAGTCTTCACTATTTTCATCGCTGACATTATCGGCTGGTGCATACATTTGAAGAACTCCTGTTAACTGGCCTCCCTTGCTGTTAGGTACTGGGAAGCCAGGTCTGATGGTGATCAGATTTAAAACGGAATGAAACACTGCCTGATCCTGCAAGATCTGACTAATTATTGTTTTGATTGAGCCCATTGCTGCAGCCATTACACGTGTCAGTCAATCCAGGGATGATCTTCCTCCTTTTTGCTGCACCTCTTCCTTTACTGAGCATGAGGCCCTTTTCCAGGGACTTGCCTCTCAGGATAACATGCACAATGCATAGGAGATGATACCTTCCTATGACTTTCCATAAGGGACACTCTGGTTGTGTTTCCTCAAATATAAATGTATTTGTTGTTTTAATAAAATATGGTACTCCCAATATCCTTCACCAACATCATATTTCAAATGTTGCTATCTGTATACTTCAGGAGCATCCCTTCTTTCTTATCCAGCATTTGAATACACACAAGGCAACTGAAAGCACAGTGGCTTGGGCCAGGCACTCGGTAGTTCTCAAATGGACTTTGTGTCTTTAGCTTTACGTGGGCACGCCATTTGATGTTCTGACGCCCGCTCCTAGGAGCCTCGATGGTGGATTCGAAGAAAATAAAATTCTTGACATTTTCAAAATGTTCTCTGTTTATCATGATGTTATATATTGGTCCAATTGTGAGGTTTTTCTCTTCCTAATTTTTTAAGCTAGGCTGACCACTATTTATATTTAAGGTATAAGGGGATACATATGTGTGTATACATATATATACAAACACAGCATATATTTACACAGTTAATATCAAAAAGGAAATAAGCAATAAAACACTATTAAACCCGCCATATGTGTGTTTTTTCTCCACCTCCCTGAACCCCCTCCTCCCTCCTCCCCCTACCCCTCCTTCATTGGAACAAGTTGGGCTTTTTACGCACATAGAGAGTCAGAGTCTCAGAAACTCAGGGCCAGTTCTAGCCTATCCTACAGGGTCACTATGAGTTGGCATTGACTCAGTGACAGTGAGAGTTTTTGCTCTTATTTTTAATTACATGAGAATGTTGGACATTGAATAAGAACGACTGAAGGAGAATTGGTGCATGTGAATTATGGAGCTGGTGAAGACTGTTGAAAGTACCATGGACTGCCAAGCAGAACAAACCAACCTATCTTGGACGAAGTACAGCCAGAGTGCTCCTCAGGGACAAGGATGTCCTCAGGTACTGTGGACATGTTACCAGGAGAGAGCAGTCCCTGGCGAGGACCCCCGGCTTGCTAAAGAGGAGGAGCAGTGACAAAGAGGAAGCCCCTCTGACAGATGGAGCTACTCGGTGACTGCAACTAACTGTTTCTTCTCAGCTTGAGTCGGGCCATATAAGCAAAGATCCTAGGAGCTCTGCTCCTTCCATCTTCTCCATCACTGTCTTTACCTTGAGGAGGCAGCTCTTCCATAGTTCTGAGTTGAGTGCTTTCAAATCTGAGAGCCTCACTTTTCAACAGTAGACCAGGTAATGTATTGCTGCTAATCATGATTTCACAGGCCAAGTTTTCATAATTGGGTGTCCAGCTCCCTCTTCCTAGTCATTCAGCCCAGAAGCTCTGCTAATACTTCTTCCCCGTTCGGGACCATGCTGGTAATTGTCACGTCAGCAGCATCGCTTTCGGCAGCAACAGGAAAGCTACTACAGAACGACAGACACAAATGGACGTCAGATTCACTCTCAGAGTTGCTCTACAATGTACAAAATCAAAACTGAATAGAAGCAAGGATGACGGGAATGTCGTGGACAGATGATCGTCAAGGGAAGCTTCAGAATATGAAGCCAAGTGTTGAAACACAATGTTCGCAGACGTGGTGGTAGAATGCAGAAAGAGGGAGCATTGTTGGCACGCCATCAAGCTGAAAGAACTGCACAAATACATCAGCCTCAACTTGCAATAATGTGGCCCTGTGATCCAGGAAGCACCCCAAATATGGAAGGAGTCCACAGGGAAGTGCTCAGTCATTTCAGGAGATGGCGTATGCTCAAGATAGGCTGCAGTTAGGAGAAGATATCCAAACTACACTGAAATCTTTTGATAAAACAAGGCTCCAGTAATTGATGATATCAATGGAAAATGTTTTAACAAATGAAACAGAAGTCCACATTGATTATAGTTTAAAAACTTGGAATACAGTCACCTGACCAATTGAGTGAGAGAGATCCACGCTCATGCCCACCCCAGAGAAACGTGCGCCAACAGAATGCAGAAATTATCCAGTGATGTTGTTTATATCACATGCAAGTAAAATTACCTTACATTAATTTAAAATGTTTCTTATTGGACTTTGATAGGGATCTAGCAGAAATCCATGCTGAATTCATAAGCAGACTAGGGAGGCATATCATTGCTAATCGTATAAGTTATTGGATAAAGCAGGCAATGTCAGAAAGATTTTTTACCTGGTTTATTGTCTGTGAAAAAACGTTGACTGTGTGGATCGTCACAGATTATGCATAATGTTTCAATGAATACTAATTCCAGAGCACTAACTACATCCATGTGGGACCTATACACAAACAGCAAGGCAGCTAATGTTTTCCAGGAGTTCCCTGTACACGGATCCACAATCAGTGTCCATTGAAGCAACCATGAAATCGAATGACTACCTGCTTCGCAAGACCTCTTAGAAGTATTACAAACCAAAAGTTATTCTGAAGACAAAGATAAGAGTAACCCAACCCTGGTGTTTTCTATGATCTCATCTGCATGCAAGAGCTGTACAAGAAATAAGGAAGACAAAGAAGATGCCTTTGAATGCTGTTGTTGACAAAGAAGATTGACTACTTACTTCATGGACTTCCAGAAGGAAAAATGAATTCTGTGTTGGAGGAAGTACAGCCTAGCTGGAATGCTCTTTAGACAGGTAAGACTTTATCTCACTTACTTTTAACATGTTATCAGCAGAGGCCAGTCATCTTGCTTGGTAAAGAGCCTTTAATCATAATCATAATAAGTAGAAGCAGCAGCAGCAGCAACAGCAGCCCCACAAGGAGACTGATTGAAACAGTAGCTGAAACAATATATTCAAACACAAGAAAAAGTCTGAGGAGGGCAGAGTCTCAGGTTGTATTTTGCTCCATTGTACCTGAGGTACAACCCACGGGACGGCATCTTACAAAACTAGAACTCTCATAGAGAGGAATTTCAAGAAGTGCAATCCATGGTTTTGATCAGTAACTTAGATCAGACTTTGAAGTGGAATATGGTAATTTCCAGTTGAAATTAGGAAACAATAAAATGCAAGTACAAATTTTAAGCACACAGAATAAGGAGTCTTTGAAGAAGCAAAGGAGCAGTGAAACAGCGGATTATATTTTGAGCAGCTACACCCCAAGTCAGCACAGTTCGAAACCACCAGCAGGAGAAAAAAGAGGCTTCCTACTTCCACCAACACTCAGTCATGGAAACCCAAGGAAGTTCTTTCACTCTGTCCCAGAGCGTCACTATGAGTCAGAGTTCATGTTCCATCAGGGTGTTTAGTTTGGGGCTTTTTCAAAGAGGAAACATTTGAGTAATAGGATATTTGAAATCTGTTATTGCAGAGACAATTAAATTTCTTCTGAAGTAAGAAACAAAATTTAATTCCATACATGATGTAAGAAAGAAACCAACCAGTCTAGCATTTTGTTGGTATTTATTTGTTGACTCTAAAACAGTGACTCTCAACCTTCCTAGTGTCGTGGTCCTTTAATAAGTTCCTCATGATGTGGTGACCCCCCCCATCATAAAATTATTTTTGTTGCTACTTCATAGCTGTAATTTTACCACTTTTATGAATCGGAGGACCCCTGTGAAAGGGTGATTCGACCCCCAAAGGGGTCAAGACCCACAGTATGAAAGCCGCTGCTGTAAAAACTGACCACTAGAGGTGACTGAAATAGTTGGAGGGTAACACTGAAATGCTGACTTCAGAAGAAAAAGAGAGTGCTGAGGTTGAAATAGTCCTAAAACAAATAGTCTCTTAAGAAGGCCAACTCCTTGACATGGGCAGGCTCCCAGCAATAACTGGACAATCCTAAAGAAACGAGATGGCATAACGGCATGTACATTAGCTAATGAGGCTCTGGGGGGAGCAAACCCTTAAGACCTTCAGTTGCTTACCAGGAAATCAGAGATGCATCCAGTGCATCCA
This sequence comes from Tenrec ecaudatus, assembly GCF_050624435.1. NCBI lineage: Eukaryota > Metazoa > Chordata > Mammalia > Afrosoricida > Tenrecidae > Tenrec > Tenrec ecaudatus. The sequence goes on from NC_134537.1 coordinate 165,265,298, forward strand.
GAGGCACCTGGGAAAAATATCTGTCAATCGGCCCCAAAAACAGTCATCTAAAATTCTGCCAAGGGCAGTGCCACTCTCTCTATCATGGGTGGCCATGGAATGGGAGGGAGTAGACAACCGGTGCTAGTACATGGGCTGAGAAACAGCTAGATTATGATTGTCCTGGACACTACTCACCTCAGAAGAAGACGGACTTAAACAAAACTGTTTGACAATTAAAATAAAACAAAAAGAATAACAGAAAGAAGAAAACTAGCATGCAGACAAGGATGAAAAGGGAAAACTGAGTATATTTAAAAGAACTCAGGTAGCACAATGGCTAAAGGCTGGGCTGTAAACTGCGAGGTGAGCATTTTTAATTTCCTAGTGGTTCCAGGGAAAGATTCAGCCATCGTCTGCGGTGAGGACTACAGCCCAGTAAGCGCCACGGTCTTCTTGAGTGGCAAGGGCGTCCACAGCAAAGAGAAAGGACAATGATTCCAGTTGCCATCACCAATGGCGGGCGAAGACTTTGTGCTGTGATCTTTGAAAAAGTGACACAATTTTTCCATGAGGAATGTAATACAGCAATCAGTTCAGATTTTCAATTTTTATTTTATTTTCTAGGGCTCTAAGCCTTGATCACTAGAGGTGAATGAAATGGTTGGAATCAGGATATGAAGCAGAATACGAAGATTCAGGGGAAATACAGTTTGTTTTGCCTCATTGTAATTTAATGGCCCTGTCATAGAAACAGAATGAAAAGTTGCTTCTTGAAATTACATACCCTTTGAACCCCAACTAGTCAGAGTAACACAGTTCCCTTAGCTTTTAATTTCCTATAAAAACAATTTATCCCTATATTACTTCAAATTATAGGATAGACAAACAAAAGCAGCATAGAATTGTTTACATTCCCGCCAGCATACAGATACCTGAATAAAAATTGATTTTGTAAAATCAGTTGAGAAGAAAATACCCTCGGATCCTGTTAAAGCCAACTCAGAGCTCAACACACTCTGAGGTTGTGAAGGAATCAGGAGATATTTAGAAACCAAAGAAGAAGCTACTATACTTCTAGGGAAAAACTCACAGACTTTGATGGGTGTGAATAATATTTTAGACTCCTTTGGATTACCAATCTCACAATGTGCATAGAATATTTCTTAAATAATTGTGTTACAGTGATATTTACAATATTAGTTTGCAATGAAGACTTAGAATTCCTAACATTTTAAAGATAGCACAAAAATTACAGAACTAGCATTGCATTATTCAGATTAAGCAATTTTTGAAAAGCTAATCGCATGAACATTCATATTCCTTCTTGAAATTATTGAATCTTCATTACCGTTGGAAACAAGATGTGTCTTTATGTACTTCTAAGAAATAATATTATTTAAAATGTGAATTTAACTCTTCTTACCACTTAGATTTTATTTTACGTAGATCGCAAGTGCTCCAAAGTCAGGGAGGTCAAAGGTTTGTACAGGGTTTAGCCTATCCTGTGGAATAGACCCTGCAGGAGACTACGTGTGCTTCAGACAGTTTTTCTCTTTATGTGAGTTCGCAGGATAACTACATTTCCCAACATCCTCTAGAGTTATGGCTGAGACCACAGGACTGGATTCTGGTCAGTGAAATGCAAAAGAATCAATGTCTTTGTGGTCCAGGGAGTGGTGGTATTTAGCTGACTCACACCCGTTTGGTGTAGCTGGTACCTAATTTTGGTTGAATCCAGGGAGCCTGTTGATAAAGTGGCCCTTGTAGTCAGGGTTCTCTCTAAGGATGGGCAGCCACCCAAGCACAAATCACACATTTACTTTCTTCTTTTGTAATGTTCATCTATGCAAAGCTATTCCAAGCACGTCTAGCAATGTTCGTTCGGCTCACAGGGATCTGGGGCTTGACAAAGCCCAATGTAGCCAAGAGGAATTACTGAAAGCTGAATGAAGGTGGAACATGATGGTGGGACGAGAGAAAAGTAAATGGAAATAGAGGAAAGAAGGAGGAGTCACAGGACAATTATATAGGTCTAAATGCAGACATGTGCATATGTAAATAAATTCGTGATGAGAGGGAACTAGATCTATGTACATATATCTATATGTTGAGTATTAAGGTAGCAGACAGACTCAAATACTTCCTCAATGCAACAACACTTTGTTCTAATAACCCAGCATTTTGTGACGCTAACCTGCCTGACACTATTGCTGAAGACAAAATGGGTGCATAAGCAAATGTGGTGCAGAAAGCTGATAGTGACCAGCTATCTAAAGATATAGCATCTGGGGTCTTAAAGGCTTTTAAAGATGAACAAGCAGCCATCTAGCTGAGAAGCAACCAAGACCACATGGGATAAGCACACCAGCTTCTTCTTGATCATGAGGTGTCGATGGGTACCAGGTATCAAAGATCCAGAACAAAAAATCATATGAATGTGAATGCAGGGGAATGCGAAGGGGAGAGCCAAAGCCCATCTGCAGACAATTGGACATCCACCTCGCAGAAGGGTCACAAGGGAGGGAAGAGCAGTATAGCACCGACAAAACATACAACTTTCCTCCAGTTCTTTAATGCTTCCTCTCCTTCCCTATCATGACCCCAATTCTCCCTTGAAAATCCGGTTAGGCCAGAGCATGTCCACTGGTACAGAGAAGATTGGAAAACACAGGGAATCCAGGACAGATGATCCCTCAAGACCAGTAATGAGAGTAATGACAGGATGAGGGGAAGGGGAAGGTGGGGGAGAAAGGGGAAGCAGATCACAATGATTGATCTAGAACCCCCTCCGGGGGACCAACAACAGAAAGCATGTGAAGAAAGACAGTGGTCAGTGTAAGACATGAAAAACTATACTTTATCAATTAGCAAATGTTCATGAGGGAGGAAGGTGGTGGTGGGGGCAGGAAAATCAGCTGATGGCAAGGGCTCAAGTAGGAAAAAATGTTTTGAAAAATGATGATAGTAACATACGGACAAGTGTGCTTGACACAATGAATGTGTGTATGGATTGTGATAAGAGCTGTAAGAGCCCCAATAAAATGATTTTAAAAACACACATTTGATGCAACTATGCTTGCAATATTTATTTATTTATTTGATTAAACATTGTAGTTTTGATGAAATACTACATTTTTATTCTCTTGCATGTGTTACTTCAATAAAAAACACACAAAGTAAAGAAAGAAATTGCCAGACAAACAATTCATTTCAGGTTTGTGTTAGACCTCGAGTGCCCGGGAGATGCGATGAGTGAAGTACACGACTCTGGAAAGTGTTCAAAGGCCGAGAAATACTGTCAGAACAATTGCTGTAAGTTCAGCAGAAGCATCATGGGTTTTTCTAAGGTGAACATAATATGTTCAGAACGAAGAAATCTCCTGTTTCTAATATATTGAACACAATGACTATTGTCTAACTGGCCTACCTCTAAAGGAGTGGGGTCCTAGCCGAAATGAACAGATGGTTCAGGATAAATTACACAACCGGTGATTCTCGGATGAAAGTGAAGATCGCAAGTGTGGGCAGCAATCAAGAAACAATATGGGAAATGCACCTTTTAAAATAACAGTTTGACTTGGGGATCAGGTGTATTTAATTTTTTCATTAATATCTTAAATTTATTTCTCATAACACACTCTAGTTTTGTATTCCACTTTGATTGTTCTTAATTGTTAACTGGATGAAATAATAACTACCTTTTGGTTTACCCTTGTTTTATACTTGAAGCACTCAACAGCACTGTGACTGGTTGTTCAGCTGTGGTTGTGGTTGGGTGCCCTGCAGTTGGTTTCGACTTATAGAAACCCTGTGCGCAACAGAAGGAAAAAAGAAAACTTCCTGGCTATCTACCATTTTTACCAGCCATTGTGCCAACCCATCTTGGCGAAGGTTGTCTTCTTCCCAGCATCTGTACTCGACCAAGCGAGCATGCTGTCCTTCTCAAGGGAATGGTTCCTCCTGTGCACATTTCCCAGGCACACGAATCCAATTCCCAACTGTGATAGGGATTCTGATTGTACTTCTAAGACAGCTATATTTGCTCTGACTGTAGCTGTCCACAATATAGTCAACATTCTTCGTCAACACTATTCACTTAAAGGTGTTCTTCTTTGGTCCTCTTTATTAGTTCATTAGCTACGATTTCATTGATAATATGATGGCTTGGGTCAGTCATAAATTGATCCTTAACATGACATCATCGCCACTCAACACTTGAAGCAGGTGTTTTGCATATTTGCCTAATGCAGTACATTGTTTGATTCCTTTACTGCTACTGTCTTGGACACTGATTATGGAGTTAATTAAAATGAAGTCTTTGAAAGCTTCCATTTTTCCCTATGATAACATGATGTTTCATACTGGTCCAGTTGTGATATTTTTCCTCCTCATGTGGTTATTATCAATTATTCTACCCACAGAAAGACCAAAACTTTATTATCTTTAATATTTATTTAAACCAACAAACAATTATCAGAATCTGTCTAAGAAGGAAAACAAAATCAACACATGGCAATGTTAGGGGGTTTGGCTGCGTGCTCCTTGTAGGCTGGAGATTTACAATACTTAACCTTTCCATCTTCTGCTTCACCCAGCACAATGTTTGCTACATAAAGACTGCTCAGGAAGTGTTTATAAAAATGAAGAGTCACTAAAAGTATGTCTAATGTCTCATTCATGGAACTAAAATAAAACTTTATTATCCACATTTCTATTTTGAATAATGAATTTTACACTATTTTATCAATGGGATTTTATGTGCACCACGCACAGGTTATACTTGTCATGTGCTCTGGCTCTGAGAAAAGGGCGAAGCTCTGTGACAGTCGGCACTCAGCCATCTCCTGACATTCCTCCCGAATTAATACTCGATGGTCTTAGGCTGCCAAAAGGGGTCTGCAGTGTCCTGCCATCCATGGAGTCTGCTTTGAAATGGGTAATTTAAATGAGTTTCATCTGTGGGTTTTGTCTGTTTTAGAATTTAATTAGTGAGTGGATTTAAATGTATTAATTTCATTTCCTAAACTAAATTCTCTCTTTGTTAATTTTCTTCCTTTGGTTTGGAACCCCTGGAAGATGAATTGTGCACCATATTCAAATGGCTCAATGTAAATCAGAACAATGCAACACAAAATGAAATTTGAAAATCTTACCATTCCTCAATGACCCAGACTGTTTACAGAAGATGGAGAAACTATTTTAATTAATGGAAGAATGATTTTGAAAGCCACATACCCTACTTCCTGTGAAAAAACTGACAGCTAGCTTTTAAGGATTTATTTCAAACAAACAAAGCTCATTACAAATGATCACCATTACATAACTGCCATTGTCCCATTTTTAACCATGAGTGTTTTCAGAAAAGCTGGGACCTGCTCGGGTCCACAATTGTGGCCCACTTTGATCCTGCACAGGAAAGCCAGGCCCTCACTGCCTGGAGGGGAGAGTTATCAGGAAGGCTTTCCACACCAGGGCGTGACTGACTGCTAAGCATTCGAACAGCCTGCTGGAAGGGATGTAGACCTGGAAATGCTCTGCTGGGTGCGCTGTGACTTTCAGAAACAAAGCTCCAGGCGTGGCCTCCGTTTGGTTCAAACTACCAAACTTGGGCTAGTTTTCAACCACATAAGTGTTTGTGCCACTCGGGAACTCCTAATGTGTATTTTTATTCCTAAATTATTACTATTTTCATTCCTAATAATTATTATAACTAACAATAATAAAACTGATAACTTGAAGTATCTAATAGTGTCCTTTGGGTACTTGTAGCAACCAGTGAGGAATATATGTGTTTGAACTGTGGTATTGGCTAAGATGGAATATACTGAAATATACAGTGGCAGAGCACTGTACTTTCCACATTCTATAGAACCAACAAATTAGCCTTTGAAAAATATAAGAATTGTATTTAAATGTGAGATTTCAAATAGAGTCTGGTGAGATTTCCACTTTCTAGTTAATTTGGCATGGCATCTAGAAGGGCCAGTTACTGGAAAGGGGTAATGCAGATGAGAGAAACCTTCCATGCGCCTCTCTACAGTGCTTCCCATGCTCAAGATCATGAAGGCAGCAACAGAAGCCAGGCGATTTTACACTCTGTCCTGCAAAAGGTGCCATCATTGACGCCAAGTCATCAGCAATTTACAACACGAATAACTTACACCCCCAACAGCAATCATCTCAATGGCCTTCTGATGGACAAATAACCAGAGGTGATAAGGAGATTGATCACTCATTCCACAAATATTGGGTGAAACCCTCTAAGTTCCAAATACTGTGCAAACTCGCGGAGAGAATGTCTGCCACTACCTGCTGCCATTGGAGGGGGATATAATCACAGAGCACATTGCTTCAGGTGGGACACTTTCCGGGTCTTCTAGAGCTGCTCTTCTGAGATATGGTTCAGAAAGACGTGTACACAGCATTAAAGGATTTTGCAGTTAGACGTTCTGCTCATTGTTCTCATTAATGCACAAATTGGCAAATTCAAATGTAAAAGCTTGATTTGTCCCATATGTAAACAGAACTTTGTCTTTTAAACCAACTGATAAAATCTCACTGAGAACTAGTAGGATGCTTAGGGGAAATGAAGCATGCTACTATAATTTGCCGTACCAGACACCTCCTGTGTATCTTCATCACGTCTAAGATTTCAAAAGAGAAAAAGAAGCATATGCCTTTGACTGACAAACATCTAGTGACATTTCTCAAACTCTGCCAGCATACTACAACCGGTTGTAACCTGACTCTCATTTTCAACCTTACTTCTTGGATGTGGCCAGGTAGCCTTGTCCATGATTGGTTTAGGGGAGTGAGGGTTTTCTTACAAGTTTTAGTATGAAGTTCAACACAGTTTCTTGATTTCTTTTAATTATTTTATTGGGGGCTAATATAATTCTTATCACAATCCATACATCCATCCATTGTGTCAAGCACATTAGTACATTTGCTGCCTTCATCATTCTCAAAACATTTGCTTTCTACTTGAGCCCTTAATATCAGCTCCTCATTTCCCCTTCCCTCCCTGCTCCCCCTTCCCTCATGAACCCTTCATAATTCATAAATTATTATTATTTTGTCATATCTTACACTGTCCGACATCTCCCTTTACCCACTTTTCTGTTGTCCATCCCCCAGGGAGGAGGTTATATGTAGATCCTTGTAATAGGTTCCCCCTTTCTACCCCACCTTCCCTCCACCCTCCAGGTATCGCCACTCTCACCACTGGTCCTGAAGGGATCATCTGTCCTGGATTCCCTGTTTCCAGTTCCTATCTGTACCAGTGTACATCCTCTAGTATAGCCAGATTTGTAAGGTAGAATTGGGATAATGATAGTGGGGGGAGGAAGCATTTAAGAACTAGTGGAAAGTTATATGTTTTCATCATCGTTGCTACCCTGCACCCTGTCTCATCTCCTCCCTGCAATCCTTCTGTAAGGGGGTGTCCAGTTGCCTACAGATGGGCTTTTGGTCTCTACTCTGCACTCACCCTCATTTACAATGATATGACTTTTTATTCTTTGGTACCTGATACCTGATCCCTTCGAAACCTTGTGATCACACAGGCTGGTGTGCTTCTTCCATGTGGGCTTTGTTGCTTCTGAGCTAGATGGCCACTTGCTTATCTTCAAGCCTTTAAGACCCCAGACACTATATCTTTTGATAGCCGGGTACCATCAGCTTTTTTTACCACAATTTTTTACCACATTTGCTTATACACACATTTGTCTTCAGTGATCATATCAGGAAAGTGAGCACCCACTGATCTGATTTTTTTGTTCTTTGATATCTGATACCTGGTCCTTTCTACACCTCGTGGTCACACAGGCTGGTGTGCTTCTTCCATGTTGGCTTTGATGCTTCTGAGCTAGATGGCTGCTGGTTTATCTGCAAGCCTTTAAGACCCCAGACACCTTATATTTGATAGCTGGCCACCATCAGTTTTCCTCCCCACATTTGCTTATGCACACATTTGTCTTCAGCAATCGTGTTGGGAAGGTGTGCATCATGGAATGCGAATTTAATAGAACAACATGTTCTTTCATTGAATAAGTACTTGTATGGAGGTCCAATGCCCATCTGCTGCCTTAATACTAAACCTATAAATATATGGACGTAGATCTATTTCTTGTTTGTCACTTTAAAGGTTGGTCTGCATGTTACTTGTAAATTTCAAGCACAGGATTTGGGGTCAGTGAATCTGCATTTGACACATATTCCACCACTTTCTGGCTTTGTGATGCTGACGAATGCTGTCACTTTTATTCCTTTTCACAGAAACCAAGTGTACAAGAGAATGGAGCATTGTCCGGTCTTGCGCCCTCCTGTGGCTGCAGTCATGGTACTACTTCCTCTCATGGAGGAGCGCTCCATTTCACTGTCCACCACTTTACCCAGCATGCTCTTCTTCTTCAGAGATTGGTAACTAATATAGCCAAAGAACTCGAGACAAAAATCTAACTATTTTCCCTTAGAAGGAGCATTATGTTTGTACTTCTTCTAAGTCAATTTTGGGCAATAGTCAGAAATTAGATGTAGGTTGGGTTGGATTAAATGGGTGTTGGCTCCTCGAGGCCCCAACTGTGCTCCACCTTACAAACTGCTGTTTGAGATGATTGCTCTAGCTACTGTTGTCAACCATCATTTGAGGGTCTTATTCTTTTTTGTTGACCCTCTAATTTACCAGGCATGCTATCCTTCTCCAGGAACTGGTCCCTTCTGAAAATGGGTCCAAATACCAAGACTAAGTCTCACAGTCCTTGCCTCTAAGGAACATTCTGGTTGTACTTCTTCCAGACAGACTTTCGTTCTGTTGGAAGTACATGAGAATTCAATATTCTTCACCCTACCCGACTTTAAATGCATTGATTCTTCCGTATTCATTTTCTACTTTGTGTATGCATATGTTCTGTTCGTACAATACCCCGGTTTGGACCAGGTGCAGTCATCTTTGTTTTTGAAATTTTAAAGAGGTTTCTACAGAAGCTTTGAACAATGCAATTCATTGTTTGATTTCTCAATTGCTGATAAATTAACTTGGTGGCAATGAGTTGGGTTTTTTTGGCTTGCGTTTGTTTTTTGTACTTCCACGAGGATTGATTTTGGATCTATGTAAAATAAACTCCTTAACAATTTCAACATTTTCCCCTTTTATCATGATAGTTCTTAATGCTCCATTTGTGAGGAGTGTTTGTTTTGTTCTGCTTTTAATATTGTGTTGTAATTCTTACTAATGGCTGTGTAGTCTTCCATTTTCATTAGCAAGTACTCAGCCTCTCTCATTTTCAGCAAGCCGTCTTCCTCTGGTCCTTATTCTGAATTCTTCTTCATACGGTCTAACTTCTTGGACATTTGCTCAGCATACAGGTCGAATAAGTATGGGCAAAGATACAACACTGATATACACACCTTTCCTAATTTTCTGCCATGCAATATTTCTTTATTCTATTTGAATAAGTACCACATGAGTTATTTACAGGATACACATGAGCACAATTGATTGTTCTGTGATTTCCACTCTTTTCAATGCTGTATATGATTTGTTATATCCCACAAAGTTTAATGACTTTCATAGTGAATAAAAAAACGGTAAATATCTTTCTAGTAGTCTCTGCTTCATCAAAAGTCATCGTACAACAGAATTGATATCCTTGTTCCAAGTTCTCTTATGAATTGTACATGAATTTCTCGCATTTACCAATGCATTTCCAGCTTTGCCTATTGGTGCAAACATCTCGATTAGCATTCTGCTCATTCCTGGAATCCTATTTTTTGCCATTGACTTCAGAGCAATTTGTATTTCCTCCACCACTACCACTAGTCTTGGTCATATGCTACCTCCTGGATTGCCATCGTTGACCATTTTTGGTAGAGTGTATCTATGTGTCCCTTCCATCGTCCCTGGATACTTCCTGTGAGCTTGCATACTTTGAATATAATCCTTCAAGATTGCAACTTGAGACTTGGATTTTTTTTCCTCTGGTTCTTTTAGTTTAAGAAATGTTGACTGCATTCTCTTTGTTTGGGCTTTCTAACTCCAGAGCTTTAAACATTTCAGTATAATACTTTACTTTGTCTGTTTGAGCTGCCCTTGAAACCCATTGGGTAAGCTCTGGTAACCTACCGGTTACCAGTCACCTTGGGCTGATAACTGTAAGGTCAGCTGTCAGAACCTTCTACTCCCGTAAACATTTGAAATCTCCAATGACACCGAAGGAGTTCTACGCACTCCCAGAGAGCGTGGACTAGATGGCAGTGATTTCTAAGAGAGGTTTTACTTCATCATTTTGTCCTTTTGCTTTAGCTACTTCAAGCTCCAAAACAAGTTTCAAGGTCTTTTGAGACATCCAATTTCATTTTCTCTCTCTCTGTTCTATCATGTGAACAGCCATCCTCACATGTGCGACCCTTGTCACTCCACAGTCACATGGTCTCCGGCCATTATTGTTTCAAGTGTTAAGTAGCTTCTTGAAATGGTCTCCCAATTCAAGTGAGATGTACTTAAGAGCACAGTTTGGTTCTTGTGGACTTTATTTCTTCTACACCAATTTGAACCTGCCTATGAGCAATGGAGTTTCTGTTGTGGTGTTGGCCTCAGACATTGTTCTGAAGACACTGAACTTTCCCATCACCCCTCTACACAGATGCAGTCCATGTGTATAGTTGCCATTTACATGGTTGAAAATATGTATTGTAATGAAGAAGTCTGTGGTCTTGTAAAATTCTATCATGTAATCTGCAGCACTGTTTCTAACACCAAGATGATATCATTCCACATAATGATTCTTATTTGTTTCCAACTTTTGCATCTCAATTACTGGTATTTACCAATGCACCTTTGTTGTATGTTCAGTCAAGTTCAGACTGCAGAAGTTAGTGAAAAATCTTTCACTTGTTCACCTTTGATGTTAGTGGTTGGTGTGTAAATTTGAATAATGCAGCATTAATTGGTGTTTTTATGTGTGTAGATATTATTCTATCACTGACAACATTGTACATCATGAAAGATCTTGAAATAATACTTTTACAAAGAGTTCAATATGATTCTTGTTCAAGCTATCATTCAAGTTTTCGAGTTGTTGTTATTGCTAGACATCTTTCCAGATTTTACCCCAGACAATAGTCTCCTGTTGTGTCCATACCACTGCCGTTGGTCCACGTGTGGGTTCTGCGTGAGCATAATAAAGTATCTTGGCATTCTCATGCTATTCGACTTTATCTTAGATTGTTCAAATGTACATAGTACAATGTCTTTCCATAGTCAATAAAAAACAAGTACACATCTTTTGAGTATGCTCTGCTTTCAGACAAGATTCACAACATAGTAAACATTATATTTTATGTGATCTTAGGTAGGGAATACCAGTCTGTATCTCCACTTGTCTGTCAGTTTGTCATGCTGTGGTGGCTTGTGAGTTGCTGTGATGCTGGAAGCTATCTCCTTGGTATTTCAAGTAGTAGCAGCATCACCCAAAGTGAGTCATTAGAGTTTCCAGACTTAAGAACAAACTACGAGGCAGGAATAAGCTACACTTCTGCGGATTAGCAATGCAAAGTTTTAGGGACAGAATAGAAACATTGTCAGATACTGAAAACTCATGCAAAGCAATAGAACATTGTCAGAGATATACCAGAAGATGAGGCCCTGAGGTCTGAAAGCACTCAAGCTATGACTTTGGAAGAACTACCTGGTCAAATATACAATTGACCACAGTGAATCAGATGGAGTAAAAGCTTATGGACATTAAGTTGCTGAGGAAGCATGGCTCAAAAGGAGGGGAAAAATCAGCTGTAAATATCAATCAACAATTGGAGCTTGAAACGTATAAAGTACGAATCTAGGAAACTTAGAAATTGTCAAAACGAAACGGAAGACACAAAGCTTCATATAGTGGGCATTAGTGAGATGGAATGGATGAGTAGAGTATCGGCTATTTTTGATAGTTTAAAATGAGGAAAGTCATGTGTCAGGGGTGTATTCTTGCACCATACTCATTCAATCTATATGTTGAGCTAATTATCAGAGCAGTTAGATTATATGGCAAAAATGGCATCAGGATTGGAGGAAGGCTTATGAACAGCCTAAGATATGCAGGTGGCATGCCTGTTTCCCAAAGAGAGGAGGACCTGAAGCCCATGCTAATGAAGGTCAAGGATTGCAACCCTCACCGTGGACGCTAACGTGATGGAAAGAAGATGCATATCCTCACCACTGGCCCAGTAGATAACACCGCGATAAATTGAGAAAAGGGAAGTTGTCAAGGATTTCTTCCACAATCGATGTTCATGGAAGCAGCATTCAAGAAATCAAATGAAACATTGCACAAGACCTTTTCCAAGTGTTAAAAAGCAAGGAAGTCACTTTGAGGATTAAGGAGCACTTGATTAAGGAGCCATGGAATTTTCAATTGCCTCATATGCATGTGAAAGTGGGACAGTGAATAAGGAAGACTAAAGATAGTTCACTTTGAACTAAGGTATAAGTGACGGCAATTGACAGTGTGGGCTGCTGAAAGAGCGGATAGCCTTAGAGGCAAGGATCGCGAGACTTCATCTCAAGTCCTTTGGACAGATTCTCAGGAGAGAGCAAGCCTGGAGAAGTACATCATTATTGGAAAAGTGGGGGACTGCAAAATAGGGGAAGATCCTCATCAAGATAGATTGACCCAGGGGCGGCAACACAGGGCTGAAATATAAGAACAATTGGGAGGATGGTGCAGGGCAGAGCAATGTTTCATTCTGTTGTACCTAAGTCACTGTGGGCAGTAACCGAACTGAAAGCACCTAACAGCATACATCTACAACATGCGCATAAAATTGTGGCAATAAAGATAAATGTTGAATAGATAAACTGGCAGCATAAATATTGCTGTTGGACAAAAGCTAGTATTCTTTGCTAATAATGTTTCCCATTAAGCATTAATTTTATGAATCTATATCTTACCTATAAAGTAAATCACCACAATTCTTACAAACATGTAGAACCCCTGTAGAGAAACTCAAATCGGTAGCACAATAATGAAAATGGTCCCGTGAGCCTTATCTCTAAACGGCAGCAGCCCTCTACTCACACCCATCAAGCAGATGGTGAACGAGTTGCTGATTTCCTGAATGCTGACAGCAGCACCCTAATGCATCCGGACCCTTTCGGTTGGTTGCCGTAGCTATATTTTACATATGCAGACATGAGTGATAAGGAGTGGATGTTTGGAGACTTTAGTTTATTAGGTTTCCATGATTTTAGAGAAAGAGAAATCACTGGGAAGTCCGAAAGTCTTCTGAACCGTTCCAGTTCTGCCTCCAAGAGACCAAGCTCATTCTTTGCAAGGACTTTGATGCACCGTTTATAAAACAGGGTCCATAATTCTGACCTTAACAGGTGTGATAGCATGGGTGACACAACCCTTTCCAAAGGAAGCATCTCCTACGTCACCTCAAGGAATCATTGGATCTCAGAATCACCAAATTTCTGGCTTGGCAGTGGGAACTGTCACGCCTGCTTTCTAGGTTTCAGCCCAACTCAGGCTGATCTGGGGCCAGGAAGTTATCAGGCTTTTTTTCTTGTTATTGCTTTGTTTTTTGTTTTGTTTTTTGTATTAGGCTAGCAGAGAAGAAAAAGAATGACTGAGTTTCCCATTGTAAATTTTCAGGAAAAAAACTGTATAACCTTCATTGTATCTTTGCCCACAGTGCTACAAACACACAGAGTTCTCTGCTGTTCCAAGTAGGAACTTTAGAGAAAAATAAGTAACACAGTACATTTGTATTCTGTTCTACAGCTGTATTTTCAAATTTCGACACTTGGAAAGAAATGTAATGTTATACTTTTACCCTCTTTAGAAGTTTTATTGTCTTGTTAAAGAATTACTCTGCTATACCAGGTAGACCAACATTAATCTTAATCAGAGCTCGAATGCTGGCTTTGCTGATACTTAATAGAATAGAACAGGAGATAAAGTTTACACTGATTTTATAGTCTATACAGTCTTTTAAGTAAATCTCTTCCAGATCTTTGAATAACTCCACTAATATCCTTAAAACACACAGAATTCAATGCTTTATGCCTAAACAAAAAAAAAGTGAAACATTGTCACAGTTCTATAACCCACTTAGATTTATCTCCTGTAACACAACATTTTGAATGAATACATAGATAGATAGGAAACTTCTTGGTATAGAACTTCATAGTCTTTGACACTGTTACCCAGTGACTGGGTGGGAGCATGCAAATAAGGCAGAGAGGACCCTCAGGAATTGGTCAATTTCACCAAAAGAGTAATCTAAGAAGCAAGAACCAGAGGAAATGCTACAATCACCAAGAAAGCTGCCAGCAGAGTTGGTGAGCGAGCGATCCCAACCTTGTACGGCAGAAGCAGGAGAGGCCCTGTCACACGGGGACAGAGCGGAGTAGTCATACCAAGATCAAGAGCCAGACCTGCAGGCATCCCAGTTCATGAGACAAAGCAGAGGGTGAGAGACTTTGAGGGCCGGAGAGACGTTGGATGAGAGTTTGAGGGCCAGAGAGACACTACTATTTTTTTGTTTTTTCAGGTTTTGTTGGTTTTTTTATCCTGACCCGTGGTGACCTGTTAACTTCTCTAACAGATCTTGCTAACAGTGTGGGCTGTGAGTCTGTGTAGCCATTTCAGTGGATCAAGGAGCCCAACAGAGAAGCAGACTGCTGTGACGACACGGTTAATACCAACAGGACAAGGAAGGGCGGAGGCTGGGGGCCTATTTGAGTTCTTCCTCTAAGAGTGCCCATGGGCTGGGAGGGAGTGGGATTCGCCCCCAACTAGAGCCACAAGGGGTCCGAAATCACCCCACGCCATTTTGTCAAGAGACAGGATGTTGTTCCAGCTTGGTTCAGACACCGCAAGGCCCAGTGGCACTGTCAGGAAGACTGGATTTCTGACTCAAGAGTCAGCAGTTCAAACCCACCAGCTGCTCCACAGGAGTAAGGACGCACCAGTAAAGATTTGCAAAGCCTTGGGACTTTGCATGGTGTCCTATGAATCAGAATCGACCTGAGAACAGCAGGTTGCAGTCTAAGGACACATTGCTGAGGTAAGTAATGGTTTAGAATTAGTGATGGAAGAAGAAAAAGGTGGACCAATTTTCCAATGCCTAAGCCTATACACAAAGTGATTCATTAATTTTGTGTGTAAAAATGTCTGCTGGGTCTTATTAAGATGCATTCTATTGACTCAGATCTCCATTATATAATGAAAATGGGGAAGAGTCTTTAATTCCGATGTTTTACCAGCATCTCATGTGATTCAGTATATTCAGAGATTTCAGAAGTTTATTGAAACATGAGTAAAAGTATAATGAAACTTTCCATGAACGTCTCTAAGCCCTGTCCTATAGTCCATGGGCTGTGCTTCAGGAGGCATCGTTACATAAATAAATATGCAATGCTGGCCTCCCTGTAAGCCAATCCCGATAGAGACAAGGATTCTAGGGGCACTTACTGCCCAATGCCGACAATTAGTAATTTTATAGACCTTAGAGGTTCATAAGTGATCACATTCCCATTTCTGGTCCAATTCTTTTCCCATTCCTCCAGTACTACATTGAAAAGGAATTAACCAACACAAACCCCATTGCTAGGAAGTGTGTTTAAACGTGAGAGGAGAGTGGTGGGCAAGACACAGGAAAGAAGATGAGAGGATGGGACACGCAAGGATAATAAGGAATGATGAAATTAAAATAAAGACTTAAATCAATCCTGAAATAAGATGAAAAATGTAGTTATCCCCACCCAGCATTTTGACATAATTATGTCATCTATGATGCAATTAAAATAAGAAAGAACCAAAACTCCTAGAAGCCAGTGAGTGTTATTTTTTAAGCCTCTTTTCAGAGCCATGATGGATTCGTGGACCACCAGGGAATCAGAATAATTGTTTTAGATACAATTTACGTATGATCAATAATATTATGCTCAACTGTATTATGCAAACCAATATTAAATTATGTATGTGCACCTTATCATTACTACACACACCAGGAGACAGGTGGCTAACTGTGGCTAACTGCAGCAACATCACAATGTTTCAAAATCAAAAGGTAATTTCAACTCACTCAAAGAAACAAGATAGAGTAGCTCAAACGGGGCCAACTTACAGAGCCAGAAGATCTTTCTTACAAATATATCATATGTACTCAAGTATAAACCAACCCAAATATCAGCAGAACCACCTCATTTGACCACAAAAACTGCATTAAAAATGTGCTGAAAAATTCAGCTTATACACGAGTATATAGGGTAAGTTCTTGTAACTAACCGAAAGGAATTCAAAAGAATAGTTTGGTGCTGTCAATAGATTGAGAAAAAGCTTGAGAAAGGTTCACACAAAATAATGACAAACACACAAAAAAATACTTCAAAAGGATTCAGGAATACACTCCACGACTGACAGATAATAAATGACAAATGAAAATTTAGAAACAACACAAAAACAGTAAGTAGAAATCCAGAAGATCAAGACGAGGGGTTTGCAGGGAAAGAGCCAAGGAGTAGAACAGAATGGGGAGAGGTTAGGTCACTGAGTTTAAAGGTGAATCTCTCGATGCAAACTGGGTAGAGGAACAAACATTGGAAGGAATTATTCACGCTCTCCCCTAAAAATATTATAAGAATTATGAAATACACATTAATGTATCTAAATCACTTACATATGATCAGAATTCCTGATCATAAAATTCCAAGAAGAATAAAAAAGCACCATAAATATTCTAAAAGAGGTGTCCTAAGAAGACATGCATTGAAGAAGCGAAATCAACCCCAAGCAGGATGGATCTTACAAGGAAATCAATATGACTTTCTAAAATAAAACATAACTGAAGAATCCTGAGAGTAGCTTGTGAAAAATGGAAAGCTCCCTACAACAGGAACCAGTGAACTGAGCTCTGGTTTCTTGGTTGAAATTGCATAGGCATGGAGGCTACCACATGTAACACTGAAATAAAAACATTGCCGCCCAAGAGTCACACTTGAGCAAAAATGTCCCAATGATACTACAATGAAAGGAGGGCATTTCCAGGTGAACATGAAAGAATTTGCAGAACTATACAAACCTTACAAGAAATACCTAGGGGAGTTTTTCAGACAGTGTAGCAACAACAGTGGACAACATGAGAGTAACATGCATGCTAACTCCACCAAAATCAGCCCAGTTACAACAATATCAAAAGAAAAGCATGGAACCAGAAATCACGTTTTGGGATGAAGACAAATGCAGACTAACAAGAGGGACTAATGTAGTTAAAAACTTTCAAATGGAGAGGAAGTCAAGGAGATTTCAAGATAGAACAGACTGCTTTAAACTTGAGAAGAGATTATAAATTACAGGATAAATTCAAAGAAAATGACTAAACATCTTCAAAATTAGAGAGAAAATTAAAGACATTAAACAATTAAACAACAGAAATGAAGAAAACCCATGAACAAAATGAACTCAGAACAGAAAATCATGTGGACTAAAAAAAGCAGCAACACCATGAAAACACACAAAGCACAATGCCCACACCTTGTTCACACCAATGAATTAGTACATGTAAATGTAATAATCAAAATGTAAATGAATTAAAGACACCAGACAAGATTTGAAGTATAGCAGAATCAATTAAAAAGGACCAATCAATATAGTGTCTACAAGATACACACCTTAGACACATGACAAAAATATAATAAAAAACTCAAAGGAGGGAAAATAAATCAAGTTAATAGCAGTCCAAAAAAGCAGGAGTGACCATTTAGTTTATAATGAAGTCGACACTAAGACAAAATCCAGCATAATAGGCAAAGAAGGGTGTTATATGATGACTAGAGTGTCAATTAAAGAAGAGGATGTAGTTATTACAAATATCTATGCACCCAATGAAAACCAAAACCAACTCACTGAGATGGAGTCAATGCTGACTCATCCCCACCCCCTTTGGGTTTCTGGGACTGCATCTGTTAACAATAGTAGACAATGTGTCTTTCTCTCTGGATCACCTCTCAAGAGAGAAAGACACAACTCTACAATAATGTAGGCGATGTTAGTACACCACTTTTAATGAAAGGTAGAACAACTAGAAAGACATTTCACGATGACACAGGAGAAGTGTGCAACATAGCCACTGGACTTCATGACGTGTACAAAGGACATGAACAGACCATTCACCATAAAGGATATACAGGTGGCTGTGGTAGAACTTTATAAATTGGTATCAGACATATGGGCTAATATCAGACTTATGGACCTGATCTGGACTGGGATGGGATGTTTTCTCAATATTCATTTGCTCTTGTATATAAAGCTCTCTCTTATACCCATATCGGTGTCTATGAATTTGTTTCTCTAGTCAACCCTGGCTAACACAGTGACAAACAAACTTGAAGAAATGCTAGTGATAATTACTTTTGAGATGCAAATGAGAAGAAACTAATGAGCTGTTACTTCACCCAGCCTTAATAACAAAGTTCAATAAAACAGAAAATAGCATATGCTGGCAAGAGTTTGGAGAAGGTAGAATCCCGCTACCACGTTAGTTGAGCTCTATGTGGGTGGAGCAACAATGGAAAACAGCATGGTGATTCTGAAAAAGACTTTGAATAGAAATATCTTGTCACTCTGAAATCCTTCTACTTGACATAGATCCTAAAGAAATGAGTCATAACTGAATAACTATATACACACTCATACTCTTTGAGTTTATTCAAAATAGCAAGAAAGTGGAAACAACCTTAATGCCGATCTGTATAAAATGATAAACTTGATACATACACACAACAGAATATGACATAGCCTTAAAGAATAACGATGTATCTGTGAAAAATGTCAGGCTATAGATAAATCTGGAGGGCATTGTGCTGAGTGAAATTAGTCACAAAAGGATAAATATTGCATGAAGTCAAGATGATCAAAAGTCAAAGAAAGGTTTTCACACTAAAATAATCATTTCCTTTATTGTTACCAGTAATGGCGAGGAGAGGAATTCACTGAGTCTAGGATAAACAGGTGTTAATCTGGGGGCAGTGGAAGGTAACATACTAATGACGTATGAGACAGAACCCCTGGGGTGTGTGTGTGGGGGGGGTGGAAAGCCAGAGGTAAAGTCATCCAAGCAAAATGCTGTTATACACACCACACTGCAACAGGCAGTAGTGGTGATCTATGATGCTTGCATGGTCATGCAGACAGAACAGATGTGGGAGGGAAAGTGGGAATATACATATACATACGGACGGATGAATATGCATATGGATATTTACCTGAGTATTTACCTCTGCTGAAATATATAAATATATCCACCAATGTAGTGGGGGCAAACTTGTGAAAACTTCTTCAGACAACCAAACACCACGAGGGAACGATTTGCTGGCTTTGAGAGCTCATGACCGTAGTCTCAGCGGCAGTTGGCACAGCTCACTCATAGACACTGTGTTACATGCCATGGGGTGCACTCACTGTGGTCCAAACACTTGTGAGCACTTGCTACACTGCAAGTCTTGATCTCGCCCTGTCCAGAGTAAACAAGAGTGACGCAAATCAAAGGCACGTGGAATCCTTTGCTGCAATGAACTGCTGGGCAAGACAACCTCAGTCTTCACAAACCTGAGACTAGACATAGTAGACGGTACTCAGCTACTACTGCTGGCTGGCCTGAAGAGGACCGCGCTCAGAAGTGCTGGATCACGTGGGGTAAATATGGAACCGAACTCGGAGTCATCAATTAGGCCCAGCAGCTTACTGGTCAGAGACAACCGGAATCGCTGGTCCTATGGGCCTTAATCCCCCTTCATGTCTGGAACTGAATTCATCCCATTTGGAATAATAACCAGTTAAGATCAAAAGGGCTGTATTTGCCATGGGCAAACTTCCCAGGCTTAGCAAGGTAGGAATGGACACAAGAACCACCCGGAGGAAGAGAGTGGGGTAAAAGATGGACATGGAGGCGCTGCAATGGGTGAGTTCTGAAAGATAAAATTGATGATCTGCTCTTTAAGCTTTCACTAAGTCGAATAAAAAAAATTAAGAGGAAGGGACATTCTGGTGCTAGATCCCTGGCTGTGTGTTCTTACTCAGGTTTGCCTCAGCATCCTTGATTGCCAAGGTTGAAGCAACATCACAAATCTAAAGTTCTTAAATCTCTCTAGTGTGAATCCTTCCTTTCTGTTCATTATGTTATTTATATACTTTTTAAAAGCCTAATGTTCTACTTGGTTTTACCTTTCCATACACTTTGTCCAATGGAAGGGGGGCCATATTTCTTTCCTATCCAGCTCTCAGCTTCTTCCTCCATATTTGGTAAGAAAGAGCATTTCAATAGTGAGCTCTATACAAATGGTGTGTAATATGATGTCCTTCCCACTACATAAAAACAAATGTCGAAATACATGCTGTCCAAGATCCATATGATAGGAGAAATAAACCAAGAATTGAGCACCAACAATTAAAGGCTTTCCCTCAAAATGCCCCATGCCACTCTATTCATCTCTCACTGGACAAAGAACCAGGCACTTGGGTGGGCTCACTTTAAGGGGAATGCCTCATGTCTTTCCAACACTATCATTTGTCTTTCTCCTGCAGAGCAGCAGGTGGCTTCGAACAACTGGTTTGTGGTTAGTAGCCATGTAACCACGTAACCATGAAGCTATCAGGGTTTCTTTCAGAAGTACCTCACAAGGCTTCTAAAGCTATTTTTGTTATAGCAAAAAGAACACTGCCATGTATCTATTCTGTGGAACAACTAGGGATGGAAATGCTGACTGAACCACTACACCCCAGACCCCCCTTTTTTTAAATTTCTACTGTGTTTTAGAGGATTGCTATGAATCTGAGCGGACTGGATAGCAGTGTTCATGTGTGTTTTGTTTTTCAACGGGATTAAAGGATATGCACATTTGGTGGTGGTGGTGGTTGTCTGGAATCTATTCCAATTTAAGGCAACCCTATGGCACAGAGTAGTCCCCCTAAAAGGGTTTGGTTTGGGGGTGGGGGGATGTCCTATGAAAGTAGTCTTTACAGGAGCAGAACCCTGGGCAGGTCTGAGCCTTTCTGCTAACAGATACTGGTTATGATATCAGGACTCCTTAAGCCAATTCTCTATCTCCCAGTAGACAAAAACTGGACACTGATAAATAGTCACTATGCCTTCCTCCAGGCTATTTGGCACAATCATTGATTAGCACTATCTTGTCATATATGACATTACATTATAATGCATTTCAAATCAAAGCAATCATATGTTCCATCTTTCTGGTCTAGAAGACACAACAATCTTTATGCTTCCACTTAGCCAAAGCTAAAGATCAATTTAAATGTCCTTATTGCTATTTGAATATTTAGGTGTATTTCAGAAGCAATTGATTAGTCAAGTAATTAGTTTGCCTGAAGAAATCGCAGCTTTCTACTTAGTCATCCTCAATGGAATGCCTTCCAACTCCCATAAGACCATGACATTTTCCTTCAAAGAACATTCATTCATTTATTTGTGGAACAAGTATTTCCTGAGCAGTCATTTAGTGATAGGCACTAGCCTGCTAAGAGGGATACAAAGAAGAAAATAGCCTTTGTCCTAAAGGAATTTATAATCAAAACATAATAGATAAACATGTAATTAACTGATTATCCATAACATTTACATATTACACAGATGTGCAGGGCATGTTGATCTCTTTCTTGGGGAACTAAAGAAAATTCTTTTAAACAGCAAGTGCGAATATGTGGAAGAAAGGCATGAATGACCTTGAACTGAGAATGTACAATATAACATAACAATGGTAAGTGACTTAGATAAAGTTTTCCAGAACATAAATCTGGGAAAATAAAACTGTGCATGTTGGTAAGTTCTTGGGGAGTTCCCCAGGCTCATCTATGAGGAATAAAGAAAGTAGAATTGGTCAACAGGAAGATACAACCTTCAATGTAGTGACAAGAAAAGTCAATTCAAATGGGAAGCTTTAACTCTGGGGCATTTTTCAAGCTAATCTTGCCTTGGATCAAGGGAGCTAGTATTTCATGTCCTCACAATGAGCTACTATAGAGTGTAGACTCCCTGCCTTATCACAATCTAGATTGTTGCTATCGAGTGAAATATATTCTTCGAAAACTTTTGCTAAAGTGCTAACTATGAATGTGATGCTATTTGACAATAGAGCTTTTCTTGTGTCATGTTATTGGGGTCAGACTAGAGCTGAATGGGCTCTACTTAATCATTTCTGAATGTTCTCTATACAAAGAGGAAGCCGATAAGGACACACACACACACACACACACACACACACACACACAACCAGGCATGGGGGAGACAACAGAGGCAGTTGCATTTACAGACCAAACTCAGAAGCTTAGAGGATTGCCAGAGTTTCTAGAAGCTGGAATCAATTAGGAAGGGCACACACACACACACACACACACAATTTTGGAGCTCTTTAGGCCTAGTGTATTAAGTGTTGGGTTGCTCACCACAAGATCAGCAGTTCAAAACAGCCAGCCCGTCTACAGGAGAAATATGAGACGTTCTAGGCTCATGAACACTCACAGTTTCAGAAACCCACAGAGACCTTTCTACTCTGCGATGGACTCACTGTGAGTCTGTGTCCACTTGATGGAAGTGTGTTTCAGTCCGAGGTCTCAGAACCGTGGGAAAATGGAGTATTTATGTTTAAATGCGCGTGTGGTCTTGTTTGTCATAGTAGCGCTGGACATGGAGTTAGCTGAAAGCTCTAAGCCACTGGTTGGTGCATCCGTTGAGAAAATGACCAGTTCAAACTCCCTTATATTAATAATAGTTAGCAATAAACAGAAATAGTATTGATATTTACGTAGATATGACAGAAATAAAATTGTAAAAGTTATCAGGAGTCAGATTAAAAAATGACATCACTGTGCACCAGATCATGAGAACAATGTAAGTCACAAAACATTTCAGTTTTTTAAAAAGCAAACAAAGCAACAAAAAATTATATTAATAATTGTATTTTAGAATCACTGTAAAGATTTTTAGAAGTCGTTTCTGGAAACTCTGGTAAAACTTGAGAGAAAAGTCCTAAAGTAAGAGATTAGCAGTTATAGTGAAGAGGGGCAAGGGGCATGGAGTTATTTAGAAAATAAAAAGGAAACAAAAAACAAGTGGCTGATTGTATACAATTACTGAAGGAGAGCAACAGGGTTAAGGAAACTGGTAAACAAAGAAATCAATAGCTTATAAGGTGACCACACCTCTAACTTCCACAGAAGGGCCAGTCTGCAGACAGCAGGGTCCATGAGGCACCTGATGCCTGCCTCGCCCAGTGTCAGGAGCATGAGGACTAGACCTGGGCAGAAAGCAGAGAAGTCTTCCTTATGGCTTTGCCTCCATAATTCATGTGTGGCCAGAAAATGGGAACTTGGTGAGTAAATTCCACACTTATTCAAGATTCAAAGCAAAACACAACTCAAACTCAGTGCCACTGAGTGGGTTCCCACAGAGCAGAGTGAACTCTCCCGGGAGGTTTCTGACACTGTTCTTTTACAGGAGTCGAAATCCTCATCTTTTTCTGGAGGAGCAGCTGGTGGTTTTGAATTGCAGACACTAGTTTAACCCACTAAACAAAATTAAAATGCTTACCAATTCAGGGTAGGTGAATATATTTGGCAACCTGTTCACATGTCCTTATATTTATTGTATTAGTGTCTCCTAGTAATAGATGCTCAACACTACAACACTCCTGCTTGGGGTTATTTAGTGGTGCACAGAGCATCTGAAGAACTGGGGAGGAAAGATGTGCAATTAATTTATAGGGTATTAGTTCTCCCGACTAATTAAAACCAAGTGAAAATAGGTATTTGACCAGAAACCTCATATTAAACAATTTTCAACCTTATAGAGACAGTTGGGAAAACTCACAAAAGGTATCCAAAACTTTCCTTCTTTTGTGATATAATCCCTTCTTACCATCACATTGAAAAATAATTTTATTGCCATATAATTCACATATTATGCCATATAATAAATAGGTCAATCATATTATGAAGAGTGTGCAATCATCACTACAATACATTTCTGAACTTTTTTCTTCCTCAAACTGGTTATTCTTAACTCCCCCATTTCCTCCCAACTTCCCCTGTCATAGTGTTAGGTACAACTTACCTAGCCTGTATTTCCTATACAGAAAATCATAAAAACGAAAATGGGAAGAAAAAAGTAACAATGACAAAACAGAGAAAAGGTGGATTGAAAAACAGCAGAATATATTTAAAACTAAACGATTATAAATCGGGTCCAACAAGAGATCTGATGGTACTGTGCTACACGTTAAACAAATAGCATCTGTCAGAATGAATGCCTTTACACTCCTTGTCAGATAGCAAGATTATTTGCCTCTCTGGGTGATGGTCAGAGGAATCACCTCAGCGTTATCCATGCGAGGACCCTTCGTGTGGATGCCGGCTTCCACTGGTGTTCAGAAGGTAAGCTCCTAAAGCATTGCCTCCTCCTGATTTAGATGTTATTGTTGCAATCTTTAGACCGCAGTGTGATCCTTCATGTGGACCTAGTGGAAGCCTCACTTAGCTTGCTCCTTGTGCTCCCCACCTGTCTCCTCGCACCCCGAGTTCTATATCAGTATTGTTATGCTTCCTCCCCACCCCTGAATGGGAGGTTGCTCCACCGTTTTACTCACCAACACAAAATTGTTGCCTTATCTGACATACATGCCCCTCTCCCCTCATCTTGCCTGATTTTATTTTTAGTCTATTTTTGACTTTGAAATTTGAGCTACGTCTCCTTTAGACAGCAGGTGGATGGGTCTTATTCTCTAGTCTCATCTGCTGCTCTCTGGCTATTGATTGGTGCATTTAATTCACTGACATTTGGCGTCATTGTTGGCATCTGTGACTTTGTTGATGTCATTTTACTGTGTTAGTATTTGGTTTCCTTTGTTTGTTTGTTTGTTTGTTTTTTGGTATTATTGGTGTCTTTGTTCTGTTCCTACTTTTTTTGACTGCTTGTTTCATCGTATTGGTTTCAGGGTATTGGTGTGGGCTGTGTGATGCTTTCAGGTTTGTCTGTTCTTGTTGTGTCTCTGCCCATATTGATCCATTTAATATTGTTTTTAATGCTGATATTAATTTTTTATGAAATCATTTCATTTTTCCTTGCCTTGAAATACCTTTCTCTCTCCCTTGTATTTGAGGGATAACTTTGCTAGATATAAATTCTTCATTGGCAGTTTTTTTTCTTCCCAGATTTTTATATGTGTCACTCCATTATCTTCTCCTCGAGGAGCCCTGTTGGCGCAGTGGTTAAGCATTGGGATATGATCTGCATGGTCAGCAGTTCAAAACCATCAGCAGCTCCATGGGAGAAAGGCTGGGCTTTCTACTCACATAAACAGTCTCAGTCACCCACGAGAGGGCTCACTGTGTGTTGGTGTTGGCTGGGTAGCAGGGAGTATTGTCTTCTTGCCCTTGCATAATTTCTACTGAGAAATCTGAGCTTATCCGTATTGCTTTCCTTTGTAGATGATTCTCTTTCCTCTTGTGTTCTTCAGGATTCTCTCCGTTTCCTTGAATTTGAGAGTTTCACTATGGTGGAGTTCTCTCATGCCTTGAGAAGCCCTAGCATTGTGGTGGTTACCTTTTGGCTGCTAACTGTATGGTCAGCAGTTTGAAACCACCAGCTTCCTCACAGGAGAAAGATGCTGCTTTTAGCTCCCATACAGAGGTGTGCCTTGGAAACCCATGAGGGCAGTTCTACCCTCTCCTGTAGGATCACTCTGAGAGCAGGGATCTTGACTCTGGTGTGTGCTCCTCCTCTGAGACATTGATGGAACGTTCTTCCATGATTTCTCATACTTCGCTTTCTGTCATTCATTTATTTATTTGGGTCTTCTTATTCTGGGATACCAAAGACAGGGTCTCTTGACAGTGTCTGACATTCTCTGCAGGGTTTGTTCTAATCCTTTTACTTTTGAATGGTTTCTCTCATTGTTTGTAGTTAGAATGCTTGTTTTCAAGCCCACTGGTTTACTTTTCTCTTTCTTCCATCCTACTCCTGCTGCCTCATCTTGTTGTCCCACTGTTTACTCCCTGTGAATCATTTTGTTTTGAGGATTTTCATTCTTTATTTTCTTCGGTTCTTCTCATGAGTGCTCCCCACATCTCTTGAAGTGACTTAAAGGACATTCCTCTGAATTGTGTTTCTGGTTGTTCCAGAGCCTCTTTGTCAAAGTACTCTATTTGGTTTGGGTTAGTTTCAGTTTGTGTTTGTTTTTCGTTAATCTTCAGGATTTACTGTGGTTGACTGCTTGGTGTTTTTATTGTGTCTGCATATGAGCCATGTTAGGGAGGTCCCTGGAGGAGAAAATAGCAATGCAGAAAGAAAAAAAATGACTAAAGTAGTGTAGCTTGTGCACTGAGAAGGCCTACATAAAGCTGTCCACCTGGTCTGCTGTTCTTAAAGGGCGCCCAAAGGTCAGAAAGGTGAACAATACATCTGGCTGGTTTGGCTCAGAGGCTGGGAAATACCAACCAGTGCTGGAGAGGAGTGGGGCACCAAGAACTCGCTATGGCAGTGGGCAGTGGGCAGCGGTCAAGAGGAGGCTCTCAGCAGGCACTGCTGCTCTCCCACACTGAAGCTGGAGTTGGGTTTTCACTGCCAAGAAGCGTGCACTAGCACTCTTAGTGGAGCCTCTCACTAGCAGAGGAGGTCTTCCCACGCTTGCTATCTGGCAGTCATAGTCCCTGTCTCCAGAAAAGGAGACCTCCAACACGTGTTAAAAATGCTCCTGCGTCCAGGAGCATGGAACACCTATCCTACAACGCACAGGCCCACCAACTCTTCATGTGCTACCAGAAAATTTGTTTTATTTTATCACTATCATTATATTATATTAAAATGTTTATTATGTATTATATGATATATTATTATATTTATTATATTCTAAGTCTATACCACAATTGGACACAGAACTGGACTAATTATTTGAATTTTAAATGTATTTATTCCTAAAATAAAACAATTTCTTGAACTATGACTATAATGTAAGCTTAATGAGGGCAGGAATGTTTCTTTTCTTTCTTGTATTCATTGACAGACCTTCAGTGCTTAGAACAGTGCTGACATCAAATACGTACTCAATAAATGTCTATTGAATTAAATAAAGAGTAGATGGATTCCTGTTTAAACAGAGAGAAAGATTATGCAAGATTTTGGAAGTGCAGAGGAACTGTCCCTTGGCTTTATGTATGGTCACATGATTCCCAGGGGGTGCAATGGTCTTCTTTATAGCATGCAGGAAGCTACTGCACATGACTCATGGACTCCTTTCAATTATATTGACTATGGTCACAGTAAGGTTAATTACTACAAAACAGATGTTCTTCCTGGATTTATACAAGCAAATGATACTCCTAGAAGTGTGTCTCTAAGAAAATCAAATATCTTTTGATGACCCTGAATATTCCCCAACCCTCTAACATGTACAGAAATTTATCCTAAAATTGAATATGATTAATAAAATCTCTTTACTCTCCTGAGATTAATAAAATATCTCTTCAAAAATATTATGTTTTTTGAAGGTAGTTTAGATGTAGCATGGGTAAAACAAAAATTGCTTAGTGAATTGCCGGTATTTAAGGAATGAAGATAGATTGAACTGGTGTATTAATGATGGATAAAAGGTTACATAAGGTAAGGTTTAGGATAACTTCAATTTGCCTTTAGGCAGGTGTGCTTCTGATGAAAACATGAGCTGTCATTTTATTTGTATTTTACTGTATCTCCTATTTGTAAAGGAAAATTATACAATGCTTTTATAGGGAAAATTTTCTAATGTCAGCTTTTCATCCAACCGATCTTTATAAAGTGAGATTTTTCCAAGCTCTATATTAGAGGCTTGAGGAAGTAAGATTATATCAATGATTAAGCCATAGTTATGAAATCATAAAGTAATTTAAAAGTACATTAAGTTAGTGTCTTTATTTGTATTCCTAGACCCTTTACAACTAATTTTAGTTATCTGATAAATCAAATTCAGCTGTGATCTTTTTGCATACCAAAGCTGGATGGTTGTTGTCATATACCATCAAGCTTGCTCTGACCTAAAGCAGGTATAACACCATGGAAGTAAGCATTGCTCGGCCATGTACTCTCTTTAAATCCCTGACTGCGTGAGCTCGTGTTACAGCCACCGTGTCAATCCATCTCATGGAAGCATTAGTCTTTCTCTAGTGGGCTGGCCTTCACCTTTACCAAGCATCAGACAAACTTCTCCAAGGACTGTGCCCCTTGAAAACATGCCCAAAGTACGTGACACAAAGTCTCACAATCCTGACTTTTAAAGATCTGTGTTAGCTATAAAATGTCATGGAGCATTCTGACTGTATGTCTTCCAAAAATATTAATTTATTCTTCCAATAATACATCATCTCTTCAATATTCTTCACCAACCCATAATTCAAGTGCATCAATACTTCTTCAGTCATATTATTCGTTGTCTAGCTTCCTTCCCTTATAAATGAGGCGATTGAAAATACCATGGCTTTGGTCAGGTGCACCTTAGTCATCAAAGTGGCATTTTTATTCTTCATTTTTTAAAGTGGTTTGTGCAGCAGATAGACCCAATGCAATCCTTCATTTGATTTCTGGACTTCTCCTTGCATAGGTGTTAACTATGAAATCCTTGACAACTCAAATCTTTTCTTCCATTAGGAGACCGTTTATTGATATCATTGTAAGGATTTTTTATGTTAATATGCAATCTATATTTCAGACTATAGTTTTTGATCTTCATTGATAAGTGCTTCAAGTCCTATTTCCTTTCAACAAATAAGGTCATGTCAACTTCAAATAACAAGTTGTTAATAAGGTATCATTCAATTCTGATGCTTTGTTTTTATTTTTTTTCCACATAGTCTAGATTCTTGAATTATTTGCTCACAATACAAATTGAACCAATGTGGTAAAAAGATATAACACTGACCTACACTCTTCCTGATTTTAAAGCACTCGGGATTCCCTGTTCTTGAATGACTGCTTCTTGGTCACATACAGATTCTCCATGAGAACAAGCAAGAGCTCTATGATTCCCATTCTTCCCTGTCGTCCTGCTGTTGTTTCTAGGTGCCACTGGGTTGGTTCAGACCATAGTGACCCTGTGTGTTAGTCCAGGTAGACCAGAGAGAAATTGGCATAAACTCATATGTACATAAGAAAGAGTTTTATATAAAGGGTAAGTGTACATTAAGAAAGCATCCCAACCCAGTGCTGCCCAAGCCCATAAGTCCACCATTAGCCCATGTGTCCTACACTGATCTACAAAGTCCTCCTCCATCTCACAAAACACACACAATGACACCAACTGCAGGAGGAAAGCTGAATCAGTGAATGTGTAAGCATCTCAGCGCTGGCAGGGGCCTCCATGCGGCTGCTCCAGCACCTATGGCTGCATCAGAGTAGGTCCATATGACTTCTCCTCAGGGATGTCTTGCAGGAAGTGAGCCTTGCCAGCTGAAACAGGAAAATGACTAAGGCAGCTGCACCCTTGTCTAACCATCAGAGAGAATGAGACCAGAGAACTAGAAAGGCAAGGCTCACCAGGCCATTTATCTCTCTGTCTTTCAATTAATCCCACATGTGTTTACTGGCCAGGTTGACACAATGAACCTTAACCATCTCACCCTTTATACAATAGATCAAAATACTGCTGGGTTCTACACCATCCTTACCATTGTTCCTATGCTTGAACCCATATTTATGAACACTGTATCAATCCATCTCATTGAAAGCCTTCCTTTTTTTCACTCCCTCTTTACGGTATCAAACATGATGTCCCTCTCCAGGGACTTGTCTCCTGACAACATGTCCACAGTATGTAATATGAAGTGTAGCCCTCCTTGCCTCTCAGGCATACTCTATCCATACTTCTTCCAAGACAGATGTGTTTGTCCTTTTGGAAGACCATGGAATTTTCAATATTCTTTACAAGCACTACAACTCAAACACTTGGAATCATCTGATCATTCAATTTCTAATTTTCACAAGCACATGGGACAATTGAAATACTATAGCTTGACCAGGCCCACCCAGCCCTCAATGTTACATCCTTGCTCTCAGTAGTTTCCATAGTGTGCTATAATCCACACATTCAAAAGCTTTACACTGTAAACATAAGTAAATACCCTTCTAGATTTAACTGCTTTCAGCCAAGATACATCTAATACCAGAAATGATAGCCCCTCCTCCATATCCTCTTCTGAGTCTGACTTGGATTTCTGGCTGAAATACTTCTGCATCCACTCTTTAATTATCTTGAGAAAAAGTTACTTGCTTATAATATTAATGATATTTTTGATATGCTCTGGATTCTTATGCCTTTCTTTTGAATGGGCATAAATATTGTTCTCATCCCAATGTTTGGTCTGATTGCTATCCTCCAAAGTCAACGGTTTCTATGAATCTCTAGGCCTGTTGTTGCATAGGTAAAGCCAAACAATTCGTTCTTGGTACATTGGCTCTGTATATACCTTCAATCTTTAGTTGGCGTCTTGTTTTCCTTTTATTTTGAAATAGTCACAGTTTTATTACGTATGATGCACATTCCATACCGTTCAATAGTTTAAAATCACGAGGAAAAGTCGTGCAATCATCGCCACATTCAAGTTTAGGACATTTTGTTTCTTCTCATTCTTGTTGTTATTACTTCAACCTCCCATGCAGAGCCTCAAAAACTATTAATCCACCTACTATCTTTATAGATTTAGCTGTTCTCTTCTACAGATTTATTTATTCTAATGGATTTCCAATCAAGAAATACTGGTATGGATGGAAGCCGGGAATGCAGGGAATCGAGGGCAGGTGGTCCCTTCAGGACCAGTGGTGAGAGTGGCAGAGCTGGGGGGGTGGAGGGAAGGTGGGTTACAAAGGGGGAACTGATTACAAGGATCTACATTTAACCTTCTCCCTGGGGGATGGACAGTGGGAGAGAGGGTGAGGAGAGACATCAGGCAGCGTAAGATATGACAAAATAATAATAATTTATAAATTATCGAGGGTTTGGGGGGGGGAAGAAGGGAGGGAGTGGAAAAACAAGGAGCTGATACCAAGGGCTCAAGTAGAAATCAAATGTTTTGGGAATGATGAGGGCACCAATATCAAATGTGCTGGACACACATATGTATGGATTATGATAAATGTTGTACAAGCCCCCAGTAAAATGATAAAACAGTAAAGAAACACACATCCAATAGAAAAGCGGAAAAATTTCAAAGTAAATCATAGGAAAACATCAGTTAAAAGGCAAGAAAATTTAAAATGAAAGTGGAAAAATATCAAAAGAAATAAAATTTGAGACAATGGTAAATTGTTAAATTTTAACCTAACTAAATCTACACTGGTCCTCTTTCCAGGGCACTCTCTCAGGTAACAAGGCTGTCCACATCTCGATCTTCTTTTGACGCTCCCAGGGTTGTTCAATATTCTGACCATACTACACTCCCTGCCAGGGAACCTTGTGAAATCGCAGTTATGTGTTTGGCTGCTAACTGCAAGGCCAGAGGTTCAAAACGACCCACTTCTCCATGTAACTTATAAGAGTTACAAGCTCAGAAACTGCCAAGGACAGCTCAACCTTGTCCTATAGGATTGCTGTCAGTCAGCATTGCCTCTGTGGAGGTGGTTTTGTTTGTTTTTTTAATACTCACTACCAAACAACTTGTCTGTCAGTTTGTCATACGACTGTGTGTTGTGTTGCCACGATGCTGGAGGATGTCTAACTGGTATTGTCAAAATAGTAGGGTTTCTCAGAGTGAACAAGTTCCAACAAAGCTTCCAGGCTAAGAACAGACTATGAAGAAGCAATGGACTATCAACTTCAGAGGAGTAATCCACTGAAAACTGATAGAGAACATCTAAATATTGTCAAATACTGAAAACCTCATTATTACAGCAAAATATTGTCAAGCACAGTGCCTGCCAGCAGTGGCACCCCTTCGGTCAGCAGACACTCGGACTATGAATGAGGAAGAACTGCCGTCTCGAGGCAGAGTTGACCAGAATGACGGGGATGGAGTAAAGAATTCTAAAGTAAACCCTTCCGAATCTTATTTGCTGATGAGGCTGATTCAAATTAGAAGAAACAATTGCAAACTTCCATTAGAAATTGGAACATGGAATGTAAGAACTATGAATCCAGGAAAATTGAAAGTTGTCAACAATGAAAAGTAATACATAAAGAGCCATATTAGTGAGGTGAAATGAACTGGCATTGGCTAATTTGAATCTGATATGCATATGGTGTTCCACACTAGAAATGACATGATCAGGAGGTGTGGCAAGTTCTCTCTTGAAGCACAGTGCTGGCTGTGATAGGATTATATTTCTCTGACTTCAATGAAACTAAGTCAATAATACTATTATTCAAATTTATGCACCAACCACTGAAGGCAGTGATGAAGAAATTGAAATATCTTACTAAAGTCTTCAGTCTGATGACAGAAGACACGATGAGCTGTGGGAGGAAACAGGGCCACCATCCAGGAAGAAACCAAAAAGCCATTAAAAGGAAGAAAGCTGGACCTCACCCCAGGGGCGTACCTGCACAGCAGCTTCTTCCAGCCTCTTTTGAATTGTGTCTCCACAGGGAGATAGGGACCAGACTTCAACCCGGCGCTTCAAGACAAGAATGCAACACACTGACAAGAAGCAGGGATCCAATAGAGAAGCCTGAGGGGCCGGCCCCATTACCAATTAAGTGGACAGAACTACCCTCATCCCCGCCCCCGCCCAGAAGAATTCACTTCAGAGGACAGCAATGAAGCTACAGCTCAAGAAGAGGGACTTGTCTGATCAGAGCACACAGGAGCTAACGAGGGGGAAAGGGGCAAAAAAAAGAGTGAAGCACATCCTGGCTCACCAAGTCCTATGGACAATGCTCCTTTTCAAAAGAGCAATGCACAGAGACGACTACAGAGCCGGCCTCACCACAGGACACAGTGTTCCTCATTGACCCATAGCACCATTGAAGAGAACACTATAGACACAGGGCAGGAATTGTGCCTGCCCTCAGCTCACGACAACAAAGCCAGCCTCTGGGGGGCATGCAGCAGAGCAGCTGGGGAAGTAGAGCAACTAAGTCTCCAGGGATAGATGTGGGGCCAGGGCATGGCACCCATCAGACTCTACTGGTTAGCACTCATGAAGGACAACAAATAGACCCTGGACTATTTATAGTTTTATTTGTGTTGTTGTAGCTATTGTTTTACTTTGTATTGTTGCTTCGTTATACTCAGTCTTGTGATAGTGTATAGCATGTCTACCTGGAAGGGATAGGTGGGATAAACAAGTCTGAAGAGAGAACAACAGGATGACAGTTCCAGGGGGACGTGGGAGAAGGAGCGACAGGGAAAAGGCAGTGGGTATTAACAAACCCAGGGACAAGGGAACAACAAGTGATCCAAAATCAGTGGCAATGAGGGTGTAAGAGATCTGGCAGAGATGGATCAAGGGCAATGTAACCAAGAGGAATTCCTAAAACCCAAATGAAGGCTGAACATGATAGTGGGATAAGAGAAAAGTACAAAGAAGTACGGGAAAGAACTAGGAGGCAAAGGGTAGTCATAGAGATTGAAATACAGGCATGTACAGATGTAAAAATATTTATATACGATGAGGGGGAAATAGATCTATGTACATATATTTATAGGTTTAGTATTAAGGAAACAAATGGACAGTGGGCCCCTGTTCAAGTACTCCCTCAACACAAGAACACTTTGTTTTAACAATTCGGCAGTCTGAGATGCTCACCTTCCTGGCATGATCGCTGAAGACAATGGGTGCACAAGCAAATGTGGTGAAGAAAGCTGATGGTGCCTGGCTACCAAAAGATATAGCATCTGAAGTCTTAAATGTCTGAAGATAAACAAGCAGTCATCTAGCTGAGAAACAACAAAACCCACATGGAAGAAGCACACCAGCCTGTAACGACTCGATCGCTGAGGACAAAGCAGGTGCATAAACAAAACTGGTGAAGAAAGCTGATGGTGCATGGTTATCAAAAGATATAGCATCTGGGGTCTTAAAGGCTTGAAAATAAACAGGTGGCCATCTAGCTAAGAAACAACAAAGCCAGCGTGGAAGAAACACAACAGCCTACCCCGACACAATTGCTGAAGACAAAGGGGTTGCATAAGCAAATGCGGTGAAGAAAGCTGATGGTGCCTGGCTGTCAAAAGATATAGAATATGGGGTCCTATAGCCTGGAAGGTAAACAATGGGCCATCTAACTGAGAAACATGGAAGATTTGTTCATTCCTGTGGCCATCCTTGGCACTTTATAAATTATTATTATTTTGTCAGATCTTACACTGTCCAATGTCTCCCTTCACCCACTTTTCTATTGTCCATCCCTCAGGGAGGAGGTTATATGCCGATCTTGTAATCTGTTCCCCCTTTTTCTCTCACCCACTTTTCTGTTGTACATTGCCTAGGGAAGGTGGTTGTAGGTAGATTCTTGAAATCGGTTCCCCCTTTCTATCCCACCTTTACTCCACCCTCCACTCTCACCACTGGTCCTGAAAGGGTCATCTGTCCTGGATTCCCTATGTTTCCAGTTCCTATCTGTACCAGTGTACATCCTCTGGTCTAGCCAGATATGTAAGGTAGAATTGGGACCATGATAGTGGGTGAAGAAAGCATTTAAGAACTAGAGGAAAGTTGCATGCTTCATACATACTACCCTGAACCCTGACTGGCTCATCTCCCTGCAACCCTTCAGTAAGAGGATGTCCAGTTACCTATGGATGGGCTTTGGGTCTCCACTCTGCACTCACCCTCATTTACAATGATATGACTTTTTGTTCTTTGATGCCTGATACCCGATTCCTTTGACAACCCATGGTCACACAGGCTAGTGTGCTTCTTCCATGTGGACTTTGTTGTGCATGTTTATCTTCAAGCCTTTAAGACCCCAGACACTATATCTATTGATAGCCATGTCGGAAGAAGCGCAGCCAGAGTGCTCATGAAATTACAGGATGGCGAGGCTTCATCCCACATGCTTTGTGCATGTTATCAAATAATTTCCTGAGAAGGGGTCTCATGCGTGACAAAGCAGAGGGCCGGCCACAGGAGGAAGGACCCTCACCAGGCCAGATCCACACATGGTGGCCACGATGAAGCCTGCTCAAACATAAGCACGAGGGTGAGGATGGTGCACACCACGTGGTGTTAGCTCTGTTCCCCATCGGGTTGCTTGAGTCCCACCAACCCAACAGCTCCCCGCAGCGACAGCGTCCTCACTCGCACGGAGTCGACTCCTTCTTCTGGCGACTGCTTTCAACACGTGTGAACCGCACCTGTGGCTTCCTGAAGCTGCAACTCCTTCCGGGAATGGAGTCTCATCTTTCTCCTGCAGGGAGGCTGGTGGTTTCAAACCGCTGGCCTCACAATGTGCGGCCCAGGAGCCACGATGCCCACAGGACTCTTGTAGAGTCCTTCAGTAATGAAATTGGAGGCTGGATTTCTTCATTTCGTTGGGCTGAGAAGACGCAGATCAGGTTGTTCCCTTGGGTTTTCTAACACCAGGCATTTTCACAGTGTATAATACATTACTTTGTCTTCCTGTATTATAGCTTAAAATTATTTCTAGGCACTTCATTTTCTCTATGTTCAAGTGCAAGTTTCTGAATCTCATATGACATCTGACTTTACCTTTTTTCCCTTGTCTTTTCCATGATATCTTGCATTCTTCATGGTAATGCTTTTGATATTATTCCACAGCCTGTCTAGTTTTAAGTTAATTAAATTTTCAAATATTTTTGCAAGAGTCTCTAAACTCGGGTGGGTTGTGCTCGATGCCACATTTGGGCTCCTATAGAGCTGTTTCAATTTTCTTCAGCTTCATATAATCGGGACATGGGAACCCATGTCTGCTTCTCACCACTACTGGCTTCAGAGATCTGAGTATATGGCAAGTCTATGCCTTTTGCAAGGAGCTTCACATTCAGCTAGTCCAGAATCTGGAGAAGCTAACGGAGAAGGTCTGACAGGAGCAGCTTCAGAGCAGACTGCTGCCTCACACTCACCAGGTGCAGCCATTGATCTTTACTATTTTGTTTCCTTTATGAGCTTCTGGGTTTTTCCTACATCGCTAATGATTGATGTGCCCTTAGACACACCTCATTCTCTTCCTCAATTACACTAACTGCTTGGGCGATCTTATCCAGTCTCCTGTTTGCATACACTGATAAACCCACCCTTTATATCTCCAGACTCAGCTGTCCGTATTCTGTAAATTCCCACTTGACATCTAATTTATATCTCACATTTATCATGCTGAAAATGACTTTCAATTGTTTTAATTCAAATTCCAAATCTTCCACATTTTAGAAAATCTCACGAATCTTCACTTTAGATGTCAAGTCAGCATGGGACTGAACTCTGAACCTTCTCTTTTCTATAGGACTATGGACAAGTCTTATTGCTGCTATCTGTAAAATACAGCTTGGAGTCTACTATCTTCCTCTGCCTCTACCGCTCCTTGTCTTGGCTGTGCAACAGCCTATTTTCTGACTTCCAACCCCGGATCTCCCACAATTGATTTTCCACTCAGAAGTTCAATCCTGGGAAAGCATAAATAAAGCATTTATTTTTCTTCCCATAAAAACTTCCTATATCCTTCTAATTCAGCTGGACTATAATGCAAAATGGAATCTAAACCCTAAATGATATGTATCATGTGCTCCTTACCCTTTGCTCTGATATTATTTTCTAGAATTTTAATGATCACTTCTTCTACTTTAGCCTCACTCACCTTCTTGCCCCAAGCCATTTGCTCTTCCTTAGGACTAGCACGGAGTTCATTGCCCAATTGGATGTGTTATCACAGTAGAGTTCCCTTCCTATCTCCCCTGTCTCTATCTCAATTTGAACTCTGCATGGTGCCACTATCAGTTATACAGTTTTCCCCCATACATATTATACATTTGTTCATAAATTCATTTCATTTCTCCTCCATAGAGTACAAACTCGGTGGTAGTAGTCTTGGTCAATTTTGCTCCCTACTTAAAATATATCCAAACCAAATATCCAAATGGCCTTCCACTGGGTTGACGTTGGTTCGTTAGAGCTCAATGTGTGTCATAGAAGAACTGTGCACGATAGGGCTCCAAATGGCCTTCCAGTCACCGCAGGGTGGAGGGGAGCTCACATCTCGTGTTGACAGCTGAGTAGATTAACAATGTGCGGCATTCTGGGACTCCAGCTCCAAAATAACAGATGTGTAGTAATAGCTGTTGAATATAAATCAGTTAAGTAGTTTCTTCCACAAAATAGATAACTGTGTAACTTGCCAGTGTATTTGGCCAAAAATAACTGAAAACTTAGCTAGCATGGATTTAATAATAGAAATATACTTTGATCGCATAATAAGAAATTTGAAAGGGTCCAATCTTTGTGAAAGACTAAGCATGGAAATAATAAAATCACTAAATATATTGCTAAAGGACTGGACACTTTCACTGGAGGAAGACAGTCAATAGATTTTTGATAGGGAACTAAATTTGAATACTATTGTCTTCATGCTAAATCAACTCTAATCAAGCCCATATTGACAGGATCTTGAGTTACTCAGACTAGAGGTGAGCATAGTTGAGAGCACTGATAAAAATCTCAGATTTGTCTACAGAATCGGGCAAGTAACGTTCTATGGGACTCAAACAAGATTGGATATCACTGGGAATTGGCCCGACCCTATTATGTATGTCTCCGTATGGTAAAATCTATGGAGTGGACAGAAAGTCATATTGTAGCCTCATTCTCTGCATCATTAAGTGTTGAAGAAAAACTGTCTTGCACCAAGAATCTCGGTCAGATTCTGATTTCATTGGTATTTAATGAAAACCTATCATTGGCCAGGCGTGTTACTGCTAGACGGTACTCTGACCATCCGCAGCCGATGACCAATATCTCCTCTCAAGCTCAGGAATTATTACAGTTAGCCATTGTCCTTTCAGTGTTCCAAAAAGCTTGTTTTAATTTCACTTCTATGAAATTCATCACGACACCATGTTAATACTACCTCATAAAGGCCCTGCAGGGTAGAGTTGAATGGCTCAATACTGTTTCCAAGACTTTAAATCAGTATTGGCACCAACTGCCTCAACGTTCCCCGGTGGAGCAGTGGGGGGTTTGGTCCTTGGCCCTGTGCTTTGCAGACTAATGCTCAACCCACTGCACCACCAGGACTCCATGGCAGTATTATATTTTGTTTCTATCCAGATGTTTTCATACCTCTTGCCTCTGCTCTCCATAATGTTGGAGCCCACGGAGGAGGCTTCAAATCAGTTTGTTTATTTTTAAATCCCCATTTTATCTTACATGGAGGATTTTGGGTTTTACACGTTGGACTGTGAACCCAATGGTTGGTGCCACAAACCCACCAGGGCTCTGCAATGGGGACACATGGTTTGCTGATTCTGTCAAGATGTACAGCTTCAGAACCCCATGGAACATTTCCACTCGACTCCACCAAGTTGCAACCAGTCGGAAGCCACTCGGTGGCAATAAACCTGGTTTGCTCTTCTTCACATGGGTTCACAGTAGATGTTCATGTTAAAAATAAGCAAATAAGAATAAATAATGAAAAATCTTTCCATTTGGTATCGACCAATATCTTTATGCTCTGTTCAAGCCACCTTCACAGCAGAATAGTTTTATTTTCACAGGAAGAAATAATCACCAGTGGGTTTTTTTTTTTTTCATTACAAGGGTGGAGGGAGAGAGAAATAAATAATATACTTTTGCAGTCTTCTCATTATTATTTCTGGGAAAACATAATAAAGCTACAGCTGGCAGGCTCTTATTTTTTTCTTAGCATTTAATAATAGAATTAATTGCTAAGTGGAAAGCTTGCAACCCCCTTTCTGTTGTGAGATGCCCTCTGCTAACGTTATGAATATATGTAAAAATCAAAGCTAATTATAATTCAGAATGTTTGAAGAAATAGATGGAACGACACAAAAACCTTATTTCACCCCATACTCTAACCTCAGGTTTACCAAGTTGAAACACACACACACACTCTCTCTCTATCTCTCTCTCTCTCTCTGGTAAGGATAATTTCTATGTGTAATCAATCAACTGCTCCCCAGATTTGAGTCTCTTTTTGCAATTTATGGTAGCTTGACCCTTCCATGCAGTTCTGATGAAGCTTTCTGTTGTTTCCAAGGAGCTGTGTTGGGTCAGTTGGAAGGTAAAGGACTTGGTTACATTAACAGCCTCACTACAGAGACAACACTTTGCTTTAGCTTGGGATGAGTAGGTCTCTGATCTTCCAATGCCTGCCCTTGTATAATGATCCTCGAAAGTGAAAGTGGAGGCAACCAAACCAAAAAAGAAGGTGGAATTTTAAACACTTCAGTTTATAGAGGAAGGACTTTAGGAAATAATTACAAGGAGCAAAGGGGTTCAGAAATGCAAGATCTTCTAATATTTAGTGTAAGAGGGAAATTGTGATGACAAAGCAGAAATGGTTTTCTTCCCTTAACTGTGAAATTCACATAACCCTCTCTCCAAGGAGATCTGCAATCAATAAAAGTCGTTTTCAAAAACAAAACAATAGTTGGTATAGAAATGGATTTTTATGAGTGGAGGTGCTAATTTTCCAGGTTTAACAATTTCTGTCAATTAAGGCATACTAATATTTTTATATTTAAAAGTTTAATTCTTGACTACTTAAACTCCAAAGTCACTGCTGCCGAGTTGCTCTGATGTACAGCAACCATCTACACAGTAGAACTCTGCCACAGGGTTTCATGGACTATGAATCTCTAAGACAATAGAGTCTCTACTTTATCCTGAGAAATAGCTAGTGGGTATGAACCACCAACATTGTGGTTAGCAATGCAACATTTAACTCACTATACCACATTTCCTACAGAACTCCCAAGTAAATGAATGAGTTAAATAAAATATTTGACGTGCTTATTTTATATTTACATGTATCCAAGGCAATATTAAGCAAATGAACCAAAGATTTTATTTAACTATTTATTATTAGAGGACAAATATGTTACCATAATTTATTTTTAAAGTATTTAAGAAGTTTTCTATTATACATTTACATAGCTGTATTTCTGTGTGTGTGTATATGTATATATATGTATGTATATATATATATATATATATATATATATTCACCTATATATTACTAAGCCAGGAATGTTACCATGTTACTCTAAACATTACTATATATATATAGGCATATATCCAAACAGGTATATATATATGTGTGTGTGTGTGTGTGTGTGTATACATACACACACATAGAAATGCATGTATTTATATTGGACATATATATCTATATACATATATATAAACACACACATATACATATGTAGGCATATATCTAAACATGTGTATATATTTATTTAATTTATAGTAACATTGATGTGTTAGATACAAAACTGATTAATACCTAACATGGTATTCAACCAAATTAAAAATGTCATTTAAGATGCAAACATTTATACATTAGGAATTTCACTTTTCAGTTGATAAAAACAGTGATTAAACTCAGAACACTATGTGATTTTCTGTGTGAGTTGATACGTTACTTTTTCCATTGCTGTTGGCCTCTGCCCCATGTGATAACGATGGGCCTAGCCCCCATCTCTTTCTATACCGATGGCGTCAGGTGTGGGGGTGGATAAGCATGACTAGAGCGGGCTTGAAGATGAAACTGCAGGTACCTGGAAGGCAACGCTAGCTAAAGAATTGTGTGGTGGGACTACGGGGAAAAAGTTTTACTGCATTAATATTAAACTTCTTAGTTGAAATGTACCTTTGAAATATTTACCAAATCCACATGACTGGTTCATATGTTATAGAGTAAGAAAAAAACATTATGCAGTA
The DNA here is from genome assembly GCF_050624435.1 of Tenrec ecaudatus. Classification (NCBI taxonomy): domain Eukaryota; kingdom Metazoa; phylum Chordata; class Mammalia; order Afrosoricida; family Tenrecidae; genus Tenrec; species Tenrec ecaudatus. Next base: position 165,306,167 of record NC_134537.1, read on the forward strand.
TAGCCTCAGTCATCAAAATGCATACACTGGGAGGAGGGGAGCATTGCCCGTGGGAGGCCATGCCGGCAGCAAGGGTTCTACATTTTACTAAGATTGTGCCTGCTTCCTTACAGCATCAATTCTCAAAGGAGATCTCAGAGATAGGCTTTACTGCTATGATTTTAGAAATGAAGACAGGAAGCACGATGGCACCCAGGTTAGCTGCTCAGACTGGGAGCTCTGTAGCGGTCAGTGAGCCAGGTGTTCGGGAGCACGAGTAGGAGGAGCCCGGTAAGTGCAAAGACCCCAAAACAACCTAAAGTGTTTCCTTCCACACACCGCCATAGTCAGCACCCACGGATTGATGCCCGCCTCTGGCCTGGTTACCATGCCAGGAGCTGGATGGCTGCCCTGGTGAGTCACACATGGCCTCAGCTAGACCCACACGCAACAGCTGTCTGCCCATGGCACTCCCCTTGGGGAGTTACTTCGTTCTCCCACGGTTCCCCTTTCTCGATGTGTTGGTGGTCCCACCGTCAGCTGTAGTCCCTCCCACCACCTTCCAGGGCCCCAGGGGCCTACCTGCAGTTCACCTGCAGTAAGTTTGGTCACATATGGCTGCGGAGCCTGCACACCATTACCTGAGATCCCTCCACCCCTGTGGCAGCCGCATCTACAGTGCCCATGGGGCACAGCGCCCACCACTTCACCAGAAGCACCTCTCCTGGCCTCCTTCTGGGAAAGTATATCCTTCATCCAAAGAGCATTCTTCACTCACATCTAGCCTTGCTCTGGAACCCATGGGATCAGCGACCTGTCCCTGGGGATCCCCAGACCATGCCAGCCACACTACATCAGACCCCAACACATCCACCACTACCAATTGGCCTCCCTCACTCAGCCTTATCGCTGCACCTGGAGCTCCTCCCATCCTACCACTCACAACAGCAGCAGCCTTTCCCACGCCAGTGGGGCACTCCCCAACCGAGGCAGTAATAACTGCCTACACAGGTGCCTGAAACCTCTACCCTGTAGAGGCTTTCCCCCGACACCTGCATCAGTCACAGAGGAATTGTTCCTGCCTTCACCCAATACCCCCTTTCATGGCACCATGGCCTCTTCCACTATTGGCTTCTATTAGGTGCCTTTTTTGGGGGGTGGGGGTGGGGGCTGTATATCCTGACCTAACAGCCCAGAGCTACTTGGCCCCAGGGCATACATAAAGTCACCAGCCTAACACTAGTCTCTGAGGACCCTCATTGCCATTGGCCACTGAGTCTTCGCGGCATCCTGCCTACACAGCAGTAGAACCCACCACTATAGTGGGACACAGGCAGCCCTCAAAACACCCTTCCCAGTCATATAGAGAAAGAGCACATGGTCCCTTTGTCTCCTGGAAACATGGTGCCCAGCTCTACAATTTTTTTGGTATATAATAGCATTTGTAACACTCCTAATAAGAAAACAAGAAAGACAAAACACAAGCAGAACTAACAATGCTCATAGAAGAATCAGACATAGATCTGCCACAAAAAGCAATTTGCATAAGGCTGCTTGAAGTATTACAGGAGATGATGAAAGCAATGCAGGGTAAGGGCACAGTGATAGAGGAGATCAAGTCCACGATACAGGGGATGAAGTCGACACACCAAAGGGAAATACAGGAGCTAATGGATGAGGTAACAGAAGATACACACAAGATCACAGATCTCACAAACAGAGAAGAGGCTGAGAATCAGATCAGTGATCTCTAAACAATCAGGCACACCTCAGCAAAGGAGAAAGACAACCAAAATGGTAATAAAAGAGGTGGAGAAACCTGAGATCAATGACAGATGCTATGAATAGGAACAATATGCGCTAACTGATATACTGGAACATGATACAATGAAATATCTGACAGCTAAATAACAAAAGAATTTCTGAAATAAAACTTTCCCATCTTAATGAATGAGAATCAGATACTCATACAGGATGCAGAGAAGACACCTAGTCGACTAAACCCCAGGAAGAACTCACCAAGGCATATAATAGTTAAGTTACCCAACTTTAAGGAAAAAGAGAAAAATTTAAGAGCAGCATAAGAAAGGAAGAAAGTCACATATAATGGTCCTCAGATAAGAATATGCTCAGACCTATCAGCAGAAACCATGAAGAGGGGGAAGGAATAGAGTAACTTCTTCCAAAAGCTGAAAGAAAATAACACCTGCCCAAGAATCCTCTACCTTGCCATATTATCTATTAAGATAGAAGGAGAGAAAAAGGTCTTCCAGGAAAGGAAAATTCAAAGAATATGCAGTAAAACACCCAACCCTGTGGAAGATCCTCACTGACTCACTATGGTCAGAAGACCAACATCCACTGAGGACAAGCAGGAGATCACCATATAACCCAACTCCAACCAGAAGTCAACACGCCAATAACACTTACTGAGATAACATGGCCTCAGAAGGAAAAGAAGACAAGAATTAAGCCCCACACACAAACACAACACACTGATAAAAAGGGAGAGAGGAAAACACCCAACACAAAAGCTATGAGATGACAGCAGTGAATCCACAGATCAGAATAACTCTAAATGTCAACAGTCTCAATTCATAAACTAAAATAAAAAGACTAGCAAACTGACTCAGAAAATATAACCCATCAATCTGTTTCCTACAAGAGACAGACCTTAAGATTGCAGACAAAAAATAGACTAAGAATAAAGGGAAAATAGACCCGGCAAACAGAAATTAAAAAAAAGCAGGGTGCAATCCTAATCTCTGACAAAATTGACCAAAGGTCAAACCATAAAAAGAGACGAGGAGGGGCACTATATAACGCTCAAAGGATCAGTAAGTCAGGAACAAGTGAGCATAATAAATAATATGTGCTCCTAATGAGAGACCCAGGAAATTTGTCAAACTATTCAAAAGATTAAAAAAGAAATCACAGATTCAACAATCATAGTAGTTGACTTTAATACACTATCAGGGAAAGAAAGATCACTGGGAAGGACACTCAGCAAGGAGACCACAGAGCTAGAAACGTAGGCACTGGTCTTGATATACATAGAGATTTCCATCCAAATGAAAAAGGAGCATATTCTTCTTGAGTGCTCATGGCTCACTTTTGGAAATAGACCACATGCTATGCCAGAAGTCGAGCCTGAGTAAATTCAAACACATAGAGATTACTCAGACGTCCTTCTCAGATCATCACAACATAAAGCTGGAGAATAATAAAAGGATGACCAGAAACAAAAGGGCAAACAAGTGGATGATGAATAACAATAATCTGTAACATGAATGGATACTTTCCCAGATTAGAGAGGAGTTTAGGAAGTTTCTAGAAACTAATATGAATAAAAATAAAATGTATCCAAACTTATAGTATACTGAAAAAGCAGTTATTAGAGGTAGTTTGATAGCAATAAGTGCATATATGAAAAATAAAGAGAGATTTATAACTGATATGCTATCACAAAACCTCCAGCAACTAGAACAGAGTCAACAGAACAACTCCTGTAATAGCAAAAGAAAAGAAGTAATAAAAAACAGGGCAGAGTTAAACCAGTGGGAAGACAAAAGAATGATGCAAAAGATCAATGCAGCAAAAAGCTAGTTCTTTGAAAGGCTCAGCAGAATCAAACCTAACCAAGGAAAGGAAGTAGCAAACATCAGTAGCCAGGATGAGAGATGAAGCAGGGGGAATCAAAACAGACCCCAATGAGAATAAAATGATAATCACAAAGTACTATGAAAGTCTTTATTCCAATGAATTAAAAAACATGGAAGACATGGACATATACTTGGGGGAAAAAATACCCTATCCCAGAGAGAGTTCAAGAACCTCAACAGATGCATCGCAAAATAAAAAATAGATATGGTTATCAAGAAACTACCAACATAAATAGCTCCTGGACCAGATGACTTCACAGAAGAATTCTACCAAGCATTCAGGGAAGAGCTGACACCGATTCTCCACAAATTATTCCAGAGTGTGGCAAAGGATGGCAAACTCCTACCTCATTTTACAAAGCCAGTATAACTTTGATACCCAAACAGGGAAAGGATCCCACAGGAATAGAGAACTATAACCAAATTTCCTAATGAACATAGATGCAAAAATCCTTAACAAAATATTGGCCAATAAACTACAAAAGTATATAAAACATATCATCCACCATGATCAAGTAGGGTTCATCCCAGGGATGCCGGGATGGCTTAACAGTAGAAAATCCATAAATACATACCACATTAATAAGAAAACGTAAAATAATCACATGATAATATCTATAGACACAGAAAAATCATTTGACTACATCCAGAATGCATTCCTAATTAAGACACTCAAGAAAATAGGAATGGAAGGAAAATTCCTCAAGTTATATGAGCTATGTATGAACAGCCAACAGCCAACATCATAGTCAATGGAGAAAAGATGAAACCAATCCTACTGAAAAAGGGGAACAGACGAGGATGCCTCTTATTCCCACTTCTATTCAATATCGTACGGGAGGACCTAGCTACTGACGTAAGACAGCAGAAGGACATTAAAGGTATACAACTGGGAGAGGAGGAGGTGAAACTATAGCTATTTGCAGACGACACCAAGAGGTAACAAGGCAACCCCTAGACTGGGAGAGGATTTTTAGAACAGACAAAGGGTTTATTACTAAAATCCACAATACCCTCCTTGCCTGCAAAAGGAGGAAAACAGTTGCTATATACACTCAAGTATAAGCCATCCTGAATTTCAGCCGAGGCACCTAATTTTACCACAAAAACCACATAAAAACAGTGTTGAAAAACTCAGCTTATACAAGAGTATATACAGTAACCCCCTGAGGAAGTGGGCAAGGGAACTGAAATGAAATTTCACTAGGGAGGAGCCCCACATGGACAATAAACATATGAGAAAATGTTCCTGATCATTAGCCATCAGAGAAATGCAAATTAAAACAGCCACAAGATACCGTCTAACACCTTTGAGGTTAGCCCAAATCAGAAAATCGAAGTGCAACAAACGTTGCAGTGGATGTGGTGAGATAGGAACTCTCCTCCACTATTGGAAGTACAGCCTCTGTGGAAAGCAATCTGGAAATATTTAAAGAAAATATAAATTGATCTACCTTATGACCCAGCTATCCCTCTACTTGGCATATATCAAGAAGAGGTAAGAAATAAACCACGACTAGTCGTCTGTGCTCCAATGTTTATTGAAGCACAATTCACAATCACAAAGAGTTGGAAACAACCTAAATTTCCACGGATAGATGAGTGGATTAGTAAACCCTGTCGCACACAATGGAATACTAAAAAACACTGATCACCTGAAGCACATTTCATTGGAAGAGTTGGAGGAAATTATGCTAAGTCAGTCAATCACAAAAGGACAAGTACAGCATGAGTCCCCTGAAGGAAGTATAATCAGCACAGTAGGTATAGAAGAAATGCCACTTACCTTACAATATATAGGTTGAGGTACAGGGAGTCCGGTGTAGGTCAGACCGAAGCCAAGGAGGTACATGTTAATCCAACACAAAGAAGGGGAAAGGGGGGAAGGTGCAGGGATAAAAAGGGGACCAGGAAAAGTGAGATGATGGCAGGGCACTAAGCCACCCAGGGGGAGAGTTTGGTTATGTCTCCATAGAATTGTGAGTGTGGATATGGATACACCACCACCACCACCACCACCACCACCACCACCACCACGAGGACAACGTAACCACGTGGAGGAATGCATGGAAAGATTAGGCTACAGGGCCGGCCCCAACCAGAGCCAAGCTGACCCCTCCCTAGAAGTATGTGTGACAGAGAACAACACAAAACCTACAGGTTGGTAAGAGGGGATGACATACCATGCTCACATATTTGGAAGGACAACAAAGGGACAGTCAGTCTACGCCCTATATTGGCACACCAAGCCTAGAAGATGATGTCCCTTTATGGTGATGCTAAGCCACAGAGAGAGCATTGTAGGGCCAACAACAGCTCATGACATGTTGTCCCCTTACTGAAGCATACTGTGACAGAGGACAATACTGGGGACACACAGCAGGGAAGTAGTGTGGACTGAACCCCACGCATTGGGCCAAACCAAGAAGGGAACATAACAGATCAGCAACTGGAACAAAGCCAAACCACAAAACCCCTAAAGCACCCCAAAATAAACTTCAGGCTAGGAGGGGCATCTCCAGAATACCCCAAGGACAAGTGGGGAATAAAGGTCATCAAACACATCTAAAATTATGTATGTTTTTTCTTCGTCTTTCTTTTTCCAATCTTTTGTTTTCTTTTTGTTTGGTCTCTGTCATTGTTGGTCTGCCTACTTATATAAGACAGGCATGGGAAGCAAGCTCGAGGAGAAAGCAACAGGACCAATGATCCTGGAGATGCTTGGGGAGAGAAAGTGGTGGAGGAAGGGAACGATGAGCAAACAATGCCATAGGCAGGGGAACAACAAGGGAATTAAAATCAACAACAAGGAGGATTTAGAGATCCTGGGGGTTTAGGAGCAACAGGAATCTAGCTGAGAGGAATAATATGACGTGGAAATAGGGCAAGCAGGAAGGATCTAGGAAGCAAAGCTATGGGTAGAGATATAAGCATAGATGTGTACTTATGTAAATGCATTAATCCATAAAAATAGAGGTATTGGCCTATGTACATAAATGTATATGGCAATACGCTGAGGTAGTGGATGGACTTTGGGCCTCTGCTCAAGCCCTCCCTCAACACAAGAACACTTTGTTCTAACAAACACATTCTGTTATGCTCACCCTCCTGGTAAAATTGCTGAACAGAAAATGGGAGCATAAGAAAATGTAGTGAAGAAAATGGATGGTGCATGGCTATTAAGAGCTATAGCATCTGAAGTCATAAGGGCTTGAAGTTAAACAAGTGGTCCTCCAGCAGAGAAGCAACAAGCCCACATGGAAGAAGCACACCAGCTGGTGTGAACATGAGGTGTCATCAGAAGACCCAGAAGAAACAAACAAAAACATATTAGGGAGATTAAGAGGGGTCAGAGCAGACACCCAGAGCCCACCTGTAGACACTGGAACACCCCCCCTTCCCCACCAGAGGGTTCACAGGGAAGGCGTGAGTCAGCCAGGGAGCAGTAAAACACCAGTGAAGCACATGATAATCCTCTGGCTTCTTGAAGCTTCCACACCCTCACTATCATCATCCCAGTTTTGCCTCTCACTTCAGACTAGACCAGAGCATGTATATATAACATACGTAGGATATGCACCTGAGAAGAGCTCATGACACATAGAATCCAGGAACAGGAATGGGAATGAAACTACCAGAAGGGTGGTGGAAGGGGGGTGAGAGGAGGGGAGGAAGGGGAAACCGATCACAATGATGGACACAGAGCCACACACACCCCTCCAGGGGGAAGAACGGCAGAAACCATGGGGGAAGGGAGACAGTGGTTGGTGTGAGACATGAAAATAGCAATAATTTACCATCTATCTAGGTGTTATGAGTGTGAGGGGGTAGAGGGAGGGAAGAAAGAGAAGCTGACACTGAAGGCTCAATAGAAAGTAAATGTCTATAAAAGAATGATGGCAACATATGTACACATATGCCTGATAAAACTGATATATGGATTGTAACAGGAGTTGTTAGAGCACCGATAAAAATGATCTTTTAATAAAAATAAATAAATGTAGAAACTGAGACATACGGGAATTGGATAATTTACTCAAGGTCTTACAGCGAGTCAGAATCAAACCTGTTCTGCCTTAGTTCTGTAACCTTTGCTTTATTTCCCCTGAACTCTTCAAATTATAAGAGTTAGAGAAAATGCCAATTCAAACATTTTTCTACCTTCAGGTCAGAAGTAAAGCCATTTAGCTATATCTATATCTATATCTATATCATCTATCTATATCTTAGGGAACAAATGTGACAGTAGAGTGTTTATAGAAAGTTTATCTTTTTTCTTTTCAGTCATTTATCTTCCCCTCAGTCATTCTGTCATTAGGAAAGCTCAGAGCAGACTACAAGGAGGGAGGTGTATCCACACACACTGCCTAGAACCCGTGTTCTGCTTCAAACGAGCTACTAGATTTTTCAAATTCTGGGGCGAAGATGGACACAGTGGCACAGCAGGGAGATCCGACATAGAAACCGCGACAATGGTATAGGATCAGGCAGTGCTGTGTTCTAGTCTGTACAGAGTTGCTATTCATCAGAACCAACTTATCCACCCAGCCACAGCAATGCAAAGATAGTAGTGTTTTAAGAGTAAAAAATGGTTTAACTAGGAATATACAGAGCTGAAATTTTACTTATCAGAAATCAGAGTTGAAAAATTGACTCAATAGCTCACAACCTAAACCCAGCACCACAGACTACACATAGAGGGTGTGGTAGGAGAGAGAAAGGAGGAGAAAGGCAAACAGAGATACTTGGTGTCCTAGATTTTCACTCTGCTGAGAATGGAACGTTTCGAGTGGAAGTTGGAGGGAGAGTGGCCTGTAGAGAGGAGAATGAGGACCAGCATTCCTGAGCATGGCAAGGGAGCTTTAGATCAACGTGGTTCTAGTCTGCTACAGGGCAGCTGATATTAGCAGTGACTGTCAGAGCCTGGTCGACCAACCATGCTGCGAGTTATGCTCACATGGTCACATACCGATCATATTCGTGTAACATAGACTACTAAGAGTCCATGAGACTTCTAATCCAGCCCAAAGCAGCCCAATGCCATGGTGTCTACCCTAACATGTACAGTAGAACCCGGGACCTCGACACTAGTCCGTTCTAGACGGAGCATCGAGATGCAATGCAGTCAAGTTCCAAATCAATTTTCCATAATCAATACCTAAAAATGGATTAATCTGTTCTCCACCACCCAGTTTTTACCCTAACCGTGCCTTTTTATACAAAACATTACACAGATGTGTCAAAGTAAATAAAGTCAGGGTTAAATAATATTATTTAAATAAGAAACACACATGAAAACATTTTAGCCACTGAGACTGATGAGGATCTGGCCCTGTGGACGCGGATGTGCAGAGGAGGTGTGGAGAGAGTCACTGCTTGGAAGGAGAATCCTCTTCCATCAAATCAACTGGCAGCTGCTTTCCAGGAGTTTTTCCCTTCTTTGCCTTTTCTCACTAGGACCTGGCTGGCTTTCTCTAAAACCCAATGATCTTTCTAATGTGGTCTGCTGTTGGCGTTTCCTTAACTGTTTTTTAAAAGGCTTCTAAATTATCATCAACAATATCAATAACACGGTTAACCAGTTCCTTATGATGATTCTTTTCAAAAAAGTATTTCTTAGAACCCATGTTTTTAATCTAAAAACAGTACAAAAGCCACAAAAACTAAGAAAATTATTGCAAAGTGCTTGGAACACAGCTGCAAAAAGTTTAGACAGCCTCATACTGGCAAGCTAACTAACGCCGAGTGACCGAAGCACGAACTGCTTTTGTTTACAAAACTCACGTGTGTCAGGTCAGATTCCCATGTTCTGTTCGAACTCCGATGCAAACTTTTCTGGACACTCTGCGTCTGGTCCGATGGTGTTGCGGAGTCCCTGCTTCCAAGGCAGCGCTCTCTGGGCCGCAGGGGAACGGCTGCTGCCTCATGATTTAGCGATTTAGGCTGTGCTTCAGACTCAGGCAGCCTCGTTGTTTTCCCTCGTAGCAGCTGGTGCCTTTAAACCTTCGACCTTTCCGTTCACGGCCCAACACTTAGCTGACGGGCCTACCAGTGCTCCTTGGGCTGCTAAGAAGTCACAGAATTCTAGAACAAGTGACATGGGTCATCTGGAAAAGCAGAAGGCAGGCCGTGGTGGCACTTTAACCAGAGCGATGGGAAAGAGTACAGTTCTTGGAAGGGCCCAGTCACAGCCCGCCAGACACCACTGCCCGCCCAACGACCTTGCCCGCTTTCGCGTTGCAGCGTCTTTCCTTTTCTTATGAATTCTCGGTAAGTTGTTGCAGGTAGTGGGTGTGCGGGGGTTTCTGAGCCTGTGATGGTTACATATCAGGTTCCTAACTGTAAGGTCAGCGGTTCCAAACAACCAACCTCTTCACAGGAGAAAGGTGAGGCTTTGTACTCTCAGAGAGTTCCTCTGGAAACCCACAGGGGCAGTGCTCTGGCCTGTCCTCAGCAGAGACCACTCCTGGGAAAGCAGCAGTGAGTGGAAGAGCCCGGGCAGATGGACTGACTGACAGTGACTGTAGCGCTGTATTCAGTAGCAGTGATTGTGAGAGGGAGCAGGACTGGGAGTCTTTCCTTGTGTTATAGGAGGTTTCCAGAGGGTACTACCACAGGACATTTCAATTTTTTATGACTCATAATACTCTGAATTTGTCGTGGACAATTGTTATCTCTTACATGTCTCCAAAGCCATCAATATTTGCCTCGTTCATGACATTTATCACCATAATCTCCAATTCCTTATTAATTGATCGGATCTTCCCATAGTGCATACTCAGTGTACACACAGTAATGCTGCCATCTCTGTGGGGGTATGCCCAGTGCCTAACTGGTTCCTTTTCACGCCTGGAGAATGTGCAGGCATGAGTCCTACAGAGCTGATCAGAACGGCAAAGTTAGGGCAGAGGGCAGCAGTGGGCCTGTCTTTGACATGGCAAGGCAGCACGAGTTTACTTAAGAGAGAAGATGCTCTAGGAGGAGCCAAATCTGACCTAGCTTGGATTTATTGATTCAACCATCCTTTGGAGGGCAATTTCCTGGTGGCCTCTGTCGGACTTGGGGTAGCAGGGTGCAAGATCTGAGCAAGTGTTGTAAGGATCAATTCTAAAGGGCATTACTCGTGTGAGCAAAGTGGGCAATGCAAAGGTCTGCCTTCGAGAATCTAAAGAATTCACAGATACACTGTTTCTGAGCAGCCGGCCCCAGGGTCATCCAATATAGCAGAGGGAACTCTGGCTAGGGTCTTATGATGCTCTGTTTTGACAACTCAGCTTTAATTGGTACTAATATAATTTGAATATCTAGATTTTAAAATTTTTATTAGTTTGGCTTTTTATTATCAGTATCTTAATAAATCTGTTTTTATTTGTAATTAGAGATTGAAAACATGTGCAAACTAATACATTTACAAATGCCTACATTAAAATTTGCATTACAAATAAACATGTAACAGATACATTTTTAAAACTCCACTCTGACACTGAAGACAAGTTGAAGGAGGTGGTATTCTGACAGTTGTAGTACCAACTCCACTTGCGGAGGGTTGCGTACTATCTGTACTCTCTTTGGGAATGGAGATGGTGTTTCCAGTCAGGACCTTAGTGGCTTTCCCTCTGCATTTTCCAGTAACACTGCTTTCTAAATCTGTTTATCGATTCTTGACAAAGCAAACAATTTCACGTTTGAGCTCGTGTTTGCAGCCAATACAAACCCTTTAGCTAATTTAGAAAGACCCTGGCTAGTCACTTCACTGTAAAATCTTTGAACATTTTTCCCCTCCCTCTTCATCAGTGTTTTATTCTTTCTTCTGTATTTCATTTCTCTTCAAAACCCTGTCCAGGCCCCTTCTTCACGCTCTAGAAGCTCTTTTGCATGGTGATAGCAAGTTCTCAATCCCACATTCTTGCAAGATGCATGATTGCTACCAATCTCTTCCATCCTGATAAAATATGTGGGCTGTATTCCCATAACTCAGCCCTTTTCCCACCTCTCCTGCTTACATTTTCCCATACCTTCTTCCCAGCAAGATGCAATTTTCCAGTAACATTGACAATTTTAAGTATGGGTTGTCATACTGTAATATATTATAAATAAAAATTAGACTAATTTGTATGTTCTCTGAAACCACATAATACTTCCCCTGTGTTTGCCAACCTCATAATTCAAAGGCAAATCTTCTATAGTATTGTTTATTTCCTGTCTGTTTTCACATGTGTATGAGTTGGTTGAAAATACAATGGCTTGCTTAGTCATCAAAGCAACAGCTTTGCTCTTTAACTCTTTTAAACATCTTACACAGCAGATTTGTCCAGTGCATTACATCATTTAATATTTTGACCTTTGCTTCTCTGGGTTTAGGTCATAGATATATAATGAAATCTTGATAAGTTCAAAAAAAAGGGTACTGTCGACGTGAAAAAAAAAAAAGAAATCTTGATAAGTTCAATCTTATCTCCCTTTATCCCGATGTTGTTTATTGGTCCAGTTGTAAAGATTTTTGTTTCCTTTATTGACCCATGGTAGTGTATAGGTTCAGAGTTGGGCTGCTAACCACAAGGATGATAGTTCAAAACCACCAAGTTCTTCATGGGAGAAAGATCAGCCTTTCTCTTTTTATAAAGAGTTACAGTCTTTGAAACCCACTGAGAGCAGTTCCACTCTGTCCTAGAGCGTCACTGTGAGTCAGAATCAATTGAATGACGATGAGTCTGAACCTTGAGTTTACTGTGAGGAAACTTTTATTCGGAAAGCTTTTGGATTTAATAGCTTCTTTTTCACTTAAAGCAAGTAAACTTGTGTCATGGGCATATGGCAGGTTGTTAATAAGGCTTCCTCCAATCTTGATGTTGTCCTATTCCTCATAGAGTCTAGCTTCTCAGATTATTTTCAGAGCATGTGTATTGAATACGTATGGCTAACGCATACAGTCCTACTTCACACCTTTCCTGGTTTTCATGTGTGTCCTTTCCCCCAGTACTGTTTGAACAACTGCCTCTAGGTCTGCATGGCCCTACTCATTGTCACTCTTAACTAGCTAAAATGGTTTATGTTACTTGGAAGAGCATGTTTGATGTCAGTGACTACAGGAGAAACATTATTTATATGTATGCATGTGTGTATCCTCATTGATTCCATCCCAATTAATAAAGCAGATATACATTCATTCATTTAATAAATATTTATTGAAAAACTATGATCTTAGTTTTGAGGTTCTTAGTGTTAGAGGGGTAAAGAAATGTAAAACCATAAATACCGTACATTATGAGAAAGTATGGGGGAAAAAAACAAAATATGTAGAAAGAGGTAGCTAAGGCTCTAGGTAGCCATTCTGTCATGGCTACTGATACCGCTCAGCTGTTCTGTGTTTGTACCATCACCCTGTGCCATATGATGGCAGGCCCGTGTGATCCTGCAGGGAGAATACAGGGGAAGTATGGGGGAGGAGGCACGCACTAGGAGGCTGTGAGAAAGACTATTGTGTAGACATAGAAAGAAGAGACAAGCTACCATAATGTGACTAAATTGTGCGTTGGGAGCACCAAAAGCAGATTAATTTTCATCAAGTCAGCATGGATTGGAGAGTGCCCTGGAGGAGGGGGGTGCATGCAGTTTAAATTCTTTAATTGACCATGCTGAATAATATCCTGCAGTAGTTCATGATCACTTCCTGTGGGTGCAGCATCCTCCGTCATCCACAGTGAGGCACATCCTGAGGAATTGACCAGAGAACATTGGAACCTTCCGAAGAGTGGCCTTGTCCCTGTTCCTGCATGATCCTGGGGGCTGCTCTTCCTATGAGTGGTCCTAAGGATCATGTCTCTAAGCCTCATGGCGCATCTCCAGGGCGGATGTAGAGAGACTGAAGGAGTGCATCGTGCTTGTTGAGGTTTCAGGACCCATGGAGGATGCGGGTTCAGAGGTGAGATGGAGTCGGCTAGACGGTGACACACAGCCTCTCAGAGAGTGCAGCTCCATTCATAACTGTAAATGGAAGCTCCCAGGGACACCTTATCTGCAGCAAGGATGAGGAATGTCACTTATAACAAAGCCCAGCTTAGAAAGGCTCTTATCTGAGAGTCCAGAATGAGCATATTAGTTACAGTGCCTGCTTCTTTCTGAAACCCTATCAACACCAGGCAATAGGTTTCCCAAGTGGTTTTTAGCATTTACTCAGCTGCAGAGAGCTTCTGAAAGAGAAGAGTTTCTTTAGAAACAAGATAGATTGATTCTGGGAAATATTACCCCATCTTTTAGGATGCTATTGAGTCAGGTGTTTCTGAAAAGCCTCCTGGAATGAGTTTCTGCAGACTGAGTTAAACTTTTCTCTCTGATTTTCATTATGAAAATGTGCTCTTTGGGACAAGATTTCAGGCAGAATCATTTTTTAAAAAGAAACAGCATCTAAACAACTGTGTATATGTGTGATTCTGGCAGTACAAATGTCTTTTTGATATTATAATGTGTTACTGTAACAGTTTGAAATTTGGGGATACATCAGGAAGCTTTTAGGGATCTCAGAAGTCTGGGAAACTGTATACATGCTCTCAGCTCATTTTCCCACCTGTGGAGAGAGTTTGTGGCTCTAGTTAATGACACAAATAAGGCTACAGAGTATTTTCACCTAGATTGTAGGGGAAATGCCTGAAAGAGATGAGTGAGAGAGCTATGTTTCTGATTAAGGCGTGTGTTAGACCAGGTTGACAAGAGAAAGAAATTCATTGACACTAACATATATGTTAGCCTGTTTAGACTACAGAAACAACTCTCATATGTGTATAAGAAAGAGGTTTATATACAAGAGCAATTGAATATTGAGAAAATATCCTAGTCCAGTCCAGATCAAGTCCATATGTCTGATATTAGGCCATATATCCAATACCAAACTATAAAGTCCTCTTCAGATTCAGGAAACATGCAATGATGCTGAATGCAGGAAGATCACAGGCCAGTGGATGGGAAGTCTTGTGGATCCAGTGGCATTGTGAGCATCTCAGCACTAGCAAGGGTCTCCACGTGGCTTCTCTGGCTCTAGAGGTCTAGCTCCACCAACCTCTCTCCATGTGTCTTCTCGACAGGGATGTCTCACAGGGAGTGAGTCAAAAGAGTGTATCTCCTGCCTCCAAGGAGGAACACAGCAGCTCCCAGAATCCTTAGGAGAAGGCCAGGTCCACACAGAGGCCTCATTGGGTAGGGCCAGCTTGACAAACAGGCTAAACTCCACTCCTTCACTTGTAAGTCCTCTCAAATTGACAACAGATTCTCTAAATATAAATATATAAAATAACTTTTTATCAAAGACTAATTGTATATTGAGAAAACATCCCAGCCCAGTCTGGCTCAAATCCATATGTCTTATATTACCCCCTATGTCCAATACTAATCTACAAAGTCCTCTTCAGACTCACGCAGCACATGCAATGATGCAGAGGCTGGAACGTCACAGGTCGGTGAGTGACAAGGCTTGTGGGTCCAATGGCAGTGGACGTGTCTCCGCATAGCTTGTCAACAAGAAGGTGAAGCAGAGACAGAGTGTGTCCTACCTCCAGGGAGAAAGAGAGGGAGTTCCCAGAATCCTCCTGAGAAGGCCACACACACAGAGGAGTCATCATCGGACTGTGACCTGATTGGCAGACGATACATGTACTTATCAAGTTGACAGGAGATGATGTAACTACCAAAAGGAGCAACCAGCCCAGGCAAATCCCCTGAGGCAAGGGTCTTCCTGGGGGCTCGCGGAATAGGCAGGAGGCTAATGTGGAGGGAACCAAGTGAGCAGAAAAGGATTCTAGTAAATTTGACCAGAGATAAAGTGGTCAAGTGGCAGGGGAGAGGGGCAGGTGTTTAGGGGCGCTAAAGTTTGTTCCAAGGATTGTGCACTTGATTGAGAAAGAGAAGAGTAACCTTTGAACCAGAGGTTACCCGATGGGGTCTTTATTTAAAAGACCCGCTGGCCACTAGATTGAGCAGAGGGGCAAAGGGACCGTGAGAAACAGGCTCAGGGAAGTAATTGCGACAAGCCAGGTGAGAAATAATAAGGATCCCTATCCCGGTATGATCCTGGGTGGTAAACGTGAATGTAGTGTTTGGCTGGTAACCGGACGTCTGGGAGTCCAAGTCCACCTGGAGGTATCTCAGGGAAGGCCAGGGCCGTGACTGACAATCAGGCGTGGGAGACTTTGCGGAGCACAATTTTCCTCTGACGCGCTATGAGGGGACCATGGCACCTGCTTCTGGTGTCGGGAGGAGCAGTGGAGGTAACATGATGTGACCGTTTGCTGGATAGGTTCTGCAGAACCACTGGACGTGTTGATGCCACAGAGAGAAAGGAGCCCGCGTGAACGTAGAACAGGCAAAGCTGAGAGAGTGGCTGTTCTCCTTCGACGTTCTGGAGTGAGACGCAGCCTATTTAAAGCAGTGCTACAAGGTCGCCCTCACACAGTCTGTGCAGGGAAGAGCTGCACAGAATTCATAAAGGGAAAACTCAACTCTCGTCCCTCTGTCCTGATAGCTTCCCGACCAGAAACAGATTACATCAAATAAGTAAACACCTGACCTCCCCTTTCAGACAGGAAGATGCAGAAGGAAGCAGGAGGGGTGAGAGAGACGCGCTGAGGCCCTTCTACACAGCAGAAGATGACAGCTCAGGCTAGGCCAGGCCATGCATCTTTGATTTTGCCTTTCAGAGCCACTTGGTGCCCTTCTGCCTCCTGCCTTGGGTCCTAGGATGGGCTTCACGCTGATCTGCCTCCACGTTGAAGCTGATGTGGAGGACTGGCAACAGGTAGAAGAGTCAGACCAGACTTCTGTTGCCCCCATCCTTTTCCTGTGCACTCAGGGACTAGGTCCACCCCTCAGCTCCCTGTGGCTACAGCTCCTACCAGGCAGCTCACACACGGTTGTCCTCCACATTCTGATAATTGTTCCCTCTCCTCGTCGAAAACTCTCCAAATATTAAGAGCACTAGGATATTCCAAGGCTTAGGAAAATGTCCCTGTCTCATAATTACCTTACCTGTTTCTTTAAAAACACTACATTAAACTATATTAACATGACCAATTTGAGGTATGTTGTTTATTTTCTGCAGGGACCATGATGACACAGAGGTCTATGTTTCCATCTTCAAAAGGAATTAAGAGCTACAAACAAGGGACGATAGCTTTCAGGAGTGTTTTTAATAACTTTATAGAGGTTTAATTTGCAATCAATAAGAGTTATTAAAAGTAAATGTTCAGTTTGATTAATTTTGACAACTAATCATGTAACTCAGAACATAATCAAACTATTAAACATTTACATTATGTCGGAAAATTTTCTAGGGCCACTTTCCTAGCATCCTTACCTGGAAGCCATTGGCCTGCTCTTTATTGCAAAATCTTGGATTTTGCTAGAAGATCAGGTACATGGAATCATCTGAATCCAATAAGCAGCTACAGTGGTCAGTGGGTTAAGCATCTGGCTACTAAGGGCAAGATTGAGGGTTCAACCTGGTGATGGATGACAGAGAAATTATGAAATCCATCCATGGATTCCGCCCCATGAGTCCCCTGTGATCATAGTTGAGGAATGGAAATAGCCCTGTTATTAGACAGAGGGCAGTGTAAAGTCAGCTATGGCAGATACGGACTTGGTGAGGTGAAAATGGTATATCTTATCATTTGATCTTCTTTTACACTCATTTTAAAGCTTTTTCGGTTTCTTTTTCTTTTCTAAGTGAAAGGGAAATACGCATGGATTAAGTCCCTGGGGAGCCCCATCTGACCATGGGCCAGTGATGCAGTTCGCCTTGCTGACATGCAGAATGCTCTGGAAAGTAAATTGTCGCACATGCAGTTAGGTTGGAATTTAGCACCCCACCATTTGACCTTCCTTATGAGCCAGTTACATTTGTTCTAGTTTTTAAATAGTTTCTACTCTCTTATCAGTTGACATTTTCAATCAGTTTTACTTTGTAGATGAAATACAGGCTAGGGAAATCTCTAGAGACTGTAGCTGGATTAGTAGTCCCTTGAGGGATGGAAGAGAAGGTTGAGGGCAAAGGGGGTATGATAACAATGTTCTGACATAGTGACTAAATCAGTGGGCTCAGGCATAGAAACCGTTGTGAGGATGGTGGAGGACCATGCAGTGGTTCTTTCTGTTGTGCCTGGGCTGCTGGGGGTCAGAGGCGATTCGGTGTCACCTACCAATAAGAACGACAAGTACACGATTGAGGAACATGTTCTAAAACTGATTGTGGTCATGATTGCACAATTCTTCTTGATGTGACTGAATTGTGTGATATATTAATTTAAGCCAATAAAACTGTTGGGGAGAAAGAAAGAAAGAAGTGGCTGCTGGTTCCCACTCACCGGCCCTGCTGCTCTCTCTTCAAGATTCCCGCACTCACACACCTTGCAGGAGAGCCCTACCCGGCCCTGGTCCTGGAGGGGCCTGTGATTCTGCGTGGATGCCCAGCAGTGTGATAACTCCTTCCTGCTCTCTTCCCCAGCCCCTGGGGTGAATACGATTGCCTTGGATAGTCACACTACTCTATCTCTATTCATGGACATGTCTTTATTGATGGACATTTGGGTTGTTTTCAGTGTTCGCTAGTATGAATAAAGAAACTATGAACACTGGGTGGACAGATGGGCTACTTTCTCTTGTGTAAATACTGGAGAGTGGGAAGTCGGAATCAAACAGTAACGGGAAGTTTGCCATGATGTGCACATGCAAACCATTTGTACCGAGTAGCTCTATTTTCATGTTCTTGCTGATAATATGTAAGATTTCCTGATGATTCAGACCCTCACCAAATTTGAAAACCATCGATCTTTGGTAGGCAGCCATTATGGTAGGTCTGTAGAGAACTGCTAATTAGTTTTTCCTCTGTGCTTCCTTATTGCCATCCTAAGGATCTATTTTACTTTTGCCTTTGATTCTTATCATATCCCAGTGAGGAAGCAATCGGCAGCTTTGTTGGAATATAATTCACATACCCATTTCCTGTTCCTGGCAACTATCTTGCAATGTGTATATTATGTGGCCAATAATATATACATATTGTTTTATATAATTGTTTTTAAATGAGTTAAGAGAAGAAAGGAGGAAGTATTTATTTGTATTGGCATTTACAATTAGCTTTACTGATGCTATTTTGTACGTGTGTCAATTCTAATTACCATCTGGGTTTCTAACTTTCAGCCTGAAGAACTTCCTTTGGTATTTCTGTAATGTTTGTCTGCTTGTCACAAATTCATTCTGTCTCTCTCTTGTTTATCTCAGAATATATTTATGTTGCTCTCATTTTTCACAGATCATTTTTTCTGGTTAGAAGTTTCCTGATGATGTCTTCTCTCCCTTTGAGGATGCTAGCTTTGTGTCCCCCTACCTACCCCATTATTTTTTTATGTGAGCCTGCCGTCAAACTTGGTGAGGTATCCTTTTAAGCGACGAGCTGTTTTATCCCTCCTGCTTTAAAGACTTTTTTCTTTGTCTCTGACTCTTAGCCCACATGCCCATCTTAAACGTGTCATGTAGTTGGAATCGGACAGTATTTGCACCCTGAGACTGGATTGTTTCATTCAATATAGTGTTTTAAGTAAATGCATGCTGCAGCATGTGATAGAACTTCACTTCTCCCTGAGGTTGGATACAGTTCCATTGAATGTATGTGATAGTTGGGTTTGATGTTAACTTGGGTGGGTCAAGCAAGTCTCTCCCATGACAGGATTTAGCACAGGTGTTCAACTCCATCAGAAGAGCTTCTGTCAAGCACCCAAACAATCCTGGGGAGATTAAGGACCTCCAAGCTCACGCTCATCGAGTCCATTTGGACTCAGAGTGACCCTATCAGACCGGGGGGGCTGCCTGGGGGGTTTCCTGAGACTGTCACTCCTCGTGGGAATAGAGAGCCTCATCTTGCCCCCACAGAGCAGGCTGGTGGTTTCGAGTTGCCAGCTTTGCACTTAGGATCCTGACTTGAAACCACCAAGGCTCTGTGGAGAAACTAGATCTCCTTAGTCTGGTCACAGCCTCGATACGATGGAGGCAGGTGTCCTTCTGAATGTGGCTGCTCATGGTGTAATTGGACAGTGTGTGGACTGAAGGTGACTTCCACAGCTCGATTTGGATCCTCCAACCGCCTGACCTCCTGTTCTCTCATGGGCTGACCTGGGATTCATTCTGCTGCTCTCAGCACCCACCAGCCTGTGGTCTTCCTCCTTCACCTTCCTGCTCTCCGCTTGTCAGTCCCTGCAGCTTTCAGGGTCAGGAGAAGCCTTCAGCTGACATTGGACCCACAGACTAGAACCGGACTGGACACACCCACTTCTTCACGGCACGAGCCATTCCTCCGTATCAATCTCTTTCTACCAATGGAAACACACGCAGGCCCTGTCTTGCTTCTCCAGATGACTCCACCTGCTACAACTACCTATGCGCCACCTTGCACCTGCCCCTGCCCCTGATGACACGCGTGTGTTTTCCATTGGTCCATCGTGAATAGTTCCACAAAACCTATGAATGCCAGTAGCTGATTGCATTCTTGTTTTGAATTCTTTTCGGTCCATAGCTAGAAAATACAATCAACCAACCTAACCTCCCTGTCCTCAAGTGGATGCCAACTCGTGGCGACCCTGTGGGCTTCCCCGGTTGGGAAGGCCTGAGCACAGGGGACCTGGGGGCAGTCAGGCACTAGAGATCCTGAACGCCGGGCTTGCAGGAGGGTGTGGGTCCCTGGACACGCTGACCCAGCGCTGGAGGACCGTGAAGTGCTTCAGGCACGCATTCCAGCCACACAGCCGGGCCCCCGCCAGCTCTGTCCTCCTCCAGGGCTCCTTCTCCCCGGAGGAAGAATCACTAACGGGACATGAGCTCATCAGTAACTCTTAGCTGCTATTAATTTCGTGATCATATTTCCTACATCAAAAAGAACAGGGAATAAAAGGCTCGCCTGAAAATAGAAACATAAAAAGTCATTTGTTCCCCATAAAGACCTTTTCTTTGTCACCTGGCCCTGCTGATAAAGTGCAGAAATCTTCTAGAGGAAGGCAAAGCTTTCTGGATTTCTCCTCAGCGCGGCTTCCTTCCACAGTGCTGGTAATATCTGTTATGCTAGGAGATGTCAGTGTTTCCGACAGTAAGAGCTCCTTACAGGACCCTGCCCAGAAATCCCTTTCTCATGTCTTTACACACCAAAAGCTATGACAACATAGGGATGATAAAGACCGGCTTGATAGGTAAGTTAGGATGTAAAACAGGATTGGCAAGCAATTCGAAATCATTCTAATTTTATTTCTTGGACAGGTTTTTCCCCCTTCTGGTCCCTTAAAAACACTGTGATCATTCGTGAGGTAGAGCCAGAGTACTTTGTTAGCTTTCCAGGTCATTACAACATACCTAGAATGTGAAGACACGATATTCACTTGACATGGGAGTAAGCCAAAACTCAGTCCGCGTCTGTCACGGGCTATGGTCTTGAGAACTCACGGGGGCGGTTCTCCTCTTTCCCGCAGGCTTACGTGGAGTCAGAATAGATTCGGCGACAGTGAGTGGATATGTGTGCATGCATATGCATGCATCTAATATATGTATGTGTGTGTACGTTGACATGTACCCGTAAGTCAAATGTGTTATCTACTAGGGATCATGTCAGAATGGGCGTATTCCCAACAGTGCATGCTTGCTCCTAGCTGCTGTCAACGGAAGGCTCTGGATAGGTTTTCTCAGAAATACGGTTGATAACAGATTGACATGGTCTGTGTGCTTTAAGAAGAAAAGGCTACTCAAAACAGTGGCTTCTAAGGTCCACTTAGATTGAAAACAGAGAGGTCAGCTCAAAATTTATGATAACATTTTTTGGGGAATCCCAAAGGAGTCATCTTGATGTCTCGAGGGACACAGGGTAATCATGGGGCACATTAGGAAGAAGTGTTAGAACTGAAGCTGCATTCACAGGGAAAAGGTCAAGAAAGTTTCTATGAGGAATTTTTAAGTAAAAAGTTCTATGATTTTGTCACAATACATTTTTACCTACTGTTATATATGAGGGCGGTTAAAAATGTGTGTGGAAAAATCCATTTTCTTTTATTTTTTTCAATAAATGTTGAAGCATATGTACATATATTTAATTATATATATGATTACTATATAAGCACATACATATATGCAATTAAAAGATAACTATTTGAAGCTATCTTCTGTATGTGTGTGCATTTGTGTGCATATACACTAGTCAAAAGATTAGTGGTTTAAATCTATCCAGAAACGTTACAGAAGGAAACTCTGAGAATGTGCTTTCTAAAAATCAGCCGTTGTAAACTCTACAAGGCACAGTTCTGCTCTGAATCATATGGAGTTATCCTGATTTGGAAGAAACTTGTTCATACCAACATATGTGTAATTAATTTACATTTTTTCTTTTATATTTGACAATTACATTTTACATTTCTTGTTCAATGTGTTTTTGTCTTGTATGCTTTGAATATTTGTTATTGATTTTCAGGAACTAATATGTTGTATTTTTCTCCCACTTTCTTCCTCATATTTAGGTATTCATGATAGCTTTTTCACAATAATTAGAATTTTAATGTAAACAAGATGGTTTCATTGTCATATAGACATTGTCTTTTCATTTTAATTATAAAATTCTTTTAAAATTCACATAATAAACCTTTTAATTGAGATTTGTCTCTTAATATGTTTTACGTTAGAATATAAGATTTTTCACATTGTGCACATTGATCCTTTTGGAATTTTTTGTGTGGAAAAGATGTGCAATAGAAATGTAAGTTAATTTTTTCAAATTGATAATTGTCCCTTCATAATTTATTGGATAGCTTCTGTTTGCCTACAAATTATCATATGTTAAATATTTGAACCTATTTCTGAATTCTATCCTAGATTTGTTTATGTGAAATTACCCTGCATTTCCAATGTTTGGGGGTGGAATTAGCTCAATTTAGGTCTGTACAAATAACTTTAGTGCTGATACCAATAATTGTATTTATTGTATTGTGTATATCACTCACTGCCATTGAGTGGATTTTGACTCATAATGACCATATAGCACAGAGTAGAACTGCCCCTTGTGGGTTTCCAATGTTATATCTCTATTTTTTTAAGGAAGAAAATTGCATTTTTATCAATGAAGGAGAAGGATATGACCTAGTCTACAATATTAATTTTTGTTCTTTAAAAATATGTTTGTTTTTTTAAAAAACAGTTTATTGACACTTCATCTATATATCATAAGATTCAATAGCTCAATCATATCAAGAGGAATTTTACAATTATTACCACAATCAATTCTAAAACATTTTCTTCTTTTTTATACTCATTGTTATTCATGTAGTTATTTTTTCCATATAGCAAAACCATACCCGCCAAAATGTTCTCCAATTCAACAACTTCTACATGTATAATTCAGTGCTATGGATTATGGTCTTCATGTTGTACAACCATTAGTGATATCCTTTTCCAAATCCCTCCACCACCATGAGCGTCAACTCAGTGCCTCCTGAGCACACCTCCTCCTCCTTCATCCACAATCACCATGAGTCAAGTGGGTTCTCTTTTCTTAAGTAGAGTAATTGTCTCTAAGATTCCACTGCTTCTGCGCTTAACCAAGTGGGAGACCCAACAAAAACAATAAAAGACAAAAACAAAACAAAATATAAAGATAAAATATAAAGATAAAAATGAAGAGTAAGAAAGAAAAACCACCATAAATATTTTAAAAGCCAGAGAATAAATTTCTGTTGTGAAACAAGAAATAAATACTTGAGCTTAGAGCAAATTCAAGTTGGGTCAAGAGGAAGGTCAACTGACCAGGTATCAAAATATGCTGTGGTGTGATCCGTCATAATCAAGTTTGCAGTAATCTATGTCTGAAGTAAAGCTGTTTGAGTCCTTTGGCTGGGCTAGAGGGGATCTGCCAGAAGATTCATCTGACTAGATACTCTGCTGATGAATTTTGGGCTCCCACTATCCTTCAGAGCCTTCTACAAATTGATTGCAATTTAAACTCTGAAACTTTTTGTCATATTTGAATTTTGTTATTTTCAACTTTGATCACTCGGGCTGGTGTGCTTCTTCCATGTGGCTTTAGTTGACTCTTCTCTTGGATGGCTGCCTGCTTGAATATAAGCCTTCAAGACTGCAGACACTAATCCTATTAATAGCCAGGCACACTTTGCTGTAGCACCCTTATCTTCAGTGATCTCCTGATGAAGGCAAGTATCAAGCAGGGCCATGTTATAAGAACTAACTGTTCTTGGATTGGAGCTAGAATTAAGTGGGAGCCCATTATCCGGATTATGAATTAACTCTGGTTTAATTTGGTGGTCATATTATAAAAGAACCAACAAAAACAATTACATCAAAACAAAAATCAGAAAAATAAACAAAGAAAAAGTTTTAAATCACAGTTTTTAGGGACACATAGCATTTCATTGTGTGTATGTACTACAGCTTCTTTATCTGTTCTTCCACCGGCGGGCATTGGAGCTGCTTCCAGTTTCTTGCAACTGTGAGCTGTGCTGCTATCAACAGGGTGAGCACACCTCCACTCGAGTTGTGTCTTAGTTGTGTCTGAGTTGTGTCTTAGTTCTTTGGAGTGTACAGATGCCTAATCAAGAGGGCAACACTCTTTACAGAAAGAAAGCCTCGTCTTTCTTCAACAGGGAAGCTGGCAGTTTTAAACAGCTGGTGGGCCCAGTGCACCACTAGAACTTCTATTTTCTGCATGTAATGTATTAAATAAATAAACCAAAGAAATTTCACATTTTTCCTTGCATTAGTTATTTGTCAAAACTACTTTAGTAAGTCAATTTTCATACAGACCCATTCTCACACTAGGCAGGCTA
Organism: Tenrec ecaudatus; assembly: GCF_050624435.1. Lineage (NCBI taxonomy): Eukaryota > Metazoa > Chordata > Mammalia > Afrosoricida > Tenrecidae > Tenrec > Tenrec ecaudatus. Next base: position 165,330,657 of record NC_134537.1, read on the forward strand.
ACAAATTATGTATAAGAAAATCATCTACAGGTTTTCTTAGATACAAGCACATCACTTGAAGTCACCAATAAGCTTCCTAGAACATGAGCAAGAATTATGACTTAAGAGCAGTGTCAGTCAGTGATATGTACTTTCCTAAATGAACAAAATTTGAAATCTTCTTCCCAAAGATTTATCATTTTAATTCATGATTTTCCAAAAATCTAACCCAAGTGCTTTAATTATAGTATGTACTTGAACTCGAGGGACTTGATGAGCTAATTAGGTGTGTGTGTGTACAGACACCTAAACAAATAAGCATGTGAGTTTTAACTAGATCAATTAAAATTTCATATATCCTCAGATTAATAATATCTGAGGATTAGTCCATTACTTTAAGTAGAAGAAAGGACTTATGGGGAAAAATAACATAAAATGATGATTTTTTTTCAGAACCTCTAAAGCAACAACATTGGTATGGAAAAGAGCTCTCAACACATGGAATCCAGGACAGATAAACTCCTCAGGAACAGTAGTAGGAGTAGCAATACCATGAGGGGAGGAGGAGGGTGGAGGTGTCAGGAAGGGGAAGAAAGGGGGAACCAATCACAATGCTGAATATATAACCAAGACCACCCCCCTAGGGGGATGAATAATAGAAATGTGGGTGAAGGGAGACAATGGATGGTGTAAGATATAAAATAACAATAATAATATATAATTAATCAAGGATTCACCAAGGAGGAAGGGCGGGGGAGGGGAGGGGATAAAGAGTCGGGGGAAAGAGTAGCTGATACCAAGGGCTCATGTACAAAGAAAATATTTTGGAAATGATGAAGGTAACATGTACAAGTGTGCTTAATACAATAGAATTATGGGTTGTTATAAGATTTATAAGAGGCCCCAATAAAATGATCAATAAATTAATTAAATAAAATGAACATATACAAAAAACAAAACCAATGACATATGCTAAAATAGTGGGGGATTAAATTGAGTTGTTAAGTGTGATGATCATCTTTCTCAGGCTGCTCATAAGGGTAGCAGTTTGTACCAACTATTATAATACTTTTTAATACTGATTTTTATTTTCCAAATTCTGTTTCACATAAAGACTTGTGTCATCATTCAGTGGATAAGATTGGTAATTATGGCCACCACCAGCTATGACTTATGAAGGAGCTTTGGTGGTGGAAAGGGTAAGGGTATCGGCTTTCTAAAGATGACAGCCTATGGAACTCGGTGGGCTATTCTATTCTGTCACATTAGGTCATTGTGCATAAAAGCCACCTCAATGGCACTAAATAACCATATGCCATGTGACCTATTCTCGGGATTTAGGGAGCAGGACATTGCAGAGTGAGGATTTCTGAGTGAGTTCTTAGAGAGAGCAGATCCTCAGAATGCACATCAATCATTCCTGATCTGAATGAATGTGTTTTTCTCAACACACACACACACACACACACACACACACACACACCTTAAAAAGAGAAAGTGTGGCAGTTACATAATCTATTGCGAAGACGTGGAGTCTAGCCTGCCAATCAGGTCACAGCTTGATTATTTCATTTAGATGTACTACAGAGATAAATAGCTCACTGGAGGCCAGACCCATACTCTCTGCTTTGTCTTCCTGCTGACAAGCCACATGGAGTTACACTGTTGGAGCCAAGCTCTGAAGCTGGAGGAGGCATGTAGAGAACCCCGCCAATGCTGGGATGCTTCCACTGCCACAGGATCCACAAGACTTTCCAACCACAAGCCTGTGATCTTTCTGTATTTGGCGTCATTGCACGTGTTCTGTGTCTGAAGAGGACATTATAGACTATATCAGACATATGGGCTAATATCAGACATATGGGCTAATATCGGACTTATGGACTTGAACTGGATTGGGTTGGGAGGTTTTCTTAATATATAATTACTCTTTGATATAAAACTCTCTTACATACATATGACTGTCTCTGGCTTTGTTTCTCTAGTCAACCCAGACTCACACAGAAAGCCATTGAATTGTATATATTTACTTCCATAAAATCTTGCATTGATATCAAGTGTGTGGACAGACACCTGGTGTGGACACTTTATAGCAGAGGAATCTGGGATTTTCACAGGTAGACAGCTGTGGTCAAATGGAAAAGTACTGAGCTTGTATCCTAGATCTCTGTTTCCCCCACTATGTATCTTGAAGGATTCCACAAAGTCTTTCTGAACTTTTCAAAACAGGAAGAAAATACCTACCTCAAAGGATTGTTGTAGGAATTAAGAGAGGAAACTTGCAAACATACCGTGAAAATATTTACTGCAATTATATGGGAGGGAAAAGGAAATGCCACGCCTGTGGCATAAGCACAGGGATGAGCAAAGACAGGGCTGAAAACAAGGTAAAGGAATTAGCTAAGCTCTCGGGGGCTTAATGCTGCTATTGGCTAATTATGGTGTGTGTGTGTGTGTGTGTGTGTGTGTGTGTGTGTGTGTAGAGAGAGAGAGAGAGAGAGAGAGAGAGAGAGAGAGAGAGCTGTAGTTCTAAAGAAAGAGGTGGTTTTAGTATGTCTCAATGCTTTGGGTAAAATGAATTGGAACAACAAAGTGGGACCTCTAGTTTTTGTCTCTGAAAATATTTACTGCCGTCTAATTCAATCCCTACTATTCCTGATTTGACAATCCAAGCAGCCTTGGTCAGAGTGCATTGTTCGGCGACTGGGAGAGAAGTTGATGCTGTGTGCACATGACCCTCCCAACACAGAGCAGTCTGTACAGGGCACACACACACTTGTCTGAGAGTGTGATTCAGAGACCCTCCGGCAGCATAAGAACCAGCCCACTTGGGGCTCAAAGAAGATCATTGCAATTAAAAGGAAAAAATAATTATATGTATAATCAAGTCCAAGAACTGCACGCTGCTCCTTATGTACTATCACATCTGTCTGCTCAATGGGCACAACGAACAGTAATGATCGATTCAACTCTGAAAACCCAAGTGGCAATCGTCAGTGGCTGCAGTAGCCCACAGGCTCGCACTTTGAAGGTGTGTTTTATTCATAATCCCATGAGGTACATGTGCTCAAACACCTCCTGAGGCCAAACTGCTGTATGCAGGATCAGGCTTCTTTCCTGACCCCCGCCATATGCAAAGAGCAATACATATGCCCACACAGCCTGCCATTTGGAGGACACACGGAGATGGGGTCTAGCCTCGCTGCTTAGACTGTAGGGCTGCATATCTGAGCTAGATCAAATGAACACAGTAACTTCAGGAGGATTCTTTGTAGCTTCAAAAGCACATCACAGGCAATTTCTTTCCTCCTTTCCCTAAGCCTCTGAAAATATTGGCCTTGGATGCTTGTCTATCCAGTTATGGAAATAAGTTACACTGAGAAAGGATTAAAGAGCCAGCAAGAAAGAAAAAGAATCTTTCTTCCAATAGTGATATTTTAAACCCCATGAAGCTATTCTTCTTCATTTTAAAAAACATCCCACTGTCTGTTACCTCTCCAGGAACAATTTGGCCCCTTGCTATACATGAACTAGTCTCTGTTAGCACTCCCCTTTGGGCTGTGGGAGCATCCATTAAACTCTTTTATGCCTGCTGTTTGCTTTCTCCTTCTGGGGGAGTCTATCTGATGTCCAGTCACATGTATTGTTCAACATTTGTATGTTTGGTCACACACTGCATCTCTCATATGCGACGCAATTATTTTTTCTTTGAATAGATCCTTCCATATTATTTTCCCATATGAGATACTCAGTAGTAACTGTGATTCCCACCCATTGCCTCCAAGAAGAAATGGAATCCGAGATAACTAAAAGCATTCTTTACTCACATGTAGCATACCCCCACTTCCCTGCTATGGTAAAGTCACTCTCTTTGGGAAATGGGCTCAAAAAAGACATGGCCATCTAATCAGAGGAGGGATTGTTAACAACCTGTGTTACACAGATGACACAATTTTACTTGCTGAAAGTGAGGAGGGCTTACTGATGAAGAGCAGAGATTGCAGCCTTCCATTTAGATGACAACGTAGTGTGCAGAGAGCACAGACCCTCCTAAGAGGACGGAGGGGACTGAAGTGGCCGAGGATTCCTGTAGGCTTGGGGCCGCAGTCAGTGCGCGTGACAGCAGCAGGCAGGAGATGAAACAACCCGTTCCATTGGACACATTTGCCACACAAGACCTCTGTTAAGGGCTGAAAAGAAAAGAGATTTCTTTGAAGACAAAGAAATGCCTGACCTAACCCATGACATTTTGAACGCCCTCACACTCATCCAGAAGTCAGACAGTGAAAGAAGAAAGGTTGAGAAGATGCAGTTGAACGATGATGCTGGTGAAGAAGATTGAAGGACCCTAGACTGCCAAAAGAACACATCAATCTCTCTTAGCAGAAGTGCAGCCAGAACACTCCATGGAAGCAAGGATGATGAGACTTCGTCTTCACGTACCTTGGACGTGTTGTCCGGAGGGACCAGACGCTGGAGAAGGCCATTGCGCTTAGTAAAAGAGAGGGCGACACAAAACAAAAAGAGCCTCAACGAAACGGATTGAAACTGTGTCCACAAGGATCCTTTCTGAATAGCCTAACATAAAACATGTTGTTTCAGTATTTCATTCGCCTTCCTGTAACACAGCTGCTATATTTTTGAACAGATGAATACTTATACTTGAAATATACCATCTCCCCTGAAATTATAGACGGTTTATAAATCCTGCAATTCCCAACCAGAGACACAGTCCCCACTAAAGTCCAGTGGAGTCTTCCCTGTGTATTTAGGCTGTGTCCATATCAGAAAACACTTGCGTTATCTTGAAGAATATTCCACTCTTACTTACTACCTTTATGACTAAATAATCACTGATCATGGAAATCTTCTCTTTTTCGTTATTTTCACACAATTCTTCTCAGGTTAGAGTGTCTGTATAGTTTATAAAATTGTATAATATTTTATAGTTAAAGTATCTTATCTTCAATTACTTCCTACTTGGATAATTATAATGGCAGTTCCAGTTACGGTTCCCATTCTGTGTATGTGGATCTTATCACCTTCACGTTACCTTGGAACAACAAAGTTATTTCTTCTGGCCCAGAAAGAATTTTGCTGTCAAGTCTTCTTCCATCATATATTTCATTATTTTAATTTTTATTCACAACCTTATTTTTATTAGCAATTATTTTTATTCACAATTTTCTTATTTTTATTCACACTATGCTTAGATTTCAGACAACATGAACACTAGATTCTACCTGAAAGATCTACGATTTGAACAGGATGTCTGTACTTAGTGTATTCTCCAAACTATCTCCCAACAGTGTTGGGATAAATTAAAATAGAATACTATAATGAAGAACTTTAAATGTTCATTGCCAGTTTTAAAAGAAATGACTAGGAAGTACATCAAATACCAAATTGTTTTCACCTTGAGTACTTCAATATATTATATAACATAAATTCTTCCAGGTTCTTGTGACATTGGACTAAACTGAGGGGGAAAAAAGAGAAAGATTTAAGGGAACTGTGAGTCACAAAGTTTCCATTTTGGTTATAGAATAACAAAATTTACATATTCTTAGTAAAGTATGATATGCTGATACATATTTATGTAAATTTGAAAACTAAAATAATCCCATAATCATTCAAAATGAGATTTAGTATTTTAAATGTTCCCGACAATATAATACCAGTTTTTAAAGCAGAAAGCAGTGGTTTGACAGAGTGAGAAATAAACCATGGAATGCTCTGGAAGAAGAGTGTCCCAGGAAAATGTTCACCTAGCAAAGGCTCTGAGGCCGGAGCAAGACTAAGGTGTCTGAGGGGCAGTGAGAAGTAAGAGGTGCTGACGCAGAGTGAAAGGGGGGAAGAGTCCCTGAAGATAAAAATCATGGAATTAAAGGGAAGAACAGACCTCACACATCTTCACAGACTTTTTTAAGAGCTGGGTCTGTTCTACAATCCAGTAATCCCTCTACTACATATATCACTAGATGCAAACAAGGGGCTCCCATCTGTAACTCCACTCTCCCTGTTTGTTTTCCAGTTGATTCTGATTCAGAGCGAGAGGGCAGGGTAGAACTGCCAGTGATTTTCAGAGTCCCTAACTTTCTTTATGGGAGCAGAAGCTCCTCTTTCTTTAGAGCAGCTGGTGGTTTCGAACTGCTGACCTTGCAGTTAGCAGCCAATGTGTACTCACTACACTCCCAGGGCTCCTCCTCCAACCCCTGGAGCATCCTCATGATAGTTGAAGGAACTGAGCCAGTGCATCTCATTGAGGGGCTTCTTCCATTTCACAGGCTACGAGAAAACATGATGTTCTTCTACAGGGTTTGATGTTCCTGGAGAACACGGCCCAAAGTGACAAGGCAAAGCCTTACCATACCTACTCCTAGGGATCATGCTGATTGTTGTGTTGTTAGGTGCCCCAAGTCAATTTCAACTCACAGCCCCTCTACGTCCAACAGAAGCAAACACTGCCCGGTCCTGCTCCAGCCGCACAACTGTTCTTGTGTTTGAGCTCATTGATGCAGCCACTGCGTGCGTCCACCCGTCCGTCCATCCGTCCATCCATCCATCCATCCATCCATCCATCCATCCATCCATCCATCTTGTTGAGTGCCTCCCTCTTTTTCTCTGCACCTTCACTTTACCAACCATCATGTCCTTCTCCAGGGACTGTTCTCTCCAACAACATGCCCAAACATTGTGAGGCCAAGTTTCGCCATCCTCCTCTCAAGCGAGCATTCTAGCTGCACTTCTTCCAAGAAAGCTGCTTGTCCTTTTGACAGTTCATGGTACTTTCAATATTCTTTACCAACACCACAGTCCAAAGGCACTGATTCTTCTCAGGTCTTCCTTATGCAAGGTCTAACTTTCACATGCATGCGAGGCGATTACAAGTACCGCAGCCTGTGCCAGGAGCACCATCACCCTCAAAGTAGGTTGCTTTTCAACCCTTTAAAGAGGTCGTATGCAGCAGATGTACCCAATGAAACGTGCCCTTTGACCTCTAGACTGCCGCTTCCCTGAGCGTTGATGGTGGAGCTCAAGCATATGGACATCTTTGACAGCTTCAGCCTTTTCTCTATTTATCACACTGTCAACCTTCACACTAGATTTGTTCATTCTTCTGGAAATCCGTATTTGAAATATTGTCTGGCCTCTTGATTCAAATATTATCAATTATTCTTCAGTCTTTTATTTTTATTATGTTATAAAAGTGACTTCTTTGCTTTTTTTATTTTAAAGAAGTCTATTGCAGCAGATTTTCTGATATAAGGGATCATTTGACTTCTTGGGTATTGATTGTTGATCCCTATGAAATACTAGTAATCTAAGTAAGAGAGATCCTTGACAACTTCAATACATAGGTGCATTCTAAATGTACCCATATGTACAAGCTGACTTATAAAAGAATGACCATTGCTTTAATGTGCGTATTAGTGGAACTACATAAATGATGTGCACCAAAAGGATTATGGTGAATAAGTTACTGAATATGAATGCAAAGGATGAAATAGAGTAGCACTAAAATAGCATATATCATTATTGATAACTTGCATAAACAAAATGCCATTTTGTTTTAGAGTTTGAAAACATTAAAATTAATGAAAGAAATCAGTCACCCAGGACATATATGAATTTTACTTAAATAATCAGCAAATAATCAGAGAAACTGAATTATAGATAACTAACAACCTTTGATATGAAGATTACATAGCCTCACTTGCTGAAAGTGAGGAAGACCACACAAGGGACCAATAGGAGCATCATGACAAATGGAGAAATTGTTGAAGTTGTCAAGGATTTTTTCTTACTTGGATCCACAATGAATGCTCATGGAATCAGCAGCCAAGTGGTTGAAACTGCTTCACGAGACCTCTTTAAAGTGCTGAAAAGCAAGGATATTACTTTGAGGATTAAAGTGATCCTGAACCATGTCATGGTATTTTCAATTGCCTCATGGACATGTGAAAATGGGACATTGAGTAAGGAAGACCAAAGGATCGACACATTTGAATTTTGGTGACGGAGAAAAATGGTGAAAGTACCATGGACTATCAAAAGAGAAAACAAACTGTCTTAGAAGTAGTACAATAGAATTCTCTTAGAGGCAAGGATGAGGAGACTTTGCCTCACATATTGAACATGTGGTCAGGAGAGACTAGTCTCTGGAGAAAAACATCATGCTTGGTAAGTTAGAGAGGCAGCAAAATAAAGGCAGGCCCGCAAACTAAGGGACTGCTATGGCTGTCATAATGAGCTCCAGCATAAGAACACGGTGAGCGTGGCACAGGGCGCCACATTGCTTGCTTCTATCATACACGGGGTCACTATGAGTCAGAACCAACTCAATCTCACCTAACAACAACAGCGACGACATATCAGAAGTCAAGAAACAGCAAATTATTGAAACCGAAGGTAATTAGTTATTACCAAGTTTTGGTTGTTCAACAATGATGGGAAACTCATATTAATTAAAGGAATCATTCCACAGCAATTGATTACTGTCACTGTTGTCAATAAAGTGGATACCTGTAAAATGGTGAGTTGGCAAAATGTGTGTGATAGGTATATTTACAATTAAAAGAAAATAGAAGCTGCTGAGATTGCTTATTTACAACTAAAACCTCATGAGATTTACTTCCTTAGGTTGGAAGTGTAGGTGATGGTTTTGTGGCTCACCTTGGATAACTGACCTAATAGTGTGGCTAGTGCTTCTCCTACTTTATTCGCTAGTTCCTGGTGTCTTAAAAGTTGCAAGACGCCTATTAAGTTTTCTTAACCTATAAATATATGTGCAGACTTATATCCCTATCATTATATATTAATATATTTATATATGTACATGCCTATGTTTGTACCACTCTACATGTTTGTTGCTCCTAGTTCTTTTCTCTATTTCCTGTCTCTTTCCTCCTGTCCCATTATCATGTTCAATCTTCATTTAGCCCTCTGAACTTCTGGGTTACATTGTACTTGATCAAACCCTACCAGGCATTCTATGCCCTCCTTGCCATAATTTTTAGATCTCTTGTGCCCTTGTGCCTGAGTTTGTTGGCTCTCCCCTCCCTTTACCCCGCCTCCTCCTCTCTCCTGCCCCCGGGAACCATCAGTCCCATTATTTTCTCCTCAGGGTTGTTTATCCTACCTATCTTATATAGATAGGCATGGGAAAAAAGGCTATGAATAGTTTCAGCTCTATTAATGTAGCAGATGGATATTGGGCCTCTACTGAAGTCCTCCCTCAATGCAAGAACACGTTGTTCTAATAACATGGCATTCTGTGATGCTCAACTTCCCAACAGGATCACTGAAGACAAAATGGGTGCATAAGCTAATGTGGTGAAGGAAAGTGATGGTGCCCTGCTAACACAAGGTACAGTGTCTAGGGTGTTAAAGACTTGGTGTTAAACAAGTGGCCATCTAGCAGAGAAGCAACAAAGCCCACATGGATGAATCACACCAACCCATGTGATTACCAGGTATCAATGGGATCAGGTATCAGAAGACCCAAAGCAAACAACCATTTCAGTGGGAATGAGGGGGTCAGAATGGAGACCCAAATCCCATCTGTAGACAATTGGACATCCTCTCATAGAAGGGTCACAAGGAAGAGACAAACCATCCCGGGTGCAGTGTAGCACTGAGAAAACATACAACATTCCTCTAGTTCTTTAATGCTTGCTCCCCACCACTATCATCACTTCAATTCTATGTTACAAATCTGGCTAGAGTATAACTTGTACACTGATAGAGATAAGAGCTCTCAACACACAGAATCCAGGAGAGATAAACCCCTAAGGACCAATAATGAGAGTAGTGATACCATGAGGGTAGGGGGAAGGTGGGGGAGAAGGGGAGAAACGGGGAACTGATCACAGTGATTGACATACAACATCCCCCCCCCCCAGACAGACAAACAACAGACACATAGGGGAAGAGAGTTGATGGTGTAAAATATAAAAATAAAAATAATTGATAAATTATCAAGGGTTCATGAGGGAGGAAGGGTTGGGGAAGGAGAGGAAAAAAAGAGGAGCTGATACCAAGGGTTCAAGTAGAAAGATGTTATGGAAATGATGATGGCAACATATGTACAAATGTGCTTGATGCAATTGATGTATGGATTGTTATAGAATCCCCAATAAAATGATCTATTAAAATAAAACAAAACAAACACACTTGCAGGCAGCCATCCAAGGCCTGAAAACTGGTTTCTCTTTGCCTGGAGCAACAACGGGAAAAGGAAAGTCAAGACTAGGAGGAGGAATGTGGGACCAATTGCCTCCATGACTAACTGCCTCCTTTGTCCTGAGACCAGAAGGACTGGATCGTGCTGGGTATTGTTACTGAATAGTTTTGCCACAAGATTCTATAGACAAATCCTGATCAAAAGAGGAAAAGTGCAGAACAGAATTTCAAATCCTGGTAGATAAACCCTTGAAACGATTTCTCTAATATAATTTTTAATCCCTTTAATAAAATAAATCCCCTGAAATCTTCTCAAAACCAAACAATAGATTAACTTAACTAATAGAAAATGTCCTCCTGGTGTTCATGCTCTTTCAATGACTCTCCATCTGGGATCAAGGATCAACAGAAGCTCAAAGCCTTAAAGTGGAGCGGGAGCACAGGAAGGAGGAGCAGTTCAAGAAATGGAGGTGAGCCTGGCTGCACAACTAAAGGACAGAACAAGCATCACTGAGTTTCAGCGTAAATACAATGTGTTCTAGGTCTGGTTATGTAAATTCTCATCAATAACAAAATAACATTTAATGATATTTATTTGCAGATTTAAAGCATATATAACCACACGTTTTAGGAGTGTGTGTGTGTGTGTGTGAATACACAGTAAAATTTTAACAAAATCATGTGATTGAAGAGAAGAGGGTTCTAGTGATATGTAATGGAAAGACGGCAGTGGCCAGAGCTGCCCAGAGGACATATGAACTACGAGGAGAAATGCAAACCTTCTGAGATGGGAAGGATTTCAGATTAGCTTAAGTTTATGCGTACTAATTGTGAAAATCAAGATCAAAATTCAACCGGATTAAGTAGATGTATAAATAAATATATGTGTATGTATGTGTGTGTGTGCACATATATGGAATCCTCTAATCTATGGAGCTGGAACAGGAGGATTCTCTCTCTTCTGCTTTCTACCATTACTAAATAAACTCAAAAAGGGAATGGTTGTTGGAAAGTTCAGTGTCCGCCTCAGTAAGAGAAACCTAGAATAAATGTTATCAATCTTATGCTATCATCCCAGAGAGCAAATTCAAGTATGGACCAAGGAAGATCTAGTTCATAACATTCACTAATCAAGAACTGGGTAGTCCATGTGACCAGTGAAGAAGAAGTGGGAAGAGGGGGAATGAAGAAGAAAAATGCTGTCTGGGAAACAAAGTTCCCCAGATTGAAGGTATACAATTCTATTAATATGATTTGTGCATATTTTAAATTTACCCAATAATAGTTTAGGGTTATGATAATAATAATAATGTATTTCTCTGTGTTTTATATGTAACCACTTGCAAGTGTCATTTTTAAAAGGTGAACAAATTTCATATCAACATATTATCCTGCTTCTTTATTGTTTTCCCAAAATTTATGTCCCAAATCCCAATAACAGCCACTATTGTATTTGAATTTTGAAACTCAGTGAATTTCATGAAACTCCTAACTTTAATATCATGTACCACAATGACCTGAAAAAACTTCTGAGAAGAAATATAATATAAAAATTAATTTCTACAAATATAAAATACTGCACATAATGAAACCATATGAGTCTGAATTGATTCACTGGCAAGGAGTCCTGTTTTAGTTTATCTTTGATTCTGATGGTATCGACTCCGAGGCTTATCAAAATGAAAGATAAACTATTGTCTTATAGTACATAATGCAGATCTCTCCAAATCCGTGTAGCTCTAAAATCCAATCCAATCAAAATGAAGGAGTAACAAAAGCAAACAACTATTCAACTATATTTTACTTTAAAGTTATTTTGGTGGCAAAATGTCTTTTTACATGAGACTATATATAACCTCATCTAGTTAAATATTCAGGTTCACCTGAGAATTATTAATGAGTTCAATTATGCCACATACTGGTGGTGGTTGCAGTAATCAAACAGAATATTACTTTTCTCCCATCTGAAAAATACTGAATTCCAAAACAAATATGGCTTGAGGCTTTCAGATTAGAGAATAGAGGAACTCCCTATATCATGTCCATCGGCGCTTTTTTCCTGTTCCATGAACTGCTGATACAAGTGTGGAGCAACTTTCTTTTTAGCAAGAGAAAGAGAGATTATCCACACTATCCACTCAAATCTTGAAAGAGCCTACAGCCCTCAGAGCATTTTTATGAATTACTGTTACGTAGATTTCTTTATATGAACTATTGGAAAAAACTTAGGGGAAAATTTCTGAAGGGTGAGCTAATTTTTATCATAGTAGAGTACATACCATTAAACAATATGGATTATTGTACAAACAGTTTAAATATTTTAGAATAGTTTATGCAATGGTGGTAAAGCTAAGCAACTTTTACATTTTGTAAGTTTGTTGCAAGAGGGTTGTAGGATAAACAATTTCCTAAGAATAAAGTGGGGGGAAAACAAACAGAAATACTATTAAAGGCCATGAAGAATAAACACAACTGCCCCCTGGAACTAGAACAGACCAATAGAGGTGCAAGATCCCCAGGAATGGTGAATTGGTGGGCAGGGTTCAGGGCAGGGTTGAAGACCAAGAGAATGCTGTGTTGAGAGAACAACATGGCTGGCCCCACTATGAGAAATGATGCCCCTCAGTGGCTAAGGGCGATACAGGGGACAGCACCGTAGACACAGTGTGGGAATTGCACCTGACCTGATCCCACCACAGCGAGGCAAAGTACTGGGGGAGTGCAGCGGAACAGCAAGGGAATGGAGCGGCAAGGTCCCCAGGGAATGCTGAAAGTGGACTTTGGGGCCAGGGCGTGGTGCCCCAACAGACTGGACTGAAAAACGCTCCTAAGGGCCAGCAAACGATCCCTGAACTAACTACAAAAAAAAAAAAAAGAGAATGCTGTGTGTTATGAGATTAATAAAGTACTATGATCCCTTTCATTGACTGGACTGTAGACATTGGGCCAAATCCAGACCCAATCTGTAGTAGTCCAGTTCATCCCAGCTCCTATAAACCTTATAGCACAGATAGAACTGTCCTGTAGGACTCCAAAGCCAAATTCACTGCCATCAAATAGAGGCAAACTCAGCAACTCTATGCAAGGTTGTGAGGTCCTAGATCTTTACTGGAACAGTCAGCCTCACCTTTCTCCCTCTGAGTGGCTGGTGGGCTTGAACTGTCTACTTACACCTACCCTACAACTCCCCGGGTCCTCTCTGTATAGACTGCAGCCCCGGAAATCCTGAGCAGTTCTACTCTAGCCTGCTGGCCCAATGTGAGAGGGAATCCACCGATGGCTTTTGGTGTGCTGGGTTTTGGCAACCCTTACAGGAATAGATGGCCACACTCCGAGATGCTGTAGCTTTAAAATCTGGGCACCATGCACTTTCTTCACCAAATTTGCTTATGCACCCCTTTTGTCTTCAGCCATCCTGTTCAGAAGGTGAGTATCATACAGTGGCAAATTATTAGAATAAGCTATTCTTGTGTACTGAGGTAAGGCTTGAGCAGAGGCCTAGCTAAGAATCCTGAAGCTCTGAGAGCACAAGTACTTGAGCCAGTCATTCAGCAAATGAGCCTGACTTGTACTTTGTGTTCCTTGTCTCTTGAATTCCCATGCTGTCTCCATTGTAAACTGCTTCATCTTACACCTCTAACATCATTTTCTCCATATTTACTTTCTAGTTTGCATTTAAAAATGACAATAGGCATTTCTACACAATTGATTCCAGTGACTAGGAAGGATCTGATTTTGAGTACCTGTTTGTTATTGCGGGCACTGCTGGTTTTGACTCAGAGTGCCTCCGTCTCAGAGTAAAAACGCAAAGGATTTCCTTGGCTGTAATCTTTCTGAAAACTGATTACAGGTCATCTCTCTCTTGGAAGAATTGAATGGGTTTGAACCACCAATCTTTTGACTAGCATCCAGCACTTGGTTAACCACTAGTTCTGTGCGTGGCCCGTGCATGTGACCCCTAATTATTCGCAGTCATTTTCTGTACAGTAGCCAGTTTTCAGACTGACAAGAGCGGCCTCTCCGTGCAGATGGGAGATGCTTGTCATGTTAATCAAGCTCAGGGTCTTCAGTGGAAATACTGGACGGCGAGGTTGGCAATACCTCTGGTGAAAGTTAGGTGGTGCAACGGTAAAATGCAGAGATCAAGGGCATTCATAACTGCCCAGAGGGTCGGCTTGGGGGCTGCGTGATCAAAGAAGAAAATGGAGATTCCATTTGTTACAAGCCTGAATCTAAAGGACATTTTTAATAGTGAATATTACTTGGGAAATAGGATAAAATGTTAGAGGAATAACACGTCCTGCTTATTTACTGATTCTAAATTAGGAGATTTCATTAAAATGCAATATTTTAACAAAAGCAAGTGTAGAAAATATCAATAAGAATAAAACTTTGAACAGTAAAAAGCCAATGGGAAACTGTAATATGAAATCACCATATGTAGCCACTAGTAATGAACCAGAGAAGCAAAAGATAAAAGAAATTAGATATAAGAAACAATATAACAACATAGCTTCAGGACCCCAAAAAGGTAACGTCTACTGTATATAACTCTTGGCCAGGGCTTGTGAAAATAAAAAAAGTCAATTATTTATTTCTTTGTTCTTAGAAAATATAGATAAAAATTAATTCAGGAAGGTAGATATTCTAAACATATCACTAAGCATGAAACAAACAAAAACAAACCAGCCCACTGTCATCTAGTGGAATCAAACTCATGACTGCTCCTTATGGGGCCTCAGGGGCTGTGTGTTTTTAAGGGCACATAAGAACTGGCCCTTCTCCTCTGGAGCCGCTGGTGAATCACACCTGCTGAGCTTTGCTGAGCACGTCAAAACTCCCCACCCCAGCACCAGAGCTCCCTCCTCTCCACTGAGAGGCTCCAAGATAAAAGGGGGAAACGACAGGAGTCAAAGAATTTGATCAATCACATCAATCACTTTCATAATTTAAATTGTGTTCTTTCAAACATACATATGTCTGCTAAATGTCATAGCTAAAATTTCCCCCAGCAAATATGATATGGAAAGAGGAGGAATTTTATTTTAGTATAAGAGGTCTATTCCTAGTTTAAAAATCTAAATAATAGATCAGAAATAATCAGAAAAATAAGTCATCCTAAATTATTGATCATTTGAAGTTTTGCTAGGGCATGATCTCTGTAAGACGCCATGGAACTGAACAACAAAGACCATCCATCAAGAGCAGAAAGGGCTGTACTTCATGACTGAAAGCACCCTCGGGATGGCGCGTGGCCCTGGTGCTCCCACTGAGGGCGCTGCTAGCAGGAGGCTTGGGGCTGTGCAGGACAAGAAGCTCCAGGATACGCGGCACAGGCGGTTGAGCGGGACTTTCCTCTGGTTGTTAGCTTTGCGCACGGAGTGGCTGGGGACAAGTCAGAAAGTCCTTGTCTGAGTACGAGTCCGTCGGGCATTCTGGCATCCAGAGCACGGCCCTGGCGCCCGGGGAAGTCTGCTCCACGGAGTGGGAGCAGTGCTCCACCGCAAGGTTGGTAGCTCAAAGTCAAACTGTAGCCCCCCTTTCTCAGTTAGCAATGCTGTCGTGCAGACTTACACACCTCTGAGACGAGTTCCTGATCAAGGGCCCCTTCCTCCTCCATTTCCACCACGGCTCCCAAAAGGGACGGAGGCTTCACGGAAACACGTTTTCTTACCCGTTGCTCTACGACTTTAGACCCAAACTGGAGAGAGAGCAGTTCTAGTGCATGCGACCGCCTAAGATGAGGGGACCGAGACGGACTCTGGGTCTCCCTGTTGATCGCGTCCCTTACGTCTGTGTCCCTGCGACTAAGGGAGTTCCGATGTGGGGAAGAGGGCAAGTGCTTAATAAAAGGTGGAATGTAACGAAGACCAAAATCCTCACCAAAATGAAGAAAACGTTTAAGTTGTCAAAAATGCTGCTCTGTTTGGATTCGTGGAAACAGTCAAGAGATTGACAGCTGAGCTCTGTGATGGAAACCTGCTGCACTAGACCTCTTCAAAGAATTGAAGGCAAAGGTCTCACTTTGAGGACTTAGGCATACCTGACGCAAGCCATGAGATTTTCAATGGGCTCATATATACATAATATTTAATTTAGTAAATATATTTTAAATATATTTAAATATTTAAAAACATATATACTTAATAAGGAACACCAAAGAGCCTCGGTGTATTTGCATTGTGCTACTAGAGAGGAAATTTGAAAGTCCCTGGACTGCTAAGGGAGCAAAGCGCTCTGTCTTGGAAGACGTACCGGCAGTGTTCCGTAGAGGCAAGGATGACAAGACTTCATCGTACGTACTTCAGAAAGTCCTGGAGAAGGACATCGTGCTCTGTGAGAAAGAGAGGCAGCAGGGAGGAAGAAGGCCCTCCATGAGATGGGCAAGCACAGGGGCTGCAGCAACGGGCTCCGGCCAGGAAACAATGGTGAGGACAGCACAGGACCCGACAGTTGTGCACGGGGCGCTATGGGTAGGAACTGACTCAATGGCACCTCACAAGAAAGAAGCCCTATTGAATTCAATTGGTAGGTTTTCATTTTTGAAAAATTATGTAGTCCCAGCTAGCAGCATGATGGGTGGTTGTTTTGGTCATATTTAAGTCTCTATTTGCAGATTAACTCATTTGGTTGACGAAGTCATGATGTTCCTATCTTTATTTTTCTCATTTAGCTATTTATAAAGCATAGTCCAATTTTTTTCCTCAATATGCACCAGGCACACTGCCAGGAATACAAAGATATCATGGTCCAGTAAAGGAGATAAAAATATTGGAAACGAACAACACATTTTTCCCATCTCAAAAACTACACACTTAAGATTGATTTATATTATTCCAGAGGTTATTTTAATTGTGATAGCACAAGTAATGGGGTTGAATTTTTATTTTAGAAGTATACTAAATAAAAGTTGTTTTGTGTAGTTGTATAATTATGAATTGTCTATCTGCAGGATTATAGTAAACAGGGTGAGGTAGTGGGTGGGGGGCATATTTGACCTCTTCTGTCTTCCTTATTGCTGAGAGGCAGAGGTCAGACAGGCGGAGGTCACCCTCCATTTGTCTTTACCTAATCCGATACCAGCTGTTCCTCACATGGCCCTTGAATCCTCCTCTGAGCTCGGTAAGCAGTTGCACTGGCCACACAGAAATCACCGACAATACTCCTGATTAAGGGAGTCTGGGAGAGATACATGCAAGGCTGTCTCCTCATGTAAAGAGATTTTAGTCTTAGAAACCCACAGGAGCAGTTCTAGTGTATCCTATAGGGTGAGTCTTCTTAGAGAAGGTAAGAGGTTACCACAAATCAAGGTAAATAAACAATAAGGATGTCATCACCGGTCAACTGCAACACCTCTCCTCCAATAAGGATGTCTCACAGGTCAGCTGCAACATCTCTCCTCCAATAGGGATGTCTCACCGGTCAGCTGCAACACCTCTCCTCCAATAGGGATGTGTCACTGGTCAGCTGCAACACCTTCAGCCTCTCAGCCGCATGGTCCACCGGCCTCTGTGTTTGGGGCCAGGACCCAGCCAGCGGGCCTCCTTGTCTTACAGATCCTCCTCGGCTCTCTCCCATGGCCTCCTTGCCTTTGTCTCAGGGCTTGGCCCGGCTCCGCTGGTGTGTTCCCAGCCTTGCCGCAGCGTCTGGTCCAGGTCTCTGACACTTCAAAGAGATCTGGAAGTGCTCCACAGCAGATGCTCCCGTGTTCATGTTTCTGAGATGGATCTGACACGCATGTGAATGGCTTCGATGTGTGGTTTTTGCCTTTCCCCAGACCACACCACAGAGGGAAAAGAAAATGACTTAAGTCATACCTTTTGATAAGGTTGTATCTAATGAGATACAGCCCACCTTAAACTTGTAACAAAAAACTCCCTCTAAGATGGAATTATAGCCACAGGTAGATGTTAGAGGGAATTATGGTTAGCAGGCTCATATTCATTGACTAAATATCAAGACATATGAATATACATTTGTGTAGATGTTCAGATTATTAATAAAAGGAACATCTGTAAAACTTGCACTGAAAATTCTACAAAGACAAATATTTCAAGACATCTACAAGATGGTTGTAGTTCCTGGGTAATACAAAGAGTTAACAAGCTCATTTGCTAATGTCAATGTTGGCAGTTCAGATCTAATCAGAGGTACCTGAGTGACCTACTTCTGATAACTCAATTATTGACAATCCCATGGAGAGCCAACCTGCTCTCACTCACCAGAGGCCCCAGAGAATTGGCACCAACCCCAGGACGACTGGAGACTGGTGTGCATGCAGAATGCTACCGAACCACAGACAGGAGTGAGAGAAATCATTTCCATCACACTCTGCAGTGTGCGCAACCCCTTGTAAGAATGACATCTCGGTGGTGTCAGTGCAGACTAGCTCTCTCTGCTTTTATACATGCGAGATGAGTGGTCTCCGTTACCTGCCCACTCATATCCAGGTGACCAAAGAAACCCACTGACATTCTCTCTTGCATTCGGGCCTTTCTCCACATGTCAAGGCAAGTTTAGGATAAGCCCGATGGTTTATGATATGTGTATCTTCAGGGACAAGGATGGAGAAGTAGCATTTGGGCCCGAATTTTCAAACTTCAAGGCCCTGCTCACAATGGTGAGTAATGGTTGTCTCTCCCTAGCAGTTCTCCTGGAAGGGAGGTTCCCCACAACTGTGTGCACGCTGGAGAAATGTGGGCTACATTTCAGGTACTGTTCCTACTTGTTTTTTGTTTTTTTTGAGAGAATTCTCCTTTTCTAGTATTTGTATGTAGTTTATGACTTCTGATGCTCCTATAACAATGCAAAAACTTGATTAAAAATTTTTTAAAAACACACAAAAAACTTGATTTAAAATGCTGCAAAATAAATAAATACTAAATACCTTCTTTCTAATACATTATCAGGCATTTGAAGATAGCATGGGTGTTATAAAACTTTAAATCGATAATTAAGAATATCTGGAGAGGAAGATGGCCGACAGGGACACCCGCATACTCTGAGAGCTCCTCCAAACAAAGTGGGATTGGCGACCAGGTAGCTGAATAGTAAGAGTCTGGTGAGTGAAATATCCCCCTGGGACAGCACCCCAGTCCTAGCAGGGGTCTAGGTGAAAGAGGACCGGACTCGTGGGACGTCTCTGGCCACTAAGCTGCTGTGAGCTCACTGGCGACCGGCTTAGGCTCCATCCCCAAACCGGACGCCAGCCCAGAGCCGCTTGCCTGCCCTGCCTACTCCAGCGGCCCACTCCCCACTCCCCACTCGCGGATCTCCACTGGGAGAGAAGCTTTCCTCTCCCGCAGTTCCCCTCTCCCCGCAGGGCAGCGATCTGCCCTCGGGCCCACGTCCCTCCCTCCATTCATCCAAGCTCAGGGGAGCGGACCCGCGGATTGTCTGGCGACCCCCACGGAGGACCATCAACCCGCACCGCTGCCGCGGACCTCTCCACCTGCCCTCCGTGCGCCGGCCTCCCACCCCCGCCCGCCCCCGCAAGCCCCTGGCAGCCTAGCGCCAGCTCCACTCCTGGCGGGGACCCTGCGCTGAGCACCTCCCGCCAACAGGAGCCATAGCCCAACCCGCGCCTGTCCCGGACCCTGAGCTTCCGCGGAGCGCCGCGCCCCGCGCTGCTGAGTCTGCCCACCAAGGGCCCCCCCCTGCGCAAGGCACAAGAGTAGGTGCCCTCCCCAGGGTGCTGCGGAGACCCCGGCGGCCACGACTCTGAGCCTGAGCAGAGGAAGGGCGCCATTACCCCCTGCGGTTTCGCGCCAAAAGGGCGGAGAGCGAACACCATTGTTCCCTGCAGTGTCCCGCAGCTGCCTGCGCAGCTATCCAAGGGGCCTCCCCGCGCCCGCTCACAGCCCGGGCAGATCAAACACTGCACCTGCAGTGGAGCCTGGGTCTTGGCTTTGCAGTCCCTGAGGAGCCGTCAGTGAGCTCCAGCCAGCTCTCACCACCTGGGGCCCTGTTGGGTCCCCAGTGCCAGCCCTAAGCCTGCCGCAGCCCGCCCCAGCCACCCCAGGAGACGGTACAGTGGCCTGAGCCTCCACACAATAAGGTTACTCCTGTCTCCCAGAAGCATGGGGCCTATTAAAGGATCAAGGAAAAATCAACAGACCACATCACTCCCAACAAAAAAATCAGAAAAACGAGGCACTTTAACAGACCTAACGTCACTCATAGAAGAAACAGATATAGATCAGCCACAAAAGGAAATCTTCAGAACTCTGCTTGCAGTAATACAGGAGCTAAGAGAAGCAAACCAAAATAAGGATGCAACGATAGAAGGGATGAAATGCACAATAGAGGGGATGAAGTCCACAATAGAGGGGATGAATACTATCCACCAAAAGGAACTGCAGAAGCTAACAGAGGAGGTAGCAGAGGCCACACAAAAGGTCACAGAAGCTATATCTAGGCTTGAGGAGGCTGAGAACCGTATCAGTGAACTCGAGGACGCTCAAACCAAACGAAGCAAGCGAGAAAAACAATCAGATAGGAAAATTAAAGAAACAGAAGACAGCCTGAGATCAATGACAGATGCTATGAAGAGGAATAATATTCGAATAATCGGTCTACCGGAACACAACATAACACACAAATCGACCGCCAAGATAGCAAAGGAATTCCTGGAAGAAAATTTCCCCAACCTAACAAAGGAGAATCCGACTCTCATACAGGAAGCAGAGAGGACGCCGGCTAAGCTAAACACCAAGAAGAACACGCCAAGGCATATAATTGTAAAATTATCCAACTTAGAGGAAAAAGAGAAAATTCTATGAGCATCAAGAGAAAGGAAGACAGTCACATACAAAGGAGCGCAGGTAAGGTTATGCTCAGACTTATCAGCTGAAACCATGAAGAGGAGGAGAGAATGGAGCAGCATCTTCCAAAAACTGAAAGATGAAAATGCCTCCCCCAGAATCCTATACCCTGCCAAGTTATCCATTAAGATAGAGGGTAAGATAAGGGTCTTCCAGGACAAGGAAGAACTCAAAAAATATACTGCAAGTCACCTGACCCTGCAGAACATACTGGCTGACTCACTATGGCCAGAAGATCAAGCTCCAACTAGAACCACCAGGAGACCACCATATAGCCCATCTCCATCTAGAAGCCAACATGCCAGCAACACGTACCAGGACAACACGGTCTCAGATGGAAAAGAGGACAGGATAGAAACCCTCCACTCAAACGCAGTACACTGATATGAAGGAAGATAGGCAAAGACCCAAAACACAAAACAGAATATGGCAACCATGAAGCCAGAGATTGTAATAATCACTTTGAATACAAATGGGCTCAATTCATATGTTAAAAGAAAGAGGCTGGAGGATTGGATTAGAAAACATAACCCATCAATCTGCTGCCTGCAAGAGACACACCTTAAGCAAGCAGACAAGCATATGCTGAGAATAAAGGGCTGGCAGAAAGTTTACCAAGCAAATGGTAACTCCAAGAAGGCAGGAGTGGCTATCTTAATCTCCGACAAAATGGATCTCAAGATCCAAAACATAAAAAGAGACAAAGAGGGACATTACATAATGCTCAAAGGCTCAGTAAACCAGGAAGCAATAAGCATACTGAATATTTACGCACCTAATAATGGTGCGGCAAATTTCGTCAAACAAACTATTAAAAAAATGACAGAAGAAATCACGGAAACAACAATAATAGTGGGGGACTTCAACACTCCACTATCAGAGAAAGACAGGTCACAGGGAAAGAAGCTCAGCAAAGAGGCCAGAGAGCTAAACAATGTAATTAGGCAACAGGGCCTGATAGACATCTATAGAGCCTTTCATCCAAAAGCAAAAGGTTTCACATTCTTCTCCAATCCACACGGATCTTTCTCAAGAATAGATCACATGCTGGGGCACAAGGCCAGCCTGAGTAAATTCAAACACATAGATATTATCCAGACGTCTTTCTCAGACCACCATGCCATAAAGCTGGAGATTAATAGGAGGGCACCCAGAAAAGCAAGGGCCACCAATTGGAGAATAAACAACGATCTCCTGCGACATGAATGGGTTAAGGTCCAGATCAGAGAGGATATCAGGAAAGTTCTAGAAACTAATGAGAACGAGCATACAACATATCAAAACTTATGGGACACTGCAAAGGCAGTTATCAGAGGTAGCTTGATATCACTGAATGCATACATGAAAAAAGAAGAAAGGCGTATGACAGATATGTTAACACAAAACCTCCAACAACTAGAACAGAGTCAACAGAACTACCCCTCCAATAGCAAGAGAAAAGAAATAATAAAAATCAGGGCGGAGTTAAACCAGTGGGAAGACAAAAGAACAATGCAAAGGATTAACGCAACTAGAAGCTGGTTTTATGAACGAATTAATAAAATTGACACTCCCCTGGCAAAGCTTACCAAAGATAGAAAGGAGCAATCATCAATAGCCAGGATGAGGGATGAATCGGGGGCAATAACAACAGACCCCAATGAGATAAAAAGGATAATCACAAAGTACTATGAAGGTTTGTATTCTAATGAATTCAGAAACCTGGAAGACATGGATAAATATTTAGAAAAACAATCTATCCCTAGATTATCTGAGACAGAGATCAAGAACCTCAACAAACCCATAGCGAAGGAAGAAATAGAGAGTGTCATCAAAAACCTACCAAGGAAAAAGGCCCCAGGGCCAGATGGCTTCACAGCAGAATTTTACCAAACATTCAGGGAAGAGCTGACACCGATCCTCCACAAAGTATTCCAGAACATAGAAAAGAACGGCAAGCTCCCAAACTCATTTTACGAAGCCAGCATTACTTTGATACCCAAACAGGGAAAAGACCCCACAAGTGTAGAGAATTATAGACCAATATCTCTAATGAACATAGATGCAAAAATCCTTAACAAAATATTGGCCAATAGAATACAAAGGAACATCAAACATATCATTCACCACGACCAAGTAGGATTCATCCCAGCGATGCAGGGATGGTTTAACATCTGAAAATCCATCAATATCATACACCACATCGAGAAGAAAAAGGATAAAAACCATATGATAATATCCATAGATGCAGAAAAAGCATTTGACAACATCCAGCATCCATTCCTAATCAAAACACTCATGAAGATAGGATTGGAAGGTAAGTTCCTCAATCTCATACAAGCTATCTATGAAAGATCAACAGCCAACATCATAGTCAGTGGAGAAAAGACAAGAACAATACCACTGAAAAAGGGTACAAGACAAGGATGCCCCCTGTCCCCTCTTCTATTCAATATCGTTTTGGAGGTCCTGGCTAACAACATAAGACAGCGGAAGGACATCAAAGGGATCCAGTTGGGAGAGGAGGAGGTGAAACTATCGTTATTTGCAGATGACATGATCCTATACATTGAAGACCCCCAAAACTCCACAGTTGGAATACTTACAGCAATAGAGGAATACGGAAGGGTAGCAGGATACAAGATCAATAAACAGAAGTCGGTAGGGTTTCTATACATATCGGACAGGGCCATGGAAGAGGCGATTAAGAGGGAAGTACCCTTCACAGTAGCCAAGAACAAACTGATATACCTAGGAATATACTTAACAAAAAATACTAAAGACCTATATAAGCATAATTATAAAACCCTATTACAGGAAACCAAAAGTGACCTTCACAAATGGATGAAGCTCCCCTGCTCATGGTTAGGTAGGCTGAACATAGTAAAGATGACAGTTCTTCCTAAAGCACTCTACAAGTTCAATGCTATACCAATCCAATTACCATCAACCTTCTTCAAAGAATTGGAAAAACTGACCACCAACTTCATATGGAGAGGGAAGAAACCCAGAATTAGCAGAGAACTCCTCAAGAAGAAGGACACAATTGGAGGACTCGCCCTGCCTGATTTTAATGCCTACTACACAGCTACAGTGGTCAAAACAGCATGGTACTGGCACAATGATAGACACTCAGACCAGTGGAAAAGAATAGAAAGCCCAGGAGTAAAATCATCAGCATATAGACAACTGATCTTCGACAAGGGTCCCAAAAACGTCAAGTGGGAAGCAGATGCCCTCTTTAATAAGTGGTGCTGGAAACAATGGATATCCACATGTAGAAAGTTGAAACAAGACGCCTACCTCACCCCATGCACAAGAATACACTCAAGGTGGATCACAGATCTAGAAGTCAAACCCCAAACCATCAGGACCATTAAGGAGGGAATCGGGACTAATCTCAGAGCACTGGCCCAGGGAGCACATAGGCTCACTGCAACAGGGAAGGGGACACACACAGGTGATCTGGAAATCGACAAATGGGATCTAATAAGAATAAAACACCTGTGCACCTCGAAAGACTTTGCCAAGAGGGTGACAAGGCAACCCACAGACTGGGAGAAGATTTTTAGTAATGACACGTCAGACAAAGGGCTCATTACTAAAATCTACAACACCATCATGACCTGCAAAAAGAGGAAAACAGTTAACCCCCTAAGGAAGTGGGCAAAAGAAATGAGAAGAACTTTCACTAGAGAGGAGATCAATATGGCCAATAAATATATGAGAAAGTGCTCGAAGTCCCTTGCCATAAGAGAAATGCAAATCAAAACAACCATGAGATACCACCTAACACCCCTGAGGGTAGCCCAGATCAGTAAATCAGAGAGCAACAAGTGTTGGAGGGGCTGTGGTGAAATAGGAACCCTCCT
This sequence comes from Tenrec ecaudatus, assembly GCF_050624435.1. Classification (NCBI taxonomy): domain Eukaryota; kingdom Metazoa; phylum Chordata; class Mammalia; order Afrosoricida; family Tenrecidae; genus Tenrec; species Tenrec ecaudatus. The sequence continues at coordinate 165,355,495 of NC_134537.1, forward strand.
CCACTGCTGGTGGTCATGCAGATTTGTACAGACACTGTGGAAAGCAATCTGGCGATACCTAAAGAAAATGGAAATTGATCTACCTTATGACCCAGCCATCCCTCTACTGGGCATATACCCGGTTGAAGCAGCAAATAAAACACGACCAGTCATATGCGCTCCAATGTTTATTGCGGCACAATTCACAATAGCAAAGACTTGGAAACAGCCTAAGTTTCCATCGATAGACGAGTGGATTAGCAAACTTTGGCACATACACACAATGGAGTATTATGCAGCACTAAAAAGCACCAATGAGCACATGAAACACGTTATTTCATGGGAAGAGCTGGAAGGAATTATGCTAAGCGAGGTAAGCCAGTCCCAAAGGGACAGGTACAACATGAGTCCTCTGAGGTAAGTACAATCAGCATGACAGAAATGGGGCATTAATCCACCCAAGGGGAGGGTATGGTTTATATCTCCACAGGGAAAGTGGGACCAGACTTCAACCCAGTGTCGCAAGGTGTGAATGCAATATCCCGGCGTGGAGGACGGAACCGGTGGAGAGGTCTGGGAGGCAGGCCCCAGCACCATAAATTAAGTAGATTCCTGCCCCTCCCCCGAAAAGAACTTGTTCCAAAGGACGACATTGACCCTGCAGCTATGGGAGATGGACATATTTGATCAGAGCACACGGGAGCAGATGAAGGGGCAGGAGGAGAGAGTGGAGCACAGCCTGGCCCACCAGGCCGTGATGATGATGTTCCTGAGCAGAGCAGCCAGTCCACAGAGAGAACAACATGGCTGGCCCTACTATGAGACATGATGCCCCTCAGTGACTAAGGGCGATACAGGGGACAGCACCGGAGACACAGTGTGGGAATTGCACCTGACCTGATCCCACCACACCGAGGCAATGCACTGGGGGAGTGCAGCGGAACAGCAAGGGAATGGAGTGGCAAGGTCCCCAGGGAATGCTGAAAGTGGACTTTGGGGCCAGGGCGTGGTGCCCCAACAGACTGGACTGGAAAACGCTCCTAAGGGCCAGCAAAGATCCCTGAACTAACTACAAGCTTTTCTCTTGTGAACTGTTTTGTTCTGTTCTTTTTCAGTGGTTTGTTTTGGTTGTTTTGTTGTCTGGTTGTATACTGTTGCTTTGTGTTCCTCTGTCTAGTTTTCGTGCATGTTAGTGACTCCACAGGTCTGTCTGAATAGGACAGGCTGGATGAACTATCTGGATGAAAAACAACGGGACCGACAGTTCCGGGGGGACTTGGGGTGGGGGGTAGGGGGGTTAAGGAAGTGGTGTTAACAAACCCAGGGACAAGGGAAAAACATGGGATCCCAAAGGGTAGAGAAGGGGGAGTGGCAGGCCTGGTGGGAAATGATCAAGGGTAAGGTTGTTTAGAGAAGAGGTATACTCTAGCCCAGGTGGCAATGAAGCATGGTAGTAGGGCAGGAGGAAGGTCAAGGGAGATGGAGGAAAGAGCTAGGAGTCAAAGGGCATTCATGGAGGTCTAGACAAAGACATGTACATGCAAATATATATAGGAGGATGAGGAAATAGATCTTTGTGTCGATATTTATAGGTCAAGTATTAAGGTGGCGGAAGGACCTTGGGCCTCTACTCAAACACTCCCTCTATGCATGAATACCTTCTTTTATTAAATTGGAACTCTATGATGCTCACTCTCCCGACACAACAGCTGGAGCCAAAATGGGTGAACAAGTAAATGTGGTGAAGAAAGCTGATGGTGCCCGGCTATCAAAAGAGATAGTGACTGGGGTCTTAAAGGCTTGAAGATAAACAAGCGGCCATCTAGCTCAGAAGCAACAAAGTCCACATGGAAGAACACACCAGCCTGTGTGATCGAGTGGTCCCAAAGGGATCAGTTACCAGGCATCAAAGAACAAAAAATCATATCATTGACTGCACACCTCCATGATAGGATCGCTGAAGACAAATGGGTGCACAAGCAAATGTGGTGAAGAAAGCTGATGGTGCCCGGCTATCAAAAGAGATAGTGTCTGGGGTCTTAAAGGCTCGAAGGTGAACAAGCGGCCATCTCGCTCAGAAACAAATAAGTCCACATGGAAGAAGCACACCGGCCAGTGCGATCACGAGGTGCCCAAGGGACCAGATATAAGGCATCATGCAAAAAAAAAAAAAAAAGATATAAGTGTGTGTATGTATGTGTATTTATGTGTATATGTATATATGTATGTGTATATATATATTATATTAAATGAAGGGGGAAGTGCAGAGTGGAGACCCAAGGCCCAAGTGTCGGCCAATGGAGATCCCCTCATAGAGGGGCTTAGGAGAGGAGATGGGTTAATTAGGGTGTGAGGTAGTATCGATGAAGAACACAGCTTTCCCCCAGATCCTGGATGCTTCCTCCCCCCAACTACCATGATCCGAATTCTACCTTGCAGGGCTGGATAGGACAGAGGCTGTGCACTGGTACATATGAGGGTTGGAGATACAGGGAATCCAGGGTGGATGATACCTCCAGGACCAAGGGCGTGAGGGACGATGCTGGGAGAGTGGAGGGTGAGTGGGTTGGAAAGGGGGAACTGATTACAAGGATCCACATGTGACCTCTTCCCTGGGAGAGGGACAGCAGAGAAGGGGGGAAGAGAGACTCCAGATAGGGCAAGATATGACAAAATAACGATGTATAAATTACCAAGGGCATATGAGGGAGGGGGGAATGGGGAGGGAGAGGGGGCAAAAAAAGAGGACCTGATGCAAGGGGCTTAAGTGGAGAGCAAACGCCTTGAGAATGATTGGGGCAGGGAATGTATGGATGTGCTTTATACAATTGATGTATGTATATGTATGGATTGTGGTAAGAGTTGTTGGAGTCCCTAATAAAATGTAAAAGAAGAAAAGAGGAGAAAAAAATGATTAGGGCAAAGACTGTACAGATGTGCTTTATACAATTGATGTATGTATATGTATGAACTGTGAAAAGAATTGTATCAGCCCCAATAAATTGTTAAAAAAAAAAAGAAAAAAAAAAAGAATATCTGAAAACTAAAAAAAAAAAAACAAAAAAACTTTAAATCCAGTCTTCATATTTTCAAATAATAAAAATATACCAATTTCCCCCTAAGATTCAGGCAAGAAAAGACTCGAGTTTTTGTTGTGATAAAATAAAATTTTGTTCAACCACTGAAGGGAAAAAAAAAGAACTCTCATTCAAAAATAAACGTATTAAGCACAAGATTAACACGAGCGATATAAACCCCTAGCATATATTCCTCCAAGAACTACAGGAGAGTGGTAGTTCACAATTAAAAAATCATAAATTATTAAGACAAGGTGATTGAGGAAGTTGTGGAGTGCTGAGAAGTCCTGTAGAGGTGGTAGGGGGGTTTTCTTCTGAGTTGGGGGTAGCATCAAAGAGGACATGCATTGATTTGTAATGTAAATCAGTCTGTGTGCTATGTAAACAGTCTATTAACTCTCTCTGGCCTTACACCTTGTGAGTATTTGCATACAAAGCATGCCACTGAGTAATTGCTGACTCCTGCTGACCCTATGACTTTCAGAGTGGGACTATTCCCTCAGCCTACCTTCACCTTCTCCTTACAGGAACAAATCACGAGTCTTGATCTCTTAGCACAGCTAGGTGAGTTGCAGCTGCCAAACTTTGTGTTTTATTAATGTATCCTAGGCATGAAACAGCTCTGGCCATGATCTAGGCATCAAGCTAGGATGAACAAAGGGCTGCCAGTCTGCTCTGCCCCTGACTGATACAAGAGTACCACTACCAATCAGGTGTCTCTTTGCCCATAGCCAGGGGTAGCTGCCAAACAGTTTACGCTAGAAGTTAAGCACAAACCATTTGTACCACCAGGGACCAGTGTGTAACTCAATAGTTCTAGGATATAACCCACTGTCACCCAGTTGACTTGACTCATGGTCATTTTATAGGACAGAGTAGAACCGTTCCTTAGTGTTTCTGGGACTCTACATCTTAGAGACACAAATGGCCAAATCTCTTTCCCACTGAGTATCTGGGCCTTTGAACCAGTTATTCTCAATTTACAAATCATAAAACTCTTGAGGATAGAAAATAACTTCCCAGATTCACCCTTCATGCATATGATTCCAAAGTCAAGGGTATTAACACTCAAATACAAGCAGCAACTAGCCACAATTTATAGGAATAAGTTTAGACATATCTAAATTAGCATGGGGGGTATAGTTCAATTAGGAAGGACTATGATTTAAATAGGAAAGGAGTGGAAACTGATTAGCAAATGTTTGAATGTCATCCCTGACACCGCCAACCCCACAAAAAACAGAACCCTCACTGCCATGGAGTCATTCGACTCCGCACAACCTTATAGGACAGGTTAAAACTGCCCCTGTGCGTTTCCAAGACTCTAACTCCTTATCGGTATAGAAAGCCTCATCTTTCTCTGGAGGAGCAGCTGGTGGCCTGGAACTGCTGACCTTGTGGTTAGCAGCGCCATGTGTACCACGATACCACCAGGGCGCCTTGCCTGCCACAATTGGAGATTAAGACTAAATGTTGGCTGTTGCTAAAGGATTTTAAAAGTGAAAATGAGAGTGTATTTTTAGGAGATCTTTTACTAGCAAGTAGGGGAAAGCTTACCCAACCGATGACATATTCAGTCACTTCATACGCATTTGACAACTGCACAATAAAAAAGGAAGACTGGAGAAGAACTGATGCATTTTACCACGGTGCTAAAGAAGTGGATTGAACCATGGCATTAGTGCAATAAAAATGAACAAAATTGTCTTTAAAGAAGTACAGCCAGAATGCTCTTCAGAAGTGAGGAAGGTGGGACTTCATCTCACATACTTGGACATGATATTAGCAAAGACCAATCCCTGGACATCAGCAAAGGACATCATGCTTGGTGAAGTGAAATGGGTCAGATTGAAGCGGTGGCAGAAACAATGGGCTCAACATGGGAAACATACTGAGGTTGGTGAGAACTGAAGAGCATCATTGGAGGAGCAAGGTAGGGATGCTGTGAGTCAGAAATGGTTCAATGGCATCGGATCATGAAAACAACAAAGAAATGCTGGGACGTATTTGTGAAATTAGAAAATTAATGTCCAGTGAGAGTCCCTATGTGGCTAAGATCTTAGCAATGAAACCAAGGGAGAGTAGCTCAACTCTGACATATGGGGGTTGAGAGATGAGTCAGAACTACTGGGATGACAATAGTTGACCTCACCCTAACCCCCATCCTTGGTACTGAATGTTTTGGTCACATAGGTGGAGACAAGCAGTGGTCTCACCTAGTTAGGGCTAACCTAATGCCTACACTCAAGAAATTCTCAGTCAATGTGAAAATTTATTTAAATGTAATTCAAAAAGGAATGTGGAAGATTTCTCTTTGGTCAGGACAACCATGAGTGGGGCCTAAAAAGACTCCAGTGAAATGAGGTCAAGTGGTCTATGGCCGCTGTGCTGCCAGTGACCCAGAGGGCCATGGACATAGGTATGCAATCTGCATGGACATAGGTCTGCGATCTGCATACTTCCTCCAGGAAGTCCATCTTGTTTGGGAGCTCTAGCCTCGTCAGCGATTTGGGAAGGTTCTGCCTAGGAACTTCCTCCAGCAGGGCACAAATGGGGGTTGTTAGACTGGCCAAGAACTGCTGGACATGCAGATGTTCATGGTTCAAATTCAGTGCAGGGATAAAGGCTGGTTCATGCCTTTGGTCCCTCAGTTCTGTCAGGACTTAAAAGCTCTCAGCTGCACCTTGATCTATCCAGACTCCAGCCTGCTAATGCCAGCCTCCGGCAGACACAGGCACAGGGTGAATCCGAAGGCAGGAGTATGAGATCCTTGACAGGAAGAGGTTTGGGAGCCCACCACTTGGTGGGCACAAAGGTCCACTTCAGTTGTTGGTTGCAGCAGGACTTTTGATAGTGTGCGTCTAATTCAGAAGGTGTCACCCAGGAACCTTGAGCCAGCTGCCAGCTTGTAAGTTGGTGGACAGATGGGCTCCCTATTATAGCCTTGACTCGCTTTACCTTTAGCGTCTTCTGAGTCCTGTTACTCACAGGATCACTACGAAGTGGAATAGACCCAGTGATAGTGGGTTTTGTGTTTTATTTGTATCATATCAACGTAGACTGGAATTGTAAGCAAGTCAAATTTATTTCTGAGTTTAAGAAGTATTTTCACATTTCTCCAGCTAAGTAGATTTGCCATCGATTGTTAGCTTTTCTTACCATGGAGTTTTTAATCATTGGAATATTTCAGTTCTATTAAATGATAAATACTATGTGTTGTGATTTTCATCTTTTTATTAAATCCACATAGTGCTTTCAGTAATCAATTTTATAATGTGATAGCAGAATTCTGGGAATATCATGATTTTTGGCATAATCTATTATACTTCTATAGATATAACTGATATATAGTCAATTACTTACTGTGCCCCTTAAGTCGAATCCTTTTTGTGATGGGTTGTAAATTATAGTCTCTGTGCTTGTGGCTATAATCCTATTATGGAGGGAGTTTTCCTAATGGGCAGGGTTTGGCTGGGGTGTATTCAGAGTCTCCATCTTACTAGAGGGTGTAAATCAAGTCACAACATTTTGTTTCCTGAGAGGTATGGTCAAATGAAAGACAGAAACCAAACCACAGTTAAAGCCTTATATCTGTGTATAAGAGAGATGTCAGAACAAAGTGTTCTTGCATTGAGGGAGTACTTGAGTGGAGGCCCAATGTCCATCTGTTACCTTAATACTAAACCTATAAATATATGCACATGGATCTATTTCTCTAGTGCTATATAAATATATTTATATATGTACATACCAGTATTTAGACCTCTATAAATGCCCTCTACTTCCTTGTTCTTGCCTCTATTTCCTTCTACTTTTCTCTTGTCCCACTATCATGCTCAGCCTTCATTGGGTTTTCAGTAATCTCTCTTGGCTACATTGCCCTTGACCAAGCCCCACCAGACATCCTATACCCTCCTCAACATTGATTTTAGATCAGTGGTTGTTCCCTTGTCCTAGGTTTGTTTATACCTACCTCATTGCCCCTGCCTTCCCCTCTCTTGGGTCCCCCCAGAACCATCTGTCCTATTGTTTTCTCCTCCAGATTGTTTTTCCTCCACCTGTCTTATCTACGTAGACATGCGGAGACAATAATAAGCATAAAAACAAGAAAGAGCAAAACAATGCAACATAAAGCAAAAACAACAACAAAATAATGACAAAGAAAGAAAAAAAAAAAACCCTGTAAATCATTCCAGGTCTGCTTGTTGACATTTAGAAGTGACTTCCAGTTGAGTCTGATGGGGTGCCATGCCCTGACCTCAAGGTTTATTTTTGGTATTCCTCAGAGACTTCATTGCTTTGCTCTCTTTGCTGCTCTGTTGTGTGCCCTTAGTGTGTTGCCAGGTGTGGTGGGGTAAGATCGGGCACAATTCCGGTACTGTGTTTCCAGTGTTGTCCCCATTGTGCTATGGGTCAGTGAGTGACACCTTGTCTTGTGGTGGTGGCAGCCATATGGTCCTCTCTATGCATTGGTTTCTCTGAGTAAGAATTTGTTCTAATAACCCGGCATTCTGTGATCCTCACCTTCCTGACACAATCGCTGCAGACAAAATGGGTGCATGAGCAAATGGGGTGAAGAAAGTCGATGGTACCCGGCTATCAAAAGATAGCATCTGGGGTCTTAAAAGCTTGAGGGTAAACAAGCCACCTTCTAGCTGCGAAGCAACAAAGTCCACATGCAAGAAACGTACCAGCCTATGTGATCGGAGCATGGGGGTGGGGGGCATGGCGGGGGGGAGGGGGCGCGGCTAAGGATCAGGTACCAGGCATCAGAGACCTAGAACAAAAATGTCATATCAATGTGAATGAGGGGGAGAATGGAGTGGACACCCAAAGCCCATGTGTATACAATTGGACATCTCCTTCCAGAAGAGTCACAAGGAAGAGACGAGCCAGTCAGGGGGCAGTATAGCACCGATGAAACATACAACTATCCTCTAGTTGTTTAACGCTTCCTCTCCTCCACTGTCATGACTCCAATTATACTTTACACATCTGGCTAGACCAGAGCATGTGCACTGGTACCGATAAGAACTGGAAACCCAAGGAATCCAGGACAGATAAGCCCCTCAGGACCAATAATGAGAGTAGTGATACCAGAAGGGTAAGAAAAGGGTAGGGGAAGCAAGAGGGAACCGATCACAATGATCTATATATAACCACCCCCACCTCTAGGGGAAGAGGCAACAGAAATGTGGGTGAAGGGCAACATCAGTGTAAGACATGAAAAATATATATATAAATGATCAAGGGTTCATGAGGGAGGAAGGGTTGGGTAGTGAAGGAATGAGCTGATATCAAGGGCTCAAGTAGAAAGCAAATGTTTGAAAATGATGTTGGCAACATCTGTATAAATGTCCTTGACGCAATGGATGGATGTATGGATTGTGATAAGAGCTGTAGGAGCCCCCAATACAAGGATTTAAAGGAGAGCGAGAGAGAGATTCTAGAATCAAGAGAAAGACTCTACGGACCGTGGAAGAACCGCCAGGGAAGCATTTTTAAGATCCAGCGTGGTGGAGGCTGAGATCCAGGCACCAGAGGCCACAGCACAGAGACCTGAGACAGAGTAAAGGAACCAAGCTTAGACAGAGCAGAGGGCCCGCACCCCTGAGAGGAGGCCATGGGAAAGGGAGGTGACATGCAGGTAGATTTCCTGGCTCCCAGGGGCAGACCCAAGGGACCACGTGGCTGAGAGGCTGAGGAGCACAGGGAGTCAGCTGCTGGCTGGGGAGAGTGGCTGTGCTGGATCAATGACTCCACCCTTAATGCTCTCTGACCCTGGCTAGGGGCCCCCTCTGTTTATGAGTACTGCCTCGGATAACAGAGCCCAGCCGGAAGTCCAGTGCAGGAGCAGGAACTATAGGTAGAGAAGACCAGCAGAGGTCTGTCTGACCTTTGACGTGTGCCAGTCGGCCTTGGGTTGGTGGGAGTTCGATAATCCTTCTCTCTCTGAAGCCAATTGAGATCAGGTGTGCCTTCTGCACAGATTTTGCAATTACTTAGATTCAATTTGCCAATATTGTCTTGCATCCACATCAAAGACTGTACTGGCTTATAAAATATTTTTCTTTTGTTGTCCTGGACTCATTTTGATTTCAAGGTTGTTTTAGATTAATAAAAGGACATGTGGATGTTCTCCCACAGACTATGGACTAAAACACTTGTTTCTGAAGTTTTTAAATTAGGGTATCTGAGAATGCATAGTACGTATTAGCTTTTCAAAGATTCAGTGTTTGGCTCTGTTCATTTGCATATTTAGGATTTTGTTCCTTCAGTTTATTTTTTGATTTATATAGAAATGCCTGAGATATCACTACAATAATGCTTAGGAGAAAAAGTATAACCTATATGTTTATTTCATAGACAAAGTTTAAGATTTCAAGAAACAACCCAAAGAGAGTAGGAACAGAGAGATAATAAAAATTTTAAAACAGGACAGGAGTACAAACCTAAATTCACATGCATTTTATCAGACATCTATAATTATTCCATGACTTGCATGATGGAATCTTCTTTAATTGATTTGAAAGTGTGATTTAAATTTCACAGATATCTTATTCAAGTTATTTTTGTTGTTATTGACCTTTAGTTATATTTTAGATAAAAATCATGCTGTAGGCCTGTGATACTAATTATTCTGTTTCAAATTTGATGAGCAGCCAACATTGTGGTATTTGTAATTGTTTTGTGCTTGAAAAGACAAAACAAAAATGTAAATTCCCTAATTGTTGATTAAAACTTTAAAATTTTTATATTAATATATTTATGGAAAAATAGGTTTTACACACAGGATCATCTCTCAGAGTTAAGGCAATAGATTTATTGATAGTATTTTCGCAATTTTTATTTAAGTTACTAAAATATATTTATTTAGCGGCTGCCATGTGCTGGGCATCATTTGTTTTTGGAGCTTGCATATTCTAGTTAGAGGAAATGAAGGGTAAGTGTGGAAACAAGAATATAAATGCTATGATATGACTTAGTAATAGATGCTATAAAAGAGAAAATAAAGAGGACAAATACTGAACCAGGCATGAAGCATCAAGAGAAGACGGGAGGGACCCACAGTCACTGCACCAACATGAAAGGCGGTGTGCAGCCCCTTGAGGAGGGATCCTCTGAGCAAGCAGCAGCGGTTCTGCAGGAACAAGATCAAGCGGCACCAAAGGCAGTGGGTCAAAAATACAACTCCAGGGATTGATGGAATGCCGACTAGGAGGTTCTGACAAAACATCTCATGCAGATTGCAATTGCTCACTCATTTATGCCAAGAAATTTGGAAGACAACTAACGTACTTGGCAAATGAACTAAAAAAAATTCCTATCTGGGCTGATCTTAAAGAAAGGCGATTCAATGGGATTCAGAAATTATTTTACAATATCATTAATATCACATATAAGTAAAATTTTCCATTCCTTGTTGTTTTTGTGTAACATGTAGCATGACAAAATCTCTTTTATTTATTTGTGTGGTTTTGTATTTTTTGTTTTTCTGCCTTTATAAGCATGCGCACTACAGTGGTACAGGATATATTGGGGTATTTCCAGTGCTCGTATATATATTGCCTATCAGTAAACAGGGTTACGGTGGGTTGCTCATGAGTTGTTGCAGTATTCTAAAATGTCAAGTACTAACAACGATTCATAGCACCCTGGAATATAGTGAGTTACACAGGAGGCTTTTGGATCCCATGGAGACTTACAGACGAGCAGGCCGAATGATGGCACCCCTTCTCGGGCCCGTAACTCGGCCCGAGTCAGTAACTGGTCAGAATCAGCCAGGGGAGAGTGGGTTTGGTCTTGTTTATAGCACTACTCAGAAATAACCCAGTGTAAGGCAGAAGACTAAATGCCAGAAAGGCAAATACAAATAATTCTTTCTTTCTGACTGAAAATTTACCAATTTAGGGTCACAATAATAACTATGCTTTGCTGATTCTAAATGTTAATAGCATTTGATATGGGATTTCTAGATTTTCCACTCCAACTGGAGTTATTGGGAAGTTACTGACAATTTAAAAAGCTGACCTGGGAGTTTGAACAGGCCTTTGGCTAACCTCATTTTCTCCATCCCGTTCCTTCTCTGGAAATAGAGTTTTTAAAGCAATTATGTTCTTCAAAACGTATTTGGCAATTTTTAGAAGATAACATAACAAGTTAAAGAGTTAAAAAGTACACAAAAATAGAGCATCATAGGGGAGAGAGTGAGGGACAGAGGCCAGGATTCTTACATACCTGATTCGATTTTGTCATTTACTAGCCCTTGACTATAGGTAGGTTTTAAACTCTGCGGAATTATCGATTCCTCTATCTTTAGAATGAAGGAAATAGTGCAATCTCCTGCAAACAACATTCTAATGAACAGGTGAAATAATGAGAACATTTTCCAACTAAGGTTAGCTAGCTAGCTAGATGCAGTTTCTCTGTATGTTCATAAATGTTAACATCGGCTCATCCTTTGTCCCTGACCTACGCGGCTACAGTGTCCTCAGAGCGGCCCCCTTTTCCCTCCTCTGAAACCCCTCACAGCTATCCCCCACCCAGCACCAGAGTGTCCCACTTAAAACATAAGTCAGATCACGCGACTCATTCAAGACCCTCTAACCACTTTCTATTCAAATTGAATGAAATCCAGCCTCTTTCACGATGCATCGTCCGGGTGTTTATCTTCTGGTTTCATCTCTCCTGCTTCCCCCATTAAATCCCCAGGCTCCAGGCAGGCCTGACTAACCAGTATCCCAAATGAACGGTGGCCTTAGTATTGTGTTGAATCCCGTTCCTTTGATGCTTGAATCTTTTTAATTGATCAGGTCGCTGATCAATTAAATGTCACATAGAGAAGTTTTTCTCTGATCAACTGAACTATGATTACTTAGCATTCACCCTTTATCATACTATCCTTTTATTTTTTTATCGATCACTCATCATAACAGTTGTTGCAACTACTTTGTGTATTTATTTGCTAACCTCCCATCAACTGCCCGAGTCTCCCCACATGAGCTTGAAAGGGTTTTTAGAGCAAGAACATTGTTTATAATTTCTCTGGTTTACACAAAGGAGCCTGTTTTATTTATTTTTTACTAAATAATAGTAAATTTATTTTACTAAAAGAATGTAAAATGGAAGTTAGAATACTGTGGTAGTTACACATAACCTGTTATCATTTCAGTTGTAGGAGTGAAGGGGTGGCGTTTAGCCTGTCAATAAGGTCACAGCTTGATGACCTCATTTGGAAGCGCTAAGGAGATAAATAGTTCATTGGACACAGGCTCACTCCCTCTGAGACATTCCTGTAGAGAAAAAACACGGAGCTGCCCTAGAGCACTGAAGCGGGAGGAGCCATGTGGAGACCCCTGCCAGCACTGAGATGCCTCTACTGCCACTGGATCCACAAGACTTCCCACCCACTGACCTGTGATCTTCCCGCATTCGGCATCATTGCATATGTTGTGTGAGTCTGAAGAGGACTTTATAGATTGTCATCATGCATATGGGCTAATATCAGACTTATGGACTTGATGTGGACTGGGCTGGGAAGTTTTCTTAATGTACAATTATTCTTTATGTAAAGCTCTTTCCTATACACACATGAGTGTCTATAAATTTGTTTCTCTAGTCTACCCATACTTACACATATAGTGACATTTAAATTGCAAAATAAAATTCATATTAAGTCATTCATGAAGGACAAATCATTGTTGAAAGATAGCTACTGAATGACGCAGCCTTGAAGGGAGCATGTGCAGCTAGGACAGAGGGCTGTGTGGGAAGTTGGAGAGGATGTGGTCTGGGTGTGGCTTCAGTTAGATGTCAGTGGCTTCTTGCCTCATCCAGAAAGAGGTAAAGGATCTCAAGCTTAGAGTGTACTGTGTTGTGTTGTGTTTTGAAATGACTCTAATTAACAGGACATTCATTCTCTTCTTACACGGAAGACACAGGCTGAGGCCTCTGACAGCAAAAAGGCACCCCATTTGTGGGACAAGACTGGTAAGGGTATGTTCTTCTGCCGTAAGTCGGAGATCCCAGGCTTGCGGTAGATAAGCTCAGGGAATGATCTCTGGAGATACCAGGCTGATTTTTCCAAGCGGTGAGGTCTCAGAGCAGAATGTGTACTACATGCACCTCCAGTGCGTTCTCAGAGGGCCTGGCCTCCTCTGTGCTTATTCAGTTACGAAGCAGATGGAGGGGTGTGGGGTGGATGGAACCAGAGATACTGGCCCTGCAGGTCCAGGTCAACCCTGAAAGAGATAATCTGTCACTGCCACCGTTTCACTCCCTATGGACATGTGCAGAGTCCTCCAGAGAGACGGAACAATGAAGCAAAGTGACTCAAGGAGTCAGAAATAGAAAATACAAGGAGAAAGCTCACTCCCACTGCAGACTGCTTCTAGGTAGACATGAGATTTCTCCGCATCATACTCCATGGGTACAAACATGACTCCTAGTTGTTTCCTGTAACCAGGACCTGGCTTTCATTCCTGTTGTTGATGAAGGTCACCCAGTCCTACAATCCAGGATCCTGTGAGACACTCCATGGTTGTCATCCTCTCCTGCCTGCATCGGTTTGGGAAACAGACATCAATTTTGGACAAGCTGTAGATAAATTAGAATCCATGATGAAACAGTGTTAACTGGCAGGTCAGTGGTTTGAAGCCCCTGATCGATTCATGGGAGAAAGATATGACAATCTGTTTCCAAAAAAAAAAAACAAAACACACACACAGTCATGGAAATCCTGTGGGAGTAAGTCTCTGACCTATAAGGTCTTTATGAATCAGAATCAAGATCAACAGGCAGGTTTTTGCTTTGCTTTGGGGTGATATCTTAATAAGAAGCTCTGGTGGTATAGCAGCTAAAGCATTTCACTGCTAACAGAAAGGTTGGTGGTTCTACACCACCAGCCACCCTGTGAGAGGAGGATGTGGCAGTCAGCTTCCAGAAATATCGAGAGCCTTGGAAAGATTCTCTCCGACTCAACACCAGTAACTCCCAGTGGGGTAGCGAAGTCACTGAGAACACTCCATGTCCTCCGGCCTTCAGTGTTTACATTTGTACAACTTATATACTGATTTAGGCTAGTAGTCAGGGGAATATTTTTCAAGAGTAGAGGTATGAAATAAGTAATAAAACAAGTGACAAATTACATGGGGCATGGGTGGTTACAGGCCAAGAAGGAGAAATCACAATTGAGTTCAGGTAGTGAACAATTTTTACTTGTATGGCTATATCTTTTTTTCCTGATAAGAGATACTTTGCTAAAATTTTCACAATTATTCCTGACATTAATGCTACATCACTGCTCTGTTTCCTCCCTCTTGACTGCTCAACAACGAATAGACTGAATTTTCATGAATCGCTTTTTACATGAATTTCTGGAAGTTGTAGGAGTGGCAGGAGGAGCTCGGGTATCGATCCAAGGTTCAAAGCTGAAAGCTTTCATAGTTGTCTGTTTCGATAGAGACCAACTGTTTCCTTCTACCATGGGTGATTTGTAAGAACCACTCTTTATTAATACATCATCTCTTCTCTGATCCAAATAACTTTAGGAATCATTCTGTCACCAGAACTAATCTCCTTGGTTTCCAAACCCAATGTTGTGAAAAGGGGTAATTGCTTATTTTTTTTCTTTTTGAGCTTTTTGCCTTCAAACAGTAAAATTCCCTGGCCTACGCCAAGATCCCCTCTTCTTCACTGTGACACTAAGTTTTCTGCATGATCTCCGGTATTTGGGGCAGGCCTGAGGTGTGCTTTAGAAATGTGTTGGTTTGGGTATATGTGTCCAGAATTCCACTCGCAATGCAGATTCTACTTTTTACCCCATTTTTCCTGCTGCTTTTTTATGGTTCCCAAGGGGAGAGATGGAAACGTGTTGATATACATAGCTGGGCTCATCAAGAAGCAATGTAAGCACTTGCAGTTTTTCACTCATATATTCTATGATGTCATGTGGCCTAGATCCTGTGGATCTAGAGCAGGGGTCAGCAAACTTTTGAGCGGGAAGAGCCAATCCTGTCCCCCACAACAATTTAAAAATTATTTAAGAGCTATGACTATTTTTTACAAACAAATGAAATCACCATTATCTGAATATTATCCTCTTCGTTTTTTCAATTTCATTTTATAGCCACAAATACCGACCCAAAGAGCCACCTGTGTCTTGTAAACTGAAGCTTGTTGACCCTTGGTCTGCAGCAGTGGCTTTTAACCATTGTGTCCATGATCTGGAATAATCAACATCAGTTTTTTTATATTACACGGCTTAGACACAACAACGTTTCCAATAATTCATGGAAAATTCCATTATCTATTGATTCAATTTTTCCAAAAAATATTTTAAGCCCCGTCATCAGTGTAACTCTAAAATCAATGGGAAAAAAACACTTTTGAAATTGCCGTAATGCCTGCAGTGGCTTCCTAAATTCAGCTCCTGACCCATACATGGCTTGCTCAGCATCGCGGTGTGTGGAGGGTCAGCACAAACGGCACAGTGGCATCTCATAACAGCAACCCTCTCTTTGAAAGCTCGCACACAGAAGTTTATTCATTCTGTATGTAGTATTTCTTGAGGATGCTATATGTGCCAGACATATATATGTGTTATATAGGTGCCAGACACATATATGTTATATGTGTTTCCATACATCTGTGTGCAATGCATATATCCCAATGTGGTCTCTAATCACACAAAAGTTCATAGAAAGACAGATAAACAGTTAGGAGTAGTAAGTGCATCTGTAAAAGATCACCATGACTATCTTACATTGATATTGTCTAGTGGAGTTAAAAACAATTTTTAAAATTTTTAATGTTTTATTGGCATATAATTCACACATCATACAATTCAACAGTTGGTTCATATTAAAAAGAGTTGTACAACCATCTCCACCATGAATTTTAGAAAATGTGCCTCTATCTGTACTCAGTGTAAAGCAGCTGACCCAGTTAGTCGGGTCTTATGTTGGGTTTCAAGTAAGAACCATACAGGATGTCTTCTCCAGTCACACAGTAAGTCACAGAACTAAACCAGAATCGTTATGTTCTCACCAGTAGTCATTACCCTTTATATTGTATTGAATATTGACTCAATTATAATAATTAGTTGTCAACAAAAGATTAAATGAAGATTATTGAGAAGTAAAATATTGCTTAAACCTATTTTCAAATATGTAAACATTAGATGTAAGGTGAATATCTTCAAGTCTTTGAATAATTAAACCAGTATTAACAAAACAATACCACCAATACCACATGCACACAAATGAAAAAGAAAAAGGAAATCCTCAGGGATGCGGTTTAGATTGGGGACCTTAGCCGTCACTGTTTCTTCAGGGAATTGCTACCTTACCACGAACTTATAAATGTTCTCAAGGTCAGCGGGCGACTGTGCTGAATGATGCATGGCAGGGCCAGGTGTGCACTTATGAAGGTCAGCTTGAGCGGGAGGAGAGGCAGGGAGCATTTCTCACACTTGGAGCTCTGTGTCATGCTGGTGCAACAGGTCTTACTTTAGTTCCAAAATCATCAGCTCCTCTGAATATGCACTCAAGACTCACAAAATGTTGTCCCCAATACTTCTGAGGAAGACATACCAATTCAAATGACAATGAATATACCCACTTTTCCAGGGAGGCCTGGTAACCTGGTAGTGATGCATTGGGCAGCTGGACACAGATTACCAGTTCAAAACCATCAGCCCCTCCGCAGGAGAATGATGAGACTTTCTCCTCTCGGAGAGACTTAGAGTCTCAGAACCCCCCAGGGACAGTTCTGTCCTATATGCGCATACGTCCCCTGTCCTACAGGGTGGCTACGGGTGGGCATCAACTCACTGGCAAGGAGAGCAGTGAGTAAGTGCCCTTGCTAGCGGCCCTTTGTGGAAGACACTTGATCCTGGAGGACGAAGTTAACAGAGCTAAAGTCCTCCCATGAGATAAAAGAAAATGAGGATAAAGTAGTTGCCACAAGTTGCAAGGTTCCTTCGGAAGCACCACACCTTGACATGGACACATGTTAGACCTGCAGATGCAGTTTCTTCATGTGGCCGTATCCAACGGAACACCTTCTCAGGCTTCCTAACCTGCCCCTTTCACCAGACGGACAATGCATGCTGATTATTCATAGCCTGGGCTGCATTTTGCTTTTGCCTAAGACCATTTACAACCTTTCCCAATCAGATATTCTCAGGAATGTCTAGCTGGTGACCTTGGGTGTTATGATTTATCAATGACAGTCCAACAGACAGTGCATTCCAACCCCATTTGCAAACTAAAGCTGTGGGCCTGAAAATAAAGGCATTATGAAAGAAAACGATAAAGCAAAGATTTTAAACTTCCTCAGACATAAAAGAGAAATTAAAGGTAGACACACGTTGTATTTTCCTTTACAGAACCAGCATAATCGACTTCAGTCGGCATGGCAGGATGTAGCTCTGGGAAAGACATACCCATGCAGTTCATGTGCCGGCTCACTTCCAACTCCGCAACAAACATAAACTAAAGCATAGTCTTTAACTAGACGAGCCGCTCTTCCAGGGAAACTAGCAATTAGTTACTTGGTTACCAGCGGCAGCATGAAACTGGCCAACCTAAGCAGGATTACCTTACAAATTGATATAATGTAAAACTCTGTGCCTGAAGGAAGATGAGACCATCTAATCATATAAAGATTTACATCCCAGAAACCCAAAGAGGCAGATCTACCCTGTTCTGTAAGGTCGCGATGAGTCAGAATCCACTCAATGGTAGTGAGTTTTGTTTGGTTGATTTTTGTTTTAATGACTCTATGTAGAGTGTATTGATTCATTCAAAACTAGTTGGTTCTTCTATTGAATGTAATGTATTGCTCTATCTTAGACCTAGATCAGGGTTTAATTCATTAGAGACATGGAAAATATTTTATTGAATAAATGATTGAATGACACAACAAATTACTATAAAATTTTACATGAAATGGAGGTAACTCAAAGATAAATCCACTGACAGCCTTCCAGACATTAGGCATGAGAGATGATCACATACGCGGGAACACACGTATGTGCTCACACAATAGCTACAAGGTTACTTTGAATTCCCTGTGTTTTCAGCTAAACTCTACTTCCTGTTGCTCCACAATCTATATTGTGGAGGGTGAGCACTTGAATGCTTGACCAATGAATGCAACAAGCTTTACAAAGAGCCCCTCATCTTTGCCTTTCCACGGGCACATCAAGCTACAGAATGCCAGCAAAGGAAACACCAGATTATTAAATGCAAGACTTTGGGGGTGGCAGTGGGGGGGGGTGGGGGCTGGAAACTCATAGAAGAAGGTGAGATAGGTGCTGGTGTAACTTAAGAAAACAACTAGGAGGAAAGCAAAGGTTATTAATTATCAAAATAAACATGAGAGAATAAATACTTCACAAAACTCTACCAAGACACTAGAAATAGTCTAGAAACATGACAGCTAGGGAAAATGGAATAAAAACAAGGAATTTTAAAATATTTAAAAAATAGAATGAGAGATAAAAGAGGTTCAAAGCAATCGGGGGTCTTTGAAGAAAAATTAGAACACATTAGTGTTACAATGTGAGAAGGGATCACATTCCTGAAATGAACTAAAAGGCTTGAATGTACAAGGAAATGTTCCCCTACCTGGTAGAATAAATTGATGCAAACTAGGAAATTCCAGCTATAATGCAATATGTTTACAGAACTTTAAAGATAAATAAACACTCTTTTGGGTAGTCATAAAAAATACCACTAAATGTGGAAACAATAATTGGCTTCAAATTTCTCCCAAGAGTGTGTTTAATGCTAGAAGAAAATTAATTATATTTGTAAGAGGAATGAATATGAACCACTGGTTTGGTAGGTTTTACAGCTGTTTGTGAAAAATGCCTGGTGGAACAGCAGTGTAATTAAGAGTCACTTCTAACCAAGTAAAGTGGGTTGAGTCCACCGCAGCTTTGCGGGCAAACGGCTTGGTATTTCTCTATTAAGATCACAGCCTACAAAGCCCACTGAACAGTTGTACCTTCACACATTTCACTCTGAGTGAACATTTACTTCGTGATCAGAGATGTGGCTTGACACAGTGGCTGCAACAATGGATTTAGATTGTGGGGACGTTGAAGGACCGGGCATTGTTCTGCTGCATTTAGGGTCATTCGGAAGCAGAAAGCGCATGCGAGCACTTACGGCAGTGCAGGGGTTAAGCACCAAGCTGCTCTGTGAAAGGTCAGGGCTTCAAAGCCCCCAGCCACCTGCCTGGAGAAAGATGAGGCTGTCTGCGTCTGTAAAGGGGAGCGATCTCAGAAACCCCGAAGAGAAGTCGGCCGCGTCAGAATGGTCTTGTTGGCCGTAGGGTGACCAACATAACTATCTTTCAAATATAAAGACGACTGAGAAGATTTCTTTTAAAAATTCAACATTGGGAAGAATGCTACACCATTTTATAAACACATAATAATGTTACTGGAGGATAAATTGCAACCAAGAGTTGTGATAGAAACTGGCAAAAGGTGCCAAATATTGAATATATTTAATTGTAGATACAATTAGAAAGTTACTGTGAGTATATTTCTAGGATTGAAGTAGATACATAAAGGCAGCACTCCCTGATAATTAATAAACAGCACAACTAACCAAAAGTGGGTGGAAGAGAGAGACATTTGAGGCAGAGTACATTTTCTGAAGGGACAGCTCTAAGAGTCGGGTGACATTGTGCCATTTAAATGGGCTACACTAAAAAACAGACGTACAGGCATCTTTATCAGCACAAAAGTTGATATTAAGAAATATTTGTAGACTAAAACTTAAAAATTTATACACATAAATTGTATACAGGAAGGTGAGAAGGAAGGAAAATATAAAATGGTTTAATATTGTTTATGTCAAACAGTAGATACTGTCTAAATATACCAAGACTAAAGGGATTATAACACATTTTAGCATTAAAGTAATCATTTGAATACAAATCCATCTTCATGAATAAAAAAAGCTGCAAAGTATCAAAAGCCATGGAAAAAAGCGGCACATAAATTTCCACAACTTTCTACAAGAAAATATAAAAATAATGTAACAGGGATGTGTCAGATGAAGCAACAGCTATCCAATCAGAAACTAATACTCTATGTGTTCCTGTGGTGATACTTTGTAAATGTGATTAAATGCCATAAACAGTTGATTTTAAGCGTGATGATGATAGGTCATCTAGGTGTGCCTGAGGCAAACAGTTGAAGGTTCTAAGAGAAACAGCTGAAGATTTCCTGAAGAAGCAGAAATTCTGCTTGGGGACATCAATGTAAACTGGAATCCAAGATTTACAGCCAACCCTTCCTGATGGATTTGTCCAGTTAATCTCAAAATTACGTATGTCAATATCTTGCAAATACACGATACAAACGTTCCAGCCATTTAAAAATTGTTTTCTGTTTTGCTTTATTCCTTCCTCTTTGGCACCTTGCAATCAGGAGCCTGCCCTCCCCTAGTGGCAGATATAAGCACAACCTCTCGAAAGAACAGGTACGCCACCCAAACTGTGGGTTTCTTTTTCAATTTTAGGTTTTAACTGTATTTTTTATTTTAACTTAAACTATATTCCTTTGACACTCAAGTTCTCTTTTCACATGGACGCCTTCCCACTTAATAAATGCAATTATCAGGTAGACACAGACAAACCATACCCATTCAAACAAAATTTTTATTTTTAAGCCAAGCATTTTCTCCCTGGCCCCTGAGGGCAGAGATCCACCCAAATCCATGCTGCTATAGCAACAGAATACTGCATCCACACCCAAGCTAAGCTCCCATAGACTGTTATTCCTCCTTTTGTCTGCATTTAAAAATCTCTCTCTCTTTTTTCTACAATCTTCATTCTCTTTTCCATTTTTTCTTCCAACTCTTTTTTCCTTCACTTCTTAGATTTAATCCTACTTCTTATAATTCAGGATTGATTATTTGCTTATACTTTTTTCCTACCCTTCCCACTATTTTCTGATATTTTTTCCTTTTCCTAATAAAATATACTTCTATATTGCATATTAAATCTCTTAGAATACATCTTCCCAGTATTAATACAAACATTTAGTCGATCCTTAAGGTCCTTCCTATATTATTAATACTATTACTTTTATTCTCCCCTACCCCCACCCCATCCCTTTCACATCTTACCTACTTATCCATTCATCTCTCTCCCAATTTTTCTCAACTCCGCACTGGATGTTTTCTCACTCCTGTCATACATCTCAGCAGCCCCACAGTACTAATAGGTGGGCCATCATGCTACAGAATGAGCATCCAATAGCTGTCCACCCAAAAATAAAAAACAAGCTCAAACAACCCCAAATCATCCTAACCCAATGGAGTACTCTGAAAAGAGGTCCTGGCACGACCAGAAATGTAATTCAGAAGAACAGTGTTTAGTTTTTTTCAAGAGATGTGAGGAACACTCTTGAGAACAATGGAAGTTATTGAAAATCTAAAATCCTTAAACCTAATGTCATCCCAGAAGTCTAACAATGAGACAACAAATTTAGGCAACATCATAAAAGACTTGAGGAATAGACAGAAGAAAATAGAAATTGAATCAATGAGCTTGAAGATAATCACCCTGATTACAATCAAGGGGATATACAACCAACTAAGAAAAATCAAAGTGATCCAAAGAAAGTCAGAGAATGGTGCAGGACACTATAGCAAGAATCAATCTATGTCTCAATGGGATAATGGAGCAAAAAAATAACAACTATAATGTCTACAGAGAAAATAACACAAAAATTCAAAGAAGAAAAATTTCACAAGATTACCTATGAGGGAAAAAATACTATTCAAGAAGCTGATAGAATAGTGTCTAGGAACAAAACATTGAGACTCATTGTAGTTGAACTCTCCAATTTCAAAGAAAGTATAGAATCCTTATGGAAGCTAGTATAAAAGTAACAGTCACCTATAAGGGAAAAATCTATAAAGATAAGCTCATATTGCTCAGCATAAACTATGTAGAGAAGAAGAAAATGGATTGACATTTAAGATTCTGAAAGAAAAAATATGAAAATCAAGAATCATATATCCAGCAATATTATCCTTAAAATATGAGGGACAAATAAAGATATTCTCATACAAAGAAAAATGCATTTGTAAAAGAAAGATAAGCTTAAAAATATTAACAGGATCATTATGTACAGAGGATCAACAACAACAGACAAACCTGAAGCCATAATACAGGAGAGGACCACCTACAAAGTACTACAATGAACTTAAACAACAAAGGAAAAAATAAAAATAACTGCATACAGTTAAATGACATCAACAAGCCCACAAATATCAATGACACTGGATGTCAATAGATTAAATGTACCAATCAAAAGACAGAAAATAACAGGCTGGATTAGAAAATAAGTTCCATCTCTATTTCATCTCTATTCTTTCTACCAGAGACACACCCTAAGCTCAAAACCAAAAATAAACTAAATAAAAGAGGATGGTGAAAAATCTGCAAGCCAATGCCAACCATAAAGAGGGGAAGTAGTGATAGTAAAATAATAGACTACAAGGTGAGTAACACGAAAGACAAAAATTGTCACTACATAATATTTAAGGAATAATAAACTAAGAAGACATACCTATAGTAAACATATACGGCCCCTTTGGAAATCACTCAAAACATATCAATCAAATCCTCATAGAATTGAAGAGAGAAATAAACAACTCAACAATAATAGTTGTTGACTACAATGTCACTCCCTAAGAAAGACAGACCTTTGGGAGAAAAACAAAATAAGGAAACAGAAGAAATAACACAATCAACCTGTGCAATCCTCAATCAAACAGTCAATATTACCTAATGTATTCCATAAATATTATGAAATTCAGATCTCGTTCCCAATTTTATTTTTAAAGAAATGGAAAAGCTTATTACCAACTTCAAATGGAGAAGGGAGAGATATAAGAAAAGCAAAGAGCTCCTTGAAAAGAAGAATATAGAAAGTGTCACACCACCTGACCTCAAACCTATGACGTGGCCACAGTGTTCACAACAATGATAAATTCAATGACCACTGGAACAGAATAGAAAACCAAGAAATGAAAGCATCCCCCTACAGATAACTAATTTTCAACAAAAAACCAAAAAATATTAAATGGGAAGGGACACTCTCTTCATCAAATGATGTTGAAAGAATTGGATATAAACAGAGTAAGAATAAACAGAACCCTTACTTCACCCTGGAGCTAACAGGAGCATCAACGAGAAAATTGGTTGAAATCTCAAGGCCCTATTTAGGGCAAACCTTTACTACCAACTCTAATAAAGGAAGCACACACAGTAGAAGACAAAATAGATTACTGAGACATTAAAAATAAAACACTGTGAACATCAAAAGACTTCATCAAAAATGTGAAATAAGAGCCCATGGATTGAAAAAATACTCTAGTAATGACACAATGGGCAAGAGAATAATTAAGAAAATCTATAGAAGTCTGCAATATATCAATAATACATAAATAATACAAGTAAAAATTGGGCAAAAGGCATTAACAGACAGTTGGTGCAATGACACCCCAGTGGTTAACAAACATGAAAAACGCTCATGATCACTAGCTGAGCAGGTCATTCAGATGAATTAGTGATGAGATTTCACCTTATACCCACACTAAGAGCCCAGTAGAAGAGGGAGAAAAGAACACATGCTTGAAGAGTGCAGAGACATTGGAGCTCTAATGCACTGCTGTCCGGCTTAGAAACATGTCCGAACCCTGTAAGAAGTGACATGGCACTACCCAATACAATTGGGAATAAAACTACTAGATGGCTCAGCAATCTCTCTGGTGGGCATATACACCAGAGAATTAAGAGACCACGGACAGATGTATGCTTTCCCATGGTCACTGAAGTACAGTTCACAATGGCAAGAATGTGAAACAACACAGATGCCCATCAATAGAAAAGTGGGTAAAGCAACTGGTATATACACAAAATGGAATAATATGCACTCTCTGGAAACCAGTGCTGAAAGCCTGAAACACTTCCCGGTACGGATGGACACGAAGCCATTACGCTGCGCTGTCAGTCAGGAGTCGCTAGGAAAGGATGAACCCCAGACAAGGGTGTTCTTATCCTCAAGCCATGGAGTCTAATCTGGTCTCCTAAACAACGAGGTGATGTTTCCACTTAGTGCTATGAACCACATATCACCCCTTTTAAGACAGGAGGCCTCACCTCAGCTGGTGTCAGTGTCTCAAGGAGAGATGAGCCATAGAAGACCTTTCACTTGCTGCCGTGTGAAAGTGCTCTACAGTCACCGCAAATCAACAGGTACTCCTAGCAGGGTGATTAGTGAACCTGACCGCAAAGGTAACTTAAGAGGTATGTGGGGTAGCATAGAAGGTAATACAGTTCTGTCCATGGATAAATTGCGTGGGGCAACCTCCCATTGGGAAAAACTCTTTTTTGGGGGGAGGGTACTCTTAACATTATTTATATGGACCCCAAGTAGAGAATATGCCTGGTATGATGTTCCTAATTGGACACTTTTTACCTAGTTTCTATCAAGCAATTGGTAATCTATAGATGACTCTAATTTTAGACTTCAGCATTTTGAGATGCACAACATTCTTCATAAACCACAAAAGAAGGATCCAATTTGGAAACTCCACTAAGTGAACTGGGCCTGTAGCAGAATTAAGGAACTGAAATACTCCCTTGGACTTAGCCTGACACACCCTAGTGTGAGAAGAACCAGATGACTGCTACCCAAGGTCACAGAATCGGGAGGCCTTGGACTTTGATTTGCATCTCTTGCTTTGAGGGTGCCCAGTGCATGGTGCCCTGGAGCTAACATACGTAGACAATTTCCATGCTCTCTTTCTCTTTTTTCATGTCATGTCTAACAGGCGTAGTTTTGCCACTGTGAATGAGTGTTATTGCGTGTTTTGCCCTATCTCCAGCCCTCATTGTTGTTTGTACACAATGCCCACTCACTTAAATTTTTAATCTGAACAAGCCAACACTTCATGTGTTGTGATCTAAAAAGCTGTCCTACACATGTATAATCTACTTTTATCATCGTTTAAATTCTATATCAGTGGCTAAATTAATGAAACTATCAAGAGAATTGTCTTATACTCATGAAGTTGATTTATAATATTCTCCAATAAAATGATAATGAGGTTTTTAAGATAAACCAGGGAAGTTTAAAAATCACAGATATATGAATGGATTTTAAGCTTGCACTTATTCATCCCCCTAGGGACAATTAATGCTTATTTCATGACCCTACTTGATGCTTGTCCTCCTGAAGAGATGACTGAAAAGGTGGGTACTACAGAAAGAAAGCAGATTGTACCCAGTTGTCAGAAAGCATAGCATCTGGGGATTTAGAGGCTTGTCTTAAAATAAGCAGCCATCTAAGTAAGGTGCCAACTAAATCCAAAAGGAAGAAGCACACATGCCTAAGTGATCCTAGGATTATAAATAATAAAATCAGAATATGGAGCAGGGAAAGGCAGCAGAGCTTAAATATTGAACACTTGCTTTGTAGAAGACCATGGACGACAGTAGCAGCCACAAATCTGTCATCAGGGTCCCCACATGGATCAAGCCTCTGCTGAATGCCCTCTGACAATGCTGGAGAGACATGAAAAGCCTCACTATCAGATAGCGTGCATGCAGTGTGGATGAAGGCAGTTGTAATTTGTTTAAAATTTAATACCTTGCCATATTGATCTCCCTTTGGACCTATTCTGAAAGTATTTCAGTTTTTAATTGAAAAAAAAAATAGATAGGAAATTCAAGGAGAAACTTCATTGGACAAGTCTGCTAGAAAAGATTCATTAAAGATTAAAGAGGGGAAGAAATCCATTTTGAGGATTACGGTGTGCTTAACCCAAGCCACCACTTGCCTGTCAGCTTGCCACACTGTGGTGCCTTGTGTGTTGCTGGGATGCTGGAAGCGATGCCACTAGTATTTCAAATGCCAGCAGGGTCACTCAAAGTGGACAGAATGCAGTGGAGCTTCCAGATTAAGACTAGACAACAAAGAAGGACTCACTCCCCACTTTGGAAGAAAAAGGCAGTGGAAATTTAATGCATAGTTTGAAGCACTATTTGCAAATACTGAAGGTCAAAACCAAAGAAGCAGAACATGGTCAGAGATATTGCTGGCTCATGGCCCTCTCAGGTCCCAGAGCACTCAACTGTGACTGCAGAGAAGAGGATTTCTTGGAGGGGAATCCATCATAGTGACATGAGTTGGATAAAGCCGGTCAGAGAAGAGCCTGTAGGATCTGCATTTTATGATGGGGCATGACTTAAGTAAAGAGAAATAGCTACAAAAGTCTTCTAATGATTAGAACTTGGAATATGGGAAGTATACATTTGTGGAAATTGAAAGTGGTGAAAAATTAAAGGGAACACGAAGATCGATATCCTAGGCAGCTGTGAGCCAAATTGACTGGTATTGGCCATTCTGAATGAGAAAACCATATGATTAACTCTGCCAGGAAAACACAAAGGGAATGGCTTGGCATCACTGTCATAAATAACATAGCAAAATTTGTTATGAAGTACAATGTTATCTGTGATATGGTGATATCTTTCCCCTATCATGGAAATCCAATCAAAGTAATTATTACTCAACATGACGCACCACCAACAGAATGTAGTAATGAACATATTGAAGGATTTCATCAGCAACTTCAGTCAGAAATTCATCAATCATACAATCAATATGCATTAGAATATAAAATTTGGAAACAAAGAGAAAGGAACAGTAATTAGAATTTATGGACTTGGTATTAGCACTAAGCTGGAGATCTCATGATAGAAGCTTGCAAAACGAATGATGTGTTCATAACAACACAAAACGGGATTATACACATGGATTCCCTCAGATGGAATATACAGAAATCAAATTGTAGGAAGACACTGTGGTAGTTACATAATTTCATGTCCACTTGATGAATAGGTTCTAGGGGTGAAGTCTAGACTGTCAGTCAGGTCACATCCTCATTGATGCTTTCTTGTAGGTGAGGCCTTTTCTTCTGGGAACTTTGTCTCTCTTGATTCTGCCATCAGAAGAGGTCGGGCATTCTCTCTCTCTCTCTCTCTCTCTCTCTCTCTCTCTCTCTCTCTCTGTCTGTGTGTGTGTGTGTGTGTGTTTCACATTCCTTTTGACAAGCCACATGGAACCACACTGATGGCAGCCAGAGCCCTAGAGATGTGTCCATTGCCATTGGACCCACAGGACTTTCTACGGACCAGCCTGTGATCTTCCTGCATTCAGTATCACTGTATGTGCTGCGTGAGTCTGAAGAGAAATTTATAGACTAGTATAGGACATATGGGCCAATATTAGACTTGATCTGGATTGGGCAGGAGTATTTTATTGATGCATAATTATGTCTTAATATAAAGTTCCTTCTTACACCTATATGAAAGTCCTTGGATCTGTTTCTCTAGTCAACCTAGTCTAACACAGACACAGAAGAGAAATTCAATATCAGTGACTAAAACCAGAACAAGAGCCAATGGTGGAACAGACCAAAACTTGATCATACGTAAGTTCAGAACAAAGCTGGAGCATATTAAAAATCCGTGAGTCAAATATGACATTGATTCACTCCCACCTGAATATTGAGACCCACTCAAAAGTAGTTTTGACTCATTGAAAACTAATGACAGAAGACCTGATGAGCTGTGGGATGACATCATGAATATCCTTCCTGAAGAAAGCAAAATGATATCAAGAAGACAGGAAATAAAGAAAATAACAAAATAGATATCAGAAGCCACTTTGAAACTTGCTCTAAATCATAGAGTAGCTAAAGCATAAGGAAGAAAGTGGGAAGTCAAGAAGTTGAATAGAATATTTCAAAGGAGAGTGTGAAAAGACAAAGTCAAATATTATAATGAAATGCACAAGAATCTGGAATTAGAAAGCCAGAAAAGAAGAACATATTTAGCCTATGGAAAGGACTTGTGTTAGTGTGGGTTGACAAGAGAAACAAATCCAGAGACACTCATGTGTGTAAGAGAGAACTTTATATCAAAGAGCAATTGTACATGAAAAAAAATCCCAACCCAGTCCTGATCAAGTCCATGAGTCCGACCTCACCCTGTATGCCAGCATTAGTCCATAAATTCCTCTTTAGACTCACGCAGCCACGCAATGACATTGAATAGCAGAAGATCACAGGGTGGTGGGTGGAAAGTCTTGTGGATCCAGTGGTGGTAGAAGCGTCTTAGCGCTGGCGTAGCTCTCCACATAGCTCCTCCAGGTCTGAGGATCTGGTTGCATCAGTGTAGCTCCATCTGGGCTGTTAACAGGAATGTCCTGCAGGGAGAGTCTCTGTGTCCAACCTCCAGTGAGTTGTTTATCTCCATAGCACCTCCAAATGAGATCATCAAGCTGAAACCTGACTGAGAAGCTAGACTCTACCCTTCACAAGTTGACAGGAGACTATGTAACTGCCACAGGACCCAAGAAAAAAATTAAAGCTTCTACTTGCAATTTGGAAAGATTCTATAGGTAAAATATTGAATGGTTCAGGAAGCATTAAGAGATGATCAAAAGAATACATAGAGTCACTGTACCAAAAAGAACTAGCTGGCAGTCTGCCATTTCAAGAGGTAGCATATATGTAAGAATCAATGGTCCTGAAGGAAACAGTTCAAACCACACCAAATGCATTAGATAAAAACAAGGCTCCAAGAATTGATGGCATACTCATCGGAATGCTTCAGAAAGCTGAGGAAGCACTCACTCACCTATGCTAGAAAATTAGAAGACAGCTACTTGGCCCACTGACTGGAATAAATCCATATTTGTAGCAATTCCAAAGAAAGGTGACCCAAGAGAATCCTCAAATTATGGAATGATATCATTGATACTGCACACAACTAAAATTTTGATCAAGGTCACCCAACAAAGGCTGCAGCAGTCCACTGACAAGGAGCTGCCAGAAGCCCAGCCTGGATTCACGGGAGGACGTGGAACAAGGGATATCATTTCTGATGTCAGATGGATCTTGGCTCAAAGGAGAGAAACGGGAAGATGTCTACTGTGCTTCATTGACTATGCAAAGTTACTCGACTGTCTGGACCATAATAAACTGTGGATAATCTTGTGGATAGCCAATGGAAATTCCAGAAGACTTCATTGTACTCATTTGGAACTCGCGCATGGAGCAAGAGGCAGCCACGTGAACAGAACAAGGGAATACTTTGTGATTCTAAATCATGAAAGGTGTGCTTCAGGGCTGTATCCTCTCACCGTGTCTGCTCAAGCTCCGCGCTGAGCAAATCATCAGAGAAGACAGATTATGTGAAGAAGAATGCTGCATCCGGACTAAAGGAAGCCTTATGAACTGTTTGCACTGTGCACATGACACAACCTTGCTTGTTGAAAAGAGAAGGAATTGAGAATTGACTGGTGAAATCAAGGATTGTAGCCTTCATTATTGTGGGAAACGGAGAGCTGGGAAGAGAGTGGATGTAGACTAGTTCTCTCCATTCATAAGTAAGAGTCTGGGAGGCAGACTTTATGAAGGAAAGCCTTCACATTCATAACGGGAGACGAATCCCAGTCACATCCTCCTGACTAAAAACCATCCCCACAATATCCGCCCATAATAGTCTGCTTAAAGTCTCTGATATTGCCTGCTGTGGAGAGCAGTCAGACACTGTTGTCTGCCCCACCCTAAGTATGGTCCACTCTCTTCTGTCAAGGTTCATTGCTACTCCCTTAGAAAAGAGCTCAATTACCCCTGAGGACATCCGAGGATAAGCTGCCATCTTAATGCATATCTTGCTGTGTATGTGCCTTCCTGTCACGTGCATGCCTCTAGCACATCCCTTTCCTGGTATGTGTGTGTATGGCATGGCTTACATGCCCCCAGACTATGTAAGCCTGTGAGAGAATATGTTTGCCCTCTCTCTGGTTCCAGTCTCTACGAAAGAGGCGAGTGTTTGCACGCTTTGTCTGATGTTTCCTTAATTTACCCTTCAATTACGCAACTCCCCCTAAGAACCCATTTGTTTGTGGAGGCTGTCCCTCCCCCAGTATGAATTACAACTCAATGTAAGGGAGATCATGCTTTCCCCGTTTTACATGATTGGACTCAAGGCACGTACCAACACTTCATTCAATAAAGTACTATGAAGCTGTAATGAAACTACCATGCACCTCTAAAAAGGCTTAAAATAGATTCAACTCTTGTATGCAAAACTAAGGTGGGAAGAAGCATATGATGGATTGATATTCAAGAGACTTGATAGTTTTCTCATGGGGGTGTGTTAGGCTGTGTTGTCTAGTGAAAATAATCAGTGACACTCATACATGTATAAGAAATAATTTTATATCAGGATGTAATTTTATATCAAGAAAGTACCCCAACCCAGTCCAATTCATGTCCAATGCTGGTATGAGATCTCTGCGGACTCACCCTGTTCTGAAGGCCAGTGATGCAGAAAGAGGCAGTGAGATGCAGGAAGTTTACAGGCCAGTGGATAAACAATCAAACAGTTGTGTGGATTCAAAGTCATTGGAAACGTGTCAGGGGCTCACCGATCTCAGAGAGGGCAACCCACATGGTGCCGCTCCTGGAAGTAAACGCAGCGTCCCAGCAAGAAGGAGGGGAGAGGGCTGAGAGAGAGAGCAGTTCCAGGATGTCCCCCAAAAGGCCACAGCCCCAAGGAGGTATCGCCAAACTGTGATCTGATTGGCAGATTGAACTGCACATCGATACTTCACACAGCTTCAAGTTGACATAAAATCTAAATGCCACAGTGGATCAGCAGGCCAATGGGAAAAAAATCACATATCAAAATAAAAACTGTGTTTAATATTAGTAAAATTTAATGTTAAATTTTAAATTAAAGCAAGGTATTTAAATAATAAACGCAGATGGTCCTAAATTGACATAAGGATTCTGTGAAATAATTTGGAAATAAATTAAAAAACCTCTAAAACAAACATAGCCTATGGGACCAGCAATCCTTACTCCGGGGATTTCCCTAGAGGTAAACTCTACATGTAGCTGTAGTCTGAGTGTGACTTTTCTAAAAGAGGAAAACCAGTAAAGCATTTCATGTACATATGAAAGAGAGAGAGAGAGAGAGAGAGAGAGAGAGAGAGAGAGAGAGAGAGAGAGAGAGAGATTTAAGGCAATGAGGTTGTTTGCACAATCCTGGAGAGATTGGTCACAAGTTATGAGAGCTGACCAGGTTCCAGTCTACGTGATGTGGCAGGCAGAGACCTCTACGGGCTCATGTGCCTAGCCAAGCTGGCTCATAGCAGTAGCTATCACAGATGCTGAGAAGAAATGCTATAGGATTTACACTTCCTTATCAGTACACTGATTTTACATGGTAAGAGATAGATGTGTTTTCAAACAACAAAATCTGTAACTCAAGCCAGAAGTCGAGCCTTTTGTTTAATGTGAAACGCATTCTAGCTAATATTAGGTACCATCACTATTATTTAACATTGAGTTATTAGCTGCTTCAGTAAGAGAAAAGAGAAAAAATATTAAAGTGCAAAAGATTAGGATAATTTACATTTATTTGTAGCTACTAACTCTGACCTTTTCTGACCTTTATGCTATGAATGATGTGCGGTCAGAGCACAGCTTTTTACCCAATTTTATTTTTGGTCCCAACATTATTTTTTGAATATTGTTTACATTTGCCCATTACAGATGCATATTATATATACCTTCTTTTGATAGCCTATATTATGTTTATTTGTAACATTCTGTACTTATCTATGATCTTTTAGATTGTGCATTTTTCTCATGATTTGATATTTAGTATAGTTCTCCCTTTCAAAATTGAAAATATTTTTCTATGGTAAAAAGTATCATAAACCAAATGCAAAGAAAATCATCCTATTGAGAAAATATTTAAAGAACTACAGCAGCAAAAGTAAGCGGTGTTTGATCATGTCCATGTTTGGACAAATGGGTACAGCCATCTGTTGGTGGAAGAGAAATCAGACCAACATTAGAGAGAAAAACATTTCAAAATAAGAATATATGTCATCTGTCTTTGTCTTGGTATTGATTTAAATAGCATCAGCAAAACATCCAATGTGCAATAATTATGAACTAATTAAATATTAATCATCCTTAATATTATGTTAATGTTGAGACTTACAAAACCATACAACTAAGTTATATTTACCAAGGTGAGGAATCAAGTCTTTATCTCACAGTCTCTGGGCTGATGCCAGTACTTTCAAATATTTATTCTGAGCCCTGGTGTAATGGTTATGAGATGGACGGCTAACTGCAAGGTCAGTGGTTCAAACCCACCAGTTTCTCCAAAGGAGCTACAGAGGGCTCTCTACTCCTATGAAGAGTTATTTTTGGAAATCCACAGAGGCAGTTCTACCCTGTCCTAGAGGATCTATAGGGTGGGTTTATATGCGTTCTAAAGAGTGCTAATGTAGAGTGGGTCAGCAGTTAAAACCACTAATTGTCCCTCTGGAGAAATATTAACACATATGTTCCTATAAATATTTACAATCTCAGAAACCCAATGAGCAGTTGTACTACATTCCATTGAGTAACTATGAATCCGAATCCACTTCCATGTCTAGGGTCCTGGAAATTTAGAGATTGTCTACCCAGTCCCTTCCCATTACTCCTATTACTTGTGGGGTCCAGACATCACTTATCAGGTATGTGGCTTTAACTTATTTGAGCACCTGGGATGACGCAACCAGACCTACCTTCCCCATTACCTTTCAGAAAGGGCTCTAAACAAAAGACTACCACTTGTCTGTCTGTCTGTCTTACTGTGCTGGCTCGTGTGTTGCTGTGATGCTGGAAGCCATGTCACTGGCATTTCCAATAAGAGCAGGGTCACCCAAAGTGAAGAGTTTTAGGAGAGCTGCCTCAAAAAAATGATGCTCCAGTAATTGGTAGAATACAGATTGAAATGTTTCAACGGCTGCTGAAGTGCTGGAAGACATCACTTGTCTACTACAAAATCTAAGAGACAACTACTTGGTCAACTGATAGGACAAATACATATTTGTACCCATTCCAAAGAAATATGACGGTGAACAGAAGGTTCAAATTACAGAACAGTTGCATTAGTACCATGTGTATGTAAAATTTTGCTGAAGAGCATCTCACAATGGTTGCAGCATCACATTGACAGGTAGTTGCCAGAAGTTCAGACCACAGTCAGACGCGGATGGAGCAAGGGATAGCATTGCTTATGTCAGATGGATTTTGGCTGAAAGCAGAGAACACAAGTAATGTGTTTTCCGTGTGTTGTGTTGACTATGCTAAGGCATTTGACTGTGGGAACCACAATAAACGGTGGCTAGCTTTGAAACCAAATTCACTGCCTTTGAGCCAATGATAACTCATAGTCATGACCCCTGTGGGTTTTCCAAGACTGTAATTGTTAAAGGAAGAAGAAAGCCCAGTCTTTCTTTGGGGGAGCTGCTGATGGTTTTAAACTGCCAACCATACGGATCACATCCCAACCAGGAAGCACTACACCAAAAGGGCTGGGAGCTACCTGATCAGCAGTTTGAAACCAACAGCAGTTCTGTGAGAGCAAGACTGGGATTTCTATTTCTGTAAATACCTAGTCTTCGAAACTCATAGGGGATCACTGTGAGTCAGCATCGACTCAATGGCAGTGAGTTTTTCTGAGCTTTGAGAATAGGGATTCTAGAACACGACATTGTGCTCCTGTACATGGCTCAATAGGTATAAAAATAGAACAAGGGCATGCCGATTGGCTTAAAACCAAGAAAGCTGTGCATCGGGGCTTTTCCTTCGCCACCTTCATATATCCTCTATGATAAGCACATGACTTGAGAAACTGGACTGCATGAAGAATGCAACATTGGGCTCTGGCAGAAGGCTTATTAGCAAACTTTGATATGAAAATGACACAACCTGGCCTGCTGAAAGTGAAGAGAACATGAAGCACTTGCTGATGAAAGTGGAGGATTGCAGCCTTCAGTGTGGATTACAACTCAATGTGAAGAAAACCAAAATGCTCACATACTACAGAAAAGAGGGACGTTGTCAAGGATTTTGTCTTGGTTGGCTTTACAGTCAATACTCATGGAAACAATGTATTATATTAGGTAAATCTGCAGAAGACCTCTTTAGATTATTGAAGAGCAAAGACAACTTTGAAGACTAAGGTATGACTGGCTCTAGTCATCATATTTTCAATAACCTCATAAGCATATGAAAGTTTGACATTAAATGAGGAAGACAAAAGAAGAATCAATGCATTTGAATGATGGTACTGGTAGAGAGTATTGAAAGTTCAAGGACTTCCCCCAAACAAACACGTCTGTTTTTGAATGAGGACAGTCAGAATGGTCCTTAGTGTGAAGGACAGCAAGACTTTGTCTCACATACGTTGGTCATGATGTCAGGAGAGAGCAGCCACTGACATTATGCTTGATAAAGATGAAGCCTGTCTACAAGATGGATTGAGACCACCGCTGCATCAAGGGGCGCAAACATAACACGTGGGAGGAGAGGCAGGTCCCGTCCTTTGGTACATGGTGTTGCAGTGAGGCAGAACCAGCTCGAGGAAACAACAACAACATAGACATTAACAGCATCCTTTTACTAAGATGGGGTGGCAACATATTTAGATCAGATTCTACTTGTCTCAAGGGCAGTGCTATTACTACACTAACAGGTTCCACAGATGTAGTCTCATGCCTTACTATACGGGTGGCACCACCATACCCAGAGGTGTCATATTGATGTGGCTTCCAGACCCGGGGTTGCTCAGAAATGTGGTCTAAATCTTTCAAACTCAGGCCCTTGTTGTTACCATTAGACTACTCCTCCCTCGAGTGAATGAACCTGAGTTCTTGGGTCCTCACTAATGCTTTTCACCTCCTCTCCATCCCTGCTGAGTCTACCTCCACCCCTGATCCTAATTCTTGTATTCTTAGTGTGGGCCTATGAATAAAGTAATTCCTTCCTTAATCCATCCACCAAAATATTAAAATATGCCCACTATCCATTGGCATTTATGCTGATACATCGTTAGAGTTTATGCTAACCAGCCTTCCACGCCTGGATCTGTCACAAAGAATTTCTGGAGGGGGTGTGGATGCGTAGAATAAAAGGAGAGAATAGGAGTTGTTGTTTGTAGGGACCTGTGAGTTGGATCCGACTCACAGTGACTCTGTAGAACAGAAGAAACACTGTCTCAGCAAGACGCTTCCTCATTTTCCCTGCCCTTCTACTTTACCAAGCTCGATGTTTTTCTCCAATGACTGCTATCCCCTGATGCCATATTCCAAGGACATGAGACAAAGTCTCACCCCTCCTTTATGGAGCATTCTTGCTTACTCTTTTCTTTTTAAAAAATTAATAATTAAATCATTTTATTGGGGGGGTTTATAACTCTTATCACAATCCACACATCCATCCATTGTGTCAAGCACTTATGCATATTGTTTCCCTCATCATTCTCAAAGTATTTGCTTTCTACGTGAGTCCTTGGTATCAGCTCCTCATTTCCCTCTCCCTCCCTGCTTCCCCCTTCCCCACAAACCCTTGAAAATTTATAAATTATTATTATTTTGTCATTTCTTACACCATCCGGAGTCTCCCTTCACCCACTTTTCCACTGTCTGTGCCCAAGGGAGGAGGTTATATGCAGATCCTTGTAATCTGTTCCCCCTTTCTCTCTCACCTTCCTTCCATACTTCCGGTATTGCCACTCTCACCACTGGTCCTGAGGGGTTCATCTGCCCTGGATTCCTTGTGTTTCCAGTTCCCACCTGTACCAGTGTACATCCTCCAGTACAGCCAGATTTGTAAGGTAGAATTGGGATCATGATAATGGGGAAGGGGTGGGGAAGGAAGCATTCAAGAACTAGAGAAAAATGGTATGTTTCATTATTGCTACACTGTACCCTGACTGGCTTGTCTCCTCCCCACGGCCCTTCTGCAAGGGGATGTCAAATTGCCCACAGATGGGCCCTGGGTCCCCACTCTGCACTGACTCATTCACAATACTATGATTTTTTTTTGGTCTTTGATGCCTGATACCTGATCTCTTCATTGCCTCATTATCTCACAGGGTGGTGTGCTTCTTCCATGTGGGCTTTGTTGTTTCTCAGTTAGATGTCCACTTGTTTACCTCCCAGCCTATAGGATCCCAGACTCTATATCTTTTGATAGCTGGGCACCATCAGCTTTCTTCACCACATTTGGTTGTGCACCCATTGTCTTCAGTGATCATGCCAGGAAGGTGAGCATCTCAGACTGCCGAATTGTTAGAACAAAGTGTTCTTATGTTGAGGGAGTACTTGAGCAGGGGCCCACTGTCCATCTATTTACTTAAGACTAAACCTATAAATATATGTACATAAATCTATTTCCCCCTCATCATATATATATATATATCATATATATATGCCTGTATTTAAATCTCAATGACTGTATTTAAATCTCTATGACTACCCTTTGCCTCCTATTTCTTTCCTCTACTTCTTTGTACTTTTCTCTTATCCCACTATCATGTTCAGCCTTCATTTGGTTTTTAGGAATTCCTCTTGGTTACATTGCCCTTGATCCATCCCTGCCAGACCTCTTATACCCTCATTGCCACTGATTTTGGATCACTTGTTGTTCCCTTGTCCCTGGGTTTGTTAATACCCACTTCCTTTCCCCTGTTTCCCCTTCTCCCATGTCCCCCCGGAATAGTCATCCTGTTGTTCTCTCTTCAGGCTTGCTTATCCCGCCTATCCCTTCCAGGTAGACATGCAGCAGCAACAGTATGCACCATCACAAGACTGTGTACAACAAAGCAACAATAGAAAGGAAAACAATAGCTACAACAACAATAAGAATCCTATAAATAGTTCAAGGTCTTTTTGTTGTCCTTGGGAGTGCTTTCCAGTTGAGTCTGATGGGGTGCCGTGCCCTGGCACCATTTCCATCCCTGGCATTCCCTGGGGACTTCATTGCTCTGTTCCTCCCACTGCTCTGCTGCATCCCCCAGTAACTGCTTCAGCTTAGTGGGCTCAGGGCAAGCACAACTCCCGCTGTGTGTCTCTAGGGCTATACTTTTTTCAACACAGATTTTTTTGGTCATTTGGAAGTCCATGGTACTTTCAGTATTTTTATGGTAGCACCATGATTCATATGCATTAATTCTTTGTCAGT
Source organism: Tenrec ecaudatus (assembly GCF_050624435.1). Taxonomy (NCBI): domain Eukaryota; kingdom Metazoa; phylum Chordata; class Mammalia; order Afrosoricida; family Tenrecidae; genus Tenrec; species Tenrec ecaudatus. The sequence goes on from NC_134537.1 coordinate 165,392,705, forward strand.
CTTCCTTATTCTATGGTAAACTCATTAGCATGCTGTTAGTCAACGTTGACTATATGTACCACTCACAGAGTCTCCTCGTGGATTTTCTTAACAGAGAAAGCCCAAGATCTGTCACCTTGGCAATTAAGGCATTCCCTACTCACCACATACCCTCCTCTTTCCTGTTCCTTCACAATTATGTCTGCCTCAGGCACATAGGCCCCTAGTTGGATTCATGCTCCTTAGAGCCGAACTTAGAATATAAGATCCTTATCTTTCCATCTGGGTATTTGATCTTGTTTGGATAAAATGAATCATTTACATTTTCTAGTCTCTAAAATCCCTTTTAGACTTCATCTCTGCCTTCTAGAATTCTGCAACACCATGATACCAGTACTAGCATGGCCATAGGCAGACGCTTCAAACGTCCTCATTTAGACCACTTTTTTCAACATGAGTTTTTGTGAGGGTGGTATATTCTGCATCCTCACAATGCTTCTAAAAGGATGAAAACTAATATAGCAAAACCAGGTGTGTTTTATGAGGATGTATTCTTCTTAGAATAAAACAAATCATCTAATGAGAAGGAAATTAAAGTAGGAACAACCTATTTTTCTCTGGGCCACTTGTAAGCTTATTGGTCAGGCTCTGTTAGTAAGTAAATTGGTTTAATATGTGTATAGAAATACTTTTGTGAGATGGGTTTTCTTGATGCACAATTATAATAATTCCATAGGTTCAAATTCCCTTTTTGCAAATAAAACAATAAAATGAAACATATGTAAGTTTTTAAAGAGGAATCTCCTTTAAAAAAAGAAAAGAAAAGCCAGTACATCATTTTTTTGAGTGTTTTGGACTCTAAAATAAGAGCATCTTCCAAAACCACATTAGTTAAAGCCTTGGGTGGTTGGAGAATAAAGACCAGGAAAAATATCCCAGGGAATTTGCCTTCCTTAAGCTGTTGAATGACTCCCAGCACAACTCATTCCTTAAGCACATTCCTAACTCACCATGAGGTCCTGGTGCACTCCTGTTCATCAGCATAATCTCTCAGTGAGAGGACCCTCCTCCAGCCCCCCATGAAAGAGTTTCCACATGCAAGGAACTCCTCAGACTATAAACTCTCTCCCCACCCCCGCCCCAAACCACCCCCTTTTCAATTCTGTCAATTCCAATTCATGAGCACCCTTGTGTTACAGACAGGTTTCCAAAGAGTTTTCTTGGCTACAATCCACTTTCTTTTTAACTTACTTTCTGACTTGAGTGAAGGTGCACAGAGTGGATCCTAGGCTTTACCTTCAGCAATTGCAAACATATCATTGCCTCTCATTCACTGAAGTCCTCCCAATGCACCGTCACTTGGGCTCTTTCCTTCTTGTGTCCCCTCTTCCCATCCCTGCTTCCTTCTGAATGTAGTCCTTGCATGAGTGCTGCCCTAATAATGTCCAATGGTTCATTATTCTAAGGAGTAAGTACCTGGGTGGTGTTAGTGTATACCCTAAAGCCCAGTCTCTTGTCTGGCTGACAACGGAGTCATGGGGTTCCAGACCTAAAGGATGTGGAAGGGTCATGATTTGGTTGCTCCATAGTCTCTATCCAACCAGTAAGCATGGTATATTTGTATTTTGAGAGTTCCATAGTTTTCTCCTTCTCTATCCAGCACAGTTGGAAGGCAACTGGTGATAGCTAGGTAGATAGAAGATAGATCTTCTGATAGTAAAGTAATATAGACTGATGGCCAATGATCCAATCAGTCTATATTGGACTTACTATTTTAGGAACTGTAATTTTTTATCATTCTCTCCTGCCCCTCCACACTCAGACATGGAGAGACCAGTAGTTGCACCTCACATGGCTGCTCATGAGCTTTAAAGACCCCGTTTGCTACTCACCAAAGTCAGATGTATTTTGTTTTTGCAGGATGTTATTCCAATGGACTTTGTTATAGCCCCAGACTGTGGTCCTGACCCCTTACGCCAAAAGATTCACTCACTCGAGGATGTTTGGTAGGTCTAAGAACTTTTCAGAATGTTACCCTTGTCTGTGCCACTCCTTCACAGAAATATCTGTGCACCTGCTGTCTTGATGGCTGACCAGGAGGCAGGAGCTACCTTCCTGGCAGCTAGCAGCAGGCGCACTTATTAGAGACGAGTTTGCCCAGCTCTTTCTTTGGTAGCACCTCTGAGTAGATTTGACTCATTAATCTTTCTATCCACAAAACCGACAGACTACAGCACCCACAGTTACTGAGTGTGCTCTGACTCGTAGCAACCTTCTACAGGGTTGCCAGGGGCACTCCTGGGAGTCCTCACAGCGCAGAAAGCTTCACCTGCTCCCTGGGGCAGCTGGCAGCGCGGAGCCCAACGCTGCACTCCCAGGGTCCCTTCTTAGATGAGTATACATTGTTTGTACCACTTAGGTATATTTACTCTTTGCTTGTCATCTAATCATGGTTGAGTTCCAAAGAACAAGTTGTTATGCAAAAATTGCATATCATAGTTACTGCCTTCTTACAAACATAGAATGCCCAGGTTGGGGTGACACAAGAGGATCCTGCAGCCACTAACCTGGTATCTGGCAGTGGCTTCCAACTTCCCACAAGAGTTGTTTCTGAACTTGAATAGTTGCTCTGGCCATAGGAGCTACACTATAGGGTCTGCTTACCCATTTCTCACGGTGTTGATGGAACGATCGCGGCCACTCTTCCTGCACTAGAACCCTTCGAGGAGAGCTCATTCAGGGCAGAGGATACCTCCCATTGGCTCTATCCAGTGGTCTGGACACCACCACAAGATTGTGCTCTTGACTGAAGCCACTGTAAGTCTGCTCCCCCAGGTCCACTCTGCCCTCTCTCTGCCTGGCCAGACCCATTCTGGCCTGCTCATTTATACTGGCCTTCAGCCCCTAGAACTACTGTGGGTGCTGGCTAAGAACCCCAGATATACTATGATAGCAACAGGGCTGAAGCCATTGTGGTCCTCTGGAGCACCAAGCATGATGGGTGCTGCATACCTGCCCGGCCAGGTGCTCCTGCTCTGCTACTCAATTACACTACCCCTTCAGACTCCTGTTAGGGGCCCAACATGCCGATGTTGCCTCCAACCCACGCCCCCGGGGAACAACATGGACCCATCACATAGAATGGTTTTTTACTATTGCCATAGATATTAGTGTGGAGCAGTAATATAGTGGTTAGGTCATGTGTGTGTGTGTGCGTATGTAATACTGTCTTAGAGTAGGCTTTTAGAGAACCAAAGCCAACAAAGCTTATAGATACATATATTAAAAATAATTTTCAATATTGTAGGTATTAGTGAGCTAAAATGTACTAGTAGTGACCATTTTGAATTGGTCAATCATATGGCTTAGTATACCAGACCTGACACATTCAAGAGAAATAGAATCACACTCATAAACAAAAGGAATGTTTCAAGATCTACCTTTAAGTGCAATGTTGACTGTGCTTATATATATATATGGAAGTCCATGTGAAATGCAACAATAATTCATATTTCTTTACCATCCACTGGAGCCATTAATACAGAAGCTCACCAGTCTGAGTGGACCAAGCATTCCATCAAGGAGGACGGATAGTTCTGGTGATTCTAATGAAGGAGTCAGAAACAGAGGAAGATCAGTGGGAGGAAGACCAAGTGGTGAAAATGAAGTACACGGTTCATAAGAGATGCAAGACCTGCGGCAACCCTGTAGGATGGGGAGAACTGCCCCTGTGGATTTTCAAAACTCACTTTGGAAGTAGAACACCTCATCTGTCTTCTGAGAAGTAGCTGGTGGTTTTGAACTATTGATCTTGGGATTAACAGTCCACCTCATAATACACTGTGCAACCAGGCTCCTCCATCTAGACTCAGAAAAGGATATTCTGAGTGGTCATTGCTGATGCCAGAAAGATCTGAGCTGGGAGCAGAGAATTACAGAAAATACCTTTATTTGTGTTTTATTGACCATTCAAAGTATTGTATTGTGTGGATCATAATGAATGTTGGCCAACATGTAGGAAGGGAACTCAGATCAACTGAACTGTGTGCATGTGGAACCTTTATTTAGACCAAGAGACAGTTGTTCAAAAAGCACAAGAGGAACATTGCATGTTTTATAATCAGGAAAGGTTCATGTCAGGACTATATTCTTTTACATTCAGCCTGTATTTGGAGCAGATATTAAGAGAAGCTGTATTATGTGAACAAGAACCTAGCATTATGATTAGTGAAAAGTTAATTACCAACTTGCAATGTAAAGATGACACATCCTTGCTTGCTTAAAGTTAAGATAACTTGAAAACTTACTTATGTCAATCTACGACTTCAGCTTTAAGTCTCGATTGCAATTCAGTATAAAGAAAACAAAAATTCTTACAAATAGACAAGTAAACAACATTGTAAGAAAGGAAGAAGAGCTGTTAAGGATTTCATTTTACTGGGTCCCACAATCAAACTCCTGGAAGCAGAAGTCAAGAAATTAAATGACTGAAAAAATCTGCTGCAAAAGACCTCTTTACTGTGTTAAAAAGCAAAGCTGTGCATGGCCAAAACTGTACTATTTTTAATTTCCCCATATACATATGAAAGCTGGGCAACGCATAAAGGAAGAATGAAGTGTTTTTTAGGTGTAACTGATTTTTTTAAAAAAATAATGTTAGAAGTCAAAGGCAGAAGGGCATTTGTTTGCAGTTCACAACTTCCAGTCTATCAAAAAGAAAAAAACTCAAAACAAAAAAAGAAATATTTAAAAACCCAAAGGCAATCAACAATGTTGATTGAATTAAACTAAGAACAGATACAAAGAAAAATAGGCTGTCCCCTTCAGAGGAACAAGCTACTGAAAATCTCATGCAAAACAGAACATTGTCAGACACAGTGCCAGAGATGAACATCACAGGTCAGAAGGCGCGTAAAGTGTGACTGGCTAAGGAAGAGCTGCCCCCCGAAGGCCGAGGCACCCGTAAAGGCATGGGTGCAATAGAGTCTTCAGCGCCTTCACCTGCTAGCAGAGCATGACTCAACAACAAGAAGAAACAGCCACACCATCGGGCCTTAGAATACACAAAATATGAAGCAAGAAGAATGGGAAGTCGCAAAGACTAAAATGGCATGTAAAAGCCGATATCCCAGGCACCAGTGAGTTGAAGTGGACTGATATTGGCCATCCTGCATTAAAAATCATGGTTCACTGTGCTAGAAATGAGATCATCAAGAGGGATGACATCGCATGCATAGTACAGAGAACATTTCAAGATCTAGTGTGAAACACAATGCTGTCGGGAGCAGTATCTGTATGCATATGCAGAAATCCAGTCAATACAACGGCTGCTCAAATTGGTGCACCAACCATTAAAGCTAGTGATGGAGAAACTGATGAATTTACTAATGTCTTGTTTCTGTAGTTGCTCAAAAAGGTAATCAAGGTGCATTGGCAAATATTAATGATCGAAACGCAAGAATTGGAAACAACAGTAGTTGGAATGCATGGGCTCAGGGGTCAAAACCAAGCTGGAAACTGCATAATAGAATTGTGTAAAACCAGCAAGTTCTTCATTGCAAATACTGTCTTTTCAATAACACTAAAGGACACTGTACAAGTAGACTTCTTCTAAAGGAATACTGAGAAATCAAATCACTGTCTGTGGGAGGATACATTTGAGAAGATCAATTTCAGCATTTAACTGAAGCTTGGGTCCGGCTGGGGAACAGCCTATCAATTGCTACTGGGGAACATCAGGTTGCAGCTGAGGAAAATGAAAAATGTTGCAGGAGAGCCACCGCCGTCTGTAGTACGTCCTAGCACTCTTCCCACATTCTTCTTACGCTTATCCTTTCATTCACTCTTCCTTCGGAGCCGTCCTGACTCTAAGGCTGACCTTAGGGGAAACACTGCCCTCTGGTTTCACGTGGTTGATTGGTCTAAAGAGTAGAGAGCTCCCTGGAGTTATTGCATTTCTTATAGGCCTGGATATCTTTCCACCAAAAGTTGAGTCATGGGAGGGAGTTGGGTTTCAGGTCTGACAAGTGATCAAGATCCCTATCCCTGGGAGGCACACTAGTCTCTGTCGCATCAGTATATGACTGATCTTTATTCTTTTGAGACTTGTTCCACATTTGTCCAGTCCATCCAAGATCCACTATTAGGATCCCTTTTACAGTACTCAGCAGTGGCAGCAAGTCACTGCCTACTCCTGGTTACAGGGCGGTGAATGCTTTCCGCCCTTGGACTAATTGTAAAACCACTCATTGGTAATATTTCTGTTCCAAGAGCAGTGAGGAATATAGGCTTAAGGTCAAGTCTCATTCAGTTGTAGTTTCTGTGTGTATATTTAACTTTCTTGGCCAACAAATGTTTCTTATCCTGGCCAGAGAATCCTGCACATTCCCAATGAAATTCCAGAGCATCTCAATCCCCACTTACTCTTCAAAAACGTCTCTTTTCTAGCTCTCCGTGTTTAACTTTAGGAGGTGGCAGATTTGACTTCCTTTGGTTTCCCTATTGCCGTAAGCCAGGGGCCAGACACGCTTCACACTCCATCGTGCATCACCTGCTCTGAGGCCAACCATTCCACTCGTGAGACTCTACTCTGTTGGGTTCAACAATTATTACAATGGCCACCTAGAACTCACAGATAAAACTCACACCTACGGGGTTTATAATGGTCAATCATGTTAGGAGCAGTCGCATTGTCCTGACCCATAGCAGCCCTGTGCACAATGGCACGGCTAGTCCTCTGCCAGCCTCACCATGTTCTTACACGTGAGCCCACAGACGCAGCCGCAGTGTCGTCTCCCACTGAAGGTTTTCCTCTTGTTGCTGAACCGCTACTTCAGGAAGAATGATGTCCTTCTCCAGGGACTGGCCTCTCCTGACAATGTGTCCTAAGAATGTAAAATGAATTCTTGCCATCCTAGTTTCTAAGGAGCATTCTGGCTATATTTTTACCAAGACAGATTTGGTTGTCCTTTGGGCAGATTTCGTTATTTTCAATATTTTTCGCTAACACCACTAACTCGAATGCATGTAATCTTCTGTGTCCTTCCTTATTCAGTGGCCAACTTTCACATGCATATAAGATTATTGAAAACACTATGGCTTGGGTCAGGCATACCTTAGTCCTCAATGTAATCTCCCTGCTTCTTTAACATTGTAAATAGGTTTTAAGCAGCAGATTTTCCCAGCATAATATGTCATTTGGTCTCATGATTGCTGCTTACATGAGCATTAATTGTAGATCCAAGCAAGACAAAATCCTTGACAATCAGTGTTTTCTCCATTTGTCATGATTTTTAATCAAAGAAGTTATTAGGTTACCACAAATCAGGATCAGTAAACAGTAAGGATCCATTGGTACTCCACTCCTACGAGTAGCCACGTCACGCTCCATTCCCAAGCCCTTTAGTGAGTGGTGTGCTCCTCGGTTTCTGCTTCCATGGACGAGGAAACACAGATACCACTTTGCCTCACAGTCTCATAATCTCTGGCCAGAGGGGGGAAAGGTACCCGATGCTACTTTCCTGAAGCTCCATACCACCCTCTCTTGCATCTCTGGTCTCAGTCTCCACCACATTACATAGAGACCCAGAAAGTGCTCCTCCAAAGGCCCTGAGAGTTCTCTATGTACCTGAGATGTCTCTTCTACACAGAGACACAGCTATGATGGAGGTGTGGTTTTTGGCTCTCAGCAGACTGTATGAGCAAGGAGGCAGAGAGTATGACTTGATTCACACCTTCTACTAAAGTCCGAACTCAATCCCACCTTAATCCTGTCCATTTTTGCTGTGCAAAATGCCCTCTAAAATGGGATTCTAGGCATAGAGGCCAGAATTATAATGTATCACATAAGGCATTCTGGGTAGAAAGGCCATATTCATTGACTACTTCCAAAGAGCATTCTATTGTTTCTATGGACCTGCTCTGAGTTCTCTTCAAGCCCTTTCAGAGGATGCCATCTTGGTTACCAATCTCCATTTTCCTGAATACTGTGGAAGAATGTCTGTGCATTCCTTCACTCCCCACGGATGGATATGCTTAGGTTCTAAAGTCCAGGCTGTTATGTGGAAATTGGCATTATAAAATAATGTATGATGACAAGATCCGATCACAAAGCTGAGGATCCTTATGTCATGACTTAACTGCCAAAATGCAGTATCACATAACTGCCAAACCACTAAGAACCAGCACCCTGTCAAGTTGACACATGGAGCTAACCATCACCTTCAGCATTGCTTCACTCTCCTTCGGGTTGGGTGCTGCCATAATGCACACCAGTCAGACTGGCTTTTACGATTGTTATAAATGTGAAGAGCTGGGTACTGCAATAGTAGATCAATGAGGACTATTGTTGTTAGTGGGTACCTTCGAGTTGATTCCAGCTTAGGGCGACACAATGTGCAACAGGCTGAAACACCAAGGAAGCGGTAGCCTGAAATGTGGTGGAATATTCAGCAGGCCTCTTCAGGAGCAAATAAGGACACCTCATACTATAAGAGCATTCCTCCAAGCCAACCAGAAATGGTCTACGCCGACTAGCTGATTTCTGACCGCTCTCAAGTTTGCTTCTAAGGCTTTGACACCTTCCTCAGTTGGTTTCAGGATTCTTCTGCAACAGAAGTCATGCTTGGCTACAGCTTACTGAGAGCCAGCACAGAAACTGAGCAGAAGCCTTCTGTGTTTGCTCCTCATGCTATGCACATGTCAGGTTACGATTGGGAAGTAGGGGAACAATGTGTTGGGTGTTCTGAGAATGATCAGGTGTGTTTATAACAACCAAAGGAAACTTGTGGGCACCAATATCAACCGTTTCCTTCAATGTCTATATCATCTTTCTCCAAGTTCAGATCTTCCATCTACGGTGGATTATGTTCTGCACAAAGGCAAATTGTTTTGTAATTTTAATCTTTAGAATATCTAGACTCAAGTACATTCATTTGTGGCCAACAGACCAAATGTCACCCGATCTATTTTTGTAAATAAAATTTTGCTGAAAAAAGCCATGCACATTTGTTACATATTGTGCACATTACATACGGCGCACCCTCTGCTCCCCACTGGCAGAAGAGCGTGGTTGCCGCAGAGATCTCATGGACAGCACAATATGTATTACCTGTTTTTCCAGACATTGCTTGCTGACCCCCGTGCTAGGCCACCCATAATCAACTTTCTTTCTGTTATTAGGTAAATAAAAGAATGAGTTGGTGCCTTTCTAATGACTTCAGAAACTACAGTGAGTTTGAGAACTCAGGCAACGTTGCTTCCTCACAGACTGGTGAAACCAAACTGGCTTATGCTTTTGAGAGACTTTAGAAGAGACCAACTACACTGTGATTAGAATGGATTTTGAAAGCTTTAGGAAAGCTTGGCTTGTTTAGAAGAAAGAGTTATTTGTGGTGGAAGGGAAGGCAACCTGCCAACCAAGGAGAGATGCCTCTCTTAAAAAAAAAAGGCTTTAAAGAGAAACCTGATGGGAAAAGAATTGAGTATGTGTGTCCTCTCTAGCCCCTAAGAAAGGTTTGCTTTCTAGACACATGCATATTGAGCAGAATTCAGCAAGCCCAGATTCTAAGGGGGGGTCCATGGCCTCGAGTGACCCCACTGTCTCTGGGCTTCCCTTTTCTCAGCTATAAAACAAAGAATTTAAATAAAGACTTGTTAACCCATGGCATGACTTAAATAATCTGGGGAACATGTTAACACCGAACCTCACCTGTGTCCTCAGAGAAGTGGATTCTCTGACAGGAGTCCTGGGAATATGACTTTTGAAGAAGCATGTCAGGTTCTGAATTGGGGGCAGACTATGGAAACCTGGGATCCGATTTGTAAGCTAATTTAATTTTAAATTTCCCTTCCAACTAAATAACTATGTGGGCACTGCTGTCATCACTGGGTGCAACAGAGACCATTCCGAATCCCAGAAAGTCTGCGTCCTATAAAATGAACCACGGGCTGCTCTGCACTGTCCTGTTGGGACCTATTGCTGAAGCCTCCATGTCAGCTCATTTGCTTGACTGCCTCTCTCTCTTTTTTTTTTTTGCTCACCTTCTTTGCCAAACACAATGTCCTTCACCAGGGACTGCTCTCTTCTGATAATGTGTCCAAAGCAGGTGAGGGGTTGTCTTGCCACCCTCCCTGCGCAGGAGCATTCTGACTCTACTTCTCCCAAGATGAATTTGTTTATGCAAACTTTTTACATAAAAAACAAACTCACTGCCAGCTAAATTTGGACTTGATGTACACTGGGCACTGTCAAATTGATTCTTACTACGACGACTGCTTCCTGTGCGGGAACTAACTCAGGGTGGCCCGTGGCTGCTGAGCGGCCCTGCCCTTGGAGTTTTCGGAATTGCACACACCAAGAGTTTCTGCAGAGGAGCCTCGGGATGGGTTGGACTTTCAGTCGTCAAGTGCTTAACCCTCTGTGCCACAGAAGGAGGGGTCTGTTTATATTGCTTTGTGTCTTTCTGAGCCAAACATGCACACAGATGCACACGGAGCTTCCTCTCCTGGTGTCCTGGGTTTGTGTGTCTTTCGGGGGAAATGGTGTATTTTACAGTTAATTGAACTAAGGGCATTTGGAGATACCCCCCCAACCTGATCCCCCTCACCATGTTTTATAAAATGAAAGCCTCTCATTGCTGGCTGGGCCACTGTTCCCGCTGACACAGGGCCTGGGATGGAGCCAAAAGGTGAGTGAGTGAACGAGCCGATTTCCTGTGCACCTGTGTTCAAACAACTTCCAAACGCACATTGTGCTTTCTTAAATCAGAGAGCAGTGTGAGGTCTCAGTTTCAACTTCAATGCTTGGCATTTCCCATTTCTTTATTTATTTCCTGATCATTTTAGAAGAAGTTGAATCATTTCTGACTAAATTTGTGATTTATCTGAAGGGAGTCAAGCAGCTCAAATTTAATTTGTTGCTCTCTACCAGGTTGAAATAATCTGACAATTGCCTGACTTTCGTTTCTCTGAACAGATTGCCATGCATTTCAGTAAGTAAGCAGAGGTTAGAGACACATGTGATTACATAGAACGAGGCCACGAGTTAAGAAGCATGTATAAAAAGAGGTGTAAACACCAGACATGTGGTGCTTCTGCTCTACCTTGGGAAATAAGTTAAAAATACTAAGAATCTTCTTATTTTGCATATTTCTCTCTCACTCGCTCTCTCTCTCTCTGTGTATGTACGTGGTGCATTTCATGTCTGTCTTTGAAATGATTGCCCTGAAAACACAAATTAGGTTGGATAAATTGATTTATTTTATTGGTCAGATGAATCCAAGGGTAAAACTTACTCCAAAATTCTGCCTGAATGTACACTCAGAAAGTTACTCAATTCACTTTTTCTGGTACCTTAATGTGTTTTCAAACACTTATACTGGCTGTTCAGCAATAAAGGCTCCCCAATAGCCTTTGGGTAAATGCACTCCTTTCTATTCTGATGAATCTGAGCTAAGAGTCAAGATCCGGAGCTCCCACATGGCAATAGGAATGTATTTTTTCTGTTTTGCCCTCTCTTATTGAACGGAGTCATAAGCACCTGCTGCCAATGTGGTGACTAACTTGCACAGTGACCCGTGGTGGTCTAAAGACCACAAAGGGAAGATAGGAGGTATGCTTTCTGTCATCAAAGCTTATTATTCTTTAATGGAGAAGCAGACATAAAAAGAAATGATTAAATATCTGGTTATAAATACTACACTGAATGGTTATTTAATTTTTTCTTTATTTAGATTGTATAATTTAATTACTATCATTGTCAAGTACACGGATTGACTGTGTTTCCCTCAAATCTGTGCCAATTGGACTGGGTCACTTTTTGTTTTATAAGAGATAAGAAGAAAGAAAAGGAAACAGACCGGAAGGGACTTCATTCCCACCATGAAAGATAAGTTATGAATAGACTATGTCCTTTGGAGATGAGGTCACTGAATTTAGAAGCTCCTAGACCAGAGGCAGACTGAAGACAAGACACATGAAGATTTACAAGGAATGCCCCACACGCAAGACACTAAAAGGAGACAAGGACCTTCCTCAAGAGCCGGCAGAAGGAGAAGCCTTCCACCTAGAACTGACATCTTGAATTTGGACTTCCAGCCTCCTAAATTTTAAAGAATAACTTTCTCTTGTTTAAATCCATGTCCTATTAGTGTTTCCATAGCAACACAATATGGCTAAGACAAATACCCTCTACAAGTATTAATCTGCTGTAATGATTGTGTTGGTGATAGATGCATTAGTACCTTCTAAGATCCATAAAGGGGCAAGGAGGCCACCGTGAGCAGAGGCAGGAGGGTGGACGGGAGCCCTGTTACTGTGTAAGCAAGGTGGTGCCAGAAAAGAGCACAAGACCTGTAGTGAGCATCGCTACAGGGCAGCCCACCCCCAAGCTGGGTTCCGTTCTGGACGCTCTGCTCATGATAGGAGCTCTATGGAAGAGGGCCTGGGAGAGCTCACGGAAACCTGACCGTGAAGTGACCAGCAAAGTCTGTGCCTAAGGGCTGTCAAGTATATCTCCTCTGCGGAATGTAAAACGAGCTCCTCATTAACAGCTTCTGCTTAGAGTGCAGTATTAAAGTGCTGCAAATTTTGGAGTCAAACTGACAAGAGTTCAAATCTTTAAGTTATTCTGCTGTGTTTATGAACTTTCTGTGCCTCGGTTTATGTATGCATATGTATGTATGTATATATGTGTATATATATATATATATATAGAGAGAGAGAGAGAATACATTTCTGCTTGCTAACTCCATGTATTTCAGTGTGTGTTGTGTGTGTGTGGGAGGGCACAGTTGTATGCATTGGGCTGCTAACAACAAAGTTACAAGTTCAAAACCACTGGCTGCTCCTTAGGGGGAGAGATGAGGCTTTCTACTCCTGTAAAAAGTTATAGTCTCATGATAGAATCAATAGCAGTGAGTTTGGCTTGTTATACTGAAGCACACATATACACTTATATACACACATGCACACACATATAAAACATGTATATACATATATATGATATACATGAAGACATTGGATAAAAATGAGTGTTTCCTCCTACAACAATATCAGCGTTTGAGCTATCAGAGGGGGGGCCTCATCCAACTTTCTAGATCATATTAAGAGAGCAAAGTGAAATGAAAGCTCATGAACTTCAGAGTCAGAAGACTGGCTTCCAATCATAATGCCTCTGATATGTCATCTTCAAGTAAAATCTAAGCATTACCATATTTATCTAATAAATAAAGATATTTACTCTTGCTTACAGTGTTGTTGGGTTTTTTTGAGGATTAAATGAAGCATTTTATGTAAAAACGTCTGACATAAGCAGATGCTTCATTCCAATCAGTTCCGTCCTGGGCACAGCAGAACGTGTATATTTGTAGAGCCTCGGAAACCGAAGGCCAAAGCCAGTTATCCAGCGGACTCAGTAAGCCCCATGAAGTTTCCAGGGGTCCTGTCCTTTCCATTCGCAGCAGCGCGCTTTGATCCCAGTCACACCGGGCTCCCCGGAAATAGAAGAGGCCCAGGATTAACAAAGACTCCTGGGGGTGCAGCTGGCCCAGTGCCTGCGCGGAAGTGTACACAGGTGAATACCTTCAGGCACCTGCCCCAGAGCAGATCCAGAGCATTTGTGCAAGACAGTAATGGACTCTTACAATTATTGTATCCTTCTGGGAATGCACACTAACTGGCTAGGACTCGGTGGGGAGGGGAAGGTAGGTTGTGAAACCCGCAGGTGGCCCAGAGCACAGTGGTGACCAGAGTCAATGTCAAGCTGTTTTCCTCCAGGCTGTACCCACCGCCAAGTGCGTGGGAACGGCTGCCAAGTCAAACAAGGCTGCACACACTCTGAGATGTCTTTGCCTAGGGCTTTCTCGGGGAAGGCTGCTTTAGACACCGTGGGTCAAACTTTTTCCCGTGTCACGGGGCAGGAGGGGGTGCAGTGCACCTGTGTGGCTAATATGTGCTGGCTGAGGAGATAGCCCCTCTATTGCTATAAAGCTCCTAAGTTTGCATTTTCTTAAAACACGAACACTAACTGAACGCAACGTGTTGCGCCCTCAGCCAAACCTAAACATTTGCCTTGGCACCAGGCCACTGTGGCACAAGGGCTCAAGAGTGTCCTAGATGGCTTTGCCTCACAAGAACCTCTGAATTTATGTTCGGTAGAATAATAAATGTGCTGCAAAGACAGTTGAATCAAAGATTAAAATCAAAAGGTGATTTGTTAGATCCAACTAGAATGAGAAATATCATCTCCAATAGTCCAATAATAATCTTAATAGCCCAATTAATACCTAGAATCGCTTCCCTGAAGCAAGTGCCTGTAGGTGCAGGCTCCCTGTTGGACCGTCTGCTCCGCTCTTAGAACTGTGTGTGCCCAGGACGCCTGGGCGGATAATGCAGAAGTGGAGGTGACAGGTAAGAAGCAGGTGATTTAGCACAAGACAACAGCGCTCATGTGGAATGACGCTGGGCTGTCAACACAAAGTAGGTCTCATTTTTTAAAAATCCAAGATGTTTTCCTTGTATTACATGAGGAAGAAGTTTCAATGAAAGGGAAATAAATATTTTCAGGAGGAACGAGGTTTACTAGAAATGAATGGCACAGTGGAATCCCCACTTTTGCAGTCTGCAAACAGGTACCAGCCTCCACTAGCAGAGAACAAAGTGTTGAAATTCACCTCTTTGGGCTCCTCTCTTGAAGAAGATGCTCCCGAGAGAATGGCTGCTTTTCTAATGCACATTACACCTTGAATTCATTCCCTTGGGAGGCCAAAACAAATCACCCCTGATTTGGCACTTCAAGCAACAAAAGTTTATTCTTCACTGTTCCAGGGACCCAAAGTCCAAAATCACGGTATCAGCAGTGTTGGGTCTTTCCTGGCAGGTGTTCTGGATCATGTGTTTCCACTCTCCGCAGCTTCTGGGGCTGTGTCTTGCCATCCCTTGGCCAAGACACAAGACTGTCTGTCTCTGTCCATGTTACCTTTTCCTTTCTCTCGGTTTCTCGGTCTCTTTCCACCCACTTTACAGAATGATCTCTGTCTCTCAGTCACGCAGGGAACAAAGTACTCGGGTGCTTGTTCAATCTCAGATTCCTAACCCTGCTTTAGAGTCAGGTTTATGCACCTGCAGTGGATCCTAATCTCTACCTTAATAAATGTTTAGATTATTCGGATGCAGAAGATAGTTGAATTATGCCTTGGGCAACACAGCCCTAAGTGTATGCTGCATGGTTTCTTTTCCTTTCTAATCTTCATAATTCTCATTACTCATATTTTAGTTCTCTGCTGTCTTTGCTTCTATCAAACGCCATGCAGGGACTGGGCCTCATCATGTTTATTCTTCAAACATGTCAGCTATTTAGCAGGATTGCCAGCGGTATTTGCTGAGCTGAATTGCTACTATATCTTTAGTCAGAATTAAAATTATTTTGCCAAATTATAATATTATAATGATAAATATTTTGGCAAACATTGTTTTCATGATGTTTTACTGGAACAGATAAGGTTTGAATTTTGAAGAAGATGGAGGAATGTGAAAAATGAAAAGTGGGCACCACAAAGGTCTGCTGGCAGGAAATACAAGAGGGAGGGCGAGAGCACCTCGATTCGGGGTTATCTCTAGAAATCTCGTTTATCTGTCGGTGTGGCATAAGGTAATTAGAGTACCACTCATATATTCAAGCGAGGAAATGGAAGAGGTTCCAGGATGGAGGATTTGCTCCTATTTTTCAATGCCAAGTGACTTTTGAAGTCACGATGCACGGTTTGTGGGAATGCTTAGATAGAAAAGGAAAGCTGTGTTTAATAGGTCCCCGGGGCCCCTTGCAGGTTAACCAGGTGAGTACGAACTACTTAGGTGTCCTGAGTATTCATTTAATTGAACTCTGGAATACATTTATATGTTCAGAATGCTGTTCAAATATGATAACCCATATTTGACAACCAGCTCAAAGCCCCGCTAAAGTTCATGAACACTTAAATTCATTAATAGTAAATTCAGATTTAATAGTGAAACCAAAAGGGCTGAGCCAAGGTAAGTCTTACATGAGTTTTATACATTTTGAGATTTTAAGCCTTTCATAAACGAACTTCAGAAAAGTTCATTTCAGTCACCAATATAGTCTCCTATGTTCTCATCATTCTTGCCTATAGATTAAACAAATAGAGTACAATATTTTGTTGATGTTGTATTTTTCCAGTACTGGATGACTACTTTTTCCCAAACCAGGAAAATTTCAACCATTTCCTGAGATGGCTCTCTTCTCTCTCTCCTTTCAATTTGTGTTTTCCACTCACCCCTAGAACGACTGCTAAATTATGATTTAGAGGCAAGCGCAAATCCCCTTTGCGTGTGTTTTCAAAATTAATTATTCTATCCTGTAAGGAGGCTGGAATGAAGAAGTTACTAAAATTAATTAGTAGTCAGGAAACCAAAGCCTAATCATACACAATCAACACCCATAAAAGCACAAGTCAAGGCTTCCAATCAACAGGCAAAAGCCCCACTGTGTAAATGAGCAGGAGAGTCCTTTGCGGACTAAGGTGCACCCTGTCCAAGTCACAGGGGTTCTTAGTATGCGAGTGAATGCTGGGCAGTGACTCACGAAGACCCAGGGAACTGTATGCATTTGAATCCTAGTGTTTGTACAGAACATGAATATTCCATGGACTGGCTGAAAGAAACGCACATCTGTCTTAAAAGTTCAACCAGGGTGCTCCTCACAAGTAAATATGGTAAGCCTACTTCTCAGGAGGGGCCCGTTCCTGGGAAAGAACACCATGCTTAGTAAAACAGATGGTCATCAAAATCATGGACTTCCCCTAGCCCCACCCAAATCGATTGCGACGATAACAGCGGCCATGAGCTTACCCAGAGCAGCAGTTGCGAGGTCAGTGCAGAGATGGGCAGCATTTGGTCGGGTCGTATGCAGCCTGGCTGTAAGCTGGGATCCGTTTGCAGTCCCCCAACAGTAACAGCAATCTCCCCCAGACTGCGACCTTCATAACAACAAAATGGCATGTGTGTAAATAGATAAGTGGTAAAAATGTGATGAAAAAAAAGGTCAAATATACTTATAAATGTTTAAGTTAATTTAAATGTATTGAATTGGGAAGTAAAAGGGAACCAAAAATATAGTATTTTATATATTTTTAAAATATTTAACAGATGGCCATTTTTTCTTAAACAATTTTATTATCTCATTGGTCATCAGGATTCATAAAGTATACATTGAAGACACTTGTTTGAACACTTAGATATTTTCAACTCTCAATAATCATCCTTGTATTCCTTCATATATATGTAGTAATGTTAAAACTAGATAAATCTTTAAACTTCTAGTCATTAACCAACAACAAAAATAAAAATATATAGACTATCTTATATGTTCCTCAAAACCTCACTGTCTTTGAGACATTTTCCATTCCCACCAACCATAGAGGATAGGGTCAAACTGCCCTTATGGGTTTGTGAGACTGTAATTCTTTAGGGAGTAGAAAACCTCTTTTCTTTTTTTAAAATCCCATCTAATGTGTGAGTCACCCTGAAAATACTGGGCAATACTTTCTTTATCCCGTGGCTACCCACACTCACATTGTACTGAGGAAAACCCAAGTTATAGGAGCCGGATTCCATAAGGCTAGACCATTGTCCTAAGAGCTAAATAAAATCAATGAGACATAGGAGATGGAAGCTCTGTGAATTCCTTGCCAATCTGTTGAAAATATGAACTCTAAAAGCAGATTGTCTACATTTTAATTCTGGCTACCCCAAACATTAATTATGTGGACTCTGGATGTGCTCCTTCGCCTCTCTGTACTGATATCCTCTATCTGCTGACCACCACTGGTTGACGTGAAGCCAATTCTGGCTCTTGGGAAGCCTGGTCGAATCAAGCAGAACTGCACTCTCGGGCACCGCTGATGTTTAGGAACTACATCAGCAGGTCTTTCTTCCAAGGCACTGTGGGTTCAATCCAATGCCAAGCCTTTCGGTGTCTGCCCAAAGCATGAAATCTGGGCCACTCAGGAGCCCTCGCATCTGGTGAAGGAGGTGAGCACCAGATGCCGCACAGGGTTGTAGAAGAATTCCATGAGTTAAAATTTTCAAAGTAGTTAGAGGCATGCACGGAGTACTTTAAGTTGTTTTTGAGGAGGTAGCATATGACCAAGAGCTGATGGTGCGGAAAGAAGAAGTTCAAGCTGCACTGGGAGCATGGCTCCAGGTATGGATGGAAGCACCAATTAAAACGTCTCAACAAGCTGACGCAGCAGGGGATGCACCCACTCCTCTATGCAAGGCATTTGAAAGACAGCACTTGGACGGCTGACTTGAAGAGATCCATGTTTGTACTCATTCCAAAGAAAGGTGACTAGTAGAATGCTCAACTGACAGAACACTATCACTCGTAGCACATGCCGGTAACCTTTGGCTGAGAATCATCCAGCAGTGATTGCGGCAGTACATTGACTGGGAGCTGCCAGAGCTTCAAGCAGGATTCAGAATAGGACATGGAACAAGGGATATCAGGGCCGATGTCAGATATACCGTGACCCCATAGCAGTGATTGCCAATCTTTCCACTGCTGTGACCCTTTAATGCAGTTCTTCATGTTGTGGTGACCCCAACCATAACATTATTTTTGTTACTACTTCATAACTAATATTGCTACTGTTATGAATCATAAATATCTGACATGCAGGATGTATTTTCATTGTTACAAATTGAATATAATTAAAGTACAGTAATTAATCTCAAAAACAAATTGTAATTATATACTGTGAAATATTTATTTCTAATTACAAATAAATGAAATTTTGTCTTGAAGCATGTTGTAGCATGGGTAACAGTCTTCACGCCAGGTACTCGTGTGTGGGTGTATCTGCATATGGGTTGACCCACCTGGAGACAGATAGAGGAGCGGTGCCTCGGTTCCTAAGACCATCGAAAATATGTGTTTCCAATGGTCTTAGGCGACCCCTGTGAAAGGGTCGTCCGACCCCCAAAGGAAGTTGTGACCCACAGATTGAGAAATGCTGCCCTATAGGATGGTGTCGAGCGGCCCATAGGGATTCTCAGGCAGACTGCCACAGACTTCCCCCACGGAGCTGTTGACCAGGTCAACTGCTCACCTTTTGGCTGGGAGCTGGACATTCAAGGACTGTTGGGACATGGGCTGCATTTTAGCGGATGTGGGCTATTCATCTCCGGAGAAGAGCCCGGGAGGGCACTGAGGCAGTGAAGCTGCACCTTTCTCTTCGAACCACTGAAGAAGCGAGAGTGAATTTCCTGCTCTTGAGTTCAAAATGGCAAACCAGCCACAGAGGGAGATCTCTACTGTCTCAGTCTCCCGCCTTCAGAGCCACGAACCTTTGAGTCAGGGCCTTTTGTTTGGGTGGGTCTACCCCTCAGTTCCCAGCACTGAACAGGCAACAACACTGCTGTTTGGTGTTTTGTAGTTCCCGTAAGCCTGAAGGTAACTCTCTTAAATCAGTGCCTTTCTTTGCATTTCCTAGTTTTAGGAAAAAGAGTCCAAGGAATCTTGTTGTTAAGTTATTCCCTTTCCTCATTTAAAACGATCCATGGCAAATATGAGTACGATTTATGCACAATATGTACAGTATGTGGAATTCACAGACATAATTGAGGCTAAACGAGCAACAGAGAACATTTAAGTAATCAGTGACAGCACCAGATCAATGTAACTTGGCAAAAGTTTTTCATACATATTAAAAAGAAAGAGGTCTAAAATATGGTAAACAATATATTGCTGGCTAAATAAAAACTCCAGAGGTCTCTAATGTTCTGCCTTTTGGCACACTGGAATCTTGATTATTTTTTGTTAAAGGAATAGGCTAATTAATTTCTGAAGATACTTAATTACTACAGTCAGCCCTAAACTCAGACCATGAATGTCCGGGAAGAGGTGAGGACAGCTGGAACAGCACTCCCAGGTACTGCGGGGTGTTTGTAATTTTTCAAGGCCTCTGGTGTGCATAACTTCTCACATGACCTTTAAAGGAATCTTGGTAAATAAGCAAAAGAAGTTACCTTATTCATTATGAATGAAGATATACATGTAAATAAATATTAATTCTCCTACTATGTCGTAGCATATTGTATATTTTGATCCTAAATAAAGTTATTTCATTTGACATACCAGGATAAAGGCAGTTTCCATGTAATGTTGCTGGGTCTCTGATGTTGAAGCCACCATGGACAACGGCCCAATTACTAACTGTCTTCGGGTCTCCACTTTCTCACCTCTAAAATGAAGATAATAACAAATGTCCAGAGGCACCTGGAACATATTAGTCAACCCTAGATTTTTTAAATCATTAATATCTATTTATTTTCCTGTAAAAGGTTGAAAGGAGCTTCTATTTATTGTCAAACAATATTGTTGCTGTCGCCTTCAGTTCTATTTTCAACTCAGCCACCACATGAACAAAACAACAAAGCACTGCCCAGTCCTGCTCATGCTCACAAACCATTGGTATGTTTGAGACCATTATTCCCAATTCATCTTATTAAAGGTATGCCACTTTACCTGACCCTCTGATGTACTGAGCATCATATTCTTCTTCTGGGATAAAGGACATGAGAAGAAGTTTCCCCATCTTCACTTCTAAGGAGCGTGCGGGCTGTAAATCTTCCTACGCAGATTTGCTGACTCATCTACAGTCCAGTCAGTGTTCTCGGTCAGCACCACAGCGCAAAGGCATCAGTCTGCTTAGGTCTCCCTGGTCATTGTTCAGCTTCCACACCCACAGGAGATGAGTGAAAGACCTTGTCCTTGTTCAGACACATCTTGTAATATCTTTGCTTTGTAAACACTTTAAAGAATTGTGCAGATTTGCTCACATACACAATGTTCTTGGATTCATTGACTGCTATTTCCTGTGCCTTGATTGTGGTTTCTAATAAACGAAATCCTTGACAACTTCAGTCTTTTCTCTGTGCTCCATGTTGCACATTGGTGCAATTGTGAGGGTCCTTGTTTTCTTCATGTCGAGGTGTAGTCTATTCTGATGACTTTGATCCGTGATCTCATCAGTAAGTGTTTCAAGTCCTCTTCACTTGCCGCAGGCAAGACTGTGTCACCCACATTTCAGAAGTCTGCCAATGATGCCGTGCTCTTCACAAAACCCAGATAATTAAAGAAACCATCCCTGATTATAAACCATGATTATATTCTTGTGCTGCTTGAGCAACTGCCTTTTGGTCTATGTATAGATTCTTCCCAGCATTATTAAGGGTGATGGAATTCTCATTCTACATCATGTTATCCATAATTTGTTATGATACGCATAGTCAAATGCCTTTGTGCGAAACACAGGCAAACACACTTTTTTTATTCTCTGCTTTCAGTCAAGATTTATCTGACATCCTATCTCCACATCATTTCTGAAAATGGCTAGAACGGCTGAAAGTTTTACATTGATGTATTGTTACACATTTCTAATTTATTTTAGGAAAATTTTACTTACATAAGATATAAATACTCTTCAATATATTCCACTTTCTATGGGTCACATTTTTTTAACCGATCCAAATAGAGGTATCTGCTAGTTGGTTGGCCAGGTACTTGCTTTCCAAATGTCTTATTTAGACAAATGAGCACTTCTAGCAGTAGATGTTTACTAATCTCAAATGGTATCCCATTATGTAGGGTGTATGTTTTCTATCAATGACATCAGTGCCTCTTGGACTCCCTACAGTACTGTTGCTTCTTGATAACATGCTACTGTCTAAATTGTAGAATAGTAACGAATCATTATTGGCATTGTAACTCAGTTTTGGAAATAGAGGATCAAATTTTGTTTCAGTTCTTTGAGTCTGGGAAATACCAGGCATGCTATTCCATTTTGGTTGTCTAACTCTAGGTCTTTATACATTCCATCGCTATATTCTTTGTCTTCTTGAGCAACCCTCTGAAACATTCTGTTTGTATGTTTTACCTCATCATTTCTCTCACTAGCCTTAACTAACTGCTTTACATAGAAGAACACATTCCATAGTCTCTTCTGACTCCAGTTTTGTTTTTACTTCTTACCTCCCTTTTTAATGACCTTTTGCTTTCTTCGCGTAGGATTTCTGCGATGTCATCCCATAACTGTTTTGGTCTTGTCATTTGTGTCAATACAGCAAATCTATTTTTTAGGTGCTCTCTAAATTCAAAGTCATACTTTGGTTCTCATGGACTTGTTTTTATTTTCTTTGGCTTCAAATAGAGCTTTCATATGACTAATTGTGGTGTGTTCTAAAGTCAGCAACTGGCCTTGTTCTGACCGATAAGTTGACCTTCTCTATCTTATCATCAGAAGCAAAGTCAATTTAATTTCAATGGACTTGTTCTGTTGATACTTACATGTACAATCATAATTTATGCTGTTTAAAAAAAATCTGTGCAATGAACAAGTAACCTATCTTGAAAAATTGTCACATGATCTTCGGAATGTTTTCTATTAACAAGACAGTGGTTTTCAGCTAATTATCTTCATATTTGTTTCCAAGGTTAACAGTTCAATCACCAGTAACTGCCAACCCAACTGAGTGCATGTTTGATCAATTTCAGACTCCGGCAGTTGGTAATTATTTTTAGCTCGTTGGTGTGTAAATTTGAATAGTGATCTTATTAACTTGACTTCCTTAAAGTAGATGGATTTTTTTATCCCTAAAACCATTGTAAGGAGGTTTTTAAAAGTTTGTGGGAAAACTTTATTATCTTTTAATTCCATTTTCCTACATACATTTTTGAAGTACCCTTATCTATAAATCAGTGCTCAAAATCATTTTCACAAATGGAATCTAGTAGTACCTGAAAGGATTAATTGCCAGGACCAGGATGGATTTATCACAGAGTGATAGAGATGGTTCAAGATAGAAAAAGTCATCAGTATAACACAACACAGAAAAGAAAAATAAGGGAGAAAAACAGAACAAATGCTGTAATCTCAATTGATGTTCTAAAAAGTACTTGACTAAATTAACAAACCCTCATTATAAAAACTCTTAGAAATTGAGTAGTGGGTGGGAACGTCCTTAGCATGGCAAAGTACATTCATGGAAAGCTCACAGCTAACACACACTAGGCTGGAAGATTGAACTTTCCTCATAAGATCAAAAATAAAAGGATGACTACCTTTACCGCTGCTGGGAACAAAGTACTGGACGTTCTAGCCAGAACAATTTGGCAGCAACAACAAAAACATAATATGCATCCAATTGAAAATTAAGAAATAAATTATCTCCATTTAGCTCTGACTTGATTCTCCAAATATAGAAACTTCAAAAGCATATATATTCAAGGAAAGTACTCTGCCTGGCATTCAAATTCAACAAAGTAATAATGTACAAGACCAGCACCCAAAGAATATTGTGTTTCTACACTCCAGCAATGAACATTCTGAACCGGAAAAGAAAGGATTATTTTATTTACGATAATATCTGAAAAGTAAAATACTTAGGGAAATATTTAAAGAAGGAGGTGAAACCATTGCATATAAAATGACAAATACTGTGGGAATAAATAAAAGAAGACCTAAGTAAAGGAAACATCTCGTGTGTATGACTTTTAAGGCACAATATTATTAAGATTGAGTAATATTAAAGTGAGCTACAAATTCAGTGGAATCCTTATCAAAATTCTAACAGTCAATTTTGCAGGAAAGCAATTTTGAAAAAGAAGAATAAACTTGGATGATTCACATTTCTTGATTTCAAACTTTACTGCAAAAGTACTATAGTTAAGATGGTATGATCATGACTTGAATATGGACATATGGACCTATGTAACTGAATTGAGAATCAGAACATACACTTGCACAAATATGGCTAGCTGATTTTTCTCAAAGGTGACAAACTCATTCAATAGGAAAAAATAGTACTGTCAACAAATGGCAGTGCGATAATGGAATCAACACATGCTGGAATCTAAAATTGGACCTAAACCTAACACCAAATGAAAAAATATATTCAAAATGGAATAATGACCCAGGTCTAAGAGCTAACAGAGTGTGACGATGTTTACTCTGGTAAAGAGTTACAGTGTTGGAAACCTTCAAGGGTAATCCTGCCCTGTCCTATAGCATCACTCTGAGTCAATCGAGGTCATGAAAATGAGGCTTTTTTCCTTTTTGCTTTATAAGAACTAAAGTCATAAATCTCTTTTAAAAAGCCAAGATGCAAGTCGTCATAATGCTGGATTTGGCAATAGGTGTTTAGATATGACATCAAAAGCCATCATCAAAACATCAAAATAATTCATATATATAACACATACATTATATATAAAAATTGGGATCCACTAAAATGAAATATATTTGTGTATCAAAAGGTATTAACAAAAAAGCAAATATCTAGGTTAAGAATGTTAGAAAAATTTAGAAACAATATATCTGATATAGGTTTAATATAAATAATATCTAAAGAGCTCTTACAGCTCAACGATACAAAGACAACCCAATTTTAGTAAGGGCAATGGACTTGGAATGTCATTGCTCCAAAAAAGAAATGCAATGGGAACAAACCAAATTGAACTATATCTGTATTATTAGTTGTGGAAATACAAACCAAATCCCAATGATTTGCCACTTATACCCCCTCAGATGGCTGATTTACAATGCAGAAATTTGAGAGTGGTAGTGTGCATGTTGAAAGAATAGAAAATTTGTCCATTGATGGTAAGGAAGTGAAATGATGTGGGCACTTTTGAAAACAGTTTGGCAGGTCCTGAAAAATATAAATGTTCATATGAAAGTTAAATGCACAATAATCATTTGACCCAACAATTGTGTTTATAAGTATGTTGTGAGATGCCATTGAATCAGTTCCAACCCACAGCTCTCTAACGCACAACGGAAGGAAACACTTCCCGTTCTGTGCCATCCTCAACCTTTTCCTGTCTGCAATCCCATCGGTGCAGCCAGGTGTGCACTGATCTCATCCAAGGACTTCCTCTCTTTCATTGTCCCTCTAATTTGCCAAGCATGATGTCCTTCTCCAGGGACTGGTCTCTCCTGACAATATGTGTGAAGCATGGTCAGCGTGCCATCCTCACTTCTAATGGGCACTCTGACCATGCTTCATCCAAGACAAGTCAGTTGTCCTTTTAGCAATGCCATTTATAGGTTTATACCCCCCAAATTGAAAGCAAAAACTCAAGCAAATAGAAGTAGACAAACACTTTCTACATGTCTATTCATCATAATCAAAGATATAAACAGTTCAATGTCCATTAATATATAAATAGATAGATAACTCTTGGTTCAAACATATGATGGAAGGCTATTGAAACGCGAAGAAAATGGTATGCGGATAATGCTACAGAAAGTGTGAAATGATGAAGCATTACTCTCAGTACAGAAAGTGTGAAATGGCCAAGCATCTCTCTCAGTACAGAAAGTGTGAACAGGCAAAGCATCTCTCCCAGTACAGAAAGTGTGAAATGGCCAAGCATCTCTCCCAGTACAGAAAGTGTGAAATGATGAAGCATTATTCTCAGTACAGAAAGTGTGAAGTGGCCAAGCATCTCTCTCAGTACAGAAAGTGTGAAATGGCGAAGCATCTCTCCCAGTGAGCTAAGCCGACACAAAGCCCGCTGTGCTAGTTGCGGTGGACCAGAGAAACAAATTCATAGACCCTCCTGTGTGGATAAGAAGGACCTTTATGAACAAGAGTAATTGAATATTGAGACAATATCCTAGCCTAGTCCAGCTCAAGTCCGTAAGTCCAATGTTGCCCATATGTCCTATACCAGTCTAGAAATACCTTTCCAGACTCATGAAACACATGCAATGACGGTGAATGCAGGAAGGTCATAGCGCAGTAGGTGGGAAGTCTTGTGGATCCAGTGGTGGTGGAACCCTCTTACTGCTTACAGGGATTTCCATGTGGCTCTTTTAGCTGCAGGGCTCTCACATAGCTCCATGTGTCTTCTCAACAAGAATGTCTTGCAGGGAATATCTATCTCTGTGTCCTGCCTCCAGTGAATATTTTATCTCCTTAGCACGTCCAAATGAAGTCATCAAGCTGTGACCTGATTGACAGGCTAAACTCCACCCCTTCACTCTTAAGTCTCAAATTGACAACAGATTATGTAACTACCACACCATATATTTCATGATTCTATTTCTATTAATTTTCCAGAACAGATATACTTTAGAAAAGAATGCAAATTTGTACCATTCAGAGACTGTGGGGACAGAGAATTTAACAGTGATTTCTAAATGAGCTTGGGTCTTCTTGGGAATGATGAGAATGTTTTATAACCAAATATAGGTGGTTGTTGCATAGCTATGTGAATATAATCAATTCCACTGAATGCTGAAGGTGGGATTTGGGGCCGGGCCGTGGCGCCCCAACAGACTGTGCTGAAGGTGGGATTTGGGGCCGGGCCGTGGCGCCCCAACAGACTGGACTGGAAAACACTCCTAAAGGCCAGCAAATAATCCTTGAACTAACTACAAAATAAATAAATAGATAGATAAATAAATAAATATCATGAAATGGAATTGCTCACCTTAAGATTAGTATTTTGTGTTCAATAAATTTATTTAAATTTTAACAAAAGATTAAAGAGGAAACAAAATGGATTAATTGTGTTTTATTTACATAAACTGAAAATGGACAAGTTTATAAATTAAACAACATGGATTCATTTTACAAAGAAAATATTTATCACAACTCTATGACCATATTAAATCAAAAGTTAGGAGTATATTTCAGGATAAGGTGTGACCTCTGGGAGAAACAGTCACTGTGTGAGAGCAGAGGAAGGAGTGGACTTCTAATGTGCTGGTAATACAACACTCAGTTGCATGATCCGGGGGATGGCGACATGATAGTGTGTAAAACAGTCAATCCCTGCTAACTTTGTACAATTTTTAAAATGCAAATATAGTACAATGAAAAGGCAGGGTGAAAAGAAAACTTGTATCTTAATTCTGAGCAACCACTGAACAAGAGTTTAACTTTGGCAATACATTCTTTGTTTTCAGCATAATACTTATTTAAGAACCAAATGCAGTATCTTTGAAAATGGCCAGATTTCTGGATGGATAAAGTAGACTGGCTGCTGTTCTTATTTCCTTTTGATCCCAATGTTCCAATGTAGTGTTGGAAATATATACAACTTTTGTTTAAAAAGAATGGCACCAGCAATAGATCAGATAATTTGAGTAAATCGTAGGACTAGAACTCAGATTGAATTGAACTGTGGAAAAGAAGTTACAGTAGTGATCGGGTCCACACCACACATGTGAGAACGACCTTGCCCGAAGGGTCTCTGAAGTAGGTTCAGATTTGTCATTACAGACAGCAGATAGCTGGAGCGGTTGTGAGGCCATTGCCAGTGTAATTTCGTGAGTCAGGGAGTACATTCAGACCAGCTGGGTTAGTCTAGTCTGGACCCTTCACCTCTCTGGGAATATAGGTGACACAAGGCTGTCAGTGATACTGAAAGGCCTTTTCTCTCAAGGACCAGTCTGCTAAGAATGGCGCCGGTCACTCTAGGTGGAACTCAGAAGAGCAAAGTCAAGTATGTAGTGTGTGGAACAGCACAGAGAACCTTAGATCTAAGGGCAATTCAACTCGGAGGATAGAAATAAAATAGCTCTAGTCGATGGAGAAAATTGTTCTCTATCAACAAATTGTTTGCTCTTGTCATCCTACTAGAAGCCCTGTAAGAGCACTGGTTAAGTACTCGCCTGCTAACGAACAGTTCGCCATTGAAACCCACCAGCAATTTTGTAGGAGCAAACAACCCGGTGATCTGCTTCACAGCCCAGGGAGCTGTATGTGGCAGTCCTGTTCTGTTCTTTATGATCCATCCCAACACCCTGAGGTGTTCGTTGGAAAGACAGGCTCCCCATCCAACACTCAGCCTGCTAAACTGGAGTCCTACGTGAGTCATGTGCACATAAATCCTAGGGAAACTTGCTGACCAAGACTTTCAAACTTACCATAGTAAGTCTTTCACGTCTTCTTCACGTTCAGCAAGCAAGGTAGTGTCATCTGAATACGACATGTAATCCTCAAACGTCTGTCATTCTGATACTACATTCTTTTCGTAAAGGCTGGCTTCTCAGAGTATTTGCTTAACATGCAAATGCACAATGAATAAACGCGGTGAAAGGATGCTCCTCTTTGGGTATTTTAAACCACTCTGCACCCCTTTGTTCTGTTAAAATGATTGTCTGTTGGACTTGTACTAGTTTTGCATGAGCAGAATTAAATATCCTTAAATTCCCATTCTTCACAGGTTATGTTATCCATAACCTGCTGTGGCCCACAATGTTCAATGCCTTTGCACGGTCAGTAAAGCATCGGAGACAATGTTCTTATATCATCTGCTTTGGGCTAATTTCCTCTGACATCAACAATACTCCCTTCCTTGTCCTCTTCCAAGACCAGCTCCAGGTTTCTGTGTGGAATACGCCTCAATGGAATGATGGCAAAGACCCTACAATGAGCGACACCACAATAAAAGGAGAAAATATTGGAGTTGGCAAGGACTTCATTTTACTTATATTCACAATCAAGTGGATGGAACCAGCAGTTAAGGAGGGAAAAAAATAACTTATTGGGCAAACCTGCTGCAAAATGCCCCTTGAAAGTGTTACAAAGAAAATATATCACATTGTGGACTAAGATGTGCCTGACCCAAGCCTTGCTATTTTAAATCCTCATTTGCATGTGAAAGCTGGCCAATGAATACAGAAGAACTGGAAACACGGAGGGCTTTGAATCGTGGCACTGGCCAAGAATACTGAATATGTAATGGACCAGTAGAAAAGGAAAGTGCAGACAGAACATCTTTTGAAGCAAAGATTTTCGGCCTTCCTTTCAACTTTGGACATGATCCTTGGGACACATTTAAAAGAGGGACGGGTTCTGGGAGACACTGTGCACGGTAAAGTAGAGGGTCGGCAAACAAACTTTCATGGAGCTCACAGTTGGTCTTCTGAACAGTTTGTAACTGATTGTGTTTCTCTGTTACTTTAGTTATTAAACACCTGAGCACATTGAACACAACTTTTACCAACTATGGAAAATCTTTCAGTATTATTTTTTTCTGTGCTTGTGGTAATTACATAATTTCATGTCAAGTTGAAGATATATAAAAGCCTAGGGATGGCATTCAACTGGTCAAACAGGTCGCAGCCTGATGACACTTCCTTGTGGGTGTGGCTGACTCAAAAGGAGGGTCCTAGGAACTTCCCCTCTCTCCCTTTCTCTCTCTGCCTCCACCTTCCTGATTACTGAGCCTGGTTGCTACCAGAGTCCCGTGATGGGTGCACCACCACTGGATCCACGTGACTTTGCAGACATCAGCCTGTAATCGTCCTGCACTCGGCATCATTGCTTGTGACTGTGCATCTGAAAAGGGACGTGTGGACTAGCATCACACTTATGGGCTTGAGGTGGACTGGGCTGGGATGTTTTCTTGATATATGATTATTTCTTGATATAAAGCTGCTTCTTACACATATGAAGGGGTACCCAAACAGACCAGGGAGTCTTTTTTTAAAGCTCTGTATGTAAAATTCTTTTATAAAACAAGCTTATCATCTTCAAAGTATTCTCCATTACACTTAATACATTTGTCAAACCTGTGATTCCATTCTTGGAAACATTTTTCAAACTCATCTGTTTGGATGGCTGACAGCACCTCCCTTGTTTTTTTCTTCACCTCTTCATGTACTTCTTCACTCACCATTTTGCTTCTCTTGCCCCACACACCTTACTCACCTGACCTCACTCAATGCAGAATGAAAAGTGAATGTTAGTCTTAAATAAATCCTTAAGTCTGAACATTTTACCGGAAAAGTGGACCTTCAACCACGTGTCATATAAATTTTGTGTTGGTCTCTAGCTTCCCAAAGTTACATGCCTGGCTTTTAGATAATCTTTTAAAATATTCTATACTGCATTCATTGTACCTAATTATTAAGTAATAAATGTAAATGATAAAAATATAGAAAAACATCACCACAATTGGAGAAGCAAATTATAATCACTGTAATCTTTTGGGTGTATTGAGGTTCAGTTTCTTATTTTTGTGAGCTGAAATGGCTGAATGATCAGCTTCACTGGCATGATGGCAAAATCAGTCCCCGCTGCCACAAAGCAGGTCACTTTTGTTGCACACTGTTATGCAATCTTTTCAGAACCTCTAAATAAAATGCGTGGTTAACAGTCTAACCTGATAGAACAAACTCAAAATGTACTGAGTAGACATTTCTCTCTAAAAAAAGGAAAGGAAAAATTTGTTTATCCCCTTGTGTATTACCCAAATAGAACTGCTTGTATATAGTGTTTTACCAAGTTGTTTGGAAAGTGGCTTGAGCACTAGTGGAAACAGAATTAAAATCTGGTGCTATCCCTCTTCGATAAGCTGGGGAAAGTTCTCTGTTTGGGCTTTTTATACACAGCTCCTTCTTCCTTCCAAATAAGCTCATTCTAATTTGTTTCCAAACTCTATGTGGAAATGGCCTTCACTTGTCCTGCTTTACCTCACAGACATGCCTGATGAAACTGGAATCCCTCTGTAGAGTGATCAGTGTCAAGGTAGATGTTCATTGTTACGTGAACATGCAAAGTGATCTGAGTGAAGTGTGTAAGTACTTTAACCTGAAGAATGAAAGCCAAACTTTTCTATCCTCAGATTGTTAAAAAGAATATGAAGGCAGGATCTTATAAAAATATAGGTGAATGAAAAATTAGATCCTTACTGATTATTATTAGTTTTAAATTTTCATTTAAAAAATTGGCCTTGGTAATTTATACATCGTTATTTTGTCATATCTTGCCCTATCCGGGGAGACTCCGGATAGGGCAAGATATGACAAAATTACCAAGGGCACATGAGGGAGGGGGGAGCGGAGAGGGAGGGAAAAAAAAAGAGGACCTGATGCAAAGGGCTTAAGTGGAGAGCAAATGCTTTGAGAATGTTTGGGGCAGGGAATGTATGGATGTGCTTTATACAATTGATGTATGTATATGTATGGACTGTGATAAGAGTTGTATGAGCCCCTAATAAATTGTTTAAAAAAATGGCCTTGACTACAAGTATGTGTGAGAGAAACAAGAAAGCAAAAACCTGTACACTTTCAGCTTCGTATTCCGACGCACTGATAGAACTAACACTTACAGACTCAATATCAACTGCCTTTTAAAGGCCACGGGTCTGACACTCCAGACACTGCATATGGGCTTCTTGTTTTGTTTTGGAAAGAAGGCATTGCTTTTGAAAGGCTCGCCAAGTGTATTGCTGTGTCGATAGAATGGAATGAATATGATAGCGGGAAAGTGACTTCTGATTCAGGACACATCTGCAAGCAAGTTAACTGGGCGATGTTCCTTGTTAGCGCCCCTTTCTGAGCCTCAGCATTCTTGTGCATGGAAGTAGGATGTTAAAGCCCACGCCCTAAGTCTTTTGAGAAGATCACATGAGGGCACTATATGAAATATCTCACATGGAAGAACACCTGTGTGCTGAATCCAACCTGCTTGGGATAACCTCTGACTTCAGACTCCTCTCGAACATCTGTGTTTGTCACAACCAGAGTATTGCACACAATGTTTGTAGAAATCATGCTCCGTAAAAAGTGCACTCTAGTGTTAATTAAATAAATCCTAAAATCTGAACTGTTTTACCTGTAAAGTGGACATTCAACCAAGTGTCATATAAATTTTGTGTTGGCCTCTAACCTCCAAGAGTTACATGCCTGGCTTTTAGATAATCTTTTAAAATATTCTGTACTTCATTTATTGTACCCAATTATTAAATAAATTATTAATAATGTAAATTATTATATAATTATAAATATATAGCAAAGCATTACCATATTTGGAGAAGCAAATTATAATCACTCTAATCTTTTTTGGTGTATTGAAGTTTTTTTTAAATTTTTGTTTTGGAACTGATGTGTGTGTGTATAGATGGTGTTTTCTCTTTATTATTACCATCATTGAAATAAAATTTGCAAACACACACACACACACACACACACACACTACACACACACATAAATACACAGGACCACAGAGAGAAACAAAAAGGGAGTAGACATAACTTTGTCTTTTTTGTCATTTTAATTTTTCTCATACATATTCATCTCACATCCCACCTTCTATCTGAAATTCTCCCTGATAAAATCATCAATCTTTTTTTCTGTCTATTCTACTCTTAAAAATACACGGCACAAAAGATTCATGGGGGCTTTTATGAAATTGTTTTAACTTTATATCCTAAATCAGACAATACATCCATGAAAGCCCAAAAAAGTAAAAAAAACAAAACAAAAGCCAAACTCATTGCCTCTGAGTGGATTACAATTCATAGCAACTTAACCTAGGATGTCTCCAGATATAAATCTACTTGGGAACTGGTGACCCCAGCCTTCTCCTGCATAATGGCTAGTGATTTTGAACTCCAAACCAAACCTGGTAGTGCTATAAGGGCTCCTTTCTATGCAAGTCAGATCTATATGTTAGATATCGCTTAGCCTATTGCTACATAGTAATGGAAAATAAGAGGAAGGGAGGAATGTAAATGTGCAATTATGAGCTGGGTAAAGTTAAATTGGATAAACTATCCATGAGTCAAATGACACAATTGGAAGAGCTAATAATAATTTGTATTTGTCACTATGGGATTTTAAATTTTAACATTTTATTGACATATAATTCACACAGTATACAATTCAATACTGAATGATTCAGGGATTATTAAAAGAAGATGGAAGTAATACACAAAGTCATTATATCAAAAAGATAACATTTTAATAAATGGAGATAAGTTTGAAGTTTTCAAGGATTTTTTCTTTCTTAGACCCACAATCAGTGCTCATGGGAACAGCAGGCCAGAGATCAAAAGGCGCATTCTGTTAGGTGAATCTGTTGCACAAGCCCTGGAGAGGATTTTGCTTCGAAGACTAAGGCATGCCTGACCTAAGCCATGGCATGGTCACTTGCCTCACATGCATGGGAAAGTTAGACGCTGATTGACAAAGACCTCGGAAGAAGAGCTGCACTTGCGGCATGGTGCTGGCGGAGAGGCCTGGAAGCACCGTGGGCTGTTTGGAGGACAAGCCCATCTGTCTCAGAGGAAGTACCACCAGCGTGTCCTTGAGGCAAGGGCAGGGAGACTTCTTGTTCCATCCTTGGGACATGTTGTCCAGAGAGACGAGTGCTTGGAGAAGGACACCATGTCTGGTGACGTGGAGAGGCAGTGGCGGGGAGGAAGGCCCTCGAGGAAATTAACTGGCACTGTGGCTGCAAACCTGGGCTCCAGACTAGTCACACTGTGAGAATGTCTCAGGGCTCGACGGGTCAGAACAGACGTGAGGGAGCCCCAAAGGGAAGTGTACAAGTTCACCTTCTGATGACTCTGAAACCATGGTCAGAGGGCAGCCACTGGAGGCTCCGTCCACATGGGAACTCTGGAAATGGATTTGGGCCTTCAATTATTACCCTTAGCCTTCTGAAAACCAGGCACTCCGAAGTCCACTGGAATACAGTTCATCCCTTTGGTCTTGAATGGTCTTACTGACTTTCCTAAGTGAACCCCCTTCGATAGCTGCTTGTTTTAAGCTGTCTGTCTGATCCTGATGCTACTATTTCTACTCGCCACCTACCATCTGATTTCTTCACCATTCTTTGATATAGCATCCACATCTTTCAGGATCACTTCATGAGGGTATTCCTTAATTAGGGCTTATGGTGAAGGGTCAACTCAAAGTTGATTCATATATCTAGAGTTTGTATTTTTCCCTGGTCCACTTTATAAACATCATTAGACTAAAATACGTGGGTTGTCAACAACCCAAGTGACTCTACACAGTTTGTTGGAGATATTGCAAACTTTTTAATAATACTCACTGACTAAGGGAGAACTACGTCTGCTGAACTAAGATATGTCATTAAAAAAGCAAAGGGATCATAAAAATAGAAAATATATGATAGACTTAAATTCTTAAATTATTGGCACCGTAAAAGGAAAAGATTTGAAACTAAGTCCAATGACTTTAAAATTCATCACCTTGGGGTTGTAGATCTCTGCTTCTTCGCTAACCAGTTTGTTTCAGCCTCAAGGCTAATGGAGTATCTCTGGGCCGTTAATCTGTTACAGGTGTGTTTAAGGTAAAATCAGTTCACTTAAGGGGAGTTCCTAACCAAATCCTTCTCCTGTGGGCTATGAAAGATGTTGTGCATTTCGAAAAGCCAAGTGTAAGGCATAGTGGTCTATAGTATGCAGCTGGATGGAGATGTGGCTGATTAGGAACATAATATCGGTGCCTTCTCCCCATAAAAACCAAACCAAACGCACTACTACTGAGTTATCCCTGGCTTATAGGAACCCTGGCGACAGAGCAGTTACGCATTGGGCTGCTAACAACAGGTCTCAGCAGTTCAAACCCACTGGCCATTCTGGGGGAGAAAGACTTGGATTTCTGCGCCTGGAAAAATTATAGCTTTGTAATCCCATAGGGGCAATTATACTCTGTCTTATAGGGTGTTGATGAGATGGTGATTCTCCCCATAGGGGTCAATATAAGTAATGTTAAGCATTTTTACCAATGCCCCAATGGGTTTACCCACAAACAGAGAGATATCCTATTTTCAGAAACAGACACATCCCCCTCACCCCTACTTTAAGACTTGAATTTCCTGGAAGGTGAAGGGAATATGAGGTAGAAAGGGGGAACCGATTGCAAGCATCTATGTATAGCCTCCTCCCTGGGGGATGGACAGCAGAGAAGAGGGTGGGGGGAGACATCAGACATGTAACATATAACAAAATAATAATAATTTATGAGTTATGAAGGGTTCATGAGGGTGGGGGGAATTGGGAGGAAGGGGAAAATGAGGTGCCAATATTAAGGGCTCAAGTAGAAGGCAAATGTTTTGAGAATGATGAGGACAACAAATGTACATATGTGCTTGACACAATGGATGGATGTATGGATTGTGATAAGAATTGTACGAGCCCCCAATAAAATGATTAAAAAACAAACCGAAGCAAACAAACAAAAAGACTTGAATGTCCCTTAAAGTCCTCTGAACACCCTTGTGGGAGTCACGATGGAACAGTGCTATATGGCAGGAATTAATTGAGCTTCTCCCTCCCCCCATAACATAAGAAACTGCTCCCAGCTGTGGCGAGGGCTCCTTTACGAGGTGGCTTGAAAGATGTACCCATAAGGGTGTGGTGTAGGCATACACATCGGGCAAGCATACTACCTCCTTGTCTGAAAGACTGGATTAGAGGATTCTGTAGCCTGAGGACAAATATCTGCCTATGTCTTAGTGTCTATTCTTACAGAGGTGGTCCCATACAATTCATCCTTTTGTGAGTGACTAACTTCGCTGAGCATAATGCTTTTCATCTCTTCATGAGGTGCTGCATGGTTTCATCACTGCTTCAGTGAGGTGCACAATATTCTACTGTGCTTACGTACCAGAGTTTGTCTATTACTCTGATAAAAGTGTGGGCTGTCTATAACTCCTTGCTAGTGTGGACTATGTTGCAATAAACATGGGGGAGCATGTGGAGGGGTACCCAGGAGAAGCCGGAGTTATACTGGGCTGAGCAGAGCTTTCATAGTTTGTATTTTTTCCAATAGTTGAGCAGCCAGCACCTCGCTCAGTGCACACAGTAGCATCACCTGGGAAGGCTCTCTCTGGTCACAGTGAAATTTTTCGTAAAAGCAGTTTTGCTCAAACCTCGTTTTTTGTGATGGCTAATTTAAGCAAAGAGCGTGCAGCTGTGAAATTTTGTTTCCTGCTTGGGAAAATTCCACAGAAACTGTTGTGATGTTGAACATAGCTTACAAGGACAGCACTTGGGAAAAACTCAAGTGTATAAGTGGTTTTCTCATTTTTAAAAAGGTGAACTATCGATTGATGACAAACTTCGTTCTGAATGTCCTTTAACTTCCCAAATTGACAAAAATGTCTACCCTTAGAGCACTTGAAGTTTGTTCCAGCAGGGCAGACTGTTAATCAAACTGGTTGCAATAGTTTATTGTGCCAGATAGATATAATTACTAGCAATCTGGTTTTGTCTCTCTAGAGAACCCTGCCTAACACACTGGTTTTGCCATCACTACTAGGCACCAGGTCAGTGTTTCAGGTTTGGGGAAAGCTGCATGCCTCTCTTGCCCATGCAGCTGAGTCACCTAACCTTGCTCCATGCAACTTCTTCTTGTTCCTGCGAACGCAAATGGACACGAAAGGACAGTGATTCAAAGAAGAGTAGATGAGGAAAAACGAAGGAGGTGGGTTCAGCCATCCAACAGATGAGTTTTAAAACATTTCCAAGTATGGAATCACAGATTTGACAAGTGTATTTATGGTAATGGAAAGTACTTTGAAGAAGAAAAGGTTGTTTTATAAAAAGATTTAAATACATAGCTTTTGTTAAAAATCTGATTCTTATTGGGTGCCCCCTCTGTATGTCTTTTTGTTTTGTGGCTCTTATTTCTTTGGGGTGCATACACAGCTGCAGTACATGGAATTTGTATTCCTGGCTATTTTACATAGCACTGTATCACTTTCCACAATCATTGTCCATGCTTACAGACACACCAGCAGTGTGAAAGTTACAATCTCTCTGTACTCCCTCCAACATTTATTTCCCTGTTATTTTTTAAAATTGAGCTGCCATAGTGGGAATAAGGTGTTTTGATTTGCATCTCCTCGATGGCTTGTGTTGTGAGAATTTTTTTCACGTGCTTGTTAAGCAGCATATACCATTTTTAGTGGCCTTCCTGTCATACCATTTTTTCTACTTCTTAATCGGATTATAGACTTCAGAAATGAGTTCTTCATCTGTGGACTCTCTTTTCACTCTTTGGACGAGGTCTTGTGGTGTCCATAGTGTCATATTTTAGTAGGTCCACCTCATCTATCTTGTCTTCTGCAGTATGTCCTTCTTTTATCATAATTTGGTAGTGTCTGTATTATGCATGAAGCAATTAAGTCTGTACTTATTTTTTCATTATTTTATTTTTTAAAGATAATTTTATTGGGGGCTCTTACAGCTCTTATAACAATCCATACATCAATTGTATCAAGCATATTTGGATATATGTTGCCATCACTATTTTCTAAACATTTTCTTTCTATTTGAGCCCTTGGTATCAGCTCCTCTTTTTTCCTTCCCTCCCCTCCTCCCCTTCTCCCACCCTCATGACCCCTTGATAAATTATAGACTATTATTTTCATATCTTACCCCATCACTGTCTCCCTTTCCCCATGGTTTCTGTTGCTCAACCCTCTGGGGGTGGGAGATCGGTTATGTGTTGATAATTGTGAGTGGTTCCCCCTTCCTCCCCTCTTTTCTCCACCTTTCCCTATCCTCCTGGTATTGCTACTCTCATTTCTGTTCCTAAGGGTCCATCTGACCTGTATTCCATGTGTCATCAGCTCTTATCTGCACCTGTGTACAAGCTCCGGTCTAGCCAGAATTGAAAAGCAGGACTGGGGTCTTGGGGGGGAGGCGGTAAGGAAGAACTAGAGGAATATTGTGTGCTTCATCAGTGCTATATTGCGCATTGGTTGACTCAGCCCTTCCTTGTGACACTTTTATTAGGGGATTTCCCATTATCCCCAATGGATTTTGGGTCTCTGCTCCAAACCCCCTCATTCTCAACAATATGTTTTGTTTGTTTGGGGTCTTCTGGTGCCTGTTATCAGATCCTGTAAATACCCCATGATCACACAGGCTGGTGTACTTCTTCCCCATGGGCTTGGTGCTTCTCTACTAGATGGATGCTTGTTTAAGCCTTTATCTTTATTACTCTTGGATTTACATTTTGGTCTCTATATTGAATTTGTTTTCATATGTGGCGCAAGATGCTTGATTCTTCTGCAGAATTTCAATTTTGGTGGCACCATATGTTGAAGAGGCTATGTTTTTCCCATTTATACTTTTTAGCCCCTTTGTTGAAGGGCATTAACTGGGTAGATAAGGTATCTTTCAACATTTACCTATTTCTTCTTGTTTATCAAGCTTGCCTGTAGATGCGTGGATTTACTTCTGGGTTTCTGTTCTATTCCATTAGTCTTTGTATCTATCACCGTATCTACCATTGTACCAATTCACTGCCATCGAGTCCACGATGATTCAGAGATCATAGGACAGAAGTGCCACTTTGAGTTTCCAAGATCGTAACTGTTTATGGGAGTAGAAAGCCCCACATTTCTCCTGCAGAGGGGCTGGTGGTTTTGAACTGCTGAACATGTAGCTCATAGCCAATTGCATAACCACTGTGGCGCCACTCCAGTAGCAGGATATTTTGTGTGTAACAGGATTTGAGGTAAAGTAATGCAAGGCCTCCTATTTTGTTCTTCTGCTTAAGGAGTGCTTTTCTTATCTTACGTCTCATTCTTTTCTACATGGAATTGGTAATTCATTTTTATATTTCTTTAAAGAATGAAGTTGGAATCTGAATTGGAATAGCATTGCATTTATAGATTGCTTGGTGTCATTTTGCCGTAAGTTATTCATGAACGTGGTATAGTCTTCCATTTGTAGAGTTCTCCTTTGTTTTTTTGCGTAACAGTGAACTGTAGTCTCCTAGTAAACCTTCTTTGGTTAAGTTTATTCCTAATATCTCATCTTTTGTGAGGCTACTGTAAATTGTATTGTTTTCATGATGTCTTCTTTCAACACTCTCTTCATGGATATATAGAATTTAAATTGATTCATGCTTATTAATAGTATTTTCTGATACATAATTAAGTCCTTCAATTAATTCAATAATATTTTTGTGAAATGTTTAGAGTTTGCTACATATAAGATCAAACTGTGTGTAAATATTGAGAATTTCACTTCTCCTTTGCCCAATTGTATTCTCTTGATTTCTCTCTGATGTTTTCTCTTGATTTCTCTAGTGTTCAACCATATGTACCACACCGACCACTAACCTCATTACTCAGTGCATGAAGTGACAATGTGTTCCTACACCACTTCATTCAGTGATGGTCAGTGAGCAATATCTACTCCACCCTGCCTGCAGCTGCTCTCAATGGCCACCAGAGCCCCAGTCCATGTTCCCACCGGTTATTCCACCCAGTCAAAGACTGTAGAGGGGTAACCCAATGCTTCCAAGCTAGTCTCCAATGTAACATACCTGCCCCACCACCCAGATATATCAAAATAAAGCAAACAAAAAAATAGGTACAATAAACCAAGATACAATCAGCAAATAAGTTCCAATACAAAACACTTGGAGACATTACCCAAATGCCTTGCCATTGAGTGATTCCAACATATGCAAATCCTCTCTAGGGTCTCTTGACTACATCTTTTTGAGAACTGGCAGTCTCATCTCTCTCGCTCATGGACTTGAAGTGCTAGCTTTGCTGTTAGCAGCACAATCCAAAACCAAACCACTGTCCTCGACTGGATTCTGACTCATAATGATGATACATACAGTTTCCAAGAGTGTAAATTTTTATGGAATGGACAGGACATCAAATCAAATCAAGAAACAGGATGATTTACATCAAAACCTCCCAAGGGTTCAAAGAAATTATAAACACAATTAAGAAAAACACAGACAATATCCTACTTGAAGAAAATAATGCAATAGCAAATGGAAACCTAAAAAGACAATAAGAAACCACATAAAACGGTCATTAGCAATTCAGGATATTAACACTGAAATTTGGAGAATCAGAACATATTGGAAAAACAAAAGAGAAAATAAAATCAATTGGATAATAGACCAATAGGCTGTTTTTTTTTTACAATGATGGGTATGAAGAAAATTCATTTAGAAAATTAAATAAAACCTAAGAATTATTGTGACCATATCAAAAGGAACAATTTATGTGTGTTCATAATTCCAGAAAAGGAGGAGCCAAAATGCTCTCCCACATGCACACACAAAGGAATTCTTGAAGATTTGCTCACAGGAAAATATCGTGAAAGAAGAAGACATATCCATCCGAGAAGCTCAATGAAGCCCATAAAAAGAATAGATCCCCAAAGGATGTACCAAGACAAATCATAACCAAACTTTAATAAACCAAAGATGAAGAAAGAATCTTAAAATCAGCTTGAGAGAAACAAATAGTGTTTCCACAAGGCAACCAATACAATTAGCTTTGTAATAAAAAGACAATGGGAGGACATCTATCAAAGCTTGGCAGGAAAAAAGTGGCAACCATGAATTATATGGCGAGGAAATGTGGCCATCAAATGCAGTGATGGAATTGGGAAATGTCCAAGCAAGGAGGAATAAGAGAATTCCTAAAATTAGACCAACCTTACAAGAAATGATAAAGGGAGTCGTTTCATCAGAGAAGCAATAATATAAAACAACAACTTGAGATTAGGACTCATGTACTTACTCTGAAACAAGCAAAAAGGGATGTTTAAAACCAAAATAAATTTTAAAAATTAAAAATAGATAACCAGAGGCATTGAGCTATAAATGATGACAGCTACAAAATAAAAAGGGCGTGTAATCGGAGAACTTCAACTGCGGACGATGTCAGGATGATATTAGATCAGACTGTTTTAAATGTCGGAAGATAAGAATGAAGTATGGAGTAATACAAAGAAATTTAATAGACCTGGCCAAAATGAGAAAGAAGAAACACATAAGAACTTGGCAAACTCAAAATCAACACCCACAAAGAAAATCAAATAACAAACTTAACTCCACATAGAAATGAAGAAAAATCTATAGAACAAAAAAGTCATCAATGCAACACTGAAACACACAAGAGAATGACAAATAATAATAAATAATAAGCCACACTTATAACTAATGATACTGAGTGTAAACTGAATAAATGGACCAGCTGATAGATAGTTGCAGGAAGGTTTTAAAAAATGGATGTATGCCTCCCACCCCCTCCTCACCACCAATTTGGATCACTTGTTCCCTTGTCCCTGGGTTTGTTAACACCACTGGTTGGGCATGATCAAGGGTAATGTAACCAAGAGGAATTGCTGAAACCCTGGTGGGGACTGAGCACAATAATGGGACAGGAGGAAAGTCAAGG
This sequence comes from Tenrec ecaudatus, assembly GCF_050624435.1. Classification (NCBI taxonomy): domain Eukaryota; kingdom Metazoa; phylum Chordata; class Mammalia; order Afrosoricida; family Tenrecidae; genus Tenrec; species Tenrec ecaudatus. The sequence continues at coordinate 165,433,709 of NC_134537.1, forward strand.
GAAATAGAGGAAAGAGCTAGGAGGCAAAGGGTATTTATAGAGGTCTATATAATGACATGCATGCATGCAAATATGTTTATATATGAAGATGGGGAAATAGATCTATGTGCATATATTCATAGATTTCGTATTAAGGTAGCAAAAAGACATTGGACTTCCACTCAAGTACTCCCTCAGTGCAAGAATACTTTCTTCAATTAAATTGACATTCTATGGTGCTCGCCTTCCCTACTTAACCTCTGAAGACAAGGCAGATAAATGAGCAAATGTGGTGAAGAAAGCTGATGGTGCCTAGCTATCAAAAGATATAGCGTCTGGGGTCTTAAAGGCTTGAAGGTAAACAAGCGGCCATCTAACTCAGATGCAACAAAGCCCACATGGAAGAAGCACACCAGCCTGATGCGATTACAAGGTGTTGAAGGGATCAGGTATCAGTCATCATCAGAACAAAACATCTTACCAAAGTGAATTGGTGGGGACTGGGGAGTGCAGAGTGGAGACCTAAAGCCCATTTGTAGGCTACTGGGGATCCACTTGCAGTGGGGTCTTGGGGAGGAGACAAGCCAGCAGGGTGCGATGTAGCAAAGATGAAAAATACAACTTTCCTCTAGTTCCTAAAGGTTTTCTCCCCCTACCTCCCGTCCCCAACTATCATGATCCCAATTCTACCTTGCAAGTCTGGCTAGACCAGAGGATGGACTCTGGTACAGATAGGAACTAGAAACACAGGGAATCCAGGGTGGATGGTCCATTCAGGACCATTGGTATGAGTGGCAATACTGGGAATGTAGAGGGAGGGTGGGTTGGAAAGGGGGAACTGATTACAAGGATCTACAAAAGTGGGTGAAGGGAAATGTTGGACAGGGCAAGATATGACAAAATAATATTTTATAATTTATCAAGGGTTCATGAGGGTTGGGGGAGAGGGGAGGGAGGGGAAAATGAGGAGCTGATGCCAGGGGTTTAAGTGGAGAGCAAATGTTTTGAGAATGAGGCTTATGAGTGTACAAATGTGCTTTACACAACTGATGTAAGTATGGATTGGGATGAATTGTATGAGCTCCTAATAAAACAATTTTAAAAATGGATGTATAAATATGCTGCCCACAACAGAATCACCTTAGATATAATTATTATAATAATTTAAAATATATGTGTAGCTAATGACAATAAAAAGGAATAAATATAGCAACATCAATTTCCAATATAAAAGACTTCAGGAGGGAAAAAGCTAGCATAAGGTATAAAAAGGACATTAAATAAAGAGTATGTGCCAACCCAGCAGTATGCGAGAACCATTATAAACATTTACACACTCATGAGTCACAAAATTCATAAAGTAAATAATAACAGAATTGAATAAGAAACAGACAACTTCACAATAATCATGAGAATCTTTACCACTTCAGTGAAAATATAGAAGCACTCGTTAACACAACAAAAATAAAGCAAATTGGCCTCAGAGAGATATATTGAATACTTCTACAACAACAAAAATACGTATTATTTTCCAGTTATTATGAAACATTCTCCAGAATAGGTCCTATATTCAGTTATAGTGCAAGCCTCAATATATTTGGAAATATCAAAATTCTACAAATCATCTATACAAATCATACATGTTTGAGAATGCCTGGCTAATAGACTGACTGAAGTGGGAGGGTGGGGGGATTCCTGGTAGAAACTGAGAATAAAAATAATAAATCTTTGGGGAACTTCAAAAGCAGTGCTCAAGGATCAATTCATAACAATCAATGTACACAAGAAAGAACTAAAACCAATACTTTAACCACAAGGCCAACAATTCAAAAATAACAGCAAAAAAACTATCATGTCGAAGGGATCAGGTATCAGGCATCAAAGACCAAAAAAAAATCATAGCATTGTGAATGTGTGAATGAGGGGGAGAGCAGAGTGGAGACCAGGGCCCATCTGGGGGAAATTGGACATCCCCTTGCAAACCAGAGTGCAGTATAGCAATGATGAAACATAAAATTTTCTTCTAGTTCTTAAATGCTTCCTCCCCTCCATTATCATGATCCTGATTCTAGCTTACATATCTGGCTGGACCGGAGGATGTGCACTGGCACAGATAGGAACTGGAAACACAGGGAATCCAGGACAGATGAACTCCTCAGGATCAGTGGTGAGAGTGGCGATATCGGGAGAGTGGATGGATGGACAATGGAGAAGTGGGAGAGGGAGACATTGAATGGTGTAAGATATGGTAAAATAATAATTATTTATAAATTATCAAGAGTTCATGGTGAGAGGGGGAGGGAGGGGAAAAATGAGGAGCTGATACCAAGGGCTCAAGTAGAAAGTAGGTGTTTTGAGAATGATGATGGCAACATAGGTACGAATGTGCTGGACACAAATGATGTCTGTATGGATTGTGAAAAGAGTTGTAAGAGCCCCTAATAAAATGATTTTTAAAAAACAACTATCATGTCCAGAAGAAAGAAATAATAAAAATTGGTGCATAAGCACTTACAGCAGAAATAAAAAGAATAAAGAAGACTAGTGGTTAGTCTTTCAAAAAGATTAGCAAAATTGACAAACCTCTGGCAAACTTAACAAAGTGAGGAAAATACAAATAACACAAATAAATGAAATAGATGAGATGATTACAAGACCAGTGGAAATAAAAACCATAAAATATAATATGAAGAGCTGTAACCCAACAAACTTGAAAGTCTAGAATACATGGATGTATTTTCAGAAACATATGGTCTACTTGATCTAACACCATACTGAGTTAGAAAATGTGAACCCAGTACAGAAATGTGAACAAGAAAATCCCAACAGCCTCCATTCCCTAGGCCTAGATGATGGCAATGACTAATTCTACCACATTTTCAGAGTGACACCAAATCCACTAAAGCATTTTGGAGCCTGGAAAATAACAAATCCTTTGAACAAAGCAAGTATAACCCTGATAACAAAGTCAAGAAAACAGCATAACACAAAAAACCTTAATAAAACCCTATCCAGTAGACTCCAATACTATATCAAAAAAATAACACATATATCACAACCAAGTGGAATTCATATGAAAATGCAAAGGAGGTCCAACATTAGTAAAACAATCTATATGACCCATTACATAAAAAAACAACATAAGAACAAATCAATCGATGAAACAACGACATTTGTTATATCACCCAACCCTGATACGAATGATCAGCAAAACGGAATAGAAGGAAAATCCATCAACATAATTAATGCATGCATGCCATTTGTCTGTCAGTTCGTCATACTGCGGTGACTTATGTGCTACTGTGAGTGGGGACGCTGTGTCACTGGTATTTCCTACATCAGCAGGGTCACCCCAAGAGAACAGCTCTCAGCAGAGCGTCCAGTTAAGAACAGGGAAGAAGGAATGAGCTGCCAAGTTTGGAGGAAGTAGCTGCTGACAATCTGACAGGGTCACACCAGGTCTTATGGTCATGAATGGAAGCAGACCATTGTCAGAGATCATGACACAGGATGGGCTCCTCAAATTCAAACACTGGACATTCAAGCCTGTGGGTTGGAAATTGAAGAATTCTTCCTGCTTCTTCAGACTAAAATTGATCAAGTATATATTCAAGATTCATTGATCATTACTAGTGAAAGTTGAAAACAAAAAGAAAGTATCAGTAGTTTGGAAAATATGGTCTTTTTGAAAGAAAAAAGTTGGAGATCTAATAATAGAATTTTTCAAGACCAAGGCTTTTAATTGCAAATAATATTAGTGACAACTAACTTTCAACAACATAAATGGAAGCTACACAAGTGGACATTGCCAGGCAGATTACACAGGAAGCAAATTGGCTATACAAGGTGGTGCCCACCGCCCACCCCCAGTAGAGTTGCACTGGGCAAGCATCCAGAACTTGCTCTGAGTTAGTGCACTCAGTGCCGTCACCAGTTCCCTTTGCTCACCGAATTTTTTCATAAAAGCAGTTTTGCTCAAACCACATTATTTTTGTGATGGCCGATTTAAAAGAACAGTGTGTGGCTGTGAATATTAATTTAAATATTTCAACAAACTGAAGCACGCTGGAAAACGCTCTCTTGTTTACTAAAGCAGAGTGCCAGAGACGCTCTGAGAGTGAATTGGGTAGCATAGGACATGGCTGTGCTTCTTTCTGTGTTAGACAGTTATAATGACTATGAGCTAACTCAAAGGCATGTAACACTGACAACAACAGCAATAATGAAAACAGGCATTGCAGTCCTCCTCACAATAGTAAAAACAACCTAAATCCCCATCAATGGATGGGTTAGGTAAATAAAATATGGGACATGCAAACAGTGGAATGGTATACAATATTGAACAGAAAGAAGAACTCATGAAACACCAGGTAATGAATGTGAAGGAAGCTGGAAGACATGATGCTAAGTTAAGAAAGTCAATTTCAAAATGACAAATATTATGAGTCCACTACTAAAGAGAAGTCAACGACAGGGTTTTCTTATAAAAGGCACACATACATACACACAAAGCAACAACCACAATTACATTTTCAATGCAGTGGTTCTCAACCTTCCTCATGCCATGACCATTTAATACAGTTCCTCATGTGGTGGTGACCCTCCAACCATAACATTATTTTTGTTGCTACTTCATAACTGTAATTTTGCTGCTGTTAAGAACCAGGCAACCCCTGTGAAAGGGCCATTCGGCCCCCAAAGGGGTCACAACCCATAGGTTGAGAAGCGCTGCTTTAATGGTTACCAGGAACAGCAGGAAGCAAGGTAAAGTCTCTAAATAAATAGCAGTTACACATTAATTTGAGTGAGGGGTAAGTTAATTCGCAGTAAAGGGCTGATCAGCAATGTATAAAGAAAAGAAAAACAGGGAGTGGTGCACAACATTTAGAGACAATCCAAGGTAAACATTACTACATGTGCCATCTTGCATCATCAGTAATAACTGACACTAATCCACAAGTAGATACTTAGGTAGACAGGCAATCTGAATAGGTATGAAAGGGCAAAGAGAATTACATAGAATGTTGTATATAGTACAAATGTATCCGTGTAGATAATAAAAGAGGAGATAAACACCTGAGGGAAGGAGTGGCTGGGTCTGGAGGGTTGGGCTCGTGGTCTGGTGGGACATTAGGGTCAGTTGACCCAACATAGTCCATAGACAATATTCTGCATTCTACAGTGGTGAGTACGAATGGGGTCTTCGAGGAGCACTGGGGATGTATGGTTATTACTTTGGGCTCTTAACTGCAAGGTGAGCAGTTTGAAACTACCAGAAGCTCCTCAGGAGAGAGATGAGACTTTCTACACCCATGAAGAGTTCGTCTTGGAAATGCGTCTTTGCAGTTGTACCGTGTTACGTAGGGGCCCTGGGAGTAAGAATTGATTGCAGTGAGTTTGACTTTTTTTAAAAGAGGTCTTTTAATTTTGTGAGTTGCTCTCTAAGGTATAGTTACTGGAGGCTCCTGGCCATGAGCAAAGAAGAATGAAGACAGTCAAACACACATGGAAACATTAGTCTGAAGAACGAATGGGTCACAGGAAACTTACGTTTCCAGAACTCTGAAATCAGAATAACTAGATGATGTCCAACTACTGCTACTGACTGCTCTGGGGATGATCATAATTATTTTCATGGATGGAGTGGTAGAAAATGCGGAACCAAACCCCAAATGAAATAATTTTAAAAACAGCTTTGTTGGTCTGACAGATTGGTGGAACGCCCCAGACTAGGGCTTTTAGTCAGTCTGCGGGCCTGGGGATGAGCTGACCCCTATCGTTCAACTTTCTTCCAAATACTAAGGTCTATGAGGTGAACCAAGGCATCCTTTGGTACTAATGTATAAATGGTGGATTGCTGACCGCAAGGTAGACGGCCCGCTGCCTTAAAGATCTATAGACTCAGAACCTTACGCAGGGGCACTGTGAAGTGGAATCGATTTGGTGACAGTGGGATTGATTTGGCATTTTGTGGGGGGTGAACAGTAAACCAAGGAAGTATGCGCTCCTTAAAGAAATCTCCCCGATGGCATGCAAAGAACATCCTTAAGTCAGGAATAAAGACCAGACAGCCCAAATTGATGGTCAAGAAAGTCAGGGAAATGAGAAACACGGGAAGGAATTGGGGAAGTTGCTGTTGCCTTGTGAGGATTGCAATCAATGTCATGAAACAAAATCTGTTTGAATGAATGAATGGAAACACATTTTCTCTGTACCCTTTGACCTAGATTACAATAGAAAACTTAACAAACAAGCTGTGTTGGACAGGGTTCTCTAGAGAGACAAAATCAGATTGCTAGTAATTATATACAAATATATTTATAAAGATAGATATATAATACAAGAAATGAACCGTTAAATTATATACAGATAGATAATACAAGAAATTAACAGTTAAATTATAAAGCAGTGAGACACTAGCAGTCTTTTAAGGCTTGAGAGCCACCAGTCGCCAGTCCCTTTCTGTAGAGAGAGCTGGGCTATATATATCCAGGCAACAAACTGCAAGGCAGGTCACCAACTGTCACCAACTGTCGGCCCCCAGCTCCAGAGACGAACATTCCAATCATGTGGGCATAAAGGGACCTCAACTTACAACGACACGGTCCACAGGCTAGGCACCCCCCAGGTAGTGTACCCCTTTAAATTGAGGCACAGAATAAGCAAAGCGAGGCTCACTGACCCATTTATCCCTCCGCCCTTCAATCAATCCTACTTGTGCTTATCAGCCAGGCTGGCACAATGAACTATCGCAATCCACCCCTTGCCAACATGGCACCTGTACACAATTCTTTACCCATACATACTTATATAATTTCCAGATATTAATGAAATCACACTTATACTTATTATCAATCATCTATCATACATATAAATGAAAACACACTGAGTCAAATTATATCTGATATATCACACTTGAACAAAGGAAATATATGCAATAATCACATACAAAGAAAATACATTGACAATTACAAGCCTCGCTTTTAAAATTGATCACGTGGTCATAATTGATAGGTAGAACTTCCTTCTACTGCTACCCATTCTGTATTACCTTTGCCCTCAGCAAGCGCCTCAGCTGGCTGTGGTTTTTGACCTGGCGGGGTGACCCAGACCTTCATTCCTGAGGGGTCTGGGTCACTATAAATTGGGTTGCTGTAACTTACCATTTACTTTAATCACAGGGCATGGTAACACTAAGAGTCGGTCTATGGGATCTCCTGGATTCCAGACATATTCTTCTTTACCTCCATTATGTAGTACCAGTCCAATTTCTCCTTGGTAATCAGTAACAATCACACCACTCAGTACAGTGACACTCTTCCTGACCTGTTGATCCAAAGGCATGAGAAACCCAAAGTGCCCAGGGGGCATTCTCAGCTGCCAGTTCAGTGGAATCTGTGCTGTGTTTCCAGGTGGGAGAGTTCCTTTCTTCGGGACCAGAATCTCCACTGAGGAATACAGGATTGCTGGGACAGGAAGCAAAAATGCTGCAAGGGGATCACTAGGAGTAATAGTGAGTGGTGCCACTCCAGCTTCTACCCCTTGGTTCCTGGACCCATGAATTCTGGCTATTGGACACACAGCACCATATATTAGCCCCTGGTTTAGAGCATATACAGCTTCCTGGAGAACATTGCCCCAGCCTCACAAGTTGTTGCCACCTAGTTGGCACCGTAACTGTGTCTTTAGGAGCCCATTCCATCGTTCTATCAAGCTGGCAGCTTCAGGGTGATGAGGAACATGATACGACCAGTGGATTCCATGGGAATGGGCCCATTGCCACACTGTATTTGCTGTAAAGTGAGTTCCTTGATCTGAAGCAATGCTATGTGGGATGCCATGCCGGTGGATGAGGCATTCTGTAAGTCCATGAATAGTAGTTTTGGCAGAAGCATCACGTGCAGGGAAGGCAAATCCATATCCAGAATAGGTGTCTATTCCAGTAAGAACAAAACGCTGTCCCCTCCATGATGAAAGTGGTCCTATGTAATCAACCTGCCACCAAGTTGCTGGTTGATCTCCCCGAGGAATTGTTCCATATCTTGGACTTAATGTTGGTTTCTGTTGCTGGCAAATGGGGCACTCAGCAGTGGCAGTGGCCAAGTCAGCCTTGGTGAGTGGAAGCCCATGTTGCGGTGCCCATGCATGACCTCCATCCCTGCCGCCATGTCCACTTTGTTCATGTGCCCATTGAGCGATAACAGGAGTGGCAGAGGAAAGAGGAGGACCAGTCTCCAGAGTGCGTGTCATCTTATCCACTTGATTATTAAAATCCTCCTCTTCAGAGGTAATCCTTTGGTGAGCGTTCACGTGAGATACAATTAACTTTACTTTCTTGGCCCATTCAGAGAGGTCTATCCACATACCTCTTCCCCACACCTCCTTGTCACCAATTTTCCAATCATGGTCCTTCCAATTCTCTGACCATCCAGCCAAGCCATTAGCCACAGCCCATGAATCAGTATATAGTCTCACATCTGGCCATTTTTCCTTATATGCAAACTGAATGGCCAGGTGCACTGCTCGAAGTTCTGCCCATTGGGAAGATTTCCCTTCACCACTGTCCTTTAGGGAGATCCCAGAAAGGGACTGTAGTGCTGCTGCTGTCCACTTACGAGTGGCACCTGCATATCGTGCAGAGCCATCTGTAAACCAAGCATACCTTTTTTGGTCTTCACTTAAAGTATGGTAAGGACTCCCCAGGAGGCGATAGGTGCAGACTGGGAGAAAGGAGGCAATGTGACAGGAGTGGAGACTGTGGGCATTTGGGCCACTTCTTCATGCAGCTTCAGGTCCTGCTTTGGCCCGATCTCGTATATACCACTTCCATTTAACAATGGAGTGTTGCTGTGCACATCCAACTTTATGATTACATGGGTCAGACAATACCCAGTTCATGATAGGTAATTCAGGCCTCATGGTGACTTGGTGGCCCATGGTGAGGCGTTCAGTCTCCACCAAGGCCCAGTAACAGGCCAACAGCTTTTTTTCAAAGGGGGAGAAGTTGTTTGCAGAGGATGGCAAGACTTTACTCCAAAATCCCAGGGGTCTGCCAAAGACTTCACACTGCATCTTTATCTACAACTGACACCTCTAGCACCATTGGGTCAGCTGGATCATATGGTCCCAGTGGCAAAGAAGCTTGCATGGCAGCCTGAACTTGTTGAAGAGCCTTTTCTTGTTCTGGGCCCCACTCAAAAATGGAGGCTTTTCATGTCACTTGACCTCATGGTGCAGAGTAGAACTGCATTTCATAGGGTTTCCAATGGCTGAGTTTTTACAAGTAGATTGCCAGAATTTTCTTCTGAGGAACCTCTAAGTGGATTTGAACCTGGAACAGTTGGTTTATGGCCAAACACATGAATGGTCTTTACCATTCAAGGACTAGTCGAACTGTAGAGGACTTCAGGCTTTAGGATTTGTTAAAACACAGAATAACAGACAACTGTGTCCCAGCTGTAGAGTTTCTGATTCAGTAGCTCTAATAGGGCTTAATATTTGCATATCTAACAAATCTCCTCATGATGGTGGAGACCCTACTTCGTGATCCAGTGTTGTACTATGACCCAGAGTGAAGGAGGTGAGTACCTCACTGATTACTGATGCAAGACCAGAAAACCCACACTAGAAAGGAAGGGCAGCCTGCAGATGCCAGCGGGTGAGAAGGGAGCTGCTGCCAAGTTAAACCTCAAAGCCAGTCAACTGTCTGTGAACTATGTGGGCTCTGAGTAAAAGTTCAGGTTGACCGTGGGAAATGTGGTTTGGAGCAGCATTGCTGAAACCAAAACTTTGCCCAGTTTGAAGTGTCCAAAGTCTGCACCAAGGACTGACCCTGCTTCCTTTCTGCTGCCGGAGTCAGTGTGTGGTGAATGTTCAGCCGCTCTAGTCTTGTGTTTGGCAAGAAGAGATATTCCACAGGAATGAGATGACTGTGACTCTAGACAACTTGATATGTGGCATTTGTGTCTGTGGGGAGTTTTGCCACCAGAAAGAGAAGCTCCGCCTTGCCCTTCTTGGCATAGTGGTGGCATCCCTCCCTCAGGGCCTCAGCAGCTCCTTTGTCACTGGGTCTTCACCAGCACGGTGCCTTTGTATCACTGGGTCTTCACCAGCACGGTGCCTTCACATCACTGGGTCTTCACCAGCACGGTGCCTTTGTATCACTGGGTCTTCACCAGCATGGTGCCTTCACATCACTGGGTCTTCACCAGCACGGTGCCTTTGTATCACTGGGTCTTCACCAGCACGGTGCCTTCACATCACTGGGTCTTCACGTCACTGGGTGTTCACAGCATGGTGCCTTCACGTCACTGGGTGTTCACAACACGGTGCCTTCACGTCACTGGGTGTTCACAGCACGGTGCCTTCACGTCACTGGGTCTTCACGTCACTGGGTGTTCACGTCACTGGGTGTTCACAGCACGGTGCCTTCACGTCACTGGGTCTTCACATCACTGGGTGTTCACAGCACGGTGCCTTCACGTCACTGGGTCTTCACGTCACTGGGTGTTCACAGCACGGTGCCTTCACGTCACTGGGTCTTCACATCACTGGGTGTTCACAGCACGGTGCCTTCACGTCACTGAATCCAACGGGGACGTGCTGCGGAAGCTGTCGAAGACAGTCCTTGAGAAATGGACTGCTGTCACAAAGCTCACGAACTTTCCTGTCTTTGAATGTAAGAGCTCATTGCAAAGATACATGCCCAAAAACTTACTTTTAAAACAAGGTAATGAGTAAGATATTTAATAACCATGGAAGTGATTAAAAATGAAATTGTGAATAGAAGAAAGAAAAGTAAGGGAAGAGTAATTTGGAATCATTCCAATTCCAAGGAGGACTTTTATTTTACGTAGTTTAATAACTTCAAAGGCATTATCCTCCCTAATCTGGGAGATACAACATTCTAAAATTATGCTGATTACCTTGAATGGTTAGTAGTCAGTAATTAGATTTTCCATTCTCAATCTAAGAAGATAGAGATATGCATACTATGTTTTACTATTTTTCTACTGAACTGTAGTAAAAGCAGAATAGTTTAATAGAGAAAAGCACAATTTTTCATGCCAACTGGCCTGGATTTGAATGTGGGAACTCCGACTCACTAACCCAAGAAGGTTAGCTAGTTACCAAATATCTGTGCCTGAGAGACACCGTGAGTAAAATGGCAATAATGATGGTGCCTGCGTCATATAGCTGTCACACCCCTAAAGATCTGCCTATATGTAAATGCTTAAACTATTAAATGGCATTCTATATTATTTAGCTAATATGTATACTATAATATTTAATTAAATAATTATATTGCTCATGAAAGGAATCACTAAAAAACATTTAGATGTGTTGTGATTGTAACTGTAAAATTCTCATTATATGGAAGCTCTTCGCTTACTGATATTGATAGAGACATGAAATACCCTGGCTCTTTGAGTCTTGGAAAATCGTACCCTCTAAGTAAAGATTACATGGCTCTCAGGGGCCTAGGCTAAAGTTTTGCTTATGAGTATCTAATTCCATAACCTAGGACAAGACAATTACCTTCTCTCTACTTCAGTTTCATCCCCTGTAATTAAAGGTTGATGGAGAGTCCTAGCTCATTATATTGGAAAGAGGATATATTGAAAAAAAATTAACACAACTCTATGCTAAAACGAGGTGCCCTAGTGTCAGCGTGGTTAAAGCAACCACTGCCAGCGAGGAGGTCCGTGGTTCAAAACAAAGACAGAGGAACAGCTCTTTGGGAGAAAGACGTGGCAGTCTGATTCCGTAAGGATCGCAGCCATGGACCCCTTGGAGGCAGTTTCACGGTTTATGTAGTCACCACGAGGCAAAATGCACTTAGAAGCAGCTGGTTTGGCTTTTCAATTGTATATCCTGAAGTGCAAATGAGGCTGTCCATAAATGGAAGCTCCTGCTTTAGAGGGTCAGGCGACAAGCAGTACATTTGAATAAAGCCCGAGTGTGAATGAGCCCGTGGGAAGGTCCAGAAGTCATCAGAGGCACCATGACTTGATTGAGCCCTTTAGCAGCTGCATCTGTGAGAACATCATGCTGTCTTTTACATGGCTACCAGTTTCTTACAGGGCTACCATGCTGTCTTTTACATGGCTACCAGTTTCTTACAGGGCTACCATGCGTCTTTTACATGGCTACCAGTTTCTTACAGGGCTACCATGCTGTCTTTTACATGGCTACACTGCCTTGTGAAATCAGATGCCGACAAAATCATGATGGCAAGGCAGCAAAGAATTGAGGATTCGACTCCTCTCCACTAGGAATTGTTCACTTGAACAAGCCACTTGTATTTTCTGAGATTTTTTCCACCTGTTTTAAATGGAGTCTCAGTCGCCTCTTTTCTTTCAAATACTTTAAAATCGCAAGGCTCCTTTTAACTCCAAAATCTTTAAAATTAACTCTGGCATTTTGAAAAGTTTGATTGAGCCTTATTTTTTCTTCTGTAAATTTTATTATTCTTGTTCAACTTGCTTTTCTTATTTTCTAGCCTCAAGAATCTTTACCCTGTAGACTCCTTTGTTGTCTAGGCAGATTACTCATCTCTATAAACTGCTCTTGCCTTGGGAGGGGGACACCGGGATACATTGTTCTCTCTCCGTGGGAACCTCATCTTTCCTTGTCAGTTCCAGGAGTGCTTATATTAAGGAGCAATTTAAAGTCTTAAAATACTTTAGACCACAAAGAAAACAAATATGGCAAAATGGAATCTATGAAAGCTTATGTTAACCACTGCACGGTAAGCAGTTTGAAACCATCAGGAGATCCTGGGGAGAAAGATGGGGCTCTCTGCTTCTAAAAAGCTACTGTCTTGGAAACGCACAGGGGATGGTCTACCCTGTCCTTTGAGGGTTCCTGTGAGTCAGTAATTGAATGAGAAAATCTATATAACTGGGAAACCACATGGGATATTAGAAAATGTCTGGAGTTTGGACTTTTAACATACTTGACCTAAACTTGGTTGGATGAGAAGCTTTGTAAACTTCCTTAGATCCTCTGTACGTCTTCTTCAGATTCAGTGAGATGGAGACAGAGGCAAATAGTACTTCGGTGTGTATGTGCACAGGGCGTGGGGTAAGTAGATGCGTCTAAGGACAGTGCCCGGCCCAGTACACAAGGGTTGATCATTTTTATTATTTTCTCCAAGAACGTTTTTACTTCTTTTTATTAAATGTCAGTGTAAGTTTTAAAACCACGTGATCTTTGGAATCACTCAAAAGTGTTAGGAATGTATAGTGTTGAGGTTTGGGTATTGAGCACCATTATTTGTCTGCATAAGCGAGTACTTATTATGTTAACTCCTTCCCATGGTTTTCAAGGAAGATCTACAATGTAATGGCATTTTAATTTGTAAGAATTAGTTCGAATCCTGTAATACCCATGTTACCGTGAGTAACTTTCTTAACCTCTAGGCCTTAAGTTCCCCATTTGGGGGAAGCATTAAATGCCCATGAGACTGTTGTGAAAGTCAAATATGATCATGCTAGTTGGCTCAGGCAGGCTCATTTGCCTTTGTTGGATTATAAATGAACAGGATATCGTGAATGTCACAAAGGATACAGATTTTCCTGACTACTTCAAGGTTTCTACTTCATTCTGCTGTTTTCAAACCAGAATTGTGGAGAAAAACAAGTTCTTGTGGTAGTGACAATAGTTTTCCAAGGTTCTTCTATTTTTCCAATTAAAGTATATTGAAAATGTAACTAACATCATTTAGTTTTACTTTGAAAGCTAAAATGAGAGTATTTCCTAATGTGAAATGTTTATAGGCGGTTTTACTTATTGGAAGCTGCAAACTCACCAAACTTGCGGGGAAATTGTTACATGATCTTAAGCTTTCACTTTCCCCCCATCTAGTTGAATTTCTTCTGCACAGCATCGCAATGCGTCTTCTGTCTATTTCTCCGTTTTAGAGCAAATGAGAGCAATGGGCTGTGTTCTGCAGCTCTCTTTTGGTTATGTTGTGTCCCTGAGCCAAATCAAACACTGCCACTCAAAGTGGTCAAAAATTACTCTTCATCTTAGATCTTCTTTGTATAAAGTTTTCATCCAGTCTTAGCTCATCCATTCATTAATTAATATTTCCATTTAACACAAATTCTGAGTACTTGAAATATTCAAGGCACAATATGGAACAACGTGTTGGATGTCGAATTATAATATATGTTACATTAGAGCTATGTTCATTCAGAGGAAATGAAAGAAATGAAGTCACAACATTGGAGCTGGGCCCTGAAAAGCCTGTTACTTAGCAGACTCTTTAAATGAGTAAACACATTCTTGACTAATAGAAGATCATGATTTTATGCTCTTGGAATTAAATTTGATCACTTTTGCTGCCTTTAACTCCCATTGGTGGTACAGCTCTACTTGACAAAAATATTCCTGTAATACACATATGTTCTTCTGGCTTTGAATTTGGCACTTTTTCTAATGTGTGATTTTCAGCAATCCTCTTCAAGTCCTCTGCAGGTGAGAGAAACAAAAATGTGCTTATCCACAGCTCTACTCCCCTCCGCGTGGCCAGCAGGTAGACAGATACGGTTTGTCTCCTTGTGCCCCGGCGTTGTGCTGTGGGTTCGACCATCCAGCACGCTTCTCCCCACTTCTTCATGCCTTTTCCCTTTTCTGTTTCTCTGTTAATATTCTATGTATCCCCTACCCCCAAGCCAGAGGGCAGTGATTGGACTTTAATCCACCTATCAAATTTAATTAACAAAATTGTCAGGGCACACTGTATGATGTACCTTCAAGACTTTACCTATACTGAGACTATTTGTTTTGCCTGACTCAGGCCAGGGCAAGAACATCCCAAAGTCATTCAGGGATCTGCTTATTCAGAGACATGAGTTTGAAAAAACAATGTGATTGTACATCTAGTTATTATCTGACACAGCAAGTACCGCTAGCCCTCGTGGAGCCCCCGTTTCTGCTTGCAGGAGATGCACTCTACCAGAACAGAGATATTGATGTAACCAGGCACAGGGCGGAGCTCCAAAGTGGCTTATACACAAGGTGGGTGCACAAAAGCGACCTTATTTGGTAGGGCACAGAGCCTAGCCATGCTTGGCGGTACTGTCCTGATTTGCTTCAGGAGTCTGTGGTTCCTCAAACTTGAGGCCTGTGTTTTTTCAGAATAAACAAGTTCTCCAGATAATATAGTCCAAGCTCAGCAAATGACCACTGCCAGACAGCAGTTGACACAATCACTGGCTAATTTGGTAACAGAGCATCGCAAAGTGACATTTACTGGATCTTCTGACGGGGCTGACACAGAGCACAGGGCTGTGAAGGGCTGGAGACGGGGGGGGGGGGGGGGGCGGGGGGGAGTGTTGTCCTCAGAAGAAAGCATGTGGCTTTTCTGGGAACCCACCACCATGTCTTGATCTTGGTTCTTTCTTATTTGGAGGTGTTGGGATTTCTATACGGCCACAGCTCCCTGCCTGTGTGATGCTCCAATTGGCCATTACAAAACGTTTTCCATTACAACACATCTATCTCGCACGCCCCTGCAGATTGAGATGTTGTGGTGTCTGAGAAAGGAAACCCTCTTGGAAAATGAGACAAAACAAACAAACCATGCCTGTGAGCAGTGAAATTAAGGACTCTTTTGGTAGAACAGACCCTAGTTCATAAACTTTGGAAAGATGCCTGACCGCATCTCCCCCAAACCAAAACAACAACAACAACACCGCCATCCAGTTAATTGCAACACACAATGATTGCGTAGAACAGCACAGAGCTGCATTGTGAAGAGTGCCCATCTTTACAGGAGCTGACCGCCTTGTCTTTCTTCCGTGGAGATGCTGGTGATTTAAAAGGACTGGTCTTAAGCTTAGCAGCTCAGCATTTAACCCCCGGCACCACAAAGGGTCTTCTTTGGATAGACTAGGAGTTAGTTATAAAAAAAAATTCTACTAGTTGAAACTAAATTTCATTCAAACAATCTCTTAGGAATGGAGAACTCAGCTTAAGGTTTTATCATTAATTAATATAAAATTTTTATATGAAAGGTCAGATAGTAATTAGTTAGGATCCTTCTAAGCCATATGGTTTCTTTCACCCTTACTCAACTCTGTCACTGAATTGTCACATGACCCATCAGACAGATGCAGGACTGGCCGTGCTATATCAGACTCCATTCACAGAAACAGGAGCCGCCTGCATGGGTCCTGGGACTGTAGTCTGTTCACCTTTGCTCTAATCCATCAGCAACCTTTGGTTAATCCCTACATGTTCTAGGCCATGTAAATACAGCAGAGGCCTAAAGAGATTACAGCAGAGATTATGTTTCATGGGAGGAAGAGGCCACAATCCATCAATAATCATTAAATAACATAAAAGATAGTAACATGTAATATGAAAAATGAATCACAAAAAGGAAAAAGTGTGCACAATTATTTAGATCCTTTCACTATTAAACCTCATCTTCTGGGGTTGTGGTCAATACACTTAACAAAGAAGAGGTCAAAACATAAATTCTTAAAAACCAGGAAATAAAAATGACTATGTGTTTATATGATTTTATCCCTGTGAAGGAACAAAAACTTCAAACATTATGGAATTTCAGTTAAACATTAAAAAGGAAGCAGAATAAGATAGAGATGAAATCTGCTACATGTATTCACACACACACACATATATAACAGAAGATGGACATGAAAACACTAAGAACAAAATGATGCAAAACTTAAGCTGGTCATAACACAAAACACACAGGTTCTGAATATTGCTGATGCACAGAGAAACGATGGTGATGACAAATAAAGCAGCCATTCCTTACATAAGAAAGCACAGCCTCATAAAACGTCAACATTCTCTCAAAATAGTTTGAATGGCATATAATTCACATATCATACTATTCAATAGCTCAATTATATTAAGAAGAGTTGTACAATCGTTACCACAATCAATTTCAGAATATTTTCTTCTTTCTTTAAGTTATTGTTGTGAGCTTTCTATTTCTCCCCAGGTTCCTCTGCCACACCCCTGGGTAATGGGTAGTCCAGTTATGACCTCTATAGTTTTACCTACTCTGAATTTTCATACAAAGCGAAATAAAAACAAAAGCAAGCAGCAAAAAAATATTCTCAAAACAGTGTTAAACTAAAAAATCAAAAAATCTCAATTGAAAGGAAGCAGAAAATATGAAAGATTAGAGCAAATGTAAAATGGATAAAAAGGGAGAACAAATACCTTGTTACATTTTAACCTAATCACATCTGCACAATCCACTTTACAATGCTCTCTGGCTGAAAGCAAGGCCATTCGCGTCCTTTGACTATGGCCAAAGGGGGCTCAGTGAGGCTTAATGCACACGAGGACCTGCAGACGGACTGGGGTTGCCATTGTCATCCGTAGCCTTCTGCAAACTGGGTTCAGGATGTAATGTCTGATATCGTTCCCTCCTCTGGATTTAGATTTTATTACTTGCAGTACTTGGATCATGCATGTGCATGCTTCTTCTGTGTGGACTTAGTTGATGCTTCGCTTAGATGGCTGCTGGTTTTGAAAGAAGTCTTTAAGAGTCCAGATAATACTTTCTGACAGTTGGGAGCCATCTGCCTTCTTCACCACATTTTGCTCTAGTGTTCATCTCTTCAGGGACCTCATCATGAGGTGAGCATCAAGTACGGTCACATTGTAAGGACAGCTGTTCTCAGATTAGGACTAGATTAAATGAGAGCCTGACATTCATTCATTTAGCTACATGTCCTGGTTCTTTTATATATGGCCTGGTTCATTTTGGAGACAACATCGTTTAATTGGAGAAAATTGTAAACCATCTCCATGTGACAAGATGTCAATATTAATAAGGATAATTTCTAAAGATCAAATAAATTCAACAATGGAACCTCTGTGGCACAATGGGTAAGCAATTGATAATGAAAAGGTTGATCGACTGTTCAATGTGTCAGTAGACTTCCATATAAATTATTGTCATGGGAGACTATGGTCCTTAGATACTCCTCTCACCTGAAATGGATCTCACCCTGTGGATCAACTTTCTTCCAAACATACTCAACACCATTGAGTCAATTCCAACTGATGCGAACCCTTTGGGATAAAGCACAACTTCCCTTTGGGTTCCCAGACCTGCAAACCTTTAAGGGCATTAAGTCTCTTCCTTTCTTGGACAGATGGGTGGATATAAACTGCTGACATTGTGGTTAACAGCCCAGCATGTAACCTACTGTATTACCATGGCTCCTGCACATGCCTATAGATTGAACAATAGCACCAGGGAGGTAAACACTTCTTAAAACAATCAACCATATGAGATCCAAAGTGCAACTTTTGTTCAGAAGTAAAGATGAGATAAGGAAGAAGGAAAAATAAGCACAACAAACACAGGCAGGAGTGGGAAGAGTGCTGTTACGTTGTGGTATTGTAATTAATGTCCCTAAGCAAAATGTGCATTAATTGTTGAATGGAAAAACAATTTGTTATGTAAACATTCACTTAATTCACAATAACAAACTAATACCTTATGGGGTAGTTCTACTAGGTCTCTATGTACTAGAACCAACCCTACAGTGCTGGGTTTGGTTTAAGTATAAATCCAAGGAAAATACTATCACTTTGTTTTTTGAAGGGAGATTATTCTAGTTTAAAAGAAGATCCTGGCTTAACTTTTAG
This sequence comes from Tenrec ecaudatus, assembly GCF_050624435.1. Taxonomy (NCBI): domain Eukaryota; kingdom Metazoa; phylum Chordata; class Mammalia; order Afrosoricida; family Tenrecidae; genus Tenrec; species Tenrec ecaudatus. The sequence goes on from NC_134537.1 coordinate 165,452,339, forward strand.
AGCCATTGGGTCTATAACAAAGATTGAGTCTTTTTAAATTTAACGTATATATGTTTTATATATATAGCATTTATTTATTATATTTATAGCATATATATAACACATCACAGGGGGTGGGGGGTCATTACCATGAAAGTTCTTTTTCAAAGTCTTGTTTTTTTATCCTATTAGAAATGGATACTCTTGAACCAAAACAAAAATGCTGGTCATTTGAGGCTGGTTTCTAAATGAATGTTGTGTCAAGAGCAGAAGAGATCAATAACAATATTGCAAGTAGGGGATTCTGTGTTGACGAAAAGCAAGTGAGGGAGTGGCAGAAAATGAAGGCTGACTTGGAACTGGTACCAAAAGCTAAAAAAGCTCGTCGTAGTTTAACGTCTTTTTATGGGGCTCTAGAGAGTGAGTTGCATAGATTGGTTATGGAGTGTCGTCAAAATGGTTACCGTGTAACATGCATGGGAATCCACATACATGCTCTACAAATGGCAAAGGATGACACATATAAAGCACCAGGAATTGAAAAATGTGCTGCATCAGCAGGATGGTGTACCCGCTTCGTGAATAAGTTTGACCTACTATGTTTGAGACAAAGAACAAAGATTTCCCAGAAATTGCCACATACCTTGAAGAAAAAAATTATGTCATCCCAGTCATTTATTATAAAACAAAGAAGGATTTATAATTATGACCTGGCAGATATTGGGAATATGGATGAAACTGCCATGACTTTTGATCTTCCAAGCAACAGAACTGTGGCAAGTTTAAGAGAAAAAAAAAACACATTTTTCTGAAAACCACAGGAAGTAAAAAAAAAACACTTTACAGTTGTTCTATCATGCTTGGCTAATGGAACTAAGCTTCATCCTGTCATTATTTTTAAAAGAAAGACTTTGCCTAAAAAGATCAATTTCCCACCAAGAATTACTGTGCATGCACATGTTAAAGGCTGGATGGATGAAGACAGAACAAAAAAATGGCTGGAAGAAATTTGGAATCGATGACCATGAGCAGTCTTAAAGGAAAAGCCATCGTTACTTGTTTGGGATATGTTCAGAGCCCACCTATCGGATGACATAAAAAAATTAGCAAAATCTAGTAAAGTTACTTTAGCTGTTATTCCAAGTGGGCTTACATCTGTAGTGCAGCCTCTGGATGTATCTTTTAATAAACCTTTAAAAGACCGTGTGTGAAGGATGTGGCATGAATGGATGTCATCTGGTCAAGCCCGACTAACAAAAGGAGGAAATCTCATGAAGCCTGACATAGAGTTAATAGCAAAGTTGGTTCGAGATGCATGGGAAGACATTCCAGAAGACATGGTGAGACGTGCCTTCCAGAAATGTAGTATTAGTAATGCTATGGATGGCAGTGAAGACTGCGCTTTGTATGAAAATGACAGCAGTGATGGTGATGACGGCGATCTCAGTGAGGACAGCGTCTATGATGACCTCACACCAGCTGAAGCTCTGCAGTGGGATATGGATGATGATGAGGAGTCCAGTTTTGAAGGATTTTAACTCTTTACATTTTAGTTTGGTTGCTGTTTAAGCTCAGGGAATAATACTCTTAAGGTATCATTGTTGATACCTTATTGTTTTTGGTGAACCTTTTCCCACTTATTGTGCTGGTTTACTAACGTTAAATGACTTATTGTCCTTTTATTTATGTTTTTATTTAAAATAAATATTTAAATATGTTACCCCACTGATGTCTCAATTTTTAGTAATTTTATTTTCATTTGTTTTGATTATTGAAACTCAGCAATAGCTTCTGCATTTTCCTCCCTAGGCTTATACTCGAGTCAATGAGTTTTTCTGGTTTTTCAGGTAATAATTAGGTACCTTCGCTTATACTTGGGTTGGCTTATATTCGAGTGTATATGGTATTTAAATAGGACCAAAAAGAACTAGTACTACTTATATATGCACATATCCTATAAATGAGTAGAAGTGGGAAAAAATACTCACAAGGACCAGGAAAAAGAGGAACAAATAATTCACGGAAAAGAAGCTCAATTATCAACCAATTAGAAGAGATGATAATCTTATTAGGACTCTGGGAAATGCCAGTTAAACTAAGGCCTTCCTCCATCTGACATCAGTCCACAGCACCTGGAGGAGCCCTGCTGTTGGAGTAGTGAGACATGTCACTGCTAACAGAGAGAGCACTTTGAACCCACCAATCAATCCAGGGGAGACTCAAAAAAAGACAAATGAACTGATACAAAAATTACAAAAGGATCAAGTCTATTTCAATTAGAAATAACTACAGGACAGAATATAGCCACCCCTTAAGAATTACTTCAAGCTGCAAATCTTTATGGGAGAAGGCTGCATACTTTCTGTCTGGTAAGCTGAGAGTACGAGGAAGATGAGACTTCCTGCCCCCATTACGTGTTACCCACAGGGTAATTCTACATTGAATGATGGCACCATTGAAAGTCTGACTCAACCGGGTAACAGCGAGATTGCCCAGACCAGTCCAGTGGACACACTTTGGCCTGGTCCAGAATCATACCCACAGTCACCGGCTGCAGGCCATCTTCCAAGGACCCCTGATGCTGCCAGCCAGGAAATTGCTGTGCCACCTTCCTTATGCAGCAGCCTGGTACCCAAACACAGTAGGCCATATGAAAGCCCCACAATCACGCTCATCAGACCTGCAGAGAGAAAGCACAGGGCCCCCTTCGCTTTCAGGAATATGGTGCCAAGAATAACCAAAACAACATACAAACAGCCATCTAACTCAACACCATCACAGGAAAACAAGAGAAATAAAATGCAACATCGGAGGTAGTCCTAAAGCTAACAAAACTCATAGATGAAGCAGATGTTGATCTGCCATAAAAAGAAATCCTCAGAATGCTTCTTAGAGTCATACAGGATATGAAGGAAGCAATAAAGAAAAACAATACAATGATTGATGAGATGAAATCTATGATAGAATGCCTGGTGCAGTTGGATCAACAGCCATATTTCCAAGAGAAAGCACAGAGAACTGAATGAAGGTTGAACATGATTGTGGGACAGGAGGAAAGTAAAAGGAAATAGAGAACTAGGAGGCAAAAGACATTTATAGAGGTCTAAACATAGGCGTGAACATATGGAAATATATTAATGTATCATAATAGGGATATAGGTCTAAGTACATATAAGTTAAGTATTAAGGTAGCAGATGGACATTGGTCCTCTACTCAAGTCCTGCCTCAATGTAAGTACATTTTGTTCACATCCTGACATGATTGTTGAAGACAAAATTGGTGAATAAGCTAATGTGGCGAAGAAAGCTGATGGTGCCCAGCTATTACAAGGTATACTACCTGGGGTGTTAAAGACTTAAAGTTAAATAAGTGGCCATCTAGTAGGGAAGAAACAAAGCCTACATGGATGAAGCACACCCACCTGGCTGATCATGAGGTGTCCACAGGATCAGGTGTTAGGCATCTTAAAACCCAAAACAAACAACCATGTTGATGCAAATGAGGTGTGCTGAAATGTAATCTCAAAGACCATCTGTAGACAATTGGACATCACAGAAGGGTCACAAGGAAGACAGAAGCCAGCCAGGGTGCAGCATAGCACCGATGAAACACATTCCTCTAGTTCTTCAATGCTTCCTCCCGACTACTATCATGACCCCAGTTCTATCTTGCAAAACTTGCTAGTCCAGAGCATGTACACTGGTACAGATAAGAGTTCTTGACACACAGAATCCAGGACAGATATACCCTTCAGGACCAATAATGAGAGTAGTGATACCATGAGGGTAGGGGGAAGGTATGCGGAGAAGGGGGGAAATAGGGAACCTATCACAATGATTGATATACAGCCCCTATCCCAGGGGAATGAACAAGAGAAACATGGGTGAAGAAGGATAGGATGGTGTAAAATATGAAAATAAAAAATAATTTATAAATAATCAAGTCTTAGGGTGGGAAGGTAGGGGGGTGAAGGGGAAAAAGAGGAACTGATACCAAGGGCCCAAGTAAAAAGAAAATGTTTTTAAAATGATGATGGTAACATATGTACAAATGTACCTGTTACAATTGATATATGGATTGTTATAACAGCTGGAAGAGCCCCCAATAAAATTATTAAATAAAAAAAATTTTTTAATGAGTGAAGGGGTGGAAACTGGCCTGTCAATCAGGCCACAACCTGAGGATGCCTCCTGTGGGCATGACTTTCTCATGGTATTCCATGCTACAGATGATAAATTTAAACTAATGTTAAAAAAAAAAAGTCAAGATCGATCTTGAAGTACAATGTTGTTCCTGGAAAATATCTATAAGCATACAAAGGAGTAAAAGTAATACAACTATGATTCATATTTATACAACAACCATTAAAGTCAATGATTAAGAAGGAGAATGCTACCAACTTCTTCATGTGAAATTGTGAAACACAAAGATTCATTGATAATTACTGATGATTGGAATGTGGATGTTAGAAATAAAGATAAAAGATCAGCAGTTGGAAAACATGGCCTTGGTGTGGAAACAAAGCTAGAGATCATGTGATAGAATTTTGCAATATTAATGAATTCTTAATCACAAATACCACGTACAAAGTAGACTATATAAATGCATCTTTCCAGATAGGACACAAAGGGATCAAATTGGCTACATCTGTGGGAAGAGAAGGTGAAGAAGCACTAGTCAAAAAGAGGCTGAGCACCAACTATGAAACAGACAATTGCTTACATGTAAATTCAGGTTGAAGCAGAGGAATTTAAAGCAAATCCAAGGGAGCAAAATATGGCACTGTGCACATCCTACCTGAATTTAGAGACCATTTCAAAAACAACTGTTACCATTGATCACAATTGAACAAAGACCTGATGAATTTTGGGTGCAATTAAGAACATCATATATTAAAAAAATTAAAATATCATTTGAAAGACTAGAAAGAAAAAAAAATCAAAGTGGATGTCAGAAGAGACTCTGAATTTTGCTCTTCATTATAGATTATTTAAAGCAATTGGAAGAAATCCTGAAAGAAAAGACTGAACAGGTAATATCAAAGGAAACTTAAGAAGACAAAATACAACATTGTAATGAAATGTACAAAGACCACGAGTTAGCAAGCCAAAAGGGCAGAACACAATAAGCACAACTCACACTGAAAGAACTGAGAAAAAACATTCCAGCCAACAGTTGAAATACTAAAGGTTCAAAGTGGAAAATAATGAATGATGGAGGAGCATCAACACAAGATGGATATAATTCACTACAAAACTGTCTCAAAAGTAACTGGTTGGCATTTAACCATTTCAAAAGACAGAAGAGGATCCCAAACCAATGGTCAGGAAGGAAAAGATTCTATGCTGCTACAGGTGGTGGAAAAAACAAGATTCCAGGAATTCAGAGAACACTCCATGAATTTCTTCAACAAACTGATACAATGCTGGGAGTACTCACTTGTCTAAGTCAAGAAATTTGGGAAACAGCTACCTGGCCAGCATACTGTAAGGGATCCTTATTTGTGCCAATTCCAAATAAAAATAATCAAGCAGAATTAGGAATTATTACAAGGAAAATTTTGCTGAAAATAACTGAGAAATGCTTGCAGTTGTATATTGGTAGGGAGCTGCCAGATTCAGAAGATGTTCATGAGGCATGTTAGCCTTAGTTGAAAGCAGAGAATACCAGAAATATGTTTCCTTGAGCAGCATGGATCAGGCAAAGACATTTGACTGCGAGAATCGTAGCTAACCGTCATAGCACTGGGAAGGCTGGAAATTCTAGAGCACATAATTGGGCCAATGAGGAACCTGGATATGCAATAACCTTGCTTGCTTTAAGTAGTGAGAACTTGAATCATGTGCGATGTATAGCAAAGACTTAAGCCTTTGTAACTCAATGTAAAAAATAAAATAAAAATTCTAACTCCTCAGAATTAGCAAAGACGAGACATTGTGAGAAATGCAGAAACAATTGAAGCCATCAAAAAAGTCCATTTTGTTTGGATCCACAAGTGATGTTCATGGAAGTAGCAGTTTAAAAAAAACCAAATAATTTGGAGAAATCTGCTACTCAAGACCTCTTTAAAAGTTTGAAGAGCAAGGATGCCACTTTGAGGTTGGCCTAATTCAAGCCATTGTATTTATATCACCTCATATGTATGTGAAAGTTGGAGAATTTATCAGAAAAATCAAGAAGAGTTGCTACATTTTCATTACAGTGTTATCCAAGAATGTTGAAACTATGGTACACTGCTGGAAGAACAAACAACTCTGTCTTGGAAGAAGTACAACCAGAATGCTCCTTGGAAGTGAGAGAGAAAGACTTCATCTCATGTATTTGGACTTGTTACTAGAGGCGATCCATCCCTGGAGGAGGAAGGACAAGATGCTTGACAAAGTGTAGAATCCGCAACCGAGAGGAAGATCCTTTGTAGTGTGGATGGATGTAGTGAGCGCCACAGGGGCGCCATCATAACAACTGCCAGGATGGGGCAAGGCCTGGCATGACCTGTTCTTGGTTACAGAAGTTTGCTGGGAGTCAGAAAGGATTGAATTTGAAGGTACCCAACAACAACATCAAAGGACTCGGTTCCCCAGTTTAGAGGAAGAAGCCCCTGAAAACCCTATGCATAGCTTTGAATTATTTTCGAATAATGAAAACCTAAATAGAGGAAGCGTTGCTGGGGATACTGCCAGAGAGTGGGCCCCTCCAGTCTAAGGGCACTAGGAATGTGACTGGTGAGAAGACGATTTCTCGGGGAGGAGGCGCCCCTGATGACATGAGTTTGGTTAAACCTGCGGGAGTGAATCTTCATTTGCTCATGGGGCACAACTCGTGATAAAGAGAAGTAGCTGCAAGCATCTTCTAGCGTCTGGAACTTGGCATGTGTTACATATGAATTCAGGAAAATTGGAAATGGTAAAATACAAAATGGGATGCATGAAGATCAATATCCTAGGCAGTAGGGAGCTGAAATGGACTAGTATTGGCCGCTTTGAATCAGAAAATCATGTGATTTACTATTCCAGGAGCAACACAATCAAGAGGAATGGCATGGTATTCATTGTCACAAGACTTATAACATTGGGTAACGCTGCTACACCAGCCCGTGCTAGAGAAGAGAAGACCAAGGGGGCTATTTTGAGGACTAACGTGCACCTGATCCCAGCACTCATGCTCTGCATTGCATCCTATGTACGTGAATGTTGGACACTGAGTAAAGCAGACTGTAGCATGTATGCATTCACACTGTGGTGCTGGACAAGAACATTGAAAGTGCCATGGGCTGCTGAAAGGACAAGATCATCTGTCACAGAAGTAAGGCCAGAGTGCTCCTTAGAGTCAAGGGTGGCAAGACTGTCTTGCATGCTTTGGACCTATTGCCAGAGAGAAGGACATCATGTTTGGTAAAGTGGAGGGGCAGTGAAAAAGAGGAAGGCCCCCAATGAGGTGGATTGATGCAATGGGCTCAGGTATAATAACAGTTGTGAGGATGGCCCAGGACTGGACAATGTCTACTTCTGTTGGTGGCAGGGTGCTGTGGATTGGAGCTAACTTGATCACACCTAACCACCACCACAACAAAGTACGACACAAGGATTGCTGTATGTTAGTTTTATGACCTCTGATCATTCAAGAGTCCCATCTAAACTGGCTAAACAATATGGTTTCTTCTTGAATATGCCAGGTGAAAGATCTGGGAATATTTACATCAGTTGAACAGTTGTGTCAGTAGCTTATTTTGTTTTTAGGTCAAAGATGACCTTCAGGTACTGTCACTACTTAGGCATGAAGACGCTAATCCATACCCCTGCAAGAATGCATAACATGGATTCATTTATCGTTTTACAAAAGATTGACATTCCATACAAAACAGACCAATATTCAATGACTGATGAAAGCTCTCCTCCGTTGCTTTATGACTAGGACAGAGAGCGGTGGAATGGGACTTCCAGTTCTAGCCTGAGTTTGGAGCTTCTTTGACAGCTCTTTCTAATAACCATGTCCAATTCATTCTTCACTAACTCATTTTTACACAAAGCTGTCTTGAATTTACAGGTTTTTTCATTTCTATTGACTCTACCCAAGTACAGCATCATTAGCTTAAATATTTTCAACAGCATCCTAAAATATCTCCATTTCTTAAACAATTCTCTCATATCCTAGAAAACTTTGTCTAACCCCATTCATCTTTCAGGAGCCAATCTAAATAGCATTTCCTCAAAAGATACCTCCCTGACACCAAAACAGACAATAAGCCTCTACTGTCTCTTATACAATGCTCTTCCTTTTCTTTGGAGTGTCTATCATCATTCATTAGAACACATTTATTTGTCTAATAATAGCTAGAGTGTCTCTCTCTGCCACAGGCCTGAAAGCTCTATGAAGATAGGCTCATAAGAAGAGATTCTTTTAGATTCATTTGTTTTTGTTAGCTACGGTGCAGTAAAAACAAAGGAAAATAATAAATAAATGGAATGAATGGGAAATATTATTTTTGTGGTCCCAGGAAATACATTTAACCTTTCAGATTGTTTAAATTTATCTAAATACATTCTATTTTACATCTTATTAATAGGATACCAAAAAATATCTGGGAGACAGAATATAATGTTAACTAATTTCATTTATGCAAGATCATTCTTCTTGCTGCTAAAAATGACTAAATGACTTCTGAGACATAAAAAGGAAGCAAGGAGCTTGGTGTGCATAAAGTTGTTATGAGAGCCAGAGGAGGCAGAAAATGTAACTTAAATTTTGGGACTGAAAACTATCGAATGCACTAAGAAATTGGATTTGAAGAGCGAAGGAAAGAGCAATAATAAATTCTCAATATGGACTTGGGAAAATTAGTAGACATCTATTTGTATGTGAACATGGAAGGAACAGATGAGATATTCATGTGACATTTCAAATGTCTATTAGAAAGTATTTCAAATAAGACCTTTGGTTTTCTACCTGTCTTCATTATCGTTGCTGTCCAACTTCCATCTAGGACCAACAGGTCAGCCTAGCCTTTCCTTCCTGAAACAGCAAATGCATCCCTTTAATGGTCTTCGTTCTTTTCTTTTTAAAAATCATTTTATTGGGGGCTCATACAACTCTTATCACTATCCATACACCCATCCATTGTGTCAAGCACATTTGTATATTTGTTGCCATCATCATTCTCAAACATTTGCTTTCTACTTGAGCCTTTGGTATCGGTTCCTCATTTTCTTCTTCCCTCTCTGCTGCCCCCCTCATGAGTCCTTGATAATTTATAAATTATTATTTTGTAATGTCTTACACTGTCCAATATCTCCCTTCACCCACTTTTCTGTTGTCCACCCCCCAGGGGTGGGTTATATGTAGCTTTTTGTAAATGGGTCCCCCTTTCGACCCCACCTTCCCCTTAGCCTCCTGGTATTGCTACTCTTATTAGTGGTCCTGAGGGGTTTATCTGTCCTGAATCCCCTATGTTTCTTGTTCTTATCTGTACCCATGTACATCCTCTGGTCTAGCCAGATTTGTAAGGTAGAATTGGGATCATAATAGTAGGGGGAGGAAGCATTAAAGAACTAGAGGAAAGTTGTATGTTTCATTGTTGCTACCCTGCACTCTGAAAGACTTGTCTCCTCCCTGGGATGGCCAGTTGCCTACAGATGGGTTTTGGGTCTCCACTCCAAACTCCTTCTCATTCAGTGATATGAGTTTTTGTTCTTTTGATGCCTGATACCTGATCCCATCGACACCTTGTGATCACACAGGCTGGTGTGCTTCTTTCATGTGGGCTTTATTGCTTCTGAGCTAGATGGCTGTTTGTTTGTCTTCAAGCCTTTAAGACCCCAGGCACTATATCTTTTAATAGCCAGGCACCATCAGCTTTCTTCACCACATTTGCTTATGCACTTGCTTTGTTTTCAGCGATTGTGTCGGGAGGGTGAGCATCATAGAATGCCAGTGTAGTAGAACAAAGTGTTCTTGAATTGAGGGAGTGCTTGAGTAGAGGCCCAATGTCCATCTGCTACCTTAATACTAAACCTATAAATATGTACACATAGATCTATTTCCCCATCATCATATATAAATACATTTATAAAATACATTTATAAAATCTTTGTTCTTGCTGTCCCTTCTGCCTGATCATCACTTGATTGGATCCTTATTGATAATTACTAAAAAGAACATAAACAAAAACAAACAAGCTCATAATTCACTACTATCTAGTTGAGTCCGACTCATGGCATCTGAGCTCAAATGTCTTCTCCATAGAGAGGCTTTCCTGAGCCTCACTATACAGTATGTAAACATGCTGTCCTTTCTGTAACAGCCCCTGATGTTCTACTTCATTTATGTGGTTTCTTTTACTCTATGACACAGCTTTGTATCTTTATTGTCTTATATACGGTCTGTATACATGACACTCACTGTCTATGATCAATCCTATGTGTGTTGTTCAGTGTAGAAATGAACACAGTGGTGGCTTAGCAACACTCAAGATATCAGTTGACCTTGGCAGAGAAGCAGGTAGGCTAGGCTCACTGTGGGGAGTATGGAAAGCGGTGCACAGTTTGACAGATGCAGGGCCAATGAACCAGAGCGTCACTGATTTATTTTGCAGCAGCTGTTCTTTCTGTTCTCTGACCTCTGTCCTGGGGACAGCAATTTAGAAAATAAAGGGGTGGCAGCACATGATTATGCCACATACACTTATTTAATTGAAATGTTCTCATTTTGTAATAGAGATTGCAAACTGGGAAGGAGCTCTGAGTGGCAGCTGCTGCTGTCCTCCACGGCTCTCCACCTGGAAGCCGGTTTTAAGTGGCAAACTGTCTTTGTCAATCTCTCGCCGGCGCGCTTGTCCTTTGCTTTCAAGACGACTTGTCTTCATACTCAAGTAGTAAATTTTTAATTATCCCCCTTTTCATGGTTGCCTGGTCTTTCCTTTGCCTTATTTACATAAGTTCTGCTCAAGGCTCCCATCCCATTAGTCCCGCCCAAACTTGTGTTTAAGAACTGTCTAGGAATGCCCTCAAAGCCTACCTTTCCCATCATTGCGCACAGCTGATAGATCTAGACAGCCTTGGGCCTTGCAATGGAGAGCCTATGCTGTGCCGTGATTCTTCTCAGTCAGGATATATAGTAGTTTCATTAATTAAATTACGACTTAGTGAAGTCAGCCTGATCCTAAGTTTTCATTTTCTGGACTATTTTGAAATGTCAATGTCTGTAGTAATTATGAATCTCAGCTATGGACACAACTGTTCAAGTACTACTAAGACATAATAATACATTCAAAAGTGTCTCAGTATATAGTCTTTACAGTTAAATCACTGTCTGTTTAAAATATATCAGTCTGTTTTCTGCCTGTCGTTGGCCAGCTCTTCCAAGAGGTAAGCACTTCCAAATCTTTTATTATTCCTATAATTATTATCAATATGTTTCTATAAAACACTCAATATTTTTTATTTCTCGGTATTTGTCGGAGCTGTGACTACTGGCTTTCCGGTGTATAAAATGCAGGTCCCGCTCACCTGTAATAGCCCTGCCCGCAAGGCAGGCATGCGCACTCCTGTGCTCGCGGTCACGTTCTCCTCTCTCCAGAATGCGAAGGTGTTCCGGGAGCACTGAGAGCACAGCGGTCTTCTTTACATTGAGTTGTGATTAATAATGAAGGCTGAAATTCTTGATCTTCATCAGAAAGGGTTTGAGTCCTCTCACTTTCAGCAAGCAAGATTGTGCCCCTACACCTGGCAGGCTGTGAGTAAGCCTTCCTCCCATCCTGATGCCACCTTCTTCTTCAGAAACGCCAGCTGCTCTGGTCAGTGCGGGGGTGCAACCCTGACGCTCAACTTTCGCGATTTTAACTCGTCCGTGATCCCCTCGATCTGCTTGAACCACTGCCTCCTGGTCCGCAGACTAGTTCCTCCTGGCACGAGGAAGTGCTCTGGAATTCGCCTGCTTCTCGAGGATGCCCACAGTTTGTTTTCGGCCACAAAGTTGAATGATTTAGAATGGCCGACATAACACAAGTAAACATCTCTCTGGTGTTCTCTGCCCTCAGTTAAGACTCCTCTGACATCAGCAATGATATCCCTTGTCCCATGCCCTCCTTCTGAATCTGACCAAAACCTCTGGCAGATGCCTGTGAGTTAATTTCAGTCAATATAGACTGAAAAGTGAATTTACAAGCTCTCTAATCATAATGTCCAATATTCATTTCTATTACACATGTATGTCTATAGCACTAAATAGGAAAAATCAATATATTCCTAGTAGATTAGGATAAATACCTGGCCCTAGTCATTTTTAAAACAACCCTCAAATTTAATCCTCTCTTGGCCAATCCAGACTACCTCATCCATATACATATGGGTTTGGGACCATGGCGGCGAGCCTGGCGGGCCAGGCCTTCGATCATTCACTGAATTTAGACAGTCTGCATCTACCCAGGTGCCTGGTGTCACAGTGCTTATTCATTGGGCTGCAATGTGCACGACTGCCTGGTGGAAATCACCAGCAACGCTGCCTCACTACGAGCCAGCATGGACTCGATGGCTGTGAGGTCGCTTAGCTTTCACTCCAGGAGTGGCCGTTCTCCTCTCAGCTGCAGTTTGGCATTCCCTTACATGCTTTCAGGTAAGAATAACCCAAGAAAACCATTCAATAAGCAAAATAGTCACTGTCCATGTCCTTCTGCTTTTGTCTTACAGAGACCCATGTGTCTCTGAGTCTGAAACCAGTGCAGGCAACCCTACACTCATGATCCTTTTTCAACAGTAAAAATATATGTTAGCTGGACAAAACAATGTAACCTAGAGCAAAGACACAACTCATTTGACAACACTTTCAAACTTTAATAAAATAGTATAAAGCATAAAAATAACATTTTAACACTAGGAAATACAAATGTTATTAAATTAAATATTTTATCTTACTTTAAAACATAAAGAATATTTGGTTTGCTACTTGATGCAATCCAAGGTCTCATTAACGATGTGTTTATTAATCTGTAAAAGCTATGAGAATAGGTAGAAGTAATTAAATTAACAGGGGGCAGACACCACTAAAAGGGGAAAGGAGCATTCATAAGGTCCCAGAGGGAGGGGGTAGTAGGACATCCAAATAGTGTAGCTTGATAAAGGTGGAATGTGGTAAGCAAATTGGACTATGACCAAAGAGGAAGCGAACGAGACAGTCTTTGGCCGGGTCAAAACAGAAACGGAGTTCAGTCGTTGTTATAAGTACAGAGAAAAGCTATGGCAACATCAAGCAAGAACGTAACGCGATCGGCTTTATAATGTAAGGACATTACTTCCATTGTTGTCTAGAGGAGAAATTGGAAATGAATAAATTCAAAAGCCAGTTAGGAGACTATTAAAATATAGAGAGAACTAATGATAATTTACATTAAGATGTTGTGAATTAAGGAGGAGAACGGAGGCAACCTCATAACATACTTTGGTTGCAGAACTGAGCAAATGCCTATTTTGGTTAATATGAGAACTGATGCAATGCCCTAAGAAAAAGGCGTAAGGAGCAAAGAGAAAGGTGTTCTGGCTTCTGAGAAGGTTGGGCAAAGGAAGATACTCGGGCATAAGGACACACAATAGTGTCCAGGCAGGAATAAGGAAGGAGAGTAAGACCTGTGATCTCAACAGGCAAAGCAGGGAGCTTTCCAAGAGGGACTGGTTGTCTGGTTCATATATTGCTCCAAGGTCAGGTGAAATTAATGAGAGACATTACACACCATTGGCAACTGGCATGACTTATAGGGATGACTAGGGAAAAGAGTCCAACTATTGGTCTGAAAATGGTTAAAAGTGGAGAAAATAGAGACAATATCTGTAGACAATCTCTAGAAACATATGAGTGGGAGTGGAGGAATAAACCTTGACTAGGGATAAAGATAAACATCTTGTTGTTAAGGGCCTTTAAGTCAGTTGCAACTCAAAGTGACAGCAGAACAAAGGCCTGCCAGGACCCACGCTGCCCTCACCAGTTCTTATGCTTGAACCCATTGCTGAAAATCATGGTGGCTTTGTCAATCCATCTTGCCAGCGGCCTTCCTTTTCTCTGCCCCCTGCTTTACTAAGCATGGTGTCCTTCCCCAGGGACTGTTCTTTCTCGACATGATGAAGTACATGAGACAAGGTCTTGTGATCCTCGCCTCTAAGGAGCATTCTGGCTATACTTTTTCCAAGACACATTTCTTTGTTCTTTTGGCAATTCATGGTATTTTCAATATTCATTGCCAGTGTTATAATTCAAAGGCATGGAATCTTCTTCAGTCTTCCTTATTAAATATCCAACTTTCACATGCATATGAGGTGATTGAAAATCAAATGGCTTTGGTCAGGCACACCTTACTCTTCAAAATAATAACCTTGCTTTTTAACACTTCAAAGAGGTGTTTTGTGGAAGAGTCACCCAATGCAATGAATACTTTGATCTCTTGATGTCTGTTTCCATAAGCATCGATTGGAGATCCAAGCAGAATGAAAGCCCAGGCAACTTTTCTTCTCCATCTATCATAATGGTAGCAATTGGTCCAACTGTGAGGATTTGGGTCTTCTTTACATTGAGTCGTAATCCATACTGAAGACTGAACTCCCTGATCTTCCTCAGCAAATGCTTTGAGTTCTCCTCCCTTCCAACAAGTAAGATTGTGTCATCTACATATCCAAGATTATTAATGAGTCTTCCTCCAATCCTGATGTTTCATTCTTCTTCACATAACCCAGCTTCTCTGATTATTTGCTCAGCATACAGATGAAACGAGGACAGTGAGAAACTATAGCCTTGCCACACACCATTCCTGATTTTGAAACACGCGGTATTCCCTTGTTCTGCTTATACAGCTGCCTCGTGATTCACATGCAGGTTCTGCGTGAACAGTCAGGTGTTCTAGAATCCTCACTCTTCTCAACGCTGTCCACAGTCTGTTTTGATCCACATGGTTGAATTCCTTGGCATAATAAATAAAACATAACTAAGCATCCTTTTGGTATTCCTTGTTTTCAGCCAGGATTCATCTGACATCTGCAGTCATATTTCTCATGCCATGTTCTCTTCTGAATCCGGCCGGAGCCTCTGACACCTCCCTGTCAATGTACTGCTACAACCGTTGTTGGATAATTGTCAGCAAACTTTTACTTGCATGAGATATTAATGATATTGCCCTACATTAGGAACATGTTATTGGGTCACATTTCTTTTAAATGAGTACAAATATGAACTGGAAGAAATATGAGGATAAAGTATGTACCATATATACTCGAGTATAAGCCAACCCGAAGATCAGCCGAGGCACCTAATTTTACCACAAACTGCATTAAAGATGTGCTGAAAGAGTCAGATAATACTCTTGTATATATGGTATATTTTTAAGTTGGGGAGTTTTAGGACAGTAGTTCTGTATTGATCAGAATGATCCATTACAAAGAGAGATTCATGATATAGGAGAAAGAAGGAAATAAGTGAATAATTGAAATCCTTGGAAAGGTGGACCAAGACTGGATTCAGAACACAAGCTGAAGATTATTCTAGATAAGAGGAAAAACTGACATCCTTTTAAATTGATGTGCAGGAAAAAATATTGATGCATGAATATGCAGATTTACTGGTAGAAATGTAAAGGCTTTTTGAGGCAAATCATTTCTAATTTGAATACTTAGCATGGCAAAACGTATCAGTGACAAGAAAGTGGGAGACATAAAACATTGTCATGATTTAGAAGCACTGAATATGTGAGAGTAGGAATTAAAAGTCAATTTATTCATGTTGTTTGAAACCTGTACACATGGATTCAACTCCTGCCATGCCACTGGCAACTTGGTATTCTCCTTGTGAGACAATACCAGTCTGTGCTTCAAACAGTCCCAGTAAGGTTTTATCTGCAAAATAATAATTAGCATCCATTGTCTTACTTAAAAAGCAGTCAACTAAAACAATAACTTTGAAATGTGGATCTTGTCTGACCTTCCCAGTAGTGCTTTTGAATGTTCCCATTAAAACATGTAGGACATTACCAGGTTCTGGCCATGTCGTCCCTTGTCAATGTGGCTGTGCCACTAGTATAGATTTTGATATGACCAGTAGGACATATATGTCCAAAGGTGTGTCTCATTTGTGGGAAGAGGCTTCCTTTCCACATTCGCCAGTTAGATAGACCTCCTCAGATGATAACATACATAAAGTGGGATAGCACTTTCCCACTAAACCCCAGAGTTGGATAATGTAAATAGAAACTGCCACAAAGGGGCAAAGCTATCTTTGAGGTTGAGGAAGAGATTCTTAGGAGAAAAGTAATAAAATAAATGAGAACACCTCGAGGAAGCAGAGCTCCCCGTATCCATTTGGGAGTTTCAGACACGCAAAAGGAATTGATCTTAGTGCATTGATTGAGGAGTTTAGTTATTAGACCAAATTGTTTCTGTTGCTGCTGTTTATGTTTTTTGCTACTGCTTGTTTAAGCTGCAGTTGTTTTCGTTAAAGGAGGCCTGGTGGTATGCGAGGCTACCTTGAGCAGTGAACCCTAAGGTTAGCGGAAGGACCTCCCCGCCGTCCCTCAGGAGAAAGATGAGGCTGTCAGCTCCTGTAAAGGCTTAAAGCCTGGACAACTAAACGGAGCAGGTCTGCTCTGTCCTATGGGGACCCGATGAGGTGGAATCGACTGATGCCAATGGAGTGGCATTGGAATTGAACCGTCTTAGTGAAATACCTTTGTCTGAGTGAATTGTCTGTGTCTTCAGAGCTCAGTGGTTTTGCCTGAAAATTCAGTTTACTTTCCCTAAAGCTGCAGGAAAAAGGGTCAAGTAGCACCATTTTGAGCCAGATAGATGTGGGTTTAAACTCAGACTCATCTATATACAATTCTGGGCAGATTAATTAACCTCTCAGAGCTTTTATCCCCCTTTCTTTAAAATAGGGGTATAAACACTCATACTTTATGGTAATCGAATCAAGCAATTTGTTTAAAGTTCTCTGCCAAAAGATTGATGAATGGTGTATATTCAACATATTTTTGTTGACTGCCTGATAGGGTGAAATGCTGCAGCCAGAAATGAAGAAATTCCATTTCCAATCCCACATGATTCATTAGTCTATCAAGCCTTCTCAATTCGCTTGCTCTCCAGAGAAACAGCAGTTTTTTCGTTGTCACGGGAAAAATATAATTTGTGATATTTTTTCAACTGCTATTTATTTATTTATTTCCTGGTAAAAGTTGTTGAAACAATTACACCATTTTGACATTTTCCTTTATCCTTAAAAACAAAACCAAAATAAACCCGGATATCTTAGCACAAGAAAACAAAGAGGAAAGTGAACACAGGAAAACAGTAGTTGTTGTTGCTATGTTTTTTCCCCAAATCTGAGATCACTGGGAAATAAGACAAAAAAACCGTCTTCCCCATTGAATCATTGATTTGCTTGTCGGGGTTTTGGAACTGGGGAAGTGAAAGACAGGGAGAAGGAAATGTGACAATGAGATCATTCTACAATGCTTTTCAGAGCGCACTACTGGTTCCAGAAACGTACACTTATAACCTTTAAGTTAAAATGTAGTCAACGAACAAACACAATGACCAGCGCTTGGAGGTCAATGCCTTTCTGGTCTGTGGTGACGCTTTGAGACATTCAGCCACAGGGTCAGGAATGCTGACTGTTTGAAACAAGCGTGAATCTCAGAAAAGTGATGCCCTCAGGAATTTTGCAGTGTTAGCTGAGGGGTTCGAGTCTCCCGCTGGGAACTTTCTCCCAGGGGATCCTGCCGTGTGTGACGTACAATTTTAGGGCCACATCCTGCTATTCTCTCCGGGATCCGGGAACCAAGTCAAAGAAGGTGATGCCACCCAAAGTTTGGAAAATAGCGGAGTGCTGTAAAGTTTTTTTCTCACAGGAGGGATGGCTCGCAGATGCAGGTGGGCAGCTATTACGCAGTATACATGCTTAGGAGCAGAGTGAGATGGGTTATTAAGGAGAAACAACGTTCATTTCCTCCTGGCTCTTAGCACAGGTCAGCTATTTGGCTCAAGAACGACTGGGAAACTACCCCTCTGTACATTGTCAAGGCTGCCAAAGTCTGGAGCATAAAGCTTTGAGGCAACGGGTTTGTGTCCCCAATCCCCCAGACCTTAGGGAGACTTAAATGGCAAGTGCATGGAAATTAGTTCTTCTCAAGAGGATGAGTTTGGATTTAAGAAGGAACCGTTAGTGCCCTTCTGACACACTGTCTCTTTGTTTAATCAGCAATGTGATTATAATCCTGTTCTAAAACCTGTGACTGATGCCCCATTGCCAACAAGATGATGTCAATGTCGGGTTTTGGTATTCAAGACCCTCCGTGGGCTGGCATCTGTCACCCCCAAGCCTCCCTTTTCTCTGTGTATTTTCTCCAATTTTGTGTACAGGTCATGCTGAACTAATAGCAATTCACAGATCCGGCTGTTACTCCATAGCTCCATATCTTTTCGTTTCAAAGAGGTAAACTCCGGGTCGTCCTTAAACACTACTCTTTCTCTCTGTGACTTTTGTGTGCAGAACGGCTCCTACCCTCTCATGTCCTAAAACACATCCCAATCCACACCTCTGTAGCAACATGTTCTCTACCGGGTCATAGTTGGTTTCCACATCAACTTCCTTCATAGTCTGTGGCTTATTTGAAGAGAGAGAATCACTCCAACTAACACTTAATCCTCTGCTTGGCACATAGAAGACGCTTATAAAGGCCTGCTAAATGGGATTTAAAAAAAACTTCCTAAAGTATCATTAATAAAGTTAGAATTTCACACACACACAAATATAAGGACTAGCAAAATTATCGAGAAATAAATATCTATGGCTGATTTAACATTCTTGCCTCTAGTTCTAAGTTACGAAACACGTTCAGCATCTTGTAAGCAGTGTGATTTCACTGTATCGCAAAAGTCTTCACAGTCTTTCACTGTATCACAAAAGCAAACACAAGAGCATCACAGAAGAAAGAAACTCTGAACCAGGCATGCTCTTAGCTATGGCTGAGTCCAGAGAGGAGCTCTGGGCATTCAAACTCCGGATCAAGGCCATGACGCTAGGCCCTAACTGTATGGAGAATGGGAGGAGGTGTTGGTCAGACTCCAGTAATGATGAAGTACTTAGGGGGCAAGTGATATAGCAGTCTCACAATGGGCTATTCCCACCCACCTGGAACAGATTTTTAGGGACTCTCTTGGCCACTGCCAAACAAAAACGAGATGAGCGACTACTTGGGCAGAGTGTCTGCGATGGCCCTGCAGCCTCTATCCCCCTTGCACTATGCTTGGGGACCTGGTCCTGGCTCGGCTTCTCTCCTCTTCACATGTTTGGCTGAAAGGAAGCTGCTGCAGCCTTGCCTACAGGCTACCTCTCCACTTACTTTCTGAAGATTAGGTTTCTGCGATTGTTCTTGATTCTTTTGGCAAAAATACCTTAACATTTGTCAGGTATTAGACATGTAGGTACATTCTCATTTAATCCCCATCACAATGTAAAAGCTTGCTATTACTGCTTCCATTTTTTTCTTTTTTTCCTGAGTTATCTTTTTTTAAACATTTTATTAGGGTCTCATACAACTCTTATCACAATCCATACATATACATACATCAATTGTATAAAGCACATCTGTACATTCCCTGCCCTAATCATTTTCGAAGCATTTGCACTCCATTAAGCCCTTTGTATCAGGGCCTTTTTCCCCCTCCCTTCTCACTCCCCCCTCCCTCATGAGCCCTTGATAATTTATAAATTATTATTTTGTCATATCTTGCCCTATCTGGCGTCTCCCTTCACCCCCTTTTCTGTTGTCTGTCCCCCTTTCCAACCCACTTACCTACCCTTTACTCTCCCAGTATCGCCCCCTCACATCCCTGGTCCTGAAGGTATCATACACCCTGGATTCCCTGTGCCTCCAGCTCCTATATGCACCAGTGTACAACCTCTGCTCTATCCAGACTTGCAAGATAGAATTCGGATCATGGTGGGGGGGTGGGGAGGGAGGAAGCATTTAAGAACTGGAGGAAAGTTGTATTCTTCATCGGTGCTATGTCGCACCCTGACTGACTCATCTCCTCCTCTAGACCCCTCTGTGAGGGGATCTCCAGTGACCGACAAATGGGTTTTGGGTCTCCACTCTGCACTTCCCCATTCATTCACTATTGTAAGATTATTTTTTTTGATGATGCCTTATACCTGATCCCTTTGACACCTCGTGATCGCACAGGCTGGTGTGCTTATTTGGGCTTTGTTGCTTCTGAGCTAGATGGCCACTTGTTCACCTTCAAGTCTTTAAGACCCCAGACACTATCTCTTTTGATAGCCGGGCACCATCAGCTTTCTTCGCCATATTTGCTTATGCACCCATTTGTCCTCCGCGATCGTATCATGGAGGTGTGCAGCCAATGATATGATTTTTTGGTCTTTAATGCCTGATAACTGATCCCTTCGGGACCACGTGATCACACAGGCTGGTGTGTTCTTCCATGTGGGCTTTGTTGCTTCTGAGCTAGATGGCCGCTTGTTCATCTTCAAACCTTTAAGACCCCAGATGCTATCTCTTTTGATAGCTGGGCACCATCAGCTTTCTTCACCACATTTACTTATTCACCTGCTTTGGCTTCAGCAGTTGTGTTGGGAGGGTGATAATCATAGAATGCCAATATAATAGATGAAAGTATTCATGCATTGAGGGAGTGCTTTAGTTTACGCCCAAGGTCCTTCTGCCACCTTAATACTAAACCTATAAATATAGACACATAGATCTATTTCCCCATCCTCATATATATATTTGCATGTACATGTCTTTGTCTAGACCTCTATAAATGCCCTTTGCCTCCTAGCTCTTTCCTCTATTTCCCTTGACTTTCCTCGTGCCCCACTATCATGTTCCATCCCCACCTGGGTTTACTGCTTCCATTTCAAAGATAATGGAATAGAATAAAAACATTTAAGCATCTGAAAGCTAATGCTTAAAATTTTCAGTTAAGTACACAATGTCACACATACACATGTTTGACAAAAACCTTATTCTAATGCCTACTGGTTAAGCCCTTTCCCATTTGCTGAAAAATTTCTTTCTACACATTGAGTTTTCTGACCAAACTACTGTGTGTAGGCAATTGTTACCTTCTGGGTGTTCTGGATAGTCCTCTATTTTATATATTACATATATTCGTATGTACATGTATATGTACAAACACTGATGGAGACCACATATATGAGGGCTATCTCTCTCTATCTCTCTATCCCTCACACATGCATGCACATACACATTCATAAGGACTTCAAAAAGTTCATGAAAGAATGGAGTTTTCCCATGAAAATTTTGAAGATTTTATATATATATTCATACACTTTTCATTTATTCATCTGGATTAAGCATTCCATACTTATCTTAAATTCTCTTTTAAAGCCTTTAAGATATGTGCCACGTAGCATGTGATTTCAAGTTCATTCTAAATGTAATGATGAATTGCTTCACACACTTTAACAGGTGAGTGATATAATATCCTAGCATTTTGTTTATTTATTTAAGAATATCTGTTTTTCAGAAAGATGAAAAATTGATTGAGAAGAGACTAAAGGAAATCAGTTTTAAAAGAATGCATGTAAGAGGCTGAGTTGCCCAGACCCAAACTGAAGCAGTCAAGTAGGAAGAGCAATATTCAAAAGATAGCCAATGTACTATAAAAACTTGGGATTCATTAAAAGATATAAAAATTCAATTAGGATGCCATTCAGATTTCTGACTTAGCAATTGGTTGAATGGTTTGTGATACTCATCCAAGTCAATCTTATTTTACTATCTAGAATTTATTCAAATTAATTTGAATAATTTTAGATACACAAGAACTGTTGAATGAAGTACGGTTTAGGGTGAGAGGAGATGGGGGTGCAGAAAGCAGAGGGAGAAGATATGAGTAGTTCATTCATCAAAGTATAAACTGATAGCTAATACAGGGTAACATCCCCTGGTTTTTAAATCCCTTTGGGAAACAAGATTGCAGATGGAATGAACATTTAGAAGAATCTAGTTATTGTTGCTCTTTATTATTCCCTGAATGTTTATTAAGCTTAAGGCACCTTTCAAATCAAGAATATACATTATATGAAGAGTGAAATTCACCACCTAGGCTAGCAAATAGTGCATGAGGCGCAGTCAATGAAGGCAGAAAGTATTCCTGTCTCTACCTTACTGGAGAGGTGAACGAAGTCTCCAACTCCTGTCCACTGGTCTCCTGAAAGACAGAACCACGCCTCCGTCAAAGCCAGTCCTCTGTGTAGAACAGCCAACTACACACGAGAGAGAGTTCCTGATACCACCAAGAGCCACCAGCGGAGCACTTTTGAAATCCCTGTGTGTAACGGCAGGGGCCGTGCCACACCAAGACCAAAGGCCACAGCGAGACCACGAGGCAGAGCAGAGAAGCAGCATGGAGATGAGGAGACTGCGAAGCAGAGAGGCAGATGGGCTTCCTGGGCCATGGCAACCAGAAGCAGCAGACAAGTGGCTGAGAGCCTGAGGATCTGAGAGCAAGCCTTTGTGGTAGCATCAGAGAGGGGCCTCTGTGGACCGCTGATCACGCACATGAGATTTCCCGATCCTGATTACTGGTAAGCTGTTAAATTCCCTAATACTGTCATGTTGGCAGGACTCGCCGGGCTCTCTGGGTCTGGCGGTCCCCTTGGAGCCACTTCTGGTGGGGGGCACAGAGTCACAGTGAAGTGTCGGTGAGCAGGAAGGCACGTGGCAGAGACAGAGAGGAACAACCTCTGATCAGTCTTGCTTTTATACCAAAGGCCCACAGCTTGAGGAGCTCTTATCACGCGGCCACTTGATTGACCGGTTGAACTCCATCGTGAGTCAGGAATACTGATCAACATACTACTCAACTACCACAGGAGACTTTAACCCTGTACACATCTTTAACCATACATCATCACCAAGCAAAGACAATAATTAAAGCATGTTTGTATCGAAAAGCACACAATTAGCAGGCATACAATTGAAAAGGCACCAGACTCATTTCAAACTTATACTTCAAAGGTGAACCAGACAAGAATATTCTATGCCTAACAATTAGAGTTTTTAAACACGTATGCCTAAATCTTATAATTCTATCAATATCTTCCCCAAACTGCGAAAGTTTGCAAGCAACCACTTTGTGCCTTTATCTCTCCCAATTTGGGGTATCCATTTTCTAAATTCCCCATTTGTATCAAGCCAGTGCCCTGAGGAAGTAAGCATGCTCTTGGACATGAAGAGTCTTTCATTTCCGTCGAAACCTGTGTGTCTGCAACTATAAGCCCAGTCAAATCTTAAGACAGGTCATCCATCAAGCCACCAAGCAATGTGCACCAGCTCAAAGGGTCGCCTGTCTTCCGTCAACTGGCCAGGTTCTGGTCAACTCAATCATAGCCATTCCAACCTTGGTGACTAGGGGTGTAGCAAATAAGGAAGTTCCCCACATCACTCTCCACCTCAGACCCCTGGCCTTTTCACAAACTCTCAACAAGGAGCCCTGGTCATGAAGCGGTTACATGTTGGGCTGCCATCCTCATGACTGGCAGTTCAACACCCCTAGCACATCCCCAGGGGAAAGACTAGGCTTTCTACTCTGGTAAATAGTTACAGTTCTTGGAAACCCACAGGGGTCACTAAGAGTCAGCATTGATGGCAGTGCACCTTGCTCTTTGGGTTAGGGTATGTCACAGGCTCAGGTTCCATGCAACCCTTTAGACTCCAGACCAGCTGGCCCGTAGTCCCTGTGATCTAGAAGCACAGGTATTCCTCCAGTTCTGGGGTTACTCCACTTCCATTCAACAAGTGAATCCAGGTGACCACCTAGCAAGCATTTGAGTTTACTCCCAGGCTCCCTTGAGCCTGCAACTTCCAGTCCTAGAAGCAGGACAGTTGTCTGACGGGCACAGACTCTTCAAGCCTAGGTGCATTCACAAATTAAATTGTGTGCTCAAGATTCAAAAAGCTGAAGTTATTTTGGCTTGGGTTTTGGTTTCCCCTTGTGTCTGCAACAGTTCTCGTTGCATGTGTTTTCAAATGCCACCAAGGTACTTTCCAAACAAAAAGCTTTTCCTTGCAGGCAATTCCTGATACTCATTGGCCTTACAAGCGCCCTCTGATTGTTAGTGTCTCACATTCCTTTCTAGCCTGCACTACATAGATAATGCGGAGACATCAATCCACCACCCGTCGGTCAGTTTGTCCTACTGTGGTAGCTTGTGTACTGCCATGATACTGGCAGCGATGTCAGTGGTCTTTCAAATGGCAGCAGGGTCACCCCAAGGCTTCAGGGGAGCTTCCAGACTAAGAACAGACAATGAGGAAGGAATCTGTGACCCACCTTGGAGGAAGCAACACGATCCGATACTGAAGGCCTACTGAACAGAAGCAGAATAGTGTCAGAGAGGAAACAGCTACAAAAACCTACTAATAATGGGAACTTGGAATAAGATGGGATGACGCAGTGCCGACAACAATTGGCTCACGCATAGGCACAATTGTGAGGATGGAGCAGGAAGGGGGGCGTCGTGTTGTGCATGGGATTGCGATGGGTCGGGATAGACTGGATGCACCTGTCAGCAACAGTGGTTGGTGCATCAATTTGAATAATTGTAATGCTGATTGGATTGGCCTGTATAGGGCGAGGTATTCTCACAGAAACATTGTACATAGACAGATCTTGACATGTTCTTTTTGGACAATGAATGTCAGAGAACACTCCTATATTTGTCACTCCCTTAATAGTGAACCATCTGGCTTTCCGACCCAAATTTCAGTGCATTTCACCTTACTCTTGCCTAAGATATTGATCTTTATGGGTTTTCTTTCATTTTTGATGACTTTCCATTTTCCTGGATTTAAATCCAATAATTTCTAAGTTGCAAATATGAATGTTTGCCGCTGTTGGATCTCATTTTGAAGCATGCCCCACAGGACCTGAAGGTCCTGCAGGTTTTATTCCACCCACGTCCTCCGTCAGATTGAAGGTCCTCGCCGGAGGGAGTCATCTTCCTGCGCTGTCTCTAACCGCGTTCTCTACTGCTTTCCATAAGGTGTACAAGGGTTCATTCCTTTGCAGTCTGTTCTTAGTCTGGAATCTCTGAAGAACCCTGCTCACCTTGAATGGCTCTGTTGGCGTTTGAAATAGCAGTGTCCTAGCTTCCAGAATCACCGCAACATGCATGCCACTACTGTATGACAAACTGACAGAATAGTGGCGTTTTGCTGCTGCTAGATGCCCTTACTGTATATACTCGTGTATAAGCCACATTTTTTTTATGCTGAAAAAGACCCCCTTGGCTTATAGTCCAGTGAGGGTCCCCACTTACTTGTTTTCCAGTGCCGTGCTGGCATTCTCCGGTCTCTCCCACTCATCTGCGGGCTCCTGAAGTCTCTGTGGGTGGTCCGATGGCTGCTGGTATCACGGCTCTTCTCTTCTGCACACCATCAGCTTCCGTGTTGTCTGTGCTGTACTGGGTAAGAACCTGTCCGCTTCTGAGTGCTGGTACCTGGGGCGCACCGCATCCTTGTCAGATGAATGTCGACGCTGTAGCTCTTCTTCCCCTCGTCTCCAGGGCTGTGACCAATGACGTAGCCTTTACAGTCTTACCTGTGCCTGGTCACGCCCCCTTGCTCCGCCCAAGCATTGCTGAATACAAGTACCAGTATATCTCTGGTCTTGGATACACAGTATGTTTATTTACAGCACTTAATCTGCTCTATTTTATTTTTTATCTTCTTTAATAACCGCTGTCTGGACCCCGTGTTGACTATGCTTGCACAGAGCAACCTGTGTCGGGGCTCATCATATACACGCTGCGCTGTGTACATACCGTGTTACTGCGTGCATTGCATTAGCACTTCCCAGACGTAGGCAGTAATGCAGCATAGGCAGTAATGCTGCTTAGGCGGTAACACGGTGCGTACACAACGCAGCGTGTATATTATGAGCCCTGACACAGGCTGCTCTGTGCAAACAGTCAAGTCATCACATTCTGGAATATCATCAGCCTGTGTTAGGCCTCAAACTAGACAAGCTGCGTTGTGTACATGCAGCAAGGGGGCACATGCAGTAACACAGCGTGAGTAGTTATTGTGGATACCATTGTGTTTTTGTTGACCCTTTGTTCCACTTACAGAGCTAGTTTACTGCTTTTCGTTGAAATAAATATTCAAAAACATTTAACCTACTGATACCTCAGTTAATGTAATTTTATTGGTATCACTTTATTTTGAAATTTACCAGTAGCTGCTGCATTTCCCACCGTAGGTTTATACTTGAGTCAGTAAGTTTTCCCAGGTTTTTTGTGGTAAAACTAGGTGCTCGGCTTATACTGGGGTCAGCTGATCCTCGAGTGTATACGGCAATTCCATTTTGAGACAGCAAACTCTGGATAGGCTCTTTGTGACCCTCGTAACAATCGCTGTGCCAGAACTCGTAGTCCCTGGAAATCCTTCTCGTTGAGGGACTTCTTCATTTTCATGACCCTCTGCTTTTCCAAGTACGATATCCTTTGTAGAGAGTCATCTTTCTTCAAACATCGCCAGAGAGCAGGTGGGGACCACTGTCTAGATGCTGATCAGGTTTCTCCTCCTTACATAGGCGGGAGCTTCAACATTTTGTTGGAAAATAAGTGAAAGGTAATGAATGGAGTTTCTATAAACTTCTGAGGCCCTTTGTAGATATTAAATACTTTCTATTTAGTATATAAATGTCTCTATGATTAAGCATTTGGAATTGCCCTTGTCTCATTAGTATTACATATAGGTGCAATTTATTAAATTAAAACAATAAAAAGATTGAAGTTTTCCACGGGCTAGTTGTGATTGTTATTCTTAATGCTCACTATGTAATTGGTAATAAAAATAATAGCTATGATATACAGCCAGCTTGATTCACAGATTCGTTTAGGGATATTAGGTATAGTCACATATGCAAAAGTACTGAGTAAGGTACAAATTATGTGCAACTGTTAGCTATATTTGTTTTCACCAACAAGATCCTTGCTAAATGGCCCAATTCTATCTTGTATTAATTATTTTGGATATAATGTAAAATGTAACAGATCTTCCTTTCTTCCTTATTAACAACAGTTATTATTTGTGTAAACTTCTCAGATTACAAAATAACTAAAGAACTTTTATCCCATTTATTCGTAACACCAATTTTGGAAGCTGAATGTTATTACTCAAATTCCTTAAACAGTAAGCGGAACTGCAGTGAGGCCAGGTGGCTTGCATAGATTCTACCGCTGAGAATAGCAGAGCTGTACATTAACTTAGGCACATTGGTACCTACAGCCTCTGCAACCCCCAAACCACATTTTTTTTCATGTGTGGAACACATTCATAAAGTAGACCAAAAAAGCACATAGCTCTTTTTTGAAACACTTTGTCCTTCAAAAGTGAAATGAGGTACACTTGAGCAAGGAACAAGAAGAATCATGTTGCAGTAATGTAAATTTTCTCTTTTGAATGTTCCATGCTTAAACTTCATTAACACCAATGCTGAGTCATAAATAATAACTTGTTTCCTAGCAATACTAATTAAGTGCTAAACTCAAAGTATTATTCCAGTCCTTCGTTACAATACCTTATCAGGTTTCAGGCAAGAGCATCAATACCTTTGCTTTACGGACTAGGCTACTGAAGGTGAAGAAGTTAAGCTGTCTCCCTAAAGTAGAATGGACGGACCCAGGTTCAGCTGCGCATGACCCCAGCAGCCTGATTTCGTGGCTCAACTCAGGCCTTTGGTGACTGGACTCCACCTCCTCTTGTTTCTCTTCTGTCCTGACCTACTCCCAGATGCACGTCACATTACAGTTACTTTTGCATTTTGCAAATGTAGTGAAAATATCTGAAAACATAACTGTGTGACTGTAAACATGGTTTTCATTGAATCAACATTTCAAGGAGTACAAGACAATTGCACTGAATTTTCACTCAGAGTGGTCAGCGCTCTGTGGGGGAATACTCAAGGAAATCTAAATCCTAGGAATAATTTCTTTGTGGAACATTGGGATGTTTGGGTTGGAAGCCTAGAGTAAAAACTGCATTTTTTACTTCAGGGAGATTGCTGTTCCAATGGCATTAGTAATCTTAAAACAAGCAGCAAGAAAAAGAAAATAGAAGAAAACAAAACAGAAAAAAAAACCCCAACCCTCTTCAAAATGACATGCATGCATGAACCCCAGCAGTGCTGCTGCGTTCACAGGTGAAATAGCAGGCAGAGGATTAGTGTGCTGGGTCTATTGGCTACAGCTGGACCTGAGCATCCATCAAGATATGATTACTCTTTGCACATGCTTATCACACCCACTGATCCAAACCTTGAGGTGCAGTGGGATGAACATGGACCTTTTAAACAGACAGTTTGGTTTTGAATTTTATCCTGGGGACTTCATCAATGAGAGATCTGGGATAATTTTTTAACTTCTCTGAAATTCAACCTCATTCCTAAAGTAGGGATTTCACGTCCCTCTTACTATGGATCTGCCCGTGCTTGTAATGTGGTGGTATGTTTCCAGGATGCTGATAACCATGCCACCTTCTTTCAGGTACCAGCAAGATCACCATGGTGTGAGGTTTCAACAGGACTCCTGAAAATTAGTCAATGAAACTCTGTGGATGCCAACCATGTCTCGCTTGCTTTGAGCATATCATTAGGGACAGTCAGTTCCTGGCAGATGAGGTCTGTGGCTCAAGAGAGCACCCATGGGAGGGACGATGGGCCTCCATGAGTGGGACTGACAGAGTAACCACAAGGATAAATTTAAAAATGCTGTCTTCTTGAGAAAAATGCAGGGCTAGGCACTACTTCATTCTGTTATACATAAGGGTGCTATGAGTCATATTTAATTTGATGGCAGATCAACAATCTATATATATCTAACATATACCTACATACCTGTCTACCTACCTACCTACCGACATCTTCTCTTTGGACTAGAAACCAACTGCTGCGAGTTATCTGAGCAAAAGACCCTGCGAGTTGTGTCATGTTTCCCTTGGTGCAATGCATAGTAGACATTTAGGACCAATGTGGCACATTGGTTTCATCTATCTTCTTTCTTTTGAAAAACAAAACTAAAGATCAGATTGAATTCAGTCATAAAATTGGAAGACAGAGAAGCAGTAACCAGTGTTTGAACCTAAACAAAAATTGTGTAGTTATTTCTGACACTGATCTTTTTGAGTCAACAGTTCTCAACCTGTGGGTTGCAACTGCTTTGGGGGTAGAACTACCCTTTTCTAGGGGTCGCCGAAGACCATTGGAAAATACAATGGTCCAGGAACTGAGACACTGCTCCTCTATCCCTCTCCAGGCGGGTCCACCCACATGCAGACTCACCCACATATGAGTACCCGTACCCGGCATAAAGACTTACCCATGGTACATGACAAAATTTCACTTATTTGTAATTAGAAATAAGTATTTCACAGTATATAATTACATGTTGTTTTGTGATTAATCATTATGCTTTCATTATATTCAATTTGTAGCCATGAAAAACATCCTAGATATTAGATATTTACATTATGATTCATAGCAATAGCAAACTGACAGGAAGTAGCAAAGGGTTGCAGCATTAGGAAGGTTGAGATCCACTGCTTTAAGTGATCCCAAAGTCGTGGGCTCCGTCCCGTCGAATTTACAGCTCCTCAAGAACAGTCTTTGAGAAAATAGTAGAACCCATAGTCAGTGGGTTAATTAGGGTTTATGTCTATTTTGAGTAAATATTGCATTGTATGAAAGTGCATTTTCCATAGAATAATTATGAGTCAATGAAAAAGAAAGATGTGTAAATTAATCACTGCTAAAATAGTATACAAAACACCCAAACAGAGGTTTAGTAGGAAATGCATCGTCAAATCCAGTAGATTCAAAACACTTATTTTTAGTAACTATAACTTGTGGTGAAATTTCCTTTCTTAATTTCATTTCCATCTGGTTGTATATACATTAGAGGCATATATATAAATATTTTTATGTCGGTATTTATTTTTTTAATTAAATACTTTTATTGGGGCTCTTACATCTCCCATCACTATCCATACATTCATCCATTGACTCAAGCACTTTGTACATGTCATTGTTTTCTTTTTTTTAATTATTGGGGGCTTATACAACTCTTATCACCATCCATACATAAAATCCATTGTGTCAAGCACATTTGAACATTTGTTGCCATCATCATTCTCAAAATATTTTCTTTCTACTTGAGCCCTTGACATCAGCTCCTCATTTCCTCCCGCCTTCCCCAACCCCCTTCATCACGAACCCTTGTTAATTTATAAATTATTATTTTTTTCATGTTTTATACTGTTTGATGTTTTCCTTCACCCACTTTTCCATTATCTGTCCCCTAGGGAGGGGGTAATATGTAGATCATTGAGATAGAGTAAGAGAGTAGGAAGCAACGGGCATTTATAGAGGTCTAAATACAGACATGGGTATATATAAATATATTTATATATGATGGGGAAATAGATCTATGTGCATATATTAATAGGTTTAGTATTAAGGTAGCAGGTGTACATTGGGCCTCTACTCAAGTACTCCTTCTACACAAGAACACTTTGTTCTATTAAACTGTCATTCCATGATGTTCACCTTCCTGACATGATTGCTGAAGACAAAACAGGTGCATAAGCAAATGTGGTGAAGAAAGCTGATGGTGCCTGGCTATCATAAGATATAATGTCTGGGGTCTTAAAGGCTTGAAAATAAACAAGATGTCATCTAGCTTAGAAATAACAAAGCCTGCATGGAGGAAGCACACTAGCCTGTGTGATGACAAGGTGTCGATGGGATCAGGTATCAGGCATCAAAGAACAAAAAAATCATATCATTGTGAATGAGGGGGAGTGTGGAGTGGAGACCCAAAGCCCATCTATAGGCAACTGGACATCCCCTTCCAGAAGGGTTGTGGGGAGAACATGATCAAATCAGGGTGCAATATAGCACCCATGCAACATAACAACTTTCCTCTAATTCTTTAATGCTTCCTCTTCCCCACTCCCATGATTCCAATTTACCTGACAAATCTGGCTAGACTAAAGGTTATACACTGGTACAGATCAGAACTGGAAACAGGGAACTCAGGACAGATAAACCGCTCAGGACCAATAATGAGAGTAGCGATACCAGGTGAGGAAGGGGAAGATGGGGAAGAAAGGGGGAACATATTTTCTTTCTACTTGAGCACTTGATATCAGCTCCTTATTTTTCTCCCTCCGTCCTTCGCCCTCCCTCCCTCATGAACCCTTGATAAGTTATAGATTATTGTTTTCATATCTTACACCATCCCCTGTCACCCTTCACCCACTTTTCTGTTGTTCATCCCCCTGGGAAGGGGTTATATGTTGATCCTTGTGATCGAGTCCCCCTTCATCCCCCTACCTTCCCCTTATCCTCCTGGTATCTCTATTCTCATTGTTGGCCCTGAGGGGTTTATCTATGCTGGATTCCCTGTGTTTCAGGCTCTTATCTGTAGCAGTATGCATTTTCTGGTCTAATACAATTTATAAGGTATAATTGAGGTCATGAGAGTGGGGGGAGGGTTGATGCAATACTGTACCCTGACTGGATCATCTGTTCCTTTTGACCCTTCTGTGAGGGGATGTCCAATTGTTTACAGATGGCCTTTGGGTCTTCACTCCATGTCCCCTCCCCCTTCACATTGAGTATGATTTTGTTCTGAGTCTTAGATGACTGATACCTGACCCCATCAACACCTAATAATCACACAGGCTGGTGTGCTTCTTCCATGTGGGCTTTGTTGCTTCTCAGATAGATGGCCACTTGTTTATCTTCAAGCCTTTAAGATCCCAGATGCTATATCTTTGATAGCCAGGTACCATCAGTGATCTTCACCACATTTCCTTATGCACTCGTTTTGTTCTTCAGTGATCATGTAGGGAAGGTGAACATCACAGAATGCCGGATAGAACAAAGTGTTCTTGTATTGAGGAAGTACTTGAATAGAGGCCCAATGTCCATCTGCAACTTTAATTCTTAACACAGAGATATAAGTACCTAGATCTATTCCCTTCTCATTATATATAAATATATTTAAATATGTACATACCTATATTTAGACCTCTATAAATGTCTTTTGCTTCCTAGTTCTGTCCTCTTTTTCCTTTTCCTTTCCTCTTGTCCCACTATCATGTTCAGGCTTCAATCAAGATAAGTAATCCCTTGCTGCTACATTGCACTTGATTAAGCTCTACAAGGCATCCTACACCCTTCATTGATTTTAGTTCACTTGTAGTTCCCAACTTCCTTTTTCCCACCTCCCCTTTTCCTGATCCCCTTGGAAACATCAGTCCCTTTCTTTTCATCTCCAAATTGTTCATCCCCCTATCTTGTCTAGATGGACATGCAGAGACATTAACAAGTACAAAAACCAGGCAAAGTCAAACAAAACAACAAAGTGAAAACTAACAAAATAACAACAACAACAAAAAACAAAACAACAATAAAAAGAAAGCCACTGACAATATCGGAAAAGCCTATAAATGGTTCAAGGTCTGTTTGTTGACCTTTATAAGTGTTTTCCAGTTGAATCTGATGGGGTGCCTGCCAACTTGGTTTCCAAAGTCTATTTTTGGTATTCCCCGGGAATTTTATCACTTTGCTCCCCTTACTGCTCTGTTGTGTGATATTAGTGTTTTGCCCCAGTGTTTGGGGGTCAGATTGGGCACAATCCCTGCACTGTCTTCAGTGCTATGGTTCAGGGAGGGACGTCATATCTTGTGGTGTGACTGGCCCTATGCTCCTCTCTGTGCATTGTTTACTCGGAGCAGGAATATTGCCCTCAGGGCTTAGAGGAGCAGGATGTATTCCCCTCCCTCTCCATCCATCTTCATTTCTCCCATATGCTCTAATCAGATGTGCCCCTTTCCACAAGCTGTAGCTTCAGTGCTGTCCTCCGAAGTACATTTTCTGGGGTTTGGGGGTATCCACATATTTGGATTGGGGCCAGCCCCACAGTTGTTTATATTTCTGACAGAAAAAATGCTGGTCATAGGCTTTTTAATGTATATTTCCCCAACACAGCAGCATCTCCTTGTTCTTCAGGGCTCAACTGTGAGTGTTTAGTGGTGTGGAACAGGTAGTGGTTTCTCTTCTCTCTGGAGGATCACATTATGATCACACAGTGACCACTTCCTGTAATGCTCATGGGAGCTACATGTAGTCCTAGAATGATTCAGCCTTCAAAAACTTCATATTGAGGAACCTAAGAACTTCCTGTGCTCCTCTAATCTGAAGCTTTCTGAGCTGGGCTGGCAGAGCCCACCTACTTCTCAATGTCATAGACTATATCAGGTTAATCAAAATTACCTTAATGAATCTTTCTCAGAAATAAAAGGGATACTCAATAGCTACCTTTTCCTGATCACCATGTTTGTGTCAAATATTTGCTAGTGTTCGTACATATGTTATATCCAGTGGTGGGATCCAAATCATTTGATAACTGGTTTGTGTATTTTAAAAAATGGTACACCAAAAGGTGGCTTATTATTTCATATAGTTAACACCTTAATATGAACAATAAAAGAGGTACACAAAACTAGATTGACAAAACTAGATTGATTTAAGGTATTAATAGAAAGCATTTAAAAAGTAGTGAAGCTATTATTAAGCGCTCTCTGTGGTGCTTTTGACTGACATCCTCGCTTGCACTGTCCTTCAGTTTTACGCATGCGCCATCAGCTGAGTGACTTGCCCTTCACCAGTGTTTCACGGTAGGTGTAGGATTCTCTTCCTTAGAAGCAGGCCAGTTAGACACTAGCACAGCAGAGGCCTGGACCTCACTGCAAAGAGTGTCGAGACGTCATGCAGTAGAGTTCCAAACCAATTGTTCCCATAAGAAATAACTGAAAATAGATTAATCCATCCCCAACCACCATGTTTTTACCCCAACCTTGCCTTTTTATACAAAACATTACACAGCCATTTCAAAGTAGATAAGGACAGAGTTAAATAATATAATTTAAATAAGAAACAGATAGGGTAGAGGCTGTACACTGGTACATATGAGGGCTGGAGGCACAGGGAATCCAGGGTGGATGATACCTTCAGGACCAAGGGTGTGAGGGACGATGCTGGGAGAGTGGACGGCGAGTGGGTTGGAAAGGGGGAACTGATTATAAGAATCCACATGTGACCTCCACCCTGGGGGAGGGATGGCAGAGAAGGGGGGGGAGGGAGACTCCGGATAGGGCAAGATATGACAAAATAACGATGTATAAATTACCAAGGGCACATGAGGGAGGGGGGAGAGGGGAGGGAGGGGAAAAAAAGAGGACCTGATGCAAGGGGCTTAAGTGGAGAGCAAATGCTTTGAGAATTTTGGGGCAGGGAATGTATGAATGTGCTTTATACAATTGATGTATGTATATGTATGGACTGTGATAAGAGTTGTATGAGCCCCTAATAAATTGTTTAAAAAATAAAATAAAAATAAATAAGAAACACCATTAAAGAAGTTTTTCCTCTAGTTCCTGAATGCTTTTCTCCACACTAGCATGATCTGAATTCTGCCTTGCAAGTCTGGCTAGACCGGAGGATGTACACTGGTGTAGATTGGAGCTGGAGGCACAGGGAATCCAGGGTGAATGATCCCTTCAGGACCAGTGGTGTGAGTGGCAATACTGGGAGGGTAGAGGGAGAGTGGGTTGGAAAGAGGGAACTGATTACAAGGACCTATATGTGACCTCCTCCCTGGGGGACGAACAGCAGAGAAGGAAGTGAAGGGAGACGTCAGACAGGGAAAGATATGATAGGACAATAATTTATAAGTTATCAAGGGCTCATGTGGGAGGGGGGAGAGGGGAGGGAGGGGAAAAAAAGAGCACCTGATGCCAAGGGCTTAAATCGGGAGCGGGTGCTTTGAAAATAATGAGGGCAATGAATGTACAGATGTGCTTTGCATAATTGATTGTGTTGAGTTGTATGAGCCCCCAATAAAACATTTTTTAAAAGGTTGGTTTTTTTTTTACATTTTATTAGGGGCTCATACAACTCTTATCACGATCCATACATATACATACATCAATTGTAGAAAGCATATCCGCACATTGCCTGCCCCACTCATTCTCAAAGCATTTGCTCTCCACTTAAGCCCTTTGCATAAGGTCCACTTTTTCCCCTCCCCCCTCCCCGCTCCCTCATGTGCCCTTGAAAAAAAGGTTTTTAACAACTACATTATGGCCCACACCTTGAGATTGATGAGGATCTGGATCGGTGGACACGACGTGGCGAGGAGGGAGGGAGAGAGAGTCAGTGTTTGGAAGGGGAATCCCCTTCCATGAAAATCAACTGGGAGCTGCTTTTCGGGAGTTTTTCCTTTCTTTGCCTTTTTTCACTGGGACCTGGTTGGCTTTCTCTAAAAGAAACGGTCTAATGTGGTCTGCTGTTGGCATTTCTTTAACTGTTTTTAAAAGGGTTTCCTGACTTCTCATCAACGATATGGATCTGATGGTTAACCCATTCCTTTGCGTGATGGCTCTTTTCAAAAAACGCTCTCTTAGGACCCATGCTTTTTATCCAAAAACAGTACAAAAAGCCAAAAAACTAAGAAAATTACAGTAAAACGCTTGGAACACAGCCGCAAAAGGTTTAAACTAGCGCACTAACAACGCCAACTAACACCGAGTGACCAAAAATCACGTGTGTCCAGTCAGATTCTGATGTTATGTTAGAGCTCCGATGCAGAATGTTCTCAACATTTCACGTTGAAGTTAGCTTATGTTGAGTCCTGATACGGTCAAGGACGGGCATCGATTGTATTTGTGTTTGACATATCCGAAACAGTTAAACTACTCTCCTCTAAACTTACAGTCATCGTTGAAAAGCCTCTTTCTGCTTCTGCTGAATTTACAGCAATTGCTCTGA
The DNA here is from genome assembly GCF_050624435.1 of Tenrec ecaudatus. Taxonomy (NCBI): domain Eukaryota; kingdom Metazoa; phylum Chordata; class Mammalia; order Afrosoricida; family Tenrecidae; genus Tenrec; species Tenrec ecaudatus. Next base: position 165,488,228 of record NC_134537.1, read on the forward strand.
CAACACTTTCAGCTCTTTGAGCACTTTCAGGGATTGCAAGACTCACTAACAACATCTTGTGGGATTTAAGATGTAACACAAAGTTAAAATGAATGGCATCGTGACACCCTCTGGGTGCTGGGCACGGGTTCTCTTTATATTACATGTTTGCTTGCTGAAGTGATGAATAGTATTTCATCACAAGCATATTGAGTTTCATGAAATGAATAACTAAATATTGCAAGCATAATTCTGTTTAGATTTTTATACCTAAGATGGAATGAACATTACTATAGGCGTTTAGCATATGTTGCTGCTCAGAAGAACATTGAAGGACAGTGAGGAATGTAAATTTCTGAGTTCCCCGTGGGGCACCTGGGCAGCAGCCCGCCTTAGAGAGATCCCTGATGCGCGTGCGCACAGCATCCAACGAACAGAAAGATGTCGATTCTGAAGAACTGGGGCTAACTGGCTGAGTCCCGCTGATTATATTCAGTCCTCACAGCAATTCTATGCAGGAGGTGTTATCATTGTAAGGAGCATCATGAATGAGAGGAGCCACCATAAATATATATTTAGAAGATCCCCAAAATACTATCTAAAAACTTCTGAATTCTTTATTTTTCTTGTGTATCTTATGAACAAGCTCCATAATCAGTTAAACTTCAATTTTTCTCATCTGAAAAAGGAAGTATTTTATCTATTTTTGAGGTTATAAGGATTAGCACACCCAATACAAGGCCTCTCACATGGAAAAACTTTAATAAAAATTCATTATTATTCTCTACATTGTGAAAATTAGTCTGTATTCAGAATGACAAAAATAGCTGTATCCACCCTTTCTGTATATTCTTTCTCTCTTCTAGAAAATGGATAGTGTTGGGAAATAAATATGGTAGTCCTTAAAATAGAGCCTACAGTTTTATGCAAGTTATTTTAATGGAGACAGTACAAGAAGCAGTTCTTATCAGTTTTGTCAGAATAAATCAGAGTTACCCTTACTCAATTTAAGCCTATTTTCATAACAGACCTTGATCTTCTATATTTAAAGATTCATAATGAATTCCCAACCCCTTTTTTCTCATGTGTGTGTTTGGTCTAAGATTACTAGAATAATTTTAACGCCCAGGGTCAAGGGAACAACAAGTGATCTAAAATCAACAGCTGGAGAGGAAGTGTCAAATGCCTGGTGGGGTTTGATCAAGTGCAATGTTGCCAAGAGGATTTAATGAAAGCTGAATGAAGGTCAAACATGGTAGTGGGACAAGAGGAAAGTAAAAGGAAATAGAGGAAAGAACTAGGAGGCAAAAGACATTTCTAGAGTTCTAAATACAGGCATGTACATACGTAAATATATTTTTACATAGCAATTGGGAAATAGATCTATGTACATATATTTATATTTTAAGTTTTAAGGTAGCAGATGGACATTGGGCCTCTAATCAAGTACTCTCTCATTGCAAGAATACTTTGTTCTAATAACTTGGCATTCTGTGATGCTCACCTTCCTGACACAATCACTGAAGACAAAATGGGTGCAAAAGCAAATGTGGTAAAGTAAACTGATGGTGCCTAGTTATCAAAAGATATAGCATCTGGGGTCTTAAATGCTTAAAGATAAACAAGTGACCATCAAGCTGAGAAGCAACAAAGCCCACATGGAAGAAGCACACCAGCCTGTGTGATCATGAGGAGTCAATGGGATCAGGTATCAGGTATCGAAGACCCAGAACAAAAAAATCATATTGATGTGAATGAGGGGGAGGGTGAAGTGGATGCTCAAAGTTTATCTGCAGATAATTGGACATTCCTTCAGAGAATGGTCATAAAGAAGAGATGAGCCAGTCAGGGTGCAATATAGCACCAATGAAACATACAGTCTTCCTCTAGTTCTTTAATGCACCCCCCTCCACTATCATGACCCCAATTCTACTTTACAAATCTAGGTAGGCCAAAACATGTATACTGGTACAGATAAGAGCTGGCTCCACAGGGAATCCAGGACAGAAAAAAACCCTCAGGCCCAATAATGAGAGTAGAGATACCAGGAGGACAGAGGGAAAGTGGAGGAAGAACAGGGTAACTGATCACAATCACATTTAACACACACCCCTCACCGCCCCCCTGGGAATGAACAACAGGAAAGTGGGTGAAGGGAGACCGATTGGCGTAAGACATCAAAAAATAATAACTTGTAAATGATCAAGGTTCATGAGGCAGGGGGGGAGGGGAAGGTTAAAAAAAAGACTAGCACATAGCAAGGGCTCAATAGAAAGTAAATTTCAGAAAATAGTGATGGCAATCTATGTATAAATATGCTTGATACAACTGATGTATGGATTGTTACAAGAACTGTAAGAGTCCCTAATAAAATGATATTTTAATTTAAAAAATCCCAGCTTCAGTCCAATTATGTCTCGTAGCTTGCCTGTATAAGCATGTTATAGCTTCTGACCTAACAAATGGTGTTCAGTAAACACAACGGGCCTCAACACTTGTGTGGAATGGGACTTTTCCACCAACTTTCAAGGCTTCCTCATTTGTTTAACGGACTCTTCTCCGTGTGCAGTGCCAGCCTCAACCCTTGCAGTCGCCATCTCCTCTCTCGCTAGGCCAGCAACAATGGACCTTGTGTGAACCAAACACTGAGCTACAGAAATATTAAATGAGGATTTGTGGAGAACTGTAATATACCAGACTGCTTAAGGATTTGAGATAATGGACACATATAACTATGCATTATGCTAACATTGCATGGCACAGATTGGCATAAGCATAATGATGGTTACTATTATTTTTCTGTTAGGAAATATGTGAAACATTTTTCTCTTCTTATCTCAATCGACACAAACAACTCTAAGAGACCTGGAGAGATTATGAAATGTGCCCCAAATCAAGATCGTTACAAAGTAGTGAAGAGAGGCTTCGATCTAGCTCTTTGGGCCTCCTAACTTTTGCCTTTAACTGTGTGAAGTCAAACACAAACCCTACCCAGCAGGCTAACCTCTGGGCTCTGAGACCCACAGAGGGGAGGCCGTGCGTGTTGAGCTGCTTAGACTTTCATCCGAGCTTCATTTGAGAGCCCACCGGACCTAACCCACTGCTCTCAGGTCGGCTTTGCCTCCAAGCCACCTAGAAGATGGGGGAGAGTTATCTTTCGTGTTCCCCGGGTTGAAATCTTTATGATACATCTCTCCCCTGCATCATGATGGCTCCGAATATGGGAAAATGTTGCCTCTCTAACAAAACAATCACCTTTTAAGCATAAGGCCCCCGAGAAAGAGGATTTGTATAAATGTGCACATAGTTTTGCACTTAAAACGGATACATCTTTACGATCCAACAGTTGTGAATTCATGTTTATGTTACATATTGAAAATTAACTGAAGGCACTGAGGTGTGTCTGCCTTGATGAATGTGCATAGCACACGCATTTATGTGCATCTATGGACAGCTACCACCTGTCAGTGGAGGCTCACATGCTGTTCTGAGGTGGAATGGGTTTAAATGGAGCTTCCAGACGAAGCAGAGCTAGGATGGAAGGCCTCGTGGTCTACTTCTGAAAATCCTCCAGTTAAAAATCTCCTGGATCACAATCACCCACCGCAGCCTATCTTGAGGGTAGACCAGGATCAAGCAGTAGTATCTCCATTATACGTGGCATTGTCTTAAGTCCAGGGAGACCTCATGGTAGCTAACAACAACACATTCTACCCAAGGAAATACACATATATCCCCTCACAAGCACACCTCCTTGCTGCTGTTTCTTCTTGGGAATGCATGTGCAAGAGGCTGAAACCAGCCATGGTCTCCTGGTGTGCCTGGAGGAGCTGCTTGCACAGGTGTGAGTGTGGGCGGGGGAATTTGTTTCTTAACCCGGGGAGAAAATGACAGAATGAATAGAAAAACCACAAAAGAAACTATATTTGATCTTAGTTCCAAGAAAAATAAAAGATGCAGACAGAAGAGGGAGGAAATAAGACGGTTATGTTGTTTAAGAAGCAAAAGTTGGGTAAGTGTAAAGAAATAGAGAAAAGCAAAGCAAAATGATAAATAAATAAAATTAAATTGTCAATACTCATCTCTTAGAACAAATGTGTGTAGTTATTGCCTGCTGATATAGTCATCTTATGAATTCCCACACATTGACAGAAATGAGAAATACTGCAGGGAGGTGGTAGAAGTCTGGCTTTGCTGGTGATACTGGCAAATTACCCACACGTTACTCGACCCAGGTCCAAAAACCTTAACCACACAATTTGCTCATATTCCCTGTTGCTCTAAACGGCATGACGTGGAGGGTAATGGCACTTGTCTGGTTCTCGTAGTTCCAGTTCTGTGAGACTCATGGTTTAAAATCCGCTTTGCTTTTTGCCTGTCATCACCCGCCATGCTGGGCTCCCAAGAGAGCTGCCAGCAGCAGTCTGCTGTGCGGGGAAGGCAGCCCTCTGAAGAGGGCGGGAGTTTGCCGCAAACACTGGTGCAAGAGCACGATTTTCCTTGTTCTGCACAATTTCCGTCACCACTTGAGATCAATTCGCTAACTAGCTCCCCCTCTAGAAACTTCTCTGCCATAAAAGCTGTGTCATGCTATAACGAGAGGGTCTAAAACCAGACTTACCTTTGTCCGCAGCAGCGTTTGGAAGTAATCATGTGAGGGGAAAGGTGTGGATGGACTTAAAGCTGCCCCGTGGTCTAGGGCTGCGTCACTACTTGAACTGGATGCAGCCTGCCCCATGGTCTGCGGCTGCGTCACTATTGGAACTGGATGCAGCCTGCCCCGTGGTCTAGGGCTGTGTCACTACTTGAACTGGATGCAGTCTGCCCGTTGTCTAGGGCTGCGTCACTACTTGAACTGGATGCAGCCTGCCCCGTGGTCTAGGACTGGTCACTACTTGAACTGGATGCAGCCTGCCCCGTGGTCTGCGGCTGCGTCACTACTTGAACTGGATGCAGCCTGCCCCGTGGTCTGCGGCTGCGTCACTACTTGAACTGGATGCAGCCTGCCCCGTGGTCTAGGACTGGTCACTACTTGAACTGGATGCAGCCTGCCCCGTGGTCTGTGGCTGTGTCACTACTTGAACTGGATGCAGCCTGCCCCGTGGTCTGCGGCTGCGTCACTACTTGAACTGGATGCAGCCTGCCCCGTGGTCTAGGACTGGTCACTACTTGAACTGGATGCAGCCTGCCCGTGGTCTAGGACTGTGTCACTACTTGAACTGGATGCAGCCTGCCCCGTGGTCTGCGGCTGCGTCACTATTGGAACTGGATGCAGCCTGCCCGTGGTCTAGGGCTGCATCACTACTTGAACTGGATGCAGCCTGCCCCGTGGTCTAGGACTGGTCACTACTTGAACTGGATGCTGAACTCTCATAGCACATTCTTTCCTTAGTAATAATTTGATTAGATTTGTAAAGGCAAGAAATTAGTGCAAAGTGATTGGGTTGTTAGGGAATTAATAGAGGGAAAATGGTAAAACTGATTAACCAAAATGAGACTTTCTGTTTCTGGCATGTTTGAAAACTCTTAAAAACGCTGTGCTTATTTGGGTTTGGAAACTTAGCGGCTAGACGAGCCTGGTGGCATAGTGGTTATGAGGGGGGCTAACCATAAATTCAGTGGCTGGAAACCTCCAGTTGCTCCTTGGGAGAGAGAGAGGACTTGTACCTTACTTAAAGCGTCATGGTCTGGGAGGGTCACAGGGGCAGCTCTCCCCTGTTGATATCCTATAATGTTGCTATGAGCCGGCACCACCCTGATGATGGCACATTTAGTGGCCCAGTAGGCGATTGCAGGGATGCTCCCTGCAAGGTCAGCAGTGCGAACCCACCACACAAAGACAAGGCTTGCTGCCCCTGCAAAGACGGACGCCCTCAGAAGGCCAAGGGCACACCTCTACTCTGTCCAGAGATACTGTGAGTTGGTGTCAGCTCAATGGCAGTCATTCAGAGGTTAAGTTTTATATTGTAGGGTTATTATTTTATTTTTATCTAGAAAATTTCAGGCTCTTTTACATTAAAAAGTAGCAAATCTTTTGCTTATCTCTGTAGCCATAGACATAAATTTATTACATAGCATATCAGAACAAATAATGGGGTTAATTAAGTGATTTATGTATTTCAGAGGCTAGATAGCATAAGCATCATAATCTGTACTGAGATCCTATAACAGGGATGGGGAATCTTTTATTTCTTCCAAGGCCCATTTGGATATTTATAATATCATTCTTGGGCCATACAAGATTATCAACTTAAAAATTAACACACTGTGTCTGGTTAGACATTTCATGAGGTCATTCTTAACGTGATGGTAAAGGAGCCCTAGTCGCTTAGTGGGTACCGTTGGACTGCTAACCACAAGGTCAGCAGTTTGAAACCACCCTGAGGCTTTCGACTCCTGTAACGAGGTTCAGTTTCAGAACCCACGGGGCCGCTCTGCCCTGTCCTGCAGGGTCAGCATGGGTCACGGTGTTTTGAAAGCGGCGCATTTGTCCGAGTTTCTGCGATGTGGTGGCTGGAGCTGCTTCCCTTTGATGAGCCCTGTGATGTTGGCTGGTCTTGATGATTTGAGCACCTTAAAGGCCTAATAATCACCTTAAACCAGATTTCTTAAGCCCAGATCTATATTGAAATCACCTGGAGAACTTAGAACACTCTACTTCCTAGGCCCCATGAGATTCTGATGAAGTTGCTCTAGGGTAGGACCTGAGCTTCAGAGAACTTTGGAAGTTCTCAAGAAACAGACAAGCAAAAAACCACTGAGCTGATTTCAGCCTCACAGTTGACAGCATAAGAGAGAGGAGAACCGTCCACATGGGCTCCAGGACTGTGAGGCTTTATGACAGCAGACTGCCACCTCTGCCTCCCGTGGGGTTGCTGGTGGGTTTGAACCACACGTTTTCAGTGACTAGTCTGAGCCATCGGTGTGCCAGAGCATTATCCGGTGAGTCACAGTGAAGGAGCCCAGTTTTAAGCAAGATGACCTGCTTGTCCACTTGACTACAAGCAATAAAAGCAATTACCTGGAATCCTCTTCTTTCTTTCTGTTGCTGACTTTGCTCCAATATGTCTTTCTTGGACTCCAAACTTTCTGCTCCACTCATGTTTCTGATGCCAACTCTGGAACCAGTGTTCAGCGTCAGTGCCAGCTCACATCATCCTCTTGACATTCATCAATCTGAAAGGAGTTTTCAGGAGGAAAATATAAACACTTGTAGCTCTTAGATCACTATAACTAGGAAAAGGTCATTAAGAAAATATAAATGCCCAAACTTTCTGAATGATCTTCCTGAGCTAGCTTTTGTCAAATTAGCAGCTATTGGGGTTACCTTCTGGAGCTGTGGCAGCCCAGTGCTTGAGGGGTTCGGTCCCCAACAGAAAGGTTAGCGATTCAACCCCCTAGCTGCTCATCCGTCCTCAGGAGAGAGATGGGGCAGTTTCTGTACAGATTCACAACCTTGCAACTGTCAATCTAGCTGCTGTCTCTGTAGATTTACCTTTCCTGAATGTCACATAAAGACGAATATCCAACACACACACACACACACACACACACACACACACACACACACACACACACATGCTAGAACCAATTCCAGAGGTTATGGGGGAAAGGGGAGCTAATAAAATGGGTACAAAAATGAGAGATTGTTCCAAACTTGATTGTGGTGATAAATGCCCAACTCTATTTATACTTAAACCCCTGAACTGCTTGTACATGAATTAAATGTCAACAAAACTGCTATAAAAATGAAGAAGAAGACAGAAAAGATTTACAGCCTGACCTACTAGTGGGAGCAGCTCTCCCTGGTGCTATAGGGCCACTACGCATCAATATTGCCTCCAGAGCAGAGGGCTGATATTGGTTTAGGAGTTGCCTTTTCACCTCTGTGTGGCCCAAAAGGTTCAATTCTCAGCCACTAGCAAAAACATTCTCAGAACTTACTGGAGGTGCCTCAGAAGACAAGCCTGGCGGTCGTCCGGATAGTCGCAGCTTTGAGACCCGGTGAACGGGTCTGCCCTGCCCCGATGGGATTGCCATGGATTAGAACCTACCCTATGATAGACCTTTGGTTTTTCGTTTGGAATTAACTCCCCAGACAATCCTCTTTCTCTGTAGCAACATCAAAGAGCAGAATAAACTAGGGGATTTGTCTTGAAAAGTTATCATCAACTTCAAAAATAGTTTATGATGTGTCATTCTCTTTCTCCAGGGAGGCTGGCAAGAAGAGGCTTCCTGTTGCTGTCATGGAGAGCCTCACCATTGGTCTCCATTGTCTCTTTCACTCATAGATTCAGGGAGATCAGCATTGTAGCTCTCCAACTCCCAGTTTGCCAGCGGACCACAGGGATGTATGTCCGACTGGAAGGGCTAAGATGTGTTGCAATCAGGTATCTCCCATTCTCCACAAGGATTGCACAGAAGTTGTTATTTCCACTTAGCACTTGGATCTTTGGTCTTATAATTTGTCCTTGGTTTTCTCTGAGTGTGACTCTTAAATGCTTGTTAGCAAATTTGGTTTAGAATGATTCTCCTTCCTATTTTTCCTCTGCCCTTTAAGGAAGGCCGCTGGTCCATTTGGAATAGGAACTGTTTGTCCAGAGAAGTTCTAGTCCGGAACTTTCAACAAAACCTCAACAGGCTCACTCTGAGGATCCTTTCATCCACTGCCACACACATTCACTCAGGTGTGTGTTGTGTCATCTCAGATTGTTGGTAGGTGCTGTCCAGTCTATTCCAATCACAGGGACCCTCTGCACAGCCGGATGAAACACAGCCTGGCATCATGCTCACCGTGATTGTTATGTCCAACTCACTGGTGCAGCCACGGTGTCAGTCCATCGCATCAAGTCTCTTTCTCTTCGCTGCCCTTCCACTTTACCAAACTGATGTCTTTTTCTAAGGATTGGTCTTCTGATAACATGTCCAAAGTCCTGGCTTTTAAGGAGCATTCTGGCAGATGTTTATTCTTGTGGCAGTCAATATTGTTGTTCTTGTTGTCAGGTGCCACCATCCAGTAGGTCCAGACGCTTAGCAGCCCTATGCATCAAAGAATGAAACAGTGCTCGGTCGGAGCCATCTTTGTAATTGTTCTTACACCTGAGCCCAGCATTGCAGCCACTGGGACAATTCATCTGGTTGACATACTTCCTCTGTTTTGCACTCTCTCCAGTTAGCAAGCATGAGGTCCTTCTCCAGGGACTTGTCTCTCCTGACAATATGCCCTGATCCTTGCAATATTCTCTGCCAGCACCGTCAGTCAAATGTAATGATTCTTCCTCGGTCCTTATTTATGGTCCAGCTTTCTCATGCATATGAGACACATGAAAACGCCGTGCTTGGGGGTTCCCTTGGTCCTCAGAGTGACGTCCTTGTTGCTCAGTACATGAAAGAGGCTCTGCCCCGTCAGAAAATGATGCTATGAAGGCTTTATTCCATCTAGATCATTTTGACCAACTCGTCTTCAGTCATATTTTCAGTGCCTTACACCCCAAGGGGCTCTGCCTCCAGCGCCAGGAGGGGGTACCGTAAAAATTAAACAGGGATTTTTTCAAAGCTATGTATTTAATTTATTTTACCTAAAGTGTATCACTTTCAACATACTCTGCATTGCACTTAATAGATTTGTCAAATCGGTAATTTCATTCTTTTATTTATTTATTTATTTATCTATTTATTTATTTGTCTATTTATTTATTTATTTATTTGAGATTTCATTCTTGGAAACATTTTTCATATTCATCTCTTTGGATGGCTGACAGCACCTCCCTCACTTTTTCTTCACCTCTGCTACATCAAATTGCTGTCCTTTCATGATCCTCTTCATCACAGAGACAAAAAGAAGTCACAGGAAGGGAGGTCGGTGAATCAGGTGAGTGGAACAAGAGAGGCATGCTGGGGTTTCTTTGCCCCAAACTGGCACGCTGAGATGGCTGAGTGAGCAGGTGTATTGTCATGGTGGCAAAACCAGTCTTCCATCTGCCACAAATCCTACCTTTTTTTTTGTCTCATACTCATATAATCTTTTCAGAACCTCTAAATAGAAAGTTCATTAACACTCTCATCTGGTGGAATGAACTTCAAATGCACTAAGGGCCAACATTTTCATCTGTTTAGGAAGTTGATGGATGTCCAGAAAGAGGTTTGTCATCAATCGACATTTCACCTTTTTTGAAATGAGAAGACCACTCATGCACTTGAGTCTTTCCCCTTGCACTGTCTTTGTAATCTGTGTTCAACATCACAACAGTTTCTGCAGCATTTTTCCCAAGCAGGAAACAAAAATCCACAGTCACGCACTGTTTTCTTAAATCAGCCAACACAAAAAAACAAAGTTTGTGTGAAACCACTTTTATGAAAAAATTCACTGTGACCAGAGAGAACCCTCTCAGAAGATGACACTAGGTGCACTAGCTGCAAGTGAGATGCTCGATGCTTGCCTAGCAGGAAACATGCTTACTACGAAAACTCAGCTCCACCCAGCACAATTCTGATTTTTGGGGGGTACCCCCTCGTATGTCTGATAACATTCTGCTGCAGTTCATAAGCTTTTCAGTGTATCTAACAATGCTCCACTGCTATCATAAAGAGGTTAATAGTTAATTACTCAGAAGTGAAGAGCACATTCCCTCTTAGTTCTCTATTCTTAGTCTGGAAGCGCGGCTGAAACTGTTTCACCTGAGGTGACTCTCCTGCTATTTGGAGTACTATTGCCATCACACCAGGACACTAGGAGATAACACGCTGGCAGATCAGTGGTGGATATGATGTCTTGGTTACGTTTTTAAGTGGCAGTTGTGTCCTCTCACTAACTGATCTTACAGAATATTAATCTTATTTCAAGGCCGGCTCTTCGACTTCATGTAGTAATGACTTCTTTTAGAACAGCAGGTCTCAACCTGTGGGTCGCGACCCCTTTAGGGGTTGAGTGACCCTTTCACAAGGGTTGCTCAATTCATAACAGTAGCAAAATGACAGTGATGAAGTAGCAACAAAAATAATTTTATGATTGGGGGTCACCACCATATGAGGAACTGAATGAAAGGGTCACAGCCTGAGGAAGGTTGAGAAGCACTGTTTTAAAATAATTAAAATGGGAAGTAGACGATGCTTTCTACTCCCCTAAACAATTACTTTCTTAGATGCACACAGAGCAGCCCCACCCTGTCCTAGAGGATCACCATGGGTTGGAATCAGCTCACTGGCAGTGAGCTTCATTTCTGAGTCCCAAGGAGTTGGAGATTAAAGCTACCCCAATGTCTAACTCTTCCATGATACTCTTCTGCTCTGCTCCCCACTCAGTGTTCCCTTGAGTATATTTAGGTGTGTGCCTAGGTGCTGTGATCTGCTGCAAGGTACCACAGAAACTCTCAACCCTTGCAGGCAATGTCCCAAGTAGTGGTGGGTGCTAGTTGGTCACAGACCCAAAGGTCAGGTGGACATGAGCTAATGCAGGGTCCAGAGCCAGAATCTGAATTGTCCACAGTTCCCCTGAGGTCTTCTTACTCCTACCAAAGCCCAGTCAGCAAAGAGAAGTCTGCCTTTGTAGGCGATGCGATGGGTGTAAGAACTGTACAGTGGGGCCAGTGTACCAGTGTGTGTATGTACATGTCCCATCCAGGGAAAACAAAGCATGGTGTCTGAAATCACACCCTCTGCCAAAATGATTCAGAAAGATGCTCCCAAGGACACAAAGGTGTGGCTTGGTTCCCACCCTCTGCTAATGCTCCCCCGCAATGGAGTCTGTGCTGGCTCATCGCAACCCTATAGGGCAAAGTAGAACTGTCCCCGGAGGGCCTAAGGCTGTCACTGCTGGAAAGAGAAGTCCCGCTTTTCTCCTGAGGTGCGGCTGGTGGTTTTGAAGTGCTTAAATTGTGGATCGCAGCCCAACTTATACCCACCGCACGCCTGGGCTCCTAAGGCTATTAAGGTCAAATTTAACGAGGTCTGCAAGGGAATGGTGTGGCATGTGGCATGGTTCACATGCTCTGCTCAAGTCAGAGCTGAATCCCACCCTAATCCTGCCCAGTGGGGAAGCAGAGACATATAGTTGTAAATGTCCTTCGAAATGGAATTACAGCCACAGGCATAGCGTCCCGAATTCTAATACATAGAATGAGGAATTATTACTATAAACACCCTATGAATTGACTACAACTTATTTCATCTAGAAAACTTACAATTTGAACATCATATCAAAATGAAATTTGAAAATCAACAGCAATACAACATAATCTTGCATCCCCTGACTACATTGACCTGTCCGTTGCTAACATGGTGTAGGCGCATCTTCAGAGTCTTCAACATCCAGTGAATTGGATGAAGTAACATTGAATTAAATTATGTTGAGCACTTTCTGTGAAAGCAGAAAGGAGTCTGAGCCGATGTCAATCCAGGGAGAGACAGCCAAGAAGTAAAGTGCATCCTTCTAGGTCACTACTCAGTGAGTTCGGGTCCTTGCCAGAATAGAGCCTACATTAATGAATCCCCATCAGCTAATACATCACACATGTCAGAATTCACGAGCACTGGTTTTGGGGTTTGTTTGAGAAGATGACAAAGCAGGACAACATTTCACTGCTTTCTGTTTATCATGTTTCCATGAAGCACACAATAAAAATGTTATGGACATTAGCTAGAATTTTAAAAACAACCATTATATTCAAAACACATAGTTCTCTAAAAGAGACCATGTGGCACTGCATGTCCTGATGGGCACCCCTCAACCACGGGCAACCATCGGCTGGGCTGGGCTGTGCCGAGGCCGTGTGCCCTGGAGTGGCCTTGTGCGTTTCCTTGCCCTGGAAAGGCAAAAAATAAAACATCAACAAAAGAAGCCTGGCGACTCCCTGTCCTCCTCGGTGGAAATGAGTTTTCTTCCGACTCTCACAGGTGGCAGGGTCACTTGGCTCGTGGGTGAAAATCTGGAGGGTGACAGCTGCCAAGGGGTCTTTGGGACGGGGCTCTAACGGGCAGGGGAGGGGAGATGCGGCAGCCACAAGGTGGGCGCTGCTCTTACATGGTCTCCAGGCCTTGAAGCCACCAGGATGTATTAGTGCAGTCCCCATCCTTTCCCTGGTGGCCTTTGGGGCCATTTGTCTGCAGGGCTCCCACGCTGTGCAACTCCCTTCCTTTTGTTTCTAAGAATAACCAAATCGCCAAAGGGCTGAAAATCTCTCTCTAAAAAAAAATGAGCTGGTTTGATTTGGCACTTAATTCGGATTTTGGGGGGTTTCTCTCTTGAATTAGTGGGTCTTCTGTTTGAAAGGTGGTTGTTGCAACTTTCCTTTCATGAACTTGTGTGAATTTTGCTGTGCAGTGATTTGCAACATGAGCCCCTAGCGACCTCAAGCGGGTCTTTCGGGAGGAAGGAGAGTCCAGCGGCCAGCGGAGCGAGCGCAGCAGCACCGATAGTCCCCAGGGACCACTCCCCTGGACCAGGCATGGCTCCGCCAAAGCAGTGGCGGCACTTGTACGCGCAGGTCTGTGGGTTTTATACCTATTCATAACTTATCTTTCTTAAGAACACACAGCGCAATACACCCTGCACAGTGCGCCATAGGGCAAGCACAGCCCGTTGCTATAAGAAGAGATGTGTGACTTTGTCGTGGCGCTGACACATGCTATGCAGAATGCCACAGCCAACGTGCGGGCGGCTGTCATTAGCGGAGCAGCTAGAGTAACAGGCATAAAGCCCACACTGTTCTTCCAATCTACCTGGACATCAGCACATGGAGTAGGCGGACAGGGTGCCATTTTAGAAATGAAGTCTATATTTGTTGTTATTCCAGAAGTTTCTCAGGGGGATCCAGATCTGAATTATCATATAAAGAATTAGGATCATTCTGTTCTCTTCATCAAAGGTTTCAGAAGTATGTTCAGGATCTTTATTATGAAGAGATCAAAACCCATCTGCAAAACCTCTGCTGATCTCCAAACCTTGCACAGAAAGAGCACTTTGCTAGCTTGAGAAAGGAAAGTCTCAGGGGAAATGTAGAAAGAACAGTAACTTTTATGGAGAAGGAACTCAGTGACAGTCACAATGTCAGAATGTGCCAGTGTGGGTGAAACACACACACACACACACACACACACACACTGCACTAGCAGTGTGTTGACCTCTGCTTCCATGCAATTGCAAACTCTCACTTCCTCTGACTGCAAAGACAGGCACAAATTCCAACGCTCCTTCTCCCACATATTTATTTGGCCAAGTGGACAGTTTAGACCTCTTTCAGGAAGTCCTCCCTGACTGCCCTGTGCCTCTTTCATACGATTGGCAGCTTTTTAGCTTGTGCATCCTGAATTCCCCAGGCATGACTTCCTAAACTTTTATTATGATACATGCATGTTGGTGCTTATGCTAATCTACAAAAGTAGATATAAAAGAGGTTCCATTGTATTAGATCTCACTTTATTCTGATCCTTAATTCTAAAAGAATGAGTAGGCATTCAATCGTATTCCTCACTGTGAACGCCCAGTGTCGCACTAGGACTCAGTAAGGACAGCGGAATGGAGTCACGAATGCCTTCACAACAGAGAGCAGCGGTTCTTTGGAGTTGACAACATTATTCATGGCAACGCTAGCCCAGAAGAGCTGTTCACAGGTCTAGACGGTCTCTGAGTGGAAGGGAAGTAGCAGACCCGTACGAGAAGGAAAGGAGCTGTCACTAAGTTAAGGGAGCTAAAAGGAAAGTCCTGTGTGGAGCATGGCGGGGTTTCCATTTAGATTCATTCGGGTTGCAAAGTCTTGAGAGATAAGATTTATCAAGCATTACGTGACCAAATGGAAGTGGTAATTGAATATGAAAGTAAGTCCCTTTTTTCTAATAGTGCATGTAAGTGTAACTATTAAAAGTATAAACACTACAGCTTGATTGTGCTACAAAATTCAAATACACTTATTTACAAATTGGCGAGCCTAGAGAAAACCTCAGTTTTCTCATCTATGAAATGGTGCAGTTTAAAAAATATGTTTTCACTTTAGAGCTGAGGCGAGTATTCAGTGATGTAAAAACATAAGACATGAGGACTGTGCTTGGGATGTAAATGCTACATGGTTATTGTCATAATTTTTACAGCTGTTGTTGTTTTTACTCTTATTACAAATTCCTCAGTTCAATGAAGAACAATGAGGGTTCAGGGAATGCGATGAAAAAATTGTGATGTAGTTTCCAATGCATTTTGCTAGGCAACAGAAAATATGGCTGAAAAAATTTAGGCAAGGTGCGGGATCTCCTTCTCAAAGAGTTCTACATGTATTCTACTAGGAACACATGCTGTGCCAAATCTAAATATAACCATGATGTAAACAAATGCTTTTTTATGAAAAGAAAATTGATATGATATTTGCATTAGAACTATCTACCAGAATACAGTAGAACTGCTGGGGAGGACAGCACAGGCAGCAGGGGGTTGACTTGAGTGCTAACTACAAGGTTGGCAGTTCTAATCCAGGAGCTGCTCACTGGGAGAAAGACCTAGCTCCTAAATGATTATAAAAATTTAAAAAGCACTGTCAACAAGGGTATTTCAACTCTTAGCTACCTTACAGAACCAAGTAGAACTAATGCATAGGCTTCCTCAGGCTGTGAACCTTCATGGAAAGAAACTACCACGTGGTGCGGTCCAGGCTTCAAACCACCAACCCTCAGTTAGGCTCAGAAACAATTTCCCACCGACTCCACAGATTGCTTCTGTAGAGCAGGCAACCTAGAAACCTCAGATGAGATTGCGATGCATTGAAACACAGCAAAAACACGAGCAAAACTTTACAGACACAATTATTTAACTCTTCACATTAATAGACTCGATTAATAGTTCCAAAGGAACAGGTCAGGGGAGTATGGCGGGAAATGGATCCTGGTAGGAGCACAAGGAAGATGCAATGTCCTGGGACTGATTGTGATGAGGGCCGTACGACTCTTAGGAATGTGACTGGACTGTTGAAACGAATGCTATATGAAGTGTATGCTGGTGAAATTACCAAAAATAAACACAGTCATGAAAATATAAATAATTATTGAACACCATCATATGGCTGAATTTGTGTTTTTATCATTATAATAACTAAAATGTATGTTTGATAAATATATTAAAATATGCTTTACAGCACATAAATAAATCCTATTATAATGGTTTCCCTTTTTTGTGCAGATCTAAATGTTTGAAGCAATGCTTGACCCCAAAACGGTGGCTCATCAAGTACTCAACACTGTTTCTGTCTTGCTTTGAGCTATCATGGCAGAGAAGACACCCTTAGAAAATTAGATTGGTTACGTGATTTTGCTTTTGAAATTGTTTTTATAAAGTGTTTCATATTCTGTCCTAATATTTACCTAGAAAATGTCCAAAGTAGGCTCTTTACTATGGGAAAATGTTTAACTACATTTTCTTCAAAATATTAGTTAAATATCACTGCAGTGGAATTTAAATACCATGTAAAAGCAAAGAATCAAGTTTTTTTTAAAAAAAGGGAATTTAAATAAGCCCAGCATCTACACTGTGCTCACTTTCCTCCAATATTTTATATGAAAAAAACCTCTTTGATTGCTGTCTTTGGAGTGTGATTATTAGTGTCAGTGTCTCTTTAACGTTACTAGAAGATACTACAAGCAGTGAATGTGCACAGCCTCTGGGCATGCTGGAGGTCGGAATCCCTCCAGAAGCAGACGGTCGGGAGGGTGGCCTGTGCTCCACAAAACTCACTGTGGAAACCCACAGGTGCTCGGTTCAATCCCTGAAACACGGGGTTGCCATGCACGGGGTCAGCACAATGGCAACGCACAGAGCTTTGATTTCGTTTCTATGCTGGTTCCCGTTGTTAGGAGCTGTGGAGGTGATTCTGACAGAAGGACACATGGCATCGTGTGATATCAAAGTCAGCAAGCTGACATTGATATAATCTATAGAACACACTGAGATTTTGTCACGTTTTATATGGATGGTGCACGTTGTTTTAAATTTCATTTTTGAATGATCATGTGTAATGTTTTATCAGTCTACATAATATTCATAGTTATTACCTTTCCAGAATATTAACTATACAATCACCTCAGAAAATGATTTGCTAGAAATAATTGAACAATGACACACATAAAACTTGGCTGCAATCTCATAGATTTCTGCAAATAGTGCCATCAGTACTGATACAAAATCGGGTACCAAGGGCAATTTAATTAATTGTTTTAACATTGTATCCTTTCGCCATACTTATTCAATCGATATGCCAAGGAAATAATCAAAGGCGGTGGACCATGTGAAGAAGAATGCAGCATCAAGGTTAGAGAAGGTGCAATAGCAACCTGTGATATGCAGATGAACGTGCAATGGAGCGGAAGGACTCGCTGATGAAGAGCAGGACGAGAAGCATTCAATGCAGATTGCAGCTCGATGTAAGAGCACCAGAATGCTCACAGCTGGACCAATAAGCAAAGCAAACTCCCTGCCACCAAGTCAAAGCTGACTCCTAGCGATCCCCGTGGGTCCCGGACGACTTGTTCACGGGAGTACAAAGCCCAGTCTTTCACCAGCAGAGCTGCTCATGGTTTTGAACTGCCAACCACGCAGATCGCAGCCCAAGGAGTAACCATTACAGCACCAGGGCTCCTGCTGGACCCATAGTCAAGAAAAATGGGGAGAAAGTTAACGTATCAAGGATTTTAGCTTCTTGGATCCATGATGATGGTGGTGCTAGCAGCAGCCAAGAATTCGAAGAGCAGGGATGTCACATTGAGGACCGGGAGGCTGATGCTAGCCGTGGTGTGTTCTGTGCAGACCCACATGCATGTCAAAGTTGGCCATTGAACAAGGAAGCAGAAAAAAGATAATGCAATTGGATTATGGTGCTGGCATGGAAGAGTGAAAACACTCTGGCCTGCTAGAAGGGAAACAAGGCTGTCTTGCAGAGAGCACAGCCAGAAGTGAGGCTGGCAAGACTTTGTCCCCTGTATTCCAGACATGTTGTCGGGAGAGACCAGTCCCCACTTGGGTAAACTGGAAGGCCAGTGAAACAGAGGAATGCCCGCAGGTGCTGGGCTGACTCAGCAGCTACTGCAACGGCCTGAAGCATAGCCACAGATGGGAGGCTGGCGCAGTCCTGAGGAGTCACTTGTTTTGTTGAACATCAAGTCGCTGTAAGTTGGAGTGGACTGGATGACACCTAGGAACCAAAAGTTCCTTGTCTGCTTGTGCAAATCCCTCCTTGCTCCTTTTAGAGGGAGCATCCGCATCTCAGCTCAGCTTCTGGTACCTCCAGAAGGACGTAGTCCATGATTTTGGGCAGAGTGTGGCCTCTCCAATCATATGCAGATTCAGACAGTGTTTACAGAACACCTAGTTTGTTCCCAAGGAACCTGGAGCTAAACAAAAGGCCTGCAGTTCAGGCCCACCAGCTGCTCAGCATGAGATGAGAATATCCACTCCCAGAAAGACCCACGGCCTCCAAACAAGCAAACTCACTACCATTGGGGGACTTCACCTCACAGCAACCCTATAAGACAGGGTAGAGCTGTTCTCCTTGCATTTCTGAGATTGCAATTCTCTATAAGAATAGAGAATCCATCTTTCTTTGGAGGAGTGGTTGGTGGTTTCAAACTACTAACCTCATGGATAGCAGCCCAATGCATAACCCACAGAGCCACCAGAACTCCTGGTTTCTGGATGGTTTCAGAAACCCTAATGAGTGTGGCTATGGGTTGTAATCCAATTGATGGCAGTGGGTCTGGTTTGGGGGCTCTGTTTTTGCCAAGGAGCTCTGGTAGAGCAAGAGTTAAGCAAGTAGCTATGAACTGAAATGTCAGCAATCTGATCCCAGGGTCGGGTCGCTCTGGCAGTCAGCTTCGCTAAAGACTGACAACCTTGGAAACTTTGTGGGCTAGTTTCACTCTGCCATCTGTTGTCTAAGGAGAAAACTGAAACTTTGGACTCCCCCCAAAATGCACAGCCTCATAGGCCTTGGGAGTCGCTCTTTACTGAGCTGTTGGGTAACCCTGACTCTGTCAGTGAGCAGAGGGGAGACACGAGCCCTGGCAGCAGAGTGGTTGGTGGTTCAGACCCACAGGTCAAGGATTTGAAAGTCTGCTCCATAGGGTCACCATGAGTCAGAATTGACTGGAAGGCAGAGGGCTATTGGTTTGGTTTACAAAGTAGCTATGAGTCAGAATCGGTTTGATGGCCATGGTTTCCAAATGCCAGGGAGTGGATAGGCTCAAAGCTACCAGTTATGAGGACTAAATGTGAGTGCTTCAGGCTGGGTTGACTAGAGAAACACATCCAGTACCAGTATGTATAAAAAAAGAGCTTTGTGTCCAGAAGTAATTACGGCACACATCAAGAAACCATCTCATTCCAGTCCAATACTAGTCCGTAAGTCCCTCTTTAGACTCAAGTAGGCACACGCAATGCCACTGACTGAAGGAAGGTCACAGTCTAGATAGTGCAGTCATGTGGCTCCAAGGTCAGTGGAAACATGGCGGGACTCCAGCAGCTATTAGGGTGGCCTGCAAGCAGGAAGGGAATGGTCTGGAGAGGGGAAGATTCCCAGGGTCCTTCTATGAGTCGGCCACAGCACCAAGGAGGCAGCATCAGGCTGTGACCTGATTGACAGGTGGGATACCACCTCTACACGTTTATATGTCTTCAAGTTGAAATTATGAAACTGTCACAGTAGGCCTGACCCAGCCACAGTATTGCCTAATGCATGTGAAAATTGGACAATGAATAAAGAAGACTGAAGAATCCATGCATCTGCATTTGGGTGCTGGCGAGGAATATTGACAGTACCATGACCTGCTCGAAAGACAAACTGATCTGTCTGTGAGAAGTAGAGTCAGGATGCTCCTTAGAGGCAAGGATGGCAAGAATTCATCTTCCATTCTTTGGAAGTATTGTCAGGAGATAGTAGTGCCTAGAGGCCATCATGCTTGTCAGAGCAGGGGACAGATCCTCAAAGCGATGGAGTGACACCGAGGCTGCAACAATGATCTCAGGCAAAGGACTATCTATGAGAGTGGCTCGGCACTGGGCAGTGGTTTGCTCTGTGGTGCATAGGGTCACAAGCTACTCAATGGCACCTAACAGCAAGAAGTTGAAGTTGAAGTAGGAGAAAATAAAGCAAGTGCTCTAGAGCCAAAATACTAACGAGTATATTCCACTTTAATTTCAAAGCATCTTACAAATAGTTTTGACTTATTTAACACTAATGACAGATGATCTTAGTAGCTGTAAGGTAGCATCATGCATGAAACAAACAAACAACAGGTCTTTAGGAAGACAAGAAAGAAAGAAAACATCCAAGTGGATGTCAGAAGAGATTCTGAATTTTTTTCATGATGGTGGAAGAGCTAAAGTAAATGGAGAAAATAAGTAAAAGAGGTGACCAGAAAACTTCAAAGGGCAGGATTGAACTGCCTCTGTGGGTTTCTGAGCTTAACTCTTCATGGGCCTCCTCGCTCTCCTGCAGAGTGTCCTCGGGGTTTCGAACTTTCTATCTGTCAGTCAGCAGTCCAATCACTAACCATGAAACCACAAGGGCTCATTGAAATTCATATCACCATATTTCATTTCTAATATCATTATAAAACAGCATCTATAAATCTGGTCTGCTAACGTCTAGGAATTTAATAGGCAAGAGGGCAAGAAATAGTCATGATGGTGTGATGAAAAGACATGTCCTCGATCAGAATATTTGTCAATGTTTTCTGCAGTTCCAGGGCAGAGGGAGAGCAGGGCGTCATGTATCACACCGAAGCCCTCACTGCCATGGATGCATAGCAACCTGAAAGGACAGCGTAGGCCTGTGAGTTTCTGAGACTCTAACTTTGTATGAGGGTAGAAAGCCTCATCTTTCTTGTGCAGAGCAGGCTGGTGGTTTTCAACTGTGGACCTTGCGATTGGCAGCCCAACACATAACCGCTAAGCCACCAGAACTCCCAACCAGATCACCCTGGAGGATGCTGAACATTATGTGGGTGAGCAGAGAAAGAACAATGACAGCTCTCTGAGACTAGAACGAGGAAAGCAGATGAAAACAAAGGCAACCTTCCACAGAGAGACGCGACCAGGGTGTCGCTGCAAGACCGAGGTGTCAGCCATGAGCAATGACGAAATTGAATTAGGGCAAAAGAAGCAGCAGCAACGTTATAGGTCAAATTAGGTTCAATGGATGTTTTACAGATTTGTTGATGTCCAGGAATCTTCCGTTGATCTTCTTGGAACAGGATCTTCAGACCTTGGGAGAGTCATTCTCCACTTGAAGGGAAGAGAAACCAGGGAAAGCATAATGATGTGTTCTTTCTGTGGATGTCACCAGAAAACAATTTGCATTAATTGAATCAATCATACATTCAAATCTTCATGTGCTTCCCAGGTAGTCACAAGTCCCTGCTAGTTGAAAGGAAGAGCACTGGGTGCTTTTGGAAAGCCCCTGGTAAGACAATTCCTAGTAAGCCCCGTTGTTGAGAATGAGGGGGGTGGAGCAGAGACCCCAAATCTATCTGTAGACGCTGGGACATCCTCTCACAGAAGGGTCACAAGGAGGGGATGAGTCAATCAGGGCACAGTTTAGCTCCAATGAAACACACAATATTCCTGTTTCCTTGAGGCTTCCTCACCTCCACTATCATGACCCCAGTCCTGCCTTTCACTGTGGGCTAGACCGTAGCATGTACACAGGTACAGATCAGTGATAGAAGCTCACAACACACTGAATCCAGGATCAGGAATGGGAGTAGTAATACCAGGAGGACAGGAGTAATGTGGCAAAATGGGGGGAGGAAGAGGGGACCGATCACAATGATCCACACATAACATTCCCCCACCCCACGGGGGACTAACAATGGAAACTATGGGGGTCAGGAGACAGCAGTGTAAGATATGAAAATAATAATAATTTATAATTTATCAAGGGATCATTACGGTGTGGGTGGGGAGGGGAAAAAAGAGGAGCTGATACTAAGGGCTCAATAGAAAATAAATGTTGAGAAAATATCGATGGCAACATATGCACAAGTGTGCTTGATACGATTGAGGTCAGGATTGTTATAAGAGCTGTTAGAGCCACCAATAAATGATCTTTTACTTAAAAATCTTTTTTTCTGAGGAATAGAAAAATTACCTGAATGAAAATTTTATACACCATGAATTCAAATGATAAAATTCAAAATTCAATATAATAAAAAATAGAATTATCACAAGTGAAAAAAAATCAAGATGGAAAAATAGGAGTTTCACATTCAGTGTGAAACGTGGGCATGGCAGTGAGATGGCTTGACTGATCTGTGCTGATGGTGATATACGGGTATTTCGGAAGAGTTTGGAGACAGGTACTTAGTAAATGTGACAGTCACATGTTTATTGCTAAAGATGATCATGTAGATGATTTCATTTTGTTCACAATGGTCTTCTCTGTATTTAACTGATGTAGAACTATCCCTCAGAGAAGGCAAGTTCCTGTCCTGAAGTTGAAGAGAGAGGAAACAGTAGTGGTGAGGTCTAAGCAGTCTTGCAGAGAGAATGGAAAAGGACACAAGACATGGGGCCCTTCGGAGACCTGGGGCAGGTAGGAGGAGCAGAGACGGAGCACCTGTTTATAGATGTTTGCGTCTCCTCCCGCCTTCCTTCTACGCCCTTGGCAATCCCTCCTTCAGGAGACATTCACTAAGCCTTCCCTTCTCCCTACTTTTTATTCAGAGATTGTGCCTTGACCCCATTTGTGTAACTCAGTCAGTTTGATGAAATTTCAACACATTCTCAGACCACCTAGGCTAGCCAAGCTCTGACTGCTAGAGACCACCGACTAGCATTGGAAGGTGGAAGCCTAGTGGATGGGCAGGTCCGTGCGTGAGCTGCACATCGTGGCAGAACCATAAGCACACTGGGTCCTCTGTGCACGAAGCCCTCCTCTAGCAAGTCTGGGGCATTTTGAGGAGCCTGCATTTGCCTGTGAGAGAGAAGTCCATCCTGCCTTTCAATGGGCTGTGACAATGCACGGGAGGGGCTATGAAGGGAGTGAGGCAGTGAGCCATGGCCACAAAGGCAGAGTAATACCTTAGTGTGCACGCACACGCACACGGATCCACGCTGAGCCAGTGCGTCTAACTGGCACTCGGTCAAGTTCTCTGATGGGCCATATATGGGCTTAGTCACACAGCCCTTGGTCTAAATGATGCTTCCAAAACTTACTCTAGTCTCTGATGTCTCTGTGCGCTCATCTGTAGAGTGTTAATGGTGACAGCTACCTCCCTGGGAGCACACAGAAATCAAGGGAAATAAGGCGCATTGCGTACCTAATACATGGTGGGTTCAGAATAAATGCCCATCCCCCTCTCTGTCCCATCACGAGTGAAGAACGTGTGCAATTTATTTTCTCTGACATTTAGTGCATCCAGCTGGTTTTCTGAAACTCGGGTCACCTCCCGACTCCTTGAAATGTACGGCACACATACGAAGTCTCCTACGGACTTGATGGGAGGGCACGGGGAGGGTTAGTAACTTGTGCCCTCCCAGGTTATTGGAGACTGGAAGGTGATCGGGAGAGAATAAGGAAGCATCTGTTTATCATTTTAATAGTTGTTGCTGGGATAGGCCTGGCTGTGAGCCTTTAGACTGGTCTGTACAGCTCAGATACCTGTGACTGAGTCTCTGTCCACCTTCCCTACAAGGCTGCTACTGCCATTCATAACTGCTTAACTGAGCATTTCAGGATTTCCCCCACCCACTCCCTGTCCCAGACCTCTGTTTGTTGGAAGTCTAGAACTGCAAAGACTCTTACAGTTTAGTAAGACTCCGTTTGGGCTTTCAAAACAGTACTGACACATGTGCCTTCATTCTGCATTAGACTGCCAGTAAGGAGCCCGTGGAGAGAAAACCCAATCGCCATGTTCTGGGAAGACTGCAAGATAAAACCAAGGGCACGCTGTCATTGAGGGGCTCCTCCCTTGCGGCCACTCGATGCCTAGGGTGTGGAAGTCAGCACTTCCCTCCCCAGGGTTCCAGGGCGTGCTGTCTTAGAAGCGGATCGCCAGGCTTTCTTCTGTGGTGACTCTGAGTGGGTCCAAATCTACCCTCTGGTGGTTTGTTATCTGCTATTTGTTCAAGTGGACTCTCCAGGGGCCCCTACTACTTCTTTAGAAATAAAGTCTGTACACATACGGCAAGTTTTTAATATTGAGTGGTTTTTGTTATCATTGCTGATGGAGTTCCTGTGCCTTTGCTATTGAAGAATGAACATTTAGAGCTTTAAAAAATATTGTGCACACAGAGGATTCAGAAAGAAAGAAAGAACATTAAAGTACTATGCTGGGGATTCTCCCTGATATACTTTGTTTGCCTAAAAAATAAATAAACTTGTGACCCAAATCCTTGCGCCTTCCCTTCCTTCCCATATGTTAGTTTTGTATTGGAGAGTGTTGCCCCTAAATCACAGGGAAGTGTAAGTCTATGAGTCACTTATTCTTTATTCACCCATTGCTATTTTGCTGACTGCCATTCGTGGCGCCCTCATGAGCTTCAGAACTGAACTGGTTCCATAAGGTTTTCCACAACTGTGATCTTTCAGAAAGAGATCCCAAAGCTTTTCTTCCAGAAAGATACAAACCATACTGTCTTGGGTCAATAACTGAGCTGTCTGAGCCACCCAGAGACTCTTAATTGCTCATTGTAGAGTGCTGATTGGCCTCCCACTGTGTGGCAGAAGAGTGAGGCTCAGAGTGGGGCAGAGATCATGGTGCTGCAATCAGGACCTAGGCGGGGATGCCTAGTGCAGGAATTCTCAGGAAGTGAGGGTGGCGTAGAAAGCAGTTATTGGACAGAGGGATTTATAAAGAAAGGGGAACATGGCTGTAAATCAGGAATGTTTGAGGAAGCACATACTCTCCTTGCTTCTGTCTCTTTTCCAAGGGCACACTCTTACACAAAGGTCAGTATGGTGTAGTGAGCTGCCCTGGGAATCTAAGCATAGTGCATAATATTGATTCAGCCCCAATCGATTCCCCAGCATTTCCCTCCCCAATGTGTCCTGGGTACTTGATAGGCAAATTTTAATTTAGTATTGCCATGGTTTGTAGAAATAAAGACTCACTGCTACACTTTCAAATGTATAAACTCTTTTTCTAGAAAGGCCTCAAATGTAAGGACCACTAATAGCCCTTTAATTAAAAAAGAAGTGATCCTAACAGAGAGGATAAATGACTTGCGCAAGCAGTACTGGTATTTAGTGAATGGCAGGCCTGGAGTTCCATCAACATTTAAAATGTCCATCTGTGATACTTCCCTATTGTATCCATTATCCTCTCTTTCCTTCCACCCCGCCCATGCTCATCCCAATCTGATATACTTGTTTCTGGCAGGAAGAAAAAGTCCCCAGTTTTCCTTAATTCCACTTGCTTCTCACTTAAAGATAGCTTGGCTTTAAGGCAGGTGAAGAGCCTGCAGAGGATACCAGGGTATAAATGAAATGCCAATGGGAGTCTTACAGCATTGATTCTTAAGTCCGTCTTGCTTCAAAGAGACCTGGAGTAAAAAGATAGGCAAGGGGCATATAGATTCATTTCTTAGAAAAGCATTATGATGAAGGATATATATCTATGAAAAGCCTATAATGCATATCGAAATTAGAGGGACTGCTACTGCATTTTGTTTTATTTTAAGAAAATGTGTCCTTGACTAGAAATTTAAATGACAATAGTCAGTAAGAACTGATTCCCCATTCAGCTATAAATATCAATCTCTGATTAAATAAATCGGATGGCATTTACTTTTGGAACACGTTTAATATAATATTCCATAAATACTGAGTGATATGTTTGGTTGGTGACTACCTTGGCTTCACATACTCTGCCTTTGCTCTGTTGTTGGCGGCCATGACAGAGGTGGTCAAGGCAGATGAAGGCCCATACCAGAATAGTAATCTAACCCTTACATCTTCGCACAGCTAGAGTTCACGAACGGGCTGATGATGAGAAATCCAGCCAGACAAATCACAGAAATGAAGATGAGACAACACGTTTTTGGAGATGCCTTAGAATTAGAGTAAAGCTAGCTAGCGTGAGTTTGAATCGTGTCTCCGTGACATACAAACTGTGTGACCTTGACAAAGCTCAGGAGCTTTTAATTCTAAATTCTTGGATAATAATCACTTTCTCATAAGAATGCATCTAGAATTGAAATTAATCTACAGGAAAATATTTGCATCGCACCTGTCATGGAGTAGGTGATTAATGAAATCCTACCAAAATGAATATTTAAGTAGTAGACAAGCGGTATTAGTCCACAAGCAATGGGAAAAGGTACCCAGGTTTCATTGGGAAATATGTTGAAGGGAAGTCAAGTCTAAGTAATCTGAATTATGATAAG
The DNA here is from genome assembly GCF_050624435.1 of Tenrec ecaudatus. Taxonomy (NCBI): domain Eukaryota; kingdom Metazoa; phylum Chordata; class Mammalia; order Afrosoricida; family Tenrecidae; genus Tenrec; species Tenrec ecaudatus. Next base: position 165,514,560 of record NC_134537.1, read on the forward strand.
GATCATGTCTCTAGGTAAAAGAAAAGTTAAGATAATTTATAAAAGGACAAGAAAGGCCTATCAATAAATTATGTACTGACACTGCATTTTCTTATATACTTTTTCTTTTGTTATCTTATGTACTTATATGCACTCTCCTAGGAGGATATGATAAAAAAAGCTTCTTATCTAATTTTTAAAGGACTTGAGAAACTGAGGTCCTAAGAAGATAGCCATATGCCTGACCCCAGCTATCGCCTTGTCAGTGATCTCATAAGCATGTGAAAGCAGACCCATGAAGAAAGCAGCTGCATTGGTGACCTGGCAAAGCATAGTGGGTATTCCACGGACCGCCAGAAGAAGAGCCCAGGTGGCATGATTGATTATGAGTTTCTCCCATAACTGTAAGGTCAGTAGTTCAAAACCCCCAGGTGCTCCTTGGGAGATGGATGGGGCTCGCTTTCTGCTTCCCTAAGGTCTAACAGCCCCGTAAGCCCAAAGGGGCAGTCGTACTTAGTCCAATAGGTAGCTAGGAATCAGAATGTGCTCAGGGGCAGTGAGTTTATCTTGCCAGGAGAAAGAGCAAATCTGTCTCCGGAGACCATAGAGGCCACCTAACAACAGCAAACAGGTCTCCGCAGGGCGCCCCACTGCACAACATTCAGCGCCTACTGCTGCGAGCCCTGCTAAGGGGAAAGTCAGTGATTTGACCCTACCCAGCAATCCCACTGGAGCCCCGGTGGTGCAGTGGTTAGGCTTGGCCTGTGATCAGCATGATTGGGAGTTCAAAACCACAAACAGCTTGCAGAAGAAAGACTGAGCTTTCCATCCTTTAAGCAGTTCCAGTCTCAGAAAGCCGCAGGGTCCCTGAGTCAGCATTGACTCGATCAGTGGCAGGGAGTTGAGCTCTCTTGGTTTTGAGCAACTCCCTGAGGGAAAGATAGACGGCCTCTTCCCTAAAGACCACGGACCTGCGCAACATCTGCGGCAGTTTTACTCTGGCATCTACCTTCGCTACCAGTCAAACGTCCCTCAGGGACACACAAGACAACAGTGCAGTCACCTGAATACCATCTGGAAGGAAGCAGGCCGCATTTGGAGTTTCAAAGAACGCTTTGTGCACAGCCAAGGATAAGATGCATTTCCAGTCCACTTGGAAACCCCCGCGGTGCGGTGCACGTGGAGAGACATACCGAAGGCATACGATTCAAGATTACGTTCATGTTTACCTCTTCCTCCACATTCCACAGATATCCTTTATTTTTTGTTGGTGGATAAATACCTGCAGGTTTTCACACCTGCTTGCCTTTCAGGAGAATGCAAAGCTAAAGAAAAAAATAATCAGTTTCTTTACTGACAGGTGGATGTTTAGTAAAGTTTCATGGTAATTAAAACCATATTCTAAATATTTAAATAAGCAGTATAAAATATGAAAATAAGTTTATATTCAATAATTTACTGCACATTATTCTAAATGATCAAATGTCTGTTTGAAAGCTTTTGTTTGATTGGATATTTGTCAGCCTTTAGAACACTGGCTTAGAAATTTCTAGGTTTATAACATATTGTTCTCTCATTCGAATTATAAAAATCACACCCAAAAAGGTGAAAAAATGATAACCTCCTATAATGGCTAAAGAATAAAATGGTTTTATATGAATATGCATGTTTAATAATTCATTATTTGTAACTTTTATTTGTAACCCAGCAAAATTTTTTGTACAATTTATTTAGCTGTTATATGGTAGAATGACTGATTGGAAGATGTTCAGCCAAAATTCCCCTTCGAAGTGAGAATGGCAGGATTTTGTCTCACATTCTGTGGAGCTCTTATTGGAAGGACCAGACTGAACACAGGCATCAAGTCTAGTAAAATACAGGGTACCTGAGGAGTAGGTAGCCCCTCTCAGAGAAGGAGGGACAGGCCAGTTGCAACACCAGAATCAAGCCTGGCGGCAGTGTGAGGAGGATGTGAGGCTGGTCCTGTCTCGTCCTGATGGAACACTTCAAAGAGGCAAGGAAAAGCTCACTGGTGACATGGGCTGGATTCAGCTCTTCAGTGTGAGCACTCAACTTGCTTTGAGCTGAAACTAGCTTGATGCCATTGAACAACATGTGTACTGGTCTCTCTGCCTGTCTGTCTGTCTTAGTGCAGTAGGGATAAAGCCAGAACCTTTTGAATGTCTGTCATTACACATACAAAAATAATAATATCTGTGCTCCCCTAGGAAAACCTTGCCTGATCATGTACATTCCTTGTGTTTACTGCATGTGCCGCTGGGCGGAGCTATGGCAGGTCTGCCCGTCCTAAGTGAGAACGCAGAGCTAAGGCGAGGCTAATTCTATACATGCCGTTTTCCTCCCTTTTATTTTTCTCTTAAAGACACACTCAAACTATTAGCTGTCTATTTTTGAGGCCCTGAGTTTGAAGATCGGATTTATTTTCCAGGCATTCACCTGAACCAATCAAATTTCTGGCTCCCTTGTTCTCTTCCTTTCCCGTTTACCTGGTGGCAATATATACCATATGCTCGAGTCAACTGTCTCTTCGTGCCTATTTGTGACATTCCCCTAAAGACGGAGTCTGTTCTTAATTATTATTACCAATCCGTTACCTTTATATGTACCATGGAATAAGGAAAAGGACCCCAAATAGGCCCACATGGCAAATCGCACCATCCACACGGCCAGAAGGAGGCCATCCTGCTTCAAAGCAGTAATTCCCATTGACAGACTCAGACATACCAATCTTGACATTGGGCAAATTAGCCAGGCCAGGAGCAAATATAAAGAAGAAACAGGTGTGAAATCACCTTCCTGCCTCCCGGGATGAATATGCTGTACACTGAAGGGCGACGCACCTGCACCATTGTTTCTGGGGAAAAAATAGCTTTTAAGTGCAAATACTCTTGAGCCTTGATAGAAACAAGCGACTTCTGTGTAATTTGAATATAAATGGGTCCTTTTTCCCCCTTTTATGATGGTTTATATTATGTTAACTCTTTGAGGAAAAGGCTTTAAAGCTCAATTTAAACATGTAACTGCAGCTTGTTTTAAATAGAGTGAAGAAAGTAGGCTAAAGAGAGATCTAATTTCTGGAATGGCTCCATTTTCTTGGAGCTCCCAGGGCAGGGAGCTCATATGCTATGTGATACGGAATACATCCGGTGTCCAGACATTGATCCCATTTAATTGTGATGGTACCTCATTGGCTTATTTCTGTCCCCCCTGTTTGCCTGGCTACTTTTGTGTGTGACCTTCACCCTCCTAAGCCAACTTCAACTCTCCAGAGGGCGAAAGCTCCTGAACTATTATGGTGTGTGCCTCCAACCTCAATATGGAATTAAAAATAGAAGTCTTTCAAACACAGACAGGGGAACAGTAGGGGTGAAAGAGCAACAAACTCAGATTTTAAAGAGTGCCTCGTTCCATAAGACTAAAGGAACCTAAACTCATTCTGCTAACAGCCTTCATCGACTCTTCTCTTGGAAGTGACTGATTAATAAATGACACTCTAGACTACCCTCTTTCCTACAACTTACCCAGCTGGTAGACCAGTATCTCCAAATCCTACTACTGTGGATACATATTCTAAGTTAGAGTACAATGCTCTATTTCATAACCATTTCAAAAGCAATCAATAACATTTTCTAAACCTTCATTGTGCACAGGTTAGTGTTAGATATTTGGGATGCAAACATGAATAAGACTTTTCCTTTGCTTTTGAAATATATTTTGTAATGAAGCAATTATGTTGGAGCTGAGTTTGAATTGTGACATGATAGTTTTGCTACAGCATCTTCACTTATTAACCATTATTATATTTTAATTTCCTTTTCTTTCTGATGTATTTTTCCTTTGGTTTTCACAGGATGTTACTTTTAAAGACCTTATAATTCTAAGTATCAGTCCAACAGTGGAACCAAAGGATCCTACATATTTAGTGGAGAATAGCAGAAAGCTGTCCCCTTGGGTTTAAGGACTCTGTGATTTCATTTGACTGTGTAGCTCCAAACAAACTATCAGAAACATTGAGAGTAGCAGGACTTCTAGAACACTTTCTTGTGCTCACTCAGAAAAAGAACATGGACTGAGAGGCAGTCATAGGAACAGAACAAGAGAACACTGCTTGATTGAACACCAGGAAGGGTGTGTGTCAGATTGTGTCTTTACATTATACTTACTTAGTGGTACACTGAGCGAGCAACCGTAGAAGCTGAGCTATATGAGGAAGACTGAGACAGGAGGCTTAGGGTATGGCTTATTATTATTTCAATCTGAAGATGACACAATCTTGCTTGCTAAACTGAGGAAGACTTGAAGTGCTTACTGATGAAGATCAAGGACTACAATCTTCACTATGGATGGCAAGTTCATGTGAAGGAAACAAAAATCCTCACAAGTGGAGAAATAGACAACATCATGATAAACCGAGAAGAGATTAAAGTTGTTAATGATTTCCTTTTGTTTGAATTCAGTCAATGCTCATGGAAGCATCGGTCAAGAAATACAAAGACGTATTGCTTTGGGAAAATCTGCTGCATGTGAATTCTTTAAAGTGTTGAAGAGCAAGGATGTCCCTTTGAAGACTAAGGTGTGTCTGACCCAACCATGGTACTGCCCATTGCCTCACATGCATGTGCAAGTTGAACACTGAGTAAGGAAGACGGAAGAAGAATCGGAGCGTTTGAGCACTGCCCAAAGAATCAGCACATCGGTCTTGGGAGAAGCATATAGCTAGAGTGCTCCTAAGACGTGAGGGTAGTGAGGCTCTTTACTCATGTCCGTGGGATGTGTTATCAGGAGAGACAAGACTCCCAAGAAGGACCTTATGCGTGTTGAAGTCCATCCCAAGGGAGATGGATGGCGCGGCCCCAACAATGGCTTCAAGCATGGGGATGACTGCGAGGACGGCACAGCGAGGGGCAGCCTTTCCTGCCTGCGCACCGAGGTTCCCTCGGATTGCAAGGGACGCTAAAGCACCCACCTGGAGAAGCACCATTGCAGGAAGAGTCTGCAGTGAAGGAAGCCGGTCCACACCTGCACTGCTTACTACGGCAGCCGAAGAAGCAGTGTCGCGGGGCACGCCTGGTTAGTCCCCAACTACGCACTGCAGGGAGCCGCTTTGCTTTCACTGGGCAGTCTAAGTATGCAGGGCCAGGAAGACTTGTCAGAGGGACAGTGACGTTTCAAAAGGACTCTTATTTCCCTGACAAGGAGGTTCAACGTTAAATTATCTCTCTAAATGGAAACATTCTTCTATCTTCATGTTAGGGAACAAAGAATAATATTTCCTCAAATTCAGCATGGTCCACTAGAGCAGTATTTATCTAAGTCAAGATTTTTAATTTAAGAAGAGTGAGTGAGAAAAAGGCATCACAAGCTCTCTTTTAAGTGTTGATGCACTTGCAGGTAAGGATGTGCTATTCCGAGGCACGTACTTGCTCCACGTGAGCTGTAATTGGCACGGGGCGTGGCAGTGAAATAGTGTCATAGGGAAGTGGCGGCAGGCTCTGGGCATTTGAATGAAGGCAAGTATTCATGTTGTACTTGTCAGTGGCGATGCCGCCGTCTTTAGTGCCTTCATTTGTTGTTGGTGGTGTGTGAGTGTGTGTGTGTGTGCGTGTGAAGACACAGATGCATGACACAGGGCACAGGTTCATGATATTTCCCTGTGCTCGTGGCAAAAGCATGGCTGAAGGGCCTTGGCACTACTGACTTGGGATGTCCTTCCACTCAGAAACCAAAATGGCGGCCTCCAGTAGAACCACGCGCTGCTCTCCCTCCGCGTGTTGGTAGGGAAATGAGAGAAAACTGAATAAAGATACACAGGACAGTTTCCATACTCGGGAGTTTCCCCAGAATTGTACACAACGTGACTATTATTTTCTTCACTTAAACACTGGCCATCCGGAGCGCAGGTATGCATAGCTATGTAGCTGAGATGGACTTGGGCTGACCAGGGCTATTTTTTTAAACCTGGATTCATGCTTTGCGTGTGTGGACAGAGAGACTTTCTGAAGTTCTTGGGGATCATCCCAGCATCTCTCTCCCTTTCGCTTCTGCTGCTGCCTGGAATGGATGGCGATGGGGGTTCTTATTATCCCGGTGTCTGCCTCCAGTTAACACACGGCCATCTGGGTCTGTGTGGTAAGAGATGGATTAGCATTTTTTTTTCAAGTGCTTCTCTCTTTAGGGATAATATATTACGGAAATTATTTCGGAGAAAGAATTCTGATAATAATGATGATAATAATACTAATAATAGGGTTATTATGTGAGATTTCCTTTTAAAAAGCCTCTAGTAAGCATAATCTGGAGCAGACAAGGCCAGGAGTTGAACACCTGGTCTGGCCTCCGGGAGCAGCCACAAGCGGCTTCCTTGGCTGTCCAGGTGGCTCAGCAAACGGGGGAATGTGGTCCTGAATCAGAAACTTGGCAACCGAGGGCGCTGGGCAGACCAGCCCACTTGGAGTCAAATGACTGGTCCAGATTTTAGCTCTGTCAGTTCTTGGCTGAGGGTCTTTGGGAAAGTGTATAATCTCCTCACTCTTTGTTTTCTTATCTGGAAGAGAGAGAGAGATGATAGTGTGCCTATGCTTTCCAATCTACAAATTAATTTGTTTTTCAATTCCTTACACTTCATAGCTTAGCAGGTAGAAGTAATTGCCAGAATTGATGCCGAGGCTTGTATATTTTTACATCTATCACTCCTTAAGTTACTGTAAGCGATTACAGGGTATTAAAACAAAAGACTACTAATATATATCTCTAATATATATCTCTAGTAAGCTGATGCATAGTGATGTGTCGGATTTGATTCGATGGCAGTGAGTCTGGATGAAGTAGTGATATGAGGGTGGGGAAAATCTCTAGGGGGTCCATCTGCTACATGAAAGGTGCTATGTTTCAGCCTACCTAGACGCGCCTGGAAGAGAGGTCTGAAAACTACTACTGAAAAATTACCTATTGGGAACCTTTCTACTCTGACACATCAATACATCTCCATGAGTCAGAGTCAACTTGACAGTTGACTTTTTATATTTCATTTCATTTCCGTAGTGATTGGACCAGCATTTAGAGTCACATATAACTGACTTTGGATCATTGGCAGAGGGCCATTTAATTCGTCATTCATTTATTTTCTCTGTAGTGTCTCGATCTATGCAATTATCTCCACAAAGGAGGTATGACATAGGCTTGTGAAGAAATTATCTAAATTATGTAATCCAACGAGTATAAAATCTATAACATAGATTATGCATGCTGGGGTGTGTGTGTGTGTGTGTGTGCGTGCACGCACAGATGGATATGCTTGCCTGTGGGATGCTCTGTCCCTCTTCAGTTGTCCTTTCTCAATGCATTTGTCTCTCTCTTTTTCCCATGAAAATATGTGAACGCAACTGGTGTGATTACCTTCCTAATGGCATGGCATTCGTAAGGAGGCAAACCTCGTGTACGACCTCCATTGCATAGCTCTCCACAGATGGCATATCACTTCCATTGCCATCTACTCAATTGCTGTGGGCCTCTGCTTGAAATCTCTCTTTTCTGCAATTCTGGTCCACTTCTTCAAAGTACCCTTTAAAGGTAAATTTCTGATGGTTGTATACATGAGAAACCAGACTTTGTTTGGGGGACACTGAACTAAATAAAGGTACATTGTTTCCTAATAACATATGTTAGGAAACATATTTTTGTTCAATGAGAATATTTCCTTTTAAGGTTATAAACCCAAATCTGTTTTTTATACAAATATTTATTCTCCTCCATTGTGTAGGCACATGCTTTGTATATGATAGCACTGTCTAGAATAGCATATTTGCATCTGTTGAGTAAATTAAAAAACTAAGAGAATAGAATCATATATTCTTGGCAACTTTTTCACTATGAACAGAACTTTCTTTACTTAATTTATGGACTTTATTCTCGGTTGTTGATGCTAGCACGCTATTACAGATTTATCTGATGTTAGAAATGAAAGGGACATTGAGATCTTGTAGATATTGGTGATTGGCTTGTAGATCCAGTTCTTGCCTCCACCTTTGCTTGCCCAGTTCTCTGGATTCTCAGAGGGTTGCCTCCTGACATCTGCCTTTCCCAGGCCCTTAAGCAGCTGGCTTGTAGCTCAGTTTGGCCACGGGAAGAGCAGGTGGGCATTTCAAGATGAGGGGAATGAGAAAAACAGGTTGCCTCCCTCTTCTTCCCTTCAAAGGTGGAGTCACCTGGAGCACTGTTATCTCCTGCCTGAGTTCATCTGTGAGCTGAAATGTCACTGGATGGCCCTGCCTCCTGTGCTCTGTCACAGTCTTCTCCTTTCACTCTTCCACCAGGGGCAAGGGCAAGCCTGCCTTTTCTTGATCTCTGAGTCAATAACGATGTTCTTGATCGCATGCCCTACTTAGATTTTTAGCTTCCCTGTTACTTATATATAATCAATTTCCTATATAAATTCCCTTCCTGTTCAGACCTGCTCACTTTGCCCAGGAGTTTTCACATCTTGTTCCCTGGGCACAGACATTGCAGAGCCTCTCCAGGACCTCACATTGATTTCAGAGGGCGAGAGACTAAGGGGAGCAGGGGAGATATAAAAGGCAATAAGCAACCAGTCGGGCATGGAAGAATTGTAGCACACATAATGCTAATGTAAGTCTATGACTCATTTAGGTGATGTGAGATGTCTAGTTTCATTTGTCTGCTGAGTTTTGTTCTTCATGATGTTGTTTGTTTTATTAAGATATTAATGAATAAAGAAATCAGAAAACCCCTGCCTAAGAAGCATTGGCTTCTTGCCTACAGTGAGGTAGAGATGAATTATTAATGTATGAATGAAAGACCAACACGACTTTCATGTGTGTCGGAGGTAGGTAGCATTGTCGCCGTGGCCATGTATTCTGGTGGAGACACTGCTATGGATGCCATGGTCCCATAGGAAAGTTGTGCCTCTTGTCACTTGCGAGGGGAAATTTTTTCCTCATACAAATGCGATTTGTCTTGAATTTTGGCTGCTTTCAGTTGGTAGTGGCTGCTTTCTTCACTGTATTGACAAGGAAGTGGAGTGAGATTCTGGAACAGTGGTTCTTAACCTGTGGGTGCGACCCCTTTGGGAGTTGAACCACCTTTTCACAGAGATCACCTAAGACCATCGGAAAGCACATATTTCTGATGGTCTTAGGAACTGAGACACTATTCCTCTTATCTGTTTCCAGGTGGGTCCACCCACATGTAGACATGCCCACACACGAGGAGCCAGCATGAGGACTGTTACCCATGCTACATCATGCTTCAGGACAAAATTTCATTTTCTTGTCATTAGAAACAAATATTTCACAATGTAATTAAATATTGTTTTGTGATTAACACTATGCTTCAATTATGTTCAATTTGTAATAATGAAAATATATCCTGCATATCAGATATTTACATGGCAATTCATAACAGTAGCAAAATGACAGTGATGAAGTAGCAATTAAAATAATGTTATGGTTGGGGGTCACCACAACATGAGTAACTGTAATAAAGGGTCACAGCATTAGGAAGGTTGAGAACCGCTGCTCTAGAACTTGGATGGACAAGAGTACAGGCCTGCCATGGGCCATAAAGGAAATATTAATTGCATATGTGTATGGGCAGGCGGGGCACAATCTCTGTGGAATCCACAAAATCAGAGCTTCAGACTGGCACTTGGATCCGATAGTTTATTTTGAGATATGGGATCAGAGAAGAGTGAAAAAAATGAAGAGAGAACTAGACCAAAGTCAGATTTTCAAATGGACCACTGCTGAGGGCTTCTGAAAATGCATGTGAAACTCCATAATCTTTTAATTCTATGTCCATGAAGTGCCCTCATATTTATTTGTTTGTTCAGCCATGCATGCATCCATCCATCCTTCCTTCCAACTATCTATCTACCTATCTATCTATAAATCATTTTATTGGGGGATATTACAGCTCTTATCAAAATCAATCCATCCATCAATCCATCCATCAATCTATCCATCCAACCATTGTGTCAAGCACATTTGTACATATGTTGCCATCATCCTTTGCAAAATATTTTCTTTCTACTTGAGCCCTTGATATTACCTCCTCCTATTTGGCCCTTCCTCATGAACACTTGATAAATTATAAATTATTATTATTTTCATACCTTACATCATCTGCTGTCTCCCTTCACCCACTTTTCTGGTGTCCATCTCCCTGGGGGTTGGTGCTATAGGTCAATCATTGTGATTGGCTCCTTCTCTGTCCCCCACCTTTCCTCTACCCTCTTGGTATCACTGTGCCTCATATTTATAAACGACCTCTGCCCTCCTTTGTTTAAGGAGTCTTCCGGAGAGTGTAGCTTTCATGGAGAAGCCTCCAGGCAGAAAGCACGAGATAGTGATGTGCAGAAACCTGGGGCTTTAGGGAAAACCATACGTGTAACTAATTCAGCAGCAATGGCTCAAGTAAAAGTCTGGACAGAGAAAATGTGAGGGACTCACAGGCGTTATGTAATGCAAACGCATATTGCAATTTCTCCCATTGATTTTTTGGGGTGAGTGATCCTCAAGCCACATCAAACGCATGTCATCGAGGGGTTTCCAAGATCAACATCTGAAGAGGGTAGAAAGCTGCTGGCATTGCGGTCCACAGCCCAACGCGGGACCCACTGTGCCACCGGGATCCCAGGAGCTGTCCTAGGGAGCTGGCCATTCCTACCTCTAGCTCTGTTTGCATTTTGTATCTACAACATAGTAGCAGCTCAGAATCAAAAATGGTTTCCAGACCCACAGGGACCTGACTTTGAAACCACGGTCCAATTCCCCTGCCTGTAGGCAAGCAGCTCACCTGACGCTTGACCTGCCCATCCTAGGAAAGAGTACGATGGATTTCAGGTGAGGGTCCGTGGAAGCAAGACCCCACTGGGTCCTTCCTTCCCTCAGAGGGGTGTGTTCTCCCTCCGGCCACGGAGGCTTCCTTGTTCGTACAGTGCAGGCTCTGCCCTGCTAGCCATGCCCGGGTCAGCTTGGAGGAAGCCGCAGTAGGCAGCTCAGGGAAGATCGCCAGTCTCGGTGATACATGGGGGCAGTTCCGTTTGTCCTTTCCCGCAGCAGTGGATTTGGCATTTCATTTGTATTGGGGTTACCTCTTTAAAAGCTCTTTATCATCATGTGTCAGCCATGGAAACATGTTATAAAGACACTGGAATAATTGGGGGAGGGGGCAGTGTTGATACAGAAAGAGGCCAGTGAATCAAATATATGGAAAGATGGGCACAAAACTGCTAGTTGTGTGTTTTGTAATGTAAACCTTAATGACAAACTTTATCATGAGCGTCTTAAAATGGAAGATTTTATCTCTGCAACCAAGGGAAACTGAGGACTTCATGACTATGAGAGCATAAACTCTGAGGCAATAATTCAATAATTTGATTACCTAAAATAAGAATTTTTTGCATCAAAGAATATGGAAAATAATCGCAAAGTTTTAACATTGGCAAGGGACTAGTATCTAAAAGGTAAAAGAATATCTGAAGAGACTAATATATAAAATCTGAAAGGTGTTTTAGTTGCTAATTAACAGAAAAAGAATAAATGAAAAGATTCATTATTTCAAGTCTACCAGCCTTGCTTAAAAAAGAGAATAAAAATGATATAAAAATTAATTTAAAAATACAAAACAATAAAAAGCCAAACAAAACCACTGAATCAAGTTGGTTTGACTCACATCTACCCTTACCTAGGATTCCCAAATTTTTAATGGGAATAGATCAATAGCCTCAATTTTCTCCCAGAGATTGGCTGGGGAGTTTGAACCCCTGACCTTGTGGTGAGCAGCACGATGCTTACCCCAGCGTGCCACTCCAGCCCCTGTATAGGGTGAAAGGATTTCTAACTGGAACAGGAATATGTTCTCAAGTGAATACACCAACTGCTGAAGTCATTCTGGACATGGATCTCATATTAATCCATCAATATAAATATAAATCCATGAGTTAATTTTCTAGATGAATATCCCTAGGAATTCTTTCCCAGAGATACAAAAAGTCAGGGCATTAGTAGTAGTGGCAGAAATTGGACACTATCTCCGTCCTCCTGAGAGAGGCAAGACTGTGGTAGGTTTGCCGCAAACATCAGTTGGAGGTGATAGGTTAAACGTACACCCAGCGTTATGGATGCATCCTAAAAACATGGTAATTAATGACAATGGAAGATAATAGTGAAGAGGTATCACACAATGACAATTGTGAGATTAGCATCCCCTTTATATTTTAGAAAACAAACTAACAAGAAGATACTCATCATCTAGTAGTAGATTGGTTCTTAAGGGATATGCGAATGGGCTTAAATTTTAAAAAGAATAAATTATAATACAGAAGATAAGCTTGGATGGACCAGAAGGATAATGTACAGTGAACTGAAGACTGTTTAAGCCCATTTTCTGCATTTCTGCTTGCAGTTAAAAACCAGTATATACATTTAGATAATGTCTACTTCTCATGACTATACTATTGCAAAGAAATAAAAGGAGGAGCAATGCATAGTAATAAGTATCTACAAATATTAAAATGGTCTAGTTTAAGTCCATGAAATGAATTTAGTTTGATACTTGCACCTACTCATAAAATCGCAGTGAATTTGGCAATTACAATTGCAGCCGGGCATAGAGTTAGATTCAGTAACTCAAATACCAATAGTAGAATTGTCTTCCTGATGTTACGTTTCATAATATGACTAGCTTGGTAAAGTTCCCAACGAGGCATGGTAGAATAAATGTTGAATATAACTCTATTGAATACAACTCTATAAAGTAGTCTGTTCTTGGAAAATTCAAAGTATATTAAGCTCATCCAAAAGTATTGTGTGCTTATACGGATGTGTTTAGAGCATTGGATTCTAGCTTTGGGTCATCTTAAAGTAATTTTTTCATCTATGTGAATTTAGCTGAGATGATAACAGCTGAAAGTTAACAGACTCATGTGCATGATGCATACTAGTCTGGAATTGGAGCACTGGAGACTTTCCAGCGTCCCCAGCACGGGTCCTATGCTATCAAAGGTTAATAAGCCCCACCCACAAACATGACATGGTGACAACACAGGACGCCCAGATTCCCATAGGGCACTGAGGGGTAATACTGCCCTCATTGAGAATTGAGAATGACCTAGGACAAAGCATTCAGAATGGCAGTGTCATTGAACCTCAGCCTCTTTATCTCTGTCGAGGAATATGTATGTAACACGCAGCTTTTGGAATTTGACTTCCTAGACCAGCTGGAAAACATGGGCTGGAAAACCACAGAATCCTCTGTGAACTGGAGGTGAGGAGCTCCTTTGAGGCTCAGGTCGGACTGTCCTGCACAGATCAACATAGAATGAATAAGCAAAGAAATGAGTAACTGATTGTTTCTCCGGAGAAATGTGAAATTCTGGTAAAGTTTGAGCAACTCCTGAAGTGTAAGAAAGACTGAAGATAATGACTGGTTGACTGGAATGTGAATTCTGGAAAACAGGAGAGCACTGTCGCACGATCAGAAAGGCTTGCTTTTCAAATTGAAAACTCACATCGATTTCCTCAGCACTCCTACTGTGGCATTCTTCTTTTAAATTTTTGTTCAAAGTTTTAAGAAAGAGGGTTCTATTTTCAAATGAATAATCAGGCAAATTTCTAAAATGTGAAGTAGATGCAATGAATGTTTTCTTATATCAAATGTATTTTAGCAGTTTGCCCTTACATTCTTATATGTTCATTATGTTCTCATAATATCAAACAATTACAGAACTAGTCTTCAATGTGCATTTGAAGACAGGGTTACAAATGACACCTTAGTTCCTTTTGTAGCATATAATTTATGCTAGCATTTTTTAAATAGGTGCACAACATTTAAATATATTGATTATACAAATACATAAGTACTAAAGATAAAGTTTTTAAAAATTGTCTTATACTTTCAGGACTTAATTTTCAAATCTGTTGCAAAATCTTAAAAGAGACAAACCATTTGTTTTTAAAATTTATCCCAGCAGCAATATCTAAGTTTCCGTTCACAAACTCAGAATATCTGACTACTCTGAGAATACAAATAGAGAAATAACAGCCAGACACAGCAAAATCTCCAAACCAAACCCAGCCAAACTAAACCTAGCAAACAAAAGCACATCAGTGGAATCCTGAAATGCGCTGTAATAGACAACCAGCACACAGCCACTGGAACGCGAACGTGGGATGCGCCTGAGGCTTACCTGTGTTTGCCCCACAGTTACCTGTGACCATCTATGATTGGTCACAGAAGCACTGAAAACCCTGAATTTTTTGGAGCTCCAAGGAAGAGTTATGTCCTCACAGTAAATGGTCTATCCTGCACGCATATTCAAGGAACACAGCTCATGTTTTCCAGATCTGCTCCAGACGAGCCTGGCCTGTTGGCTGCTTGGTTGTTGTCTGCATGGGTCTGACCCATGGCAACTCCATGTGTGCAGAGCATGATTCGCCCGTGGGTTTCACGTGGGACTTTTCCTAAGCAGATTCCCGGGCCTGCCTCTCCAAGCCCCGCGGGAGGAACTGAACCTCCAGACTTTATGCTAGTAGTCTCGTGCTTAGCTGTTTGTGCAACCAGAGGCTCCAATGTTTTAGTTAAAGATGGACACCTTGCCTTTTTAGTAAGATCCAAGGCTGTGCACAGTTGCGTTTAAAGGAAGTTTTATTATAGAGCAACTCATCTCAGGAAGCGTTTAGCTTTTTTTAAAGGTGAACTTGTTCCATTACCACAGGGTCAACCCCACCTCATATGAACCCTGTAAGACAGCACGATGCTGCTCCAGAGAGTTTACAAGACGAAAGAGATGGATGGGAGCGACAATCTCACCTCTCTCCCAAGGGCAGCTTGTGGGTTTGAACCTGACATTGGGATTAGGAGCCCAAGACTTGGCCAACTGTGTTTCCTTAAACCCACTTATTCCATAATGAACTCCATTCTTACACACATTTAGAAATTCTAAACGCAGGTTTCAGTGAGAGGGGATAACGACCACCCCTCCCACAGCTCGAGAACCACAGATGTGAACATTTGGTCTCCTTCTTCCCACTCTTTTAGTTCCTATTTATAATTGTATTTTAACCATGGCCATGTTTACATATAATTTTCCCACTCTTTTATTTTCTTATTTATAATTGTATTTTTAAACCTGGTCATGTTTATATATAATTTTTTCACTACTTTCTCTTGACATTTTGACAAATATTTTCTCTAGTGCAACTGGAGATTTTAAAGCTGAAACCTCAGAGTCAACAGCAAGCTGTTTTCATCTACCCAGAAACAGCAGCTCCGACTTCCTCTTCTGCCTTTGCCCCTCCACCTGTCACGCTCTGTGCACATCGCTAGCTACTCCAAATAAGAAATGGTGACTTAGGGAAAGGAAAGCTTTTACAACTAATAGGTAACAATATTATTGGAGCAGGGAGAAGGGGGAAAATGAGGAGCTGATATCAAGGGTTCTAGTAGGAAGCAAATGTTTTGAGAATGATGATGGGAACGAATGTGCTTGACACAATGGATGCATGTATGGATTGTGATAAGAATTGTATGAGCCCCCAATAAAATGATTTAAAGGGAAAATATTATTTGAAGCATGCGGTGAGGAATTCTGAGGGATGTTGTCTCCACTGTTTGATGTAGTTCACGTGCATTGACCAATGCTGGATACAGCAGGCCTTGAATACAGGTCAGTGAAGAATACAGTCGCTCAGCAAATGGAAAGAAGATGACAGCTTGGGGATAGCACAGTTGGAGAGAGGGACTCAGATGCAGAGGGTAAGTACTGAGGAGGTAGACGAGCGGGTTTGGAATCACGGCTCTATCCTTCATGACTCTGCACCTTATTTAGCCTCCCCATTTATTTGGTCCTTCATCTGAAAATTGGTGATTAGAGTGCTTCTCCTGTGGGCTAAAATGAAGATGAACTGGGTTGAAATGCCAACAACACTTAGAACCAGGCCTGGCATGCCTATGGAGCCTTCAAAAAGTGCATGGGAAATTCCATTCACTTTTAGTTTAATCTTTCCACAAAGGCGTTCAAGGCCACTTGTAAGTAAATGATATTTTTTTCATCTTATGTATTCAAATATAGTGTAAAGAACATGGATTGTGACACTAGACCAAGTTTTAAATCCAAACTCTACTACTCAAACAATTGTTGAGTTGAATCAGACTGGTGCCCCGGTATCAGGACTGCTGCACGGAGATGTAATGATGACGGAAAGGGGTAAGGGTGCCCAGCGGAGACAGCATCAGCAGTGTGCCACCTTCCCATCAAACCCACTGCCAGCTGCCCCACTCAGATGGTTCCTCAGGGGATTCCTTCAAGGAGGCCTGGTGGCACAGTGGTTGCGCTTTGGGCTGCCAACCTCACAGTCAGAGATTTAAAACCACCTCAGGATCCTCTGGGAAAAGACCAGGCTTTCCACTCCTGCTAAGAGTGAATGTCTCAGCAAACCACACCACTTAGCTAAGTCGGGATGGGCTCCATGGCAGTGACTTGGGAATTTGAGAAGGCTTGTTTACGG